>NW_022631008.1:28488974-29194184 GCF_010015895.1 Lontra canadensis
TCTTTCTTTCTTTCTTTCTTTCTTTCTTTCTTTCTTTCTTTCTTTCTCAGGCTTTTTCTTGAAAGAAAGTAGTTTCTTCACTTCTCCCTCCCGCCGTCCCTCCCCCTGTCCCTTCCCCTCTGCCTTTTCCCTGCTCTCCTCTCCTTTCCCCTCCTTTCCCTTGCCCCTCCCCTTTACCCCTCCTCCTTCTCATTTTTCTGGTCTCTTCTCATGCAGAAGAAATAGCATGTTTTATGTGAAATTTAAATTTTCTTAATAATTTGTAAGTATGAATGCGCATAGATAAGGCAGTTATATTTGTAAAGGATTTAGAACCAATGGCAAAACAAAACAAAAATGGAAAGAAAGTATTTTGAAAATATTAAGGAGAAATAAAGTCATTCTAACTGTCTACTAGAAAATTTCACATAGAAAATGCCATTTCTCCTACATGAGAATTGAAAGGGGAAAGGTTACTAAGTTACTAAGTTAGGAACATAGTTTTTGATATGTAGTCATAAAAACTGTGATATTTACTAAGATTATATAAGCTTTTTACTTGCCAGAAAACACTGATGATTGATGTTAAATGAGTCAACAAAAAACTAGATATCTGATCAGCCAATTTTCCTTCATTCTCTTTTTTTTTGCAACCAAGCATTAACATCAGGATTACTTGTGTGCTATTTCTGTGATATTTCTGCTTATCCAGCAATTGTGTTCCTTTTTAATTTTTGTGGAAGCATTCCTTTATTTCATGATTTTTCCGTATTACTCAAAGTTCCTTTGAGATAAAACCTTTAAATTACTACTGTAACCTGAGACCACGTTTTCCCAGAGATGGAAACTTAAACTCATTTAATGTAGTTATGTATTTGTTTACATTCTTCTCACCTGCTTGGATTTCAATTCTCTCTTTCTTCTTTTTGTCTTCTTCAGCCTCAAAACCATTCTTTCTGGAGAAGATACTATACAAACTGTCGAGTGGTTCTTTCTGGATTTCTAGGAATTTTCCCTTAGTGACCTCTTTTCATGAATTTATGTTATGATCTTGTATTCATCTTTGAACTTCCACCAGTCTTTCTTTTTTTCAGGAAACAAGTAATTTAGGTTTACTCTGGGAGGATATTTGGGTTTACCCTGAGATGACACCATCCAGTACTGCTCAGGGGAGGGATGGATGTGACCAAAGTGGCACTCTAGGTCAATGAGTCTGACATATGAGCTGGGTGTCAGGACATCCAGGGGAGGGGCACCTGGGTGGCTCAGTCAGTTGAGCATCTGCCTTCAGCTCAGGTCATGATCCCAGGATCCTGGGATCGAGCCCCGCATCGGGGTCCCTGCCCAGTGGAGATCCTGCTTCTCCCTCTCCTGCTCCCCCAGCTTGTGCACGCTCTCTCTCTCTCTCTGTCAAATAAATAAATTTACAAAAAAAAAAAAAAAAAGGACATCCAGGGGAGAGATAAACCCAACGGAAGGACCATGCCCCATGTTTACCTTCATTTTACCACACATTCAGAGTCTGTATATAAGTACAGACAAGTATTTGTAATGCAGCTTGTAACTGGACACAGTGACCAGCAAAGAGCAGATTTGGATTTAATAAGCACTTGACTAATTCTTCTAAAAAAAATGTATGAAGAAAATTAACCAACTGAACATCCAGGGAAATGTAGATCAGGTGCCAATAATGTAGCCCTATATCAAAGATTCTAAATCCAATCTATCTTAATTGTCAAGTGGTCACTAAAAAAAGGAGAATTTGAAAATCACAAGCTTTAAACCAGGCTTGCTCAGAGACACTTTTTTTTTTTAAGTTTTTTGTTTTTTGTTTTTTTTTTTTAATTTAAGAGTGAACATGCACACAAGCAATGGAGGGGCAGAGGGAGAGTGAGAAACAGACTCCCTGATGAGCAGGGAGTCCCAGGACCCAGGGGCCTCCATCCCAGGACCAAGAGATCATGACCCCAGGATTTCAAGATCATGACCTGGGCGGAAGGCAGATGTTTAACCAACTGAGTCACCCAGGCACTCTGCTCAGAAGCATTTTTAATTGTAACATTTCCTAAGGCAGTATCAAAGTTTCTTCTGAAGATTTTATAGCTGTCTCTGCATAGATACCATCAGCATTTCTCTACATTTCTAGATTTGGGTGTGAAAAGAAAGTTGTCAAGCAGTGTTCTAGAATATATTTTTCTTTTTCTTTCTCCAAAGATATATTTTCCCTCTAGTTGATTAGGTAATTAAAATAAATAAATTGTATATATAATATAAAATAAAATTAAAAGTGATTAATACCAAATACTAACCTCTACTGAGTCATTATACTCTTGTTGAGTGACACATAAATAATGAAATAGTTTTTTGGTTTAGTATGTAGGAACATCATATTAGCAAGGGTGTTCAACACAAATACAAATATTTTGTTTCAGCTAAATGTTAATGAAATGGACATTGTCCATTTCAATAGATAAATGACAAAAGGAGAACTAAGGAATTTATTTATTCATTCATTCACTTACCAAATATTTGCTGAGAATCCAACATATCCTAGGAATTGTCGTACTACTGGAAATACAATGGTAAGCAAAATAAACAATTGCTCTAATATTTTGCAGATTATAGTATGCTGAGGGACAAGTAAGCAGACAATTATAATAAATTGTGATAAGTTATTTAGAAGATTAGCAAATCAGAAAAGCACCTAGACCATGCTTAGACTGTTAAAAGAAGATTTCCTGAAATAAGTGACTCTAAGCAGACTCATTGAGAGGGGTAGAAAGAAGAAAAGGAAAGAACAAATTTGATGGCACATACCATTAGGTATGTCATTGCAGGGTTTCAGCCATTCAAGATCAGATTTGCATTGTACAATCCTGGATTGAAATGGATTGAGTGGTGCTACCAGAAATCAAGAAGGAGAGAGTGGGAATGGTAGGGAGATTCTTTAGTAGTTCATGGAAAAGATGGTCACAGCCTGGATTAGTGCAGCGTCAGTGAAAGTGAGTGATCGGATGTGAAAGATATTTTGAATTCAGTGCTATAGAACTTGGCACTTGATTAAGTGGGGACACTGAGCAAGTGAAGGAGGTCTCCAAAATGATGTTCTAGTTTCTGACTTGAGAACATGGGTTGGGATTGTGTTGTTTGTTTGAGACAGAGAACATCAGAGGACAAACCAAATACAATCATTATGTAAGATCTCTTCCCTTCCCTTCTCTTCTCTTCTTTTCCTCCTTTCCTATCCTTCCCCCCTTCCCTTCACTCTCTCCTTTCATGCCTGCTCCATCCCCCTCTTCCCACCCCTCTCCATCTTTGAAAACCTTGAATCTTTAATTAAAAATTCCTGTCCCTTGAAGTCACTGTCTTCAATGAAGCCCAAAATTATTTTGACAAAGAAAAGGCACTTTAATATCTGTACTTAGGACTAATCTGTGGGTAAAAATAACAACAGCCTATCACCTTGCCAAGTTTGTTCAAATATCTTTAAATGCTTAATCGAAGGAGACAGAACATTGATGTACTTAAGGACAATTGCCAAGAGTATTTCTTGACCTTATTTAAGGACTGAAGATGGAGCTAGGCAAATTTTTGTGTGCAAAATAAAATAAAAGTAAGCAAGGATGATGTATCCAAGGGAAATTATATGCTGTCATGTAAGCATAATTTTTATGGATTTTACCTTGAGTACTTAGAATTAAAAAAGGAGTTTTTATTTTTTATAATAAGGCTCCACAAATGAGAGAAACCCCACTTAAAATAGTGTCAACAATGAAATGATTATATTCATTTTCTTTGTTATCCAAGAAAAGAGTTCAATGTAATCCACCCAGGAACTCAAGTGCTGGTACTAGGTCTTCTTCTGTCCCCATCTGCCTCCCATCTCAGCTCTGGTTCTTATTAAGTATTGGCTTATTCTCTCCTACTGCATATGGCTTGCTCCAGGAGAGGACAAGTGGGTGACACGGTGGTGGTTAGCATGACTTTAGCTAGTGTCAACAGAACCATGAGAGAGAGCTTCTCTTCCAGTGATTGTATGTAAAACTCCAGATTCTCATTGGTCTGGTTTGGGTCATGGCTGCAACACTTCTTTGGCAATTGTGGCAAATAAGAAACTGCAGGAAACTGTGCAGCCCACCAGAATTGTCTGGTGTCAAGTAGTTCTCCAAAAGAAATGAGGACAGGGTGCCTGCTGTTATCCAATGATCAGGATGCAGATGGTTGGACAGATGAACACAGCACGTTCCCACTACATTTGTATGCATTTGCAAATCTGTCCCAATTTTAACTGTAAATTATCAGATTAATCATGTCAATGCCAAACCCCTGGCATAAGTAGACAACTAAAGGAAATTGGCCAGTAAAAAGTTATTTAAATTATTGTACATTCTTGAAGAAAATATTTCAGAAAAGCCTTCATGACTTCAGGCTGTGCTGGTATGATAAGCTGAATAAGGGTTATAGTAATTGTCGTTGTTTAAGGTTTTGCCAATGACATTTTCCTCCTCTTTTTTTTTTTTTTTTCTTTTCTTCTTTTGTTAGGAGGCAGCTTAATGCTTTAGCTTTAACTGGACAGTTTTTGCTGCCTGTTTTCATAGGCTATAACTGAGTAATCTCCTTACTCTGCTATTTCTGTGCTCATGGGAACTACAGACATCTTTCCATAACACCTGCTTCAAGAGTGACTGTCATCTATTCTGTCATATTCAGACAGAACTAAATTGCTATACCTGTTGGTTTTGGGGAAAAAAAAAAAGCTGTTCTTCCTTTTTTGGACCTATAATTTTATTTGTCCGTTAATACCAAAACAAGGGTACTAGAAGAACTTAAGGAAGGATATGTGATTTGCATTGTTGTTGTTGAAATTTTTTTTTTCTTGTGTCAGGTCCCAACAACCCTGGCAGTTATAACAGGCATCTATGTGCCAACAAACACAAAAATGAATTGTGCACTATTTATTTCACACTTCTCTCAAAACAGAGTTGATACATCTTGTTTTCCTCAATAATTTTTCTGTCACAACTTACCGGAAGAATTTTTCTTAACTTATTTTCATACTTGAGGATTCTGTTGATTTCAATATAAATCCTTTTAAACACATATCAAATTTGTTGGTCAATCTTACACCCATGCCAACTAAGCCTAAGAGCTAGGAGAATACTGAGTGGTCTTCTATAATAAAAGCTTGGCTATCCTGGAGAAACAATGTCATTGTTAATGTCAAGATAACTTGGCTACCTGGATGTGTGTGTTGTCTTAGGATTTCTTATTATGGTTCCATGTTTGTTTCACAGAAAGAAATGACATTAACATGTCATTCAAACCAAATGTTCACATTTTGAGATTCATGGTTCTATTTATAGGTGGGCCATCTCTTATTGGATTATTCTGACTTTTCTTAAACCTATTACTTGACAAATGGCTCCTGTGCTTGTCCAATTTGCTAGGCTACTGCACATCGCCTTGACAACTCAAGGGAAGACTCTTTCATCACTATGGAAACAAGTCAATATAAACATCTTCACATTTTATTTATAGACTAGGTAATGTAAAGGGCATCTTGCACACTTGATATGATTTGAAATGAAATATGGTAGTTGCTTCTTGTTTTTAATTAATAGGATTAGTGGTTGACACTGACATACAGCATTTTTCACAGCTAGAGAGGTAAAACTGCAATTGTCACCTTATCTGTTTTTTTACAGGATTTTTTCATTGTTCAAGGTTAACACTAGACTTATGGCAGAAAAACCCAACATATGATGGTAACAAGAAAAGGGAGCTTATGGGCACTTTTAGGAGAAGCGCCAAGTCTCAAAAATACCTATAAACTGCCATGACAGGAATCTATGAGTAACATTTCTTTTTTTTTTTTTTTAAGATTTTTTTTATTTATTTGACAGACAGAGATCACAAGGAAGCGGAGAGGCAAGCAGGGGGTGGGGTGGGGTGGAAACAGGCTCCCTGCTGAGCAGAGAACCCGATGTGGGTCTCAGATCCCAGGACCCTGAGATCATGACCTGAGCTGAAGGCAGAGGCTTTAACCCACTGAGCCACCCAGGCGCCCCTATGAGTAATAACACTAATCAATTGAAAGATTTGGGGAAACCACTCATTTTATTTTAGCATTCCCATCTATAAAATGGGTATAAGTAATATTTATCTATTGGATTATTGGAAGGATTACAAGTAATCTGAAAAAATATCTAGCCTAGTGCCTCCTTATAATAGATGATCAACAAATGGGAGGTTCATCATCATTATGTGTGAATTTTTAAACACTCAAATGATTACCAATCTTCCTTACTTAAGCAGCTCTCATTTGCCATGTTGAAAAATTTTGTAGTCACCTTATTAAGTTCACTGCTTTGGCAGAGATAGAAGGGAAGTTGTCCACATTCTACTTCTCATTTAAAAAATTTTCAAATATAAAGTCAAACGGAATCCAATAAATAAAGGAAAAATAATGACTTTTGAACAATTATTAGTTACTTATTTATATCCTTGTTTTAAATTATAGAATCTAGGATATAACTTTCCCTTTTACCTGCATTTGTCTCCGAAAAATAATATGACAATTATTGTCATTCAAGAAATTTGTACCCTGTGAGTTTGGGACCTAGCTTTAGCTTTTCAATGTGTGTATGTACATGTGTGTATGTGTGGGCGTGTGTGCGTATATTCTTAAATATGGCATCAATATTTTCTGCAGTTGAATTAATTTTGAATAAAAGGTCTCTTTCTCCTTAACAAGCAAAAAAAGCATCTCTTGAATATTAAAAGCAGCATATACTACTAAGATATACTATTTTTATAGTAAATCTGATGGTAACCATTCCACAAAGCCAATTTCTATAATTTTCACCTTAAATGAAAATTTCCCTTGGTTTTAATTCAGTTTCAAAGGTTTTTTGTTATATCCTGAGATCCTAAGTTTATGTGTCTTTGGATAATGAAATACATTTTTCTTGTTCTTATGTTTTCCCAGAATAACTGTTTCTACAGGATTCTGATGGTAAATGTGAAAATACACAAATTTATGCATACATGCTTAGGTCTTTTTCCTTTGCTTTTAAGAAATATTCTTGTCCAACAGCCAAATTACTTAAAAAGCAAAAAATCCTGCTAGCCAATAGACATGTGGGCTTTTTTTTACAGAAGCATTTTTTTTATGTTCTTCTCTTTTATTTTATTTAGTGAGTTTACAATTAAATGCTGGCAAATTGGGGAATGTCTCCACTAACACAAAAAGGATGTGAACTCTGTCTCAGGGAAAAAGAGATCATGATGATTAGTGGTGGGGAGGGGAGCTTGAGGTTGCTTAGAGAACTCTTAAAGTTCTTTTGGGGTCTATTTCTGTGGATTTATATGAAATTATTCTTTAAGTAACAATTGCCCCTTAAGTCCTCCAGGATACAAAAAGCAGAATTAAGCTAAAAAAATGCAAATGCAGGGCTCCTGGCTGACTCAGTAGGAAGAGCATGGGACTCTTGATCTAAGGGTCATGATGAGGGGGTCACAAATTTGAACCCCACATTAGATGTAGAGATTATGAAAAAATAAATAAATTTAAAAAGTGCAAATGCAAAGGGGTTATCTCCTTGCACTTCATCTTGGTACAAAGTGCTAAAAGGCAAAGCTTGATTTCTTAGAATTAAACTAATGAAATTAACAAAAGAATTCAGTTAAAAATAAATAAATGGGAGGAAAAGTATCAAGTTATTTAATTAAAAAAAAACAAACAAACAGAAAGTATCCCAGAAATATTTACCTTTTTACATTTACCCTTTTTTACTAAGGAAATGCATATCGAATTGAGAAACAATGATGTATGTGGTTCAATAGCAAGCAAGGCAGGAGACAGAGGCAAAACTCTAACAATACTAACACGCACGCACACACACACACACACACACACACACACAGTCATATCACTGTTTCATTAATACTACCTACAGTCTTAGACTTGTACTCACTTTCAACAAATTCTCATGGAAAAGGGCATGGTGCATCTTCCAGTTAAGCTTATTTGCAAAATACATGAAAAAGTAGATTGTTTAGCCACGTGCAAAGCAAAACATGAAGAATTTATTCAGAAGTTAGGTCAACAAATCATCCTCTGGTTTTAGAGAACTTAGCTAATTTACCTGTGCTGTGGTAGACTGTGCTACTTACTCCCAGTTCTCCTTCCTTCTCTGTCCTTCATAGTGTTCCCCATGCACACAGTGTATTTCCTTACTCCACTTGTCACTTGTCCCTTGTCGCTTGGTCTTATAACTCGCTGCGACAAATGGAGGTTACCCAGTTGATAATGTGCTTTCTAAACATGGCATTATAAGGCTGTGTGTGCTTCTGCTCCTCTGTCTCACCCTTCTGCTATGACATCATCCTGTCACAGGTGGGGGCTATTCTTTCACGAGGTCCTAATGTGAAAAGACACGTGGAGCCCACCTGTCCCCAACCCAAGCCTGGAACAGACTCACTGAAGCCCATCCCTAAATGTATGAATGAGAAATAAGTGTTGTTTTAAGCCTAAAAGTTGGGGCTTGTTTGTAACATGTAATTATAACAGGAGCAGATTACTAATACAAGGCACCATGAATTAAATTTAAGAATAAAATGTCAGGGGACACATTTGCAGTTCACCCAGGAGTGGGAATAAGACCTTAGCAGCGACGTCATCACCCTGAGAAGTGTAGTGTGGGGGGCTCTTGCCAAAGGGACAGTTACAGGCGCTGACTGTTCATCCTCGCAAGGGCCAGACTAGAGCATGAGACTGGAGGGTCCACATTCAAAAGGACTTGGGTCTTGTACAGATTCTTAGGACTGGAGTTCCATCAGAGCAAAGCAAATGAAGAAGCAGAGACTACAAATGGAGTGGAAGATCAGAGGAAAATTAGCAGCAAGACTAAAGGTTTGCTGAGTTCCTAAGTGGTTGAGCTACTTCTCCTTTAAATTTTTCCTTTTACCATGAAGCTTGGTCAGTGGTCCTGATACTGGAGGGGGATGGGTCAGGAACAGGCAGGGCCTGGCATCAGAGGCCAGGGGCGCTTCAACATGAATGATTCTCAGGATAAGCTGACAGAAGCTAAAAGCATCTTTTTGAGATGGGGTTTAAGGGGACTCTAAACATACCCACAGGACCTAAGCCACTGAATAGCGAACTTAGGGTGAAATGAATATGCTAGCAGGTTTTCAAGACAGAATAAGACAGGAGGTGGTCTCTGCACCGTGCTTAGTAATCATGGTATTGGTATAAGCTCACCAAACAGAAACTTTCCTTAGAGAATTACCATGAAAATTCATTTTCCTTTCACAAAGGCTACATGTGGATTTAAGGATTTTCAGACAGGACTGTCCTTTCTCTAGTAGCAGCCTGAATATCCACTCCTGGAACGGATGGGCCATTCTCTTGCTCCAGGATTTGTCTATTGTTTTCCCATCCCTGTGTTGTAATCTTTAGATCCTTCTGACTTTTCCAAACCCACTCCCTCCCTTTCTACCTACCTATTTTTTGTTTATTTTTGAGAGAGAGAGAGAGAGCAAGCATGAGTGGATGAGTGGAGGGGGGTGGGGATGAGAGAGAACCAGGATCCTTACTGAGTAGGGAGAAGGATGCGGAACTCGATCTAGAACCCTGGGATCCTGACCTGAGCTGAAGGCAGATGCTTAACCAACTGAACCACCCAGGCGCCCAAACCCATTTCAAAGTACTCCCCTCTCCTGCAACAGAACCAGTCTTATTTAGTATAATGAATCTTGTAGTTGGCAAGCTTCTCATCTTTCTTATCACTTTTCTTCACTGACTAATCATGTGGTCTGGCCCCATCTTTATTCTATTTGTCATCAGTTTCTTTGTTAATATATGTAACACTTAAAATTTTCAATGAGACATTTAAAAAATAGGTAATATTCTGGAACAATACCAACGTGTTTTTCATTTTGCTTTTCTTGGTAAGTAATGTGTATGTTGCTTCTGTGCTATTCCCATTGTTTTTGTTTTCCTGTATAAGTCTTAGTTCTACCTCTTTGTTTTCCACCTTTTTGTTTTCCTGTATAACTCTTAGTTCTACCTCTGCTGAGAATTTCTCCCACACCATCCCAGTTTGTGGTGAGCTGTTCCTTCTGTTGCACCATATGTGTCATTCAGCATGGCTGCCCTCTATTACTGCTTATTTTTTAAATGTATATTTTGTGTTTTAAACCAGATGCAAAGCTTTGCAGGACATAGGCAGCAACTTATAAATTTTTGTGCACTCATTGTCTAGTGAAGGGATTTGTTTATTGAAGACAATCCATGAATAGTAGAGTCTTAGGGGCCTAAAAGGGACTTAAAAAAAAAATCAGAGTCCAACTTCTTGTGTGAGGATATAATGCTGATGATAATCGTGATGACGATGAAGAAAAAAAATATATGTATGTATTTGTTCATGAATCTTACAGTGGTTTTATTTTTAAAATATCTTGAATTTTCAATAAATGTGTTATTTAACACCTGTAAGTATAGGATAGGAAAACACATACACATCAAAAGTCATGTTAATGATATAAGGATACATACAAAATACTTTTCAGTCCACTTTTTTATTATAGATTTTTTTGGTAAGCAGTATGGGTCAGCATATTATCTCATGATGTATAATGAGAGAATAGCTTTCTGTGGCATTATCAATATATAGCATTAAAAATGCATGAAATAGCATAAAAATTTAAAAACTGAACCTAGACCAGGGTCAGGAAATGTTTTTTATGGAGGGCCATATAGTAAATAGCTTAGGTTTTATGGTTTCTCTTGCAACTAGTCAATTCTGCATTGTTGTGTAAAAGGAGCCATAGACTAGGTAAGTCTAGTAACTTATGGATATGATCCAATATAATTTCATTTACAAAAACAAGGATGGCCTATGATGCATAGTTTGTGAAGCCATGATAGACAATCATATCTAAATTAGCCCCTTAGTTTCCTGTTTGTAGTAAGATAGTGACTTTCTAGTTTTTCAATGGAAATGTTTTATTCTATTAATCAACACTCAAAATAAAATGCCCACTGTTTATTTGAGATCTTTTTCCTAAATCCTTTAACAAATGTTTTGGTCTATTCCTTTTCATAATTGCAGTATTTTGTAGAAAGTATCCTGAGATATTTTGCCAGCTTTTCTTAGTGTTTTACTCATGTTGGTAATTAAAAAATATTATTGATTTTATAAATGTACATATATATATCTATATATATATATAAAGTAGTGTATCTTCAGTTCTATCTACAAGCATTTGCTTGAACCATTATACCTCAATAAAGTAGTTATTTGTTTCCTATTTCTTAACATAGGTGACCTTTGAAGAATGTGGAGTTAGGGGTGCTGACCCCCACAGATAAAAATCTGAATATACTTAACTATTCATAGCCTACTGTTGACTAGAAGCCTTACCAGTAACATAAACAGTCCAACACATATTTTGTATATTATATGTATTACATGTTGTGTTCTCATAGTAAAAGAACCTAGAGAAAAAAATTTTATTAAGAAAATCATAAAAGACATTTATAGTACTGCACTAGGTTTATATGAAAAAATCTGTATAAGTGGACCCACACATTTCAAACCCACATTGTTTGAGAGTTGATTGTGCTAGATGCCTTTAGAAATATTGTCAAAATTTGGTCCGACTGTCAGGTTTAAATTGTCTGGATAAGGTAACTTAAGGTAGTTTCCTAGGACAGTGGTCTCTTTGCAAAAGTCACCTTTATTCTAGTGCTTTCACATGATTGTATTTTCTCTCTGAAATAAGGATGATTCATATAATCAATGTGATTAAAAAAACATATTGTATCATATTTTAATACACAGCTTACATCTTTCAGTGACCCATAAAGTAATGGGATATCTTACCAAAAAAAGTAATGATTTATGAAGTCCAGTAGCAGTTTGTGAACTTTTACAACTGAGAGCACATTGGGGCTACTCAGATGACAGACTGGGGATCCGATGTTAAAGAACTAAGTCTGCAGCTAGATCATCCTGGCCTGTGGTTCATCGGAGATGGTCAGTCACATTAACTCTCTTTATGGGTCCATTAGCCTAGGAACTCCTGCCTCCACTCCCTGAAAACCCCTTTCTTCTTAACGTTCGTTATTGGTATTGGTTATCCTCTTTGGCAGCAACTCAGTCTGAGAACATCAGTCGCCCTCTGTTTTCCCCCATCACATGATGTCAACCATTAACCCCCATGTTGATACTTACAAAATCCTTCTCATGAAGCCCCTTCCCTCCTTTCCTGGTTAGTCCTTTATCATTGCTCAGCAGACATAATTGTCAAATTATTATCTTAATACTTCCATTATCTTCTTCCTAAAATTCATATACTTCGAACTATGATACCAGATACCAGAAATATCCCTTTAAAAAACAAATCTGTTCATTTCCTTCATTTTTTTCCTAAACCTTTTGGGAGGGAGTTTCACTCTCTACAAGATAAATCTGAATTTCTGAACTTGTTGGTTAAAGCCATTTGCAATCAGATCCTAATATAATGAATTTAGAAGCTGTCAGTCACATGGTGACAGGTCAATAAGTTTTAGTGACCATTATGATTAGCTATGCACTTAAATGTTGTTTTCTAGTTACATGTTTATACAATGTATCAGCAAGATCCTTTTTTTTTTTTAAATTTCTTTTCAGCGTAACAGAATTCATTGTTTATGAACCACACCCAGTGCTCCATGCAATGTGTGCCCTCCATAATACCCACCACCTGGCTCCCCCAAAGTCCCACCCCCTGCCCCTTCAAAAGCCTCAGATTGTTTTTCAGAGTCCGTAGTCTCTTTGGTTCATCTCCCCTTCCAATTTCCCTCAACTCCCTTCTCCTCTCCGTCTCCCTCTGTCCTCCAAGTTATTTGTGATGCTCCACAAATAAGTGAAACTGTATGATAATTGACTCTCTCTGCTTGACTTATTTCACTCAGCATAATCTCTTCCAGTCCCATCCATGTTGATACAAAAGTTGGGTATTCATCCTTTCTGATGGAGGCATAATACTCCATAGTATATATGGACCACATCTTCCTTATCCATTCGTCCGTTGGAGGGCATCTTGGTTCTTTCCACAGTTTGGCGACCGTGGCCATTGCTGCTATAAACATTGGGGTACAGATGGCCCTTCTTTTCACTACATCTGTATCTTTGGGGTAAATACCCAGTAGTGAAATTGCAGGGTCATAGGGAAGCTGTATTTTTCATTTCTTAAGGAATCTCCACACTGTTCTCCAAAGTGGCTGCACCAACTTGCATTCCCACCAACAGTTAAGAGGGTTCCCCTTTCTCCACAACCTTTCCAACACATGTTGTTTCCTGTCTTGCTAATTTTGGCCATTCTAAATGGTGTTAAGGTGGTATCTCAATGTGGTTTTAATTTGAATCTCCCTGATGGCTAGTGATGATGAACATTTTTTCATGTTTCTGATAGCCATTTGTATGTCTTCATTGGAGAAGTGTCTGTTCATGTTTTCTGCCCATTTTTTGACATGATTATCTGTTTTGCATGTGTTGAGTTTGAGAAGTTCTTTATAGATCCTGGATATCAACCTTTTGTCTATACTGTCATTTCAGCAAGATCCTTTTAGTATACAGTTCCTTTTAGGAACTGGATCAATTATTTGGAAAAAATCCTGTAGTTTATAACTAGTTATGCATTTGCAAGCTAGGGAATTACAAGGGGAAAAGAAAACTGAGCTATTATAGAGGCAGCAACTGAGGAAGCATCTGCCACTTAGGGCCAAGAGAAAGAAATGCAACAGGTTAAAATGATTATAACTTAGAGGCTTGTAGGAGACCCTCTATAGCGCTGAAACTCATACATCTAGGAAGGGGATGCAGCTTGACTGGCATGAGTCAGGATTCTGGTAGTTTCCAGTTTGGAAAAACTACAAACTGGATTTAAATGCTGCTGTAGTTACAAATTGCTACTGCGTGGGCTGAAGAGGTGGTGCTTTGTGCCATGCACCTGAACCTTAAACTAGACTAGGTTTAGAAGCAGGAGAAGCAAGTTCTTTCTTCCTCTTCCAGTGTTGGTATACCCCTGTAGATCTCCCTGTTGATAGAGTTTGACATTGTTGCCAGCTGGCTGAGGAGAAATGTGGAAAAATGTGGAGCTTCTGCTTCGGTGTGACAAGCCAGAAGAGAAGGGTGGGGTGAAGCTATGAGATAAACACTCACTAATGGTACAGCCTACCTCTTCAGCTACATATCATCTCTATTCATTCTTCTCACAAACCGAACTTTCACACAAGAAAAGCAGTTCTCTCTTTCTGCTTAACAATTGCAACTATCCCTTATACAAATGAATTTGTTCTTGCCCTTTTCCCCAAATGAGAAGAGGCACAGTCGTAGCAGTCATTGTGTTCATCTCTGTGCTTTGTTAATTACTCCTCAAATTCAGTCACAAACCCATCAGAACATTCTGTTATCTAAAGACCAAATTGTAAAGTTAACCTCCAACAAAATTTGTATAAAATAATGAGTTGTATATGCACATCCTACATATTGCTATGACAGTACTTATTTCTGTAACTGGTCATGGGGCCATGGTTGACAATTATAAATTACTTTTTCTATTAGGCATTTATGTTTTCTTCGCTGTCAGCTACTCAGAGTTCATGCTGATGAGATAAAAAAAAAATTATTCCTGAAGAGTGAAACTTTTTGGATGCTATACTTTAACATTAATTTTTGTTATTGGGTGGGGAAGTACTATGAGGAAATTTGGAGAGCATTCCCAGATATCAGACACTGCCCTCCTTGCCTCCATCACAAAGCAGAAAACACTTCCCCTTGGTCATCAGGATCAAGCACCCTAGTCAGCATAGTCACCACTCCCTTGTCTGCTGGTTCAGTGGCATGGAGAACCCCAAATGACCAAGGGGTTGTCTCATCCTCCAATTCAATAGAACAATTGTTGCATAATCATGTTGGCAAGAATCCTCCCATGGGGATCAAGATCTCCAAACCATCAGAGCTCAAAATTTCAGGGAATCAAAAATTCTGCAAATGGATTATGAGTTTTTATAGTGAGAGTAGCCACTCTTCCATTCCCTGATACCTGAATATGTTTATTCTGGCTAGTGCAAGACAGACCACTTATTGGTCTTTGATATATTGTATCCCATAAGACAAAATCCAACTATAACTGAGTAGGCCACCCTCACCTTTCCAAAAAGCCAGTTGCTTCTGGGCTGTGAAATGAATTCTTTGCTCAGAAACAGTATTATATGTAATAGCAAGATGGCAAAGACACATTTCTTAAGTTTATGGGTGCTAGTTGTGGTAAAAGTATTATGGTCAAGGGAGGCAGATCCATATCCAGAAGCCTTGTTTATTTGAGTGAAGACAAATATTTTCTTCCATTATGATGGAAGGGGTACAATGTGATTAACTGGGGATTGAATGACACCTTTCTCCCTTTGGGGATCTTGCCATAGAAGGGGCTCAAGGTCATTCCCAGCTTAGGCACTCTGCAGTCACAGTTGCCGAACTATGGATGATTTTCTCATGGGGACTCTTCTGGGGGATACAGCTCATTCACAGAATCATGGAATGGAAACCACACATCAATAAGTTACTGAGAACATCATGTTGAATAATTTCAAATTGTCAGTGTTTGGAAATCAAGTCTCAGAAGAAAAGTCTAGCCATTCTGGTAGCATCTGCTGCTGGCAGTTATTGTCTAATTTGATTGTCTTTCAAGGCAGGATTTCAGGCCCAACAAAAAGAACTGGAATATATGAATATCAATATATATAATATATATCAATAAAATTAAATATCTCTACTTACTATTATTTCGTATATGTCTATGCTGTAACAGATTTCTAGTTATAAGAATTATTTGGTTAGGAGTACAGGCTAGTTTGGAGTATGTGTGTGTGCATGGACTGGCCCTAGACTTGGTGGATACTAGGGTTGGGGAGAGCACGACATCCCAATGCCTACCTTCTGGTCAAAATGGGACTCCTGATATACTCCTAGGCACTGTTACGACTGATTTGGTATCATCCCACTGGAAGGTTATGAGCCTGAAGTTTGAAAAAGTTCAACATTTTGAAAGGATGGATTTCAGAGAAGGCCAATAAATGATAGATTCCGTAAAAATTACTTGATATCTTTGTATTAAAGTGAATAAGAGAATGAGCAAATGTAACATTTTTTCCATACTGATTTAAATCACAGATTCTAAGATTTATTTAACACATATGCTTTATTAGTTGCTTTTATCTTTAATATTTTTGACTAGTTTATACGTGAATGTGTTCAAAATTTTGAGCATACAAGAAAATGTGTTGAGAAATAAGTCCCATTCCCACCTTCCAATTCCATCCTTTTTCAAGAATAAAGAGTCATTCTTATATGTCCTCATGGAAATATTCTCTGAATATAGAAAGCCCCTAGGTATCTACATATTTCTACTTCCACATGCAAGTGGTAATATATCATGCACACTGTTATACATCTTGCTTTTTCAATTTAATATCAAAATTCAGAGATGATTCTATAGTAATGCACACTTTTAAATGGCTGCAAATATATGTATGTATATCATAATTTATATATGTATACCATAATTTATTTGTATGTATGTATGTATAATGTATGCATGTATTTATGTATAAGTGTATCTATACCATAATTTATTTAATCTCTCCCCTATTGATAAACAATGCAGCTCCTTCCAATATTTTTGGCATTATAAATAATGCTGAATTAAATAATATTCTGCATATATTAACACACATGCAACTCTGCCTGCAAGTTACTTTTTTTTAGAAGTGGGTAGCCATTTAAGTTCTGAGAGATGTTGTCGAACATTTCTATGTAGTGATTATAATAATTTACATTTATATGTTAGTGTTTTAAGAGTATTTTAATCTACACTCTTATAAATAACATTTTATATGTTTTAAATTATATTTTTAAATTTTCTTTCTTGGAACTATCTCTTCAAGCCCTTTGTTTGTTGAGGGGTTGCTGCTTTTTGAGAGTTTTTTGAGGGTTTGTTGATTTTTAAGAACTCTGTATATATTTAAGAGATTTTACCCTTGCTTGTAATCTGACTTCTAAATAATCACATTTATATATAGTTTTTCTTTCAAATCGTAGAAATTAAAAAAAAGTTTTAGCTTTATATATCCAAATTTGTTGATCTTTCCTTTTATGGCTTCTTTGATTATATACCAGATATACAGAGGCTTTTCCCATGCTCATATTATAAAATGATCTTTCATTTTTTTATAATAGTAATTTGATGTTTCTATTTTTAGTTTATATCATTACTCCACTCAGAATTTACTCTGTTTATAAGGAAGGAACTAGGTATTCAACAGCCATTTTCCAGAGAAAATAAACTCTCCTCAATTGTTTTTTTGACTAATCCATTTTCACCCAATTATATACTGTACTGATTTTATCAATACTAACTTTCCAATACATTTTCATTGATTTTTGAACTCTATTTGTACCAAAGGTTTTCTCCTTATTCTTTATAAAACTATGACTTTAATTTTGATAAATGGCATGACTAGTTCTTCATTTTCTTTCTTGGAATATTTCTGGATATTCATGTTTGTTTTTTTCCATGTGAGTTTTATTTTTATGTTTCTCATTGTTACAATAATTTTGATTGGGTGCTGACTTTGAAACTGAAAAAATATCTTAACATAAGTCCATAGGAATTTCAAATATTGTATGGTTAATTCTAAAAATATATTTATTGTATTATGATTATAAATATGGTTTATTACATAAAGTGTGGATTAATGCTGGAAGTGAGATGTTTATGACATTAAATCTTCCTAATGTGAAAAAAAGGTATCTTCTTTTACATCTGTCAATAGCAGTGGAAAGATTTCCTGATTTTTCGTATTTCTTATTAATTTTGAAATTTTTGATGATTTTGTAAAGTAGATGTTTTAGAATGTTTTCTAATTTGTGCTTCAAATGCATAGAATCCTTACCATTCTATATTATATTTCTATCCATATGCCATCTGAATTTTCTTATTTTCATAGAAGTTTTTGAATTACTTCTTCTTTTAGAAATACAACTTAACTTCCTAAAAATATAAATTATTTTGCTCTTTTTCTAATATTATATATATATATATATACATATATTTATCATCTAATTGCATAAGCTTAAGCGTCCAGACAAATATTGTACAATAGTGATAGACATTCTTACCTTTTTCTGTTTTTAGTAGGATTGTTTTTGATTCCTTTCAGTTAAACATTTATCTGGTTTTTAAATGGGGAGATAAAAGAATTTGCATTAAAGGATTTTCTATTTATGCCAAGTTCTATTTCAAAATATTTTTCAAAAATAGATACTGATTCTTTTCAAATATCTTTGTTTGTTTGTTTTTCAAATATCTTTTCATCAAACATGAAATGTCTCACTTGAGCAAATAAATAGTGACTACTATTAGATTTTGTAATATTGGAGTATTTTTGACTGTTTCTGTTTAAGAACCCACCTAATCATTGTGTAGTGTTCTTTTAATATTCCACTAGGGCCTATCTGTTAATATTTCATTTAAGACTTTTGTGTTTATATTCAATAAGTAGGACTGCTCTGTCGTTTTCTGCTTTGATTCCTTTTTTAGTGTTGATATAAACTGGGAACCTCAAAAATGTAGGTTACTCTTTTTTCTTATAAATTCCTTTTTTTTTTTTTTGAGACAGAGAGAGAAGAAGAGACTGTGAGTGTGTGCATGGGGAAAGGGGCAGAGTGAGAGAAAAAATCTTAGGCAGGCTCTCTCTGAGTGCAGATCTGGACTCTGGGTTTGATCTCAGGTCCCTGAGATGGGGATCTTGAGAGCATGACCTGAGCTAAATCTGGGGCTTAACTGAATGAGCCACCCAGGCACCCCTTCTTTTCTCTAATCACAGTTTAATAATGTGGTGGCTGCTATGTCAAAATTGGTGTAATATAAGCATGAAACTACCTAGTTCTTGTGTCTGTTTAAATTTTTTCCTTTTTTTCTTTTTCCTTTTTTACTGAGTTATATTAGTCACCATACAGTACATTATTAGGTTTTGATGTAGTGTTCCACAATTCACTGTTTAAGTACAACACCCAGTGCTCCATGCAGTCTGTGCCTCCTTAATACCCATCGCCAGACTCACCCATCCTCCTAACCCCATCCCTTCTAAAACCCTCAGTTTGTTTCCCGGAGTCCATAGTCTCTCATTTTTCGTCTCCCCCTCTGATTTCTCCCTCTTAATTTTTCTTTCCATGCTATTCCTTATGTTCCACAAATAAGTGAAACCATATGATAATTGACTTTCTCTGCTTGAGTTACTTCACTTAGCATAATCTCCCCCAGCCCCATCCATGTTGATGCAAAAGTTGGGTATTCATTATTTCTTTTCTTTTTTTTTTTAATACTTTATTTATTTATTTGAGAGAGAGACAGTGAGAGAGAGTATGAGCGAGGAGAAGGTCAGAGAGAGAAGCAGACTCCCCGTGGAGCTGGGAGCCCAATGTCGGACTCGATCCCGGGACTCCAGGATCATGACCTGAGCTGAAAGCAGTCGCTTAACCAACAGAGCCACCCAGGTGCCCGGGTATTCATTATTTCTGATGGCTGAGTAATATTCCATTTTATATATGGACCACATCTTCTTTATGCATTCATCTGTTCAAGAGTATCTTGGCTCTCTCCACAGTTTGGCGACTGTGGCCATTGCTACTATGAACATTGGGGTACAGATGGCCCTTCTTTTCACTACATGTGTATCTTTGGGGTAAATACCCAGCAGTGCTATTGCTGGGTCATAGGGTAGCTCTACTTTTAATTTTTTGAGGAAACTATACACTGCTTTCCAAAGAGGCTGCACCAACTTGCATTCCCACCAGTGTAAGACAGTTTAAGAGGGTTCCCCTTTCTCCATAACTTCTCCAACATTTGTTGCTTCTTGCCTTCTCAATATTTGCCATTCTAACTGGTGTAAGGTGGTATCTCAATGTGGTTTTGATTTGGACTTCCCTGATGGTTAATGAAGATGAACACTTTTTAAAGTGCCTGTTAGCCATTTGTATGTCTCCTTTGGAGAAGTGTATGCTCATGTCTTCTGCCCATTTTTGACTTGATCATTGTTTATCTGGGAGTTGAGTTTGAGAAATTCTTTATAGATCTGGGATATCAACCCTTTGTCTGTCATACCATTTGCAAATATCATTTCACATTCTGTGAGTTGCCTTTTTGTTTTGTTGACTATTTCCTTTTCTTTACAGAAGTTTTCATCTTGATGAAGTCCCAAAAGTTCATTTTTCTTTTGTTCCCCTTGACTTTGGAGAAGTGTCTTGAAAGAAGTTGCTATGGGTGATGTCAAGGAGGTTACTGCTTATGTTTTCCTCTAGGACTTCGATGGATTACTGTCTCACATTGAGGTCTTTCATCCATTTTGAGTTTATCTTTGTGTTTGGTGTAAGAGAATGGTCTAGTTTCATTCTTATGCATATAGCTGTCCAATTTTCCCAGCACCATTTATTGAAGAGACTGTCTTTTTTCCATTGGATATTTTTTCCTGATTTGTCAAAGATTAGTTGACCATAGAGTTGAGAGTCCATATCTGGGGTCTCTATTCTGTTCCATTGATCTATGTGTCTGTTTTTGTGCCAGTACCATGCTGTCTTGGTGATCACAGCTTTGTAACATAGCTTGAAATCAGGCCTTGAAATAATGCTTCCAACTTTGTTTTTCTTTTTCAACATTTCCTTGGCAATTCAGGGTCTTTTCTGGTTCCATATAAACTTTAGGATTGTTTGTTCCAGCATTTTGAAAAATGTCGTTAGTATTTGATTGAGATGGTGTTGAAAGTACAGATTGCTCTGGGCAGCATAGACATTTTAATAATGTTTATTCTTTCGATCCATGAGCGTGGAATGTTTTTTCATCTTTTTGTGTCTTCTTCAATTTCTTTCTTGAGTGTTTTGTAGTTCCTAGAGTATAGATCCTTTACCTCTTTAGTTAGGGTTATTCCAAGGTATATTATGGGTTTTGGTGTGTCTTCTTAAATTTGATAATTTATATGCCTGAGAACTCATCTAGTACATCAAGTTTTGCACATTTGTTTATAGTTGAAAAAAGCAGTTTTATATATTTAAGATTTTTTAAAAATCTCTGTAATTAGTTTCTCTTTTCTTATTTTGTGTATTTGAACTTGTTTGTCTTATCTCATGGTTAGGCTAGTTAACATCTTATTTATTTAACTTTTTCTCTTAAACTTTCAGTTCTTTGATTATTTCACATTCTTCTTGCTTTCTGGTTAATTTTTTATTTTATTTTATTTTTTAATTTAAGTTGAATTAATTAACATACAGTGTATTATTAATTTCAGAGGTAGAGGTCAGTGATTAATCAGTCTTATATAACACCCAGTGCTCATTACATCACATGCCCTTCTTAATGTCCAACACCCAGTTATCCCATCCTCCTACCTCTCTCCCCTCCAGCAACCCTCAGTTTGTTTCCTATGATTAAGAGTTTCTTATGGTTGTCTCCCACTCTAATTTTATTTTGTTTTATTTATAAATGAATGGGTAAAGAAGATGTGATCTATGTATCTATATATATATGGATATATAGATCTATAGATCTCAGCCATCAAAAAATGAAAATTGCCATTTGCAACAACTCAGATGGAACTAGAGAGTATTAAACTAAGCAAAATAAATCAACCAGAGGAAGACAATTATCATATGATCTCACTCAGATGTGGAATTTAAGAAACAAAACAGAAGATCATATGGGAAGGGAGGGAAAAATAATTTTGGTTTTAAGGTATTTCACTTTTTCATAATTTTCCTTTGGATTATGCTATTTTTATATTTCCATATTTTCAAGTTGAATGGGGATTAATGTTTTCATTCTTCACTTTTATTAACAATGTATTAATAAATTTACTAATCAGCAAATAATTAATTATTATAAACTGAATTTTAAATTTTTGGCTACAACTTTAGCTATATGGCATACATTCTATTATATAGGGTTTTCATGATCATAATTTTCTAGTCATGCTGTAAATTTGGTTTTGATTTTCCCTTTGGGTGTGAGAGTGAATTAATGAAATATTTCAAAATTTAAAGATCATGGAATTGTTTTGTTTTTTTTAAAAATTTCTAGCATGTATGTATAGATGTGTGTGTGTGGATAGATAGATAATAAACATCACTTATAAGAACATATATTCTCTGTGTTCAGAATATGTAGATTGATATAATAGCTACATTATTGATTATTTTATTTATATCTTTACTTTTAATCTTTTTACCTTAACTTTGTAATTAATCTTGAAGTGTCTATGGTTGAAAGACTTTAATTTTCTCTCTAATGGAAAATTGAATTTCAAGGTTATTTATATCAAGTTGTTTGGAGGTAACTTTTGGCAGATGTGCAATATCAAGATCATTACCTGTTTCATTGATAATTGTGAAATTGTATAGCACATCATCATATAATGTATAAATTCTATTCTTACAAAAAAGTTCTACATTTTGCATTTGACTTTCTATCTGCCACTGAAAAATGTTTTGCATACCTTCTTGTATTAAGATCATTAAAAATACTGATGGACAAGTCAATCTGGTTGAATACTTCATGAATCTAAAATGTTGAGACCAAACTGTGTTTTTTTATCCTGATTCCTCAAGAGCTTCTCCCCTTGGTAATCATTATATTCAGGATATAATATCAGTTGTTTATGATTAATAGACTGGAAGTTTCATAGAAAGAAAAACCTTGACCTCAACACATTTTTTATCTATTTCATAAATTTTATCACATTACAAGGCATATTGTTCAGTTCAACTGACATTATTTTTACACAAAAATTTCTCAAAATGAAGGAAGTAGTATAGTAATTTACATACAAATCTTTATCTGGTTGCTACTACAGAATATTTTCTTGTCTTTGCAACTGTGTCATCAGAACATACTCCTACTCAAAATTAAAAATCTTATTTGAGGGGTGCCTGGGTGGCTCAGTGGGTTAAAGCCTCTGCCTTCAGCTCAGGTCATGATCCCAGGGTCCTGGGATCGAGCCCCACATCGAGCTCTCTGCTCAGCAGGGAGCCTGTTCCCCTCCTCTTTCTCTGCCTGCCTCTCTGCCTACTTGTGATCTCTGTCAATTAAATAAGTAAAATCTTTAAAAAAAATCTTATTTGACAGTGCAATCCTTTGTAGTCCAAAAAATTCGGATCAATTTGTATTTATTAACAATCAACTGAATTTTTTTCCTTCATAACGTTAATATGTTCAGGTTACCCATATACTAAAAATTATTGCCATGTTTGCAGTATCTATGTATTTGTCAAATGACTCTGAAAAATGCTTTCTAGATTATGAGTTTCATGAACCAGTTTGCCATATAACTAATTAGTTCCAGAATAGAGTGATAGCGTCTTTGGAAAATGGTGTTTAAGGTTAATTCTTTGTCCAGATTTACCCAACATTTACAAACAAATAAACTCTTACTAATGTAATTTTCAACATTAGTGTCAGCTATTTCATATGGCTATTTAATCTTAGCAAATTTTAATGCTGCTTTGGGAATGGTGTTAAGAAAACTGGACAACTACATGCAAAGGAATGAAACTGGAGTACTTTCTTTCACCATACTCAAAAATAAACTCAAAATGGATTAAAGATGTAAATATGAGACCTGATACAATAAAAATCCTTGAAAAGAGCATAGGCAGTAATTTCTCTGACATCAGCCATAGTAACATTTTTCTAGATATGTCTCCTGAGGCAAGGGAAATAAATGCAAAACAAATAAACAAACAAAAAACCCAAACTATTGGGACCATGTAAAAATTAAAAAAAAAATTCTGTACAGGAAGGAAACACTCAACAAACTAAAGGATATCTACTGAATGGGAGAAAATATTTGCAAATGACATATCCAGTAAAGGGTTAGTGTCCAAGATATACAAAGAACTGATACAACTCAACATCCAAGAAATAGGTAATTCAATGAAAAATGGACAAAAGACATGAACAGACATTTCTCCAAAGAAGAAATACAGATGGCCATCAGACACATGAAAATATGCTCAACATCACTCATCACCAGGCAAATGCAAATCAAAAGTACAAAGAGATGTTATCTCACATCTGTCAGAATGGCTAAAATAAAAAACACAAGACATGCTAGTGTTAGTGTGCATTTGGAGAAAAATGAACCCTCTTGCACTGTTGGTGGGAATGCAAACTGATGCAGCCACTGCGGAAAACAATATGGAAGTTCCTAAAAAAATTAAAAATAGAACTACCTTATGATCCAGTAATTGAACTACTGGGTATTTAGCAAAAAACAAAAACAAAAACAAACAAAAACCAACCAACCAAACAAACAAAAAACAAAAGCATTAGTTCAAAGGTACACATGCACTCCTCTGTTTATTGCAGCATTATTTACAATAACCAAATTATGGAAGCAGCTCAAATGCCCATTGATAGATGAACAGATAAAGAAGATGTGGTATAAATATACAATGAAATATTATTCAGACATTCAAAGAATTAAATTTTGCCCTTTGTAACAACATGGATAGTGCTAGAAAGTATAATGCTAGGAGAAATAGGTCAGAGAAAGGCAAGTACCATGTGATCTCACTCATATGTGGAATTTAAGAAAACAAACAAATGAACAAAGAAAAACAAAATACAAAAAACAGACTGTTAACTACACAGAAAAAATTGATGGTTACCAGAGGGGAAGTGTGGGGGGATGGGTGAAATAGGTGATGGGGATTAAAGAGTACACTTATCTTGATGAAAAAAAAAAATACATACATAAATAAAAGGAGCCTAAAAATGACTAATATTTATATGTGAAGTACTAAACATCTGCTTTAGTAAAATTATTACTCAGTACTGGGACACCTGGGTGGTGCTGTCGGTTTGACCTTTGACTCTTGGTTTCAGCTCAGGTCATGATCTCAGGGTCATGGGGTTGAGCTGGGGGTCAGTCTCTGAGCTAAGCAAAGAGACTAAGACTTTCTTTCCTTCTTCCTCTGCCCCTACACCAACCCAATGCTCACACACTCTCTCTGTAAAATAAATAAATAAATCTTTAAAAAATATTAATCAATATATTTCATTTTGAAGAATTCTTTATTTTCAAACTTACTTCCTTATATTTTACATGTAAATCTTCTTAAGTTTTGAGGATTGCATTGCTTTATTAGCCAGTACATTGCCATGAAAAACATACTGTTCTGTTAGCATTTCATCATCAAATAAGGCTACAAAGTTGAACATGTATATGAAGGAATATACATCTGAGTAAAATTTTTGTTTGTTTAGAATTATGTATACCATTAATATTTGATTTATGACTCCTTTCACATCCAGTAAAAGGTATTTTTTAAGCCCCACCCCCCTTTTTAAGATTTTATTTATTTGTCATAGAGAAAGAGACCATAAGCAAGGGGAGTGGCAGGCAGAGGAAGAAGCAAGCTCCCAACTGAGCAAGTAGTCTGATGCAGGACTTGATCCCAGGACTCTGGGATTATGACAGAAGCCCAAGGCAGATGCTCAACCCACTGAGCTACCCAGGCATCCCAATAGGTACATTTTACCATAAGAATTAAAACTTACTAATATCCCTAATTTAGCTAATAATTTTGAGCTACAAATTGAAAAACAGATTTGATTTAAAATAAACTGATTGTACTGTTTTATGGAAGTGTTGAATCACTAAATCCTACACTTAAAATTAATATTACACTGTATGTTAACGAACTCGAATTTAAATAAAAGCTTAGAAAAAGGAAAAAAAAGATGTATTTCTCAAAAAAACCTAATTATAAAATATACAAGTTTTAATATATGAATGCTTACATTTTTAATATTTTTACATATTTCTGAGCTATGCCTGGAAAACTAAACTTAAAATATCTCTTATTGAAAAAAATTGAAAAAAGAACTATCATTTGATCCAGCAATTCTACATCTGGGTATTTATCTGAAGGAGATAAAATCACTATTTCAAAAAGATACCTGCTGCCCTGTGTTCACTGCAGCATTATTCACAGTAGCCAAAATATGGAAACAACCTAAGTGTTCATCAACAGATGATTGGATACAGAAAATGTGGCATACACACACACACACACACACACACACACGTGTGTGTGTGTTTATATCTATCTATCTCATTGATATACATACAACAATATATAGATACATGCATATATACAATGGAATATTATTCAGCTATTAAAAAGAAAAAATCCTGCTTTTTGTAACAACGTGGATAGATCTTATTTTGCTAAGTGAAATAAGTCAAATACTGTATTTTCTCATTTATCTGTAGAATCTAAAAAAGGCAAACAAAAAAATAGGGTAGAATGGTGGTTTCCAGGGGCTGAGCGGGGGTGGGGGGACCTGGGACATGTTGGTCAAAGGGTACAAACTCCCGGCTATAAGATGAATAAAAACTGGGATCTAACACACAGCATAGGGACTATAATTAACTATATTATATACTTGGAAGTTATTGAGAGTTAATCTTAAAAGTTATCACCACCATAAAAAAAAAGTAATTATGTGAGGGAATGTGCTTGTTAACTAACTTTATGGTGATAATAATTTCACAATACATACATGTATCAAATCATCACATTTTATACCTTAAACTGACACATGTTAGTTTTCTGTAATATCTCAATGAAGCTGGAAAAAAATATTGCTTGAACCATGGTCCTGTTTTTCTGATTCATATGCCATTCAGAAGATGTGAGACTCACCACATGACTTCCATCAGCCAAGCTTGCTAAACCTCTCTCAAACAGACAATCTATCAATCATTCCTTGGGATTTCATAGCAAGACTGATTTATTATAAACATTTCTAAATGCTTAACTCTCTAGTTGTGGATCGGCAACAGAGTGCTGGGGAATCATACTCAATAGCCATGAAGAGAATCTGTCTCCTTATATTCTTATTAATAATAGGTTTGACAATTGTTTTATCTTTGCTGACCAGTTAAGTAGCCAAAATACATTGCATTTTAATGAGTTTCTTTTTTTAAATTAGTTTCTACTAGAGAGCTCACTTTCTCTTATAATCCTAAGAGATACTTACACGTTGAGGATATTATCACTATGTCTCTCTTGTATATTAAAAAAAAACTCTTTCCTCTTTGTAATTTCTCCTTTCTTTTGTTTATACGTCTCTGATGTTAAGGAGCCCAGTAGAGTCTAGGTCTTTTGCTATAAGGATTTATCATTTACTGTTCATGCTTTTGGGCTCTCTGCCTAACCCAAAGAATCACTTACTTCGATGAAAGTCCATACCTAATGCAATTCCCAGTGAATTAATTTCCCAGGGCAGCTGTAAGAACCTATTACAAATTGGGTACCTTAAAACAACAGAAATTTATTGTCTCATTGTTTTGGAGGCTAGCAGTCTAAAATCAAGGCACAGACAGGGCTGTGCTCCCTATAAAGGCTCTACAGGAGGGTCCTGTAGAGGACTTCTGGCTTCTGGTGGTTGCCAGCAATGTTTAGCATTCCTTGGCTTATGGTTGCATCATTTCAATCTCTGCCACTGTGGTCACATGGCCAGCTTCTTTCTGTGTGTGTCTGTTTCTGTATTGCTTCTCTTTTTATAAGGACACCAGTCATACTCCATTTAGAGCCTACCTTAAACTGGTATGATCTTATCTTAGTTAATTACATCTGCAAAGATCTTATTTCCAAGAAAAGTCACATTCTGAGGTTCCAGGAATGACATGAATTCGGGGAATTCACTATTTAACACAGTACATACCATATGAAAAGCATCCAATGATGTGTTTCTTCTTTTGCTTCCAAAAATGTTTTATTCTTTCATTAAGTTTCCTAAGACCTACTGTACTTACTTCTGTCTGTATTTCTTACTTCGAGTCCCATGGCACACTTGGATTTCCATTCTGGGTAGATAAAAGATGATGAGAAGAGCTCAAAGAGCAGGAAGGGAGAGGAGCCATCTGTCCTCTCCTATGTACACATGAGATTCAAAAATGCACCTTGACATTCATCTCCATCAAGACATTAGTGAAAATCAATTCTATTCTTCAAAATGGTCACATTCATCCTTATTGCATTTCTGCTCCATGTATGGTTGTCTTGGAATTTTAGCACCCCCAACCCCTAAACCTCCAAGACTCATTCTTGCCATTAATATTTAGATAAAACAATTGAGTCACCATCTGATGATTCTGTTCTTTAGGTTGTGATTTTCAGCCCTTTCTGTGAACTCTGCTTCTCAACTGTTCTCATCCTCATTCTTTTATCTTGATTTTTTTTTTAATTTATTTATTTGACAGAGAGAGATCACAAGTAAGCAGAGAGGCAGGCGGAGAGAGAGAGGAGGAAGCAGGCTCCCCACTGAGCAGAGAACCCGATGTGGGGCTTGATCCCAGGACCCTGAGATCATGACCTGAGCCGAAGGCAGAGGCTTTAACCCACTGAGCCACCCAGGCGCCCCCTCATCCTCATTCTTTTAGCTGTTGTCCTATATTCCTGCAATTTCATCCCAACCATGGTTCTGACAGGGCATATAACTCCAGCAGAGGCAAAAGCAAGGGTAGGGCAGGGCCATGGAATACAAGAAAAACCAAAACCTTAAAAATGTCCTACAAACTTGGGAATATGCAATTTTCAGTGAATTTGTCTGCTTCTATGTGTGGACAACACACTTAACCTCCTCGAAACTTCGTTTCCTTACCTGTAGGATGAAAGGTTATTAGAGTTCTAATATTCTGTCAAATAGTAGCATGGTATCATCCTATGAGAGAACTGCTCAAAAATCACATGAATCTTGTTAAGTAACATAATAATTTTCTGACACCAAGGATTAAAGTCTACAATTACTTGTAGAGACTGAAGTAACCCATATGGAAGATCCTTGAAAAGTATCATATCAAGTGTCGCAGTATGATTGAAGAAGATTACTTGAAGACATCTGAGTTTAAAAATAAAATCTCTAATCTTAAAGTTTGCTATCTTGCTCATTGCTTTAATCTCATTTGACTGTGGATGTAGTTATGGCTCGTCAAATCTAGTCAAATATATTTATTATTATCATCATCATTATTATTACTATTACTATTATTGAGATGACAGAAATTATTTTAATTATAGAAGACCATCAACATTTGTGACTGACCTCTTCTGATCATGGCAGTAAGAAAATACCTTTTTGGATAAGTAATGATTTCATCAGTCAATTAATGCCCTAAAAGGTGAATGTAACCAAATGCCAATGCTCTTGTTAATCAGCTTGCTCAAAGAAAACACCACAAGAAGTGTGGCTAGTTCAAGTAATTCAAAGACCAATTGTTCTCTTTTCTCTTCTTTTCTCTTCTCTTCTTTCTCTTCTCTTCTCTTCTCTTCTCTTCTCTTCTCTTCTCTTCTCTTCTCTTCTCTTCTTTCTCTTCTCTTCKCTTCTCTTCTCTTCTCTTCTCTTCTCTTCTCTTCTCTTCTCTTCTCTTCTCTTTTCTTTTCCCCACTGCTAGTGTGTTCTGTTATAGTTGACTCCCTGCTCACTTGCAAGTACATCAGGTTTCATAAAAACATAAGTCTTTATCTCTAATTTCTCCCCGTTTTCTTGTTATTTTGGAGAGGTAAAATCAAGCAAATTAAAATGAGCTGGGGGGCACATGGGTGGCTCAGTAGGTTAGCCTCTGCCTTCTGCTCAGGTCATGATCCCAGGGTCCTGGGATCCAGCCCGTCATCCAGCTCTTTGCTCAGCAGGAGGCCTGCTGCTTCCTCTCTCCCTGCCTGCTTCTCTGCCTATGTGTGATCTCCATCTGTCAGATAAATAAATAAAATCTTAAAAAAAATGAGCTGTAAAAAAATGATCTAAAAGGGCCCCCCCCTCCCCCAATTAAGACCTGCTGTATGAGATTGGGTTCACTGTGCGTTTAAAGAAGGTCATGATTCATTAACTATGACCTGTAGCAATCAAATAAACAAAACCAGGTCTACAAAGCATCCATTAGCACGTTGAAGTGCATAAATCACTAACCATGTGACTAGGGGCTCAAACATTTGCCAAAACAGCTGTTTTCTCAGTTCAAATAATGAAGAGAAAAAACAGCTGAAGCCAATTAGTGGATAAGCATTCATTCCCAAATATCTGAGACAGTTAAATGGTTTATTTTGCAGGACAGATATGTTGTTATTCAGATCCAAGGAAGAAAGCTCCTTTTGCAAAAAAATTAAAGGTTTTACATTAACCCTTGTTTGCGCTGGGCTCTCCTCCAAAGAGCAAGCAGAGAAATAAACAAACAAGTAAACAAATGAATAAACAGCTAATTAAAATCTAGTGTTCTTGAAAGCAGTGCAGTGAATTATTTATGTAGGATTGTTTCTTTGCTCAGAGAATATTTTAGGCACTCAGGAGGCCTAGGAATGTGAACACAGGATTCTAGTGCAAAGGAAAATATCTGATTTCAAAAAGAAATTATGTTTATGAAAGAGAAATGATCTATCAAACAGAAGTAGACTCGTAAAAAACACTGAGCGTATTTTCCATACTCAGATTCTAAAAGATCTATTTTCAACAAAGGGAAAATTGTCCACACATTGTATTTTTGCTTGGCATCACCACTATCATTAGCAAAATCATTGAATGAGTTTTCAGCAAGAATCCTCCAATGGTGGATTCTATAGCTTCTCCTGCTACAATAAAGACATACTCTAGAACTTCCCCTTTTTTGGCAGTCCCGCTAACAAAATTAATTAATATTAACCACTGTTAAAACTTCAAGAAACATGATATATCTTCCTCAAAAGAATCATCACAGGCATGGTGCCAAGAAATAATATACTTCTATACAGACAGAAAAGAGTAAGGGCTTTGCAGTGAGATCATTTAAATCCTGACTTGGGCCACTTACTAGTTAGGAAACATCTGGACTTTCAAAATCCTTCTTAACCTCTCTGTCTTTATCTATATGATGTGGATACTTAAATCTTTCTTACTGACTCACAAATTTTATGTTATGAAATTTAGATAAGTCATTTAGTTTTTGAAATAATAATTGCAAAATAGAAATATATGAACTTCTCCAAAGCTTAATGCTTGCCAAGTGAAATGCGAAAATATATTAAAAAAATTGGTTAACTTTCTGCCTATTAGAAAATGAGCATTCAAGATAAACGGTAGCTGTTCTCATTATTGTTTATGAAATTATGTCGTGGGGTATCTAGAAGAGACTGGACCTTTACAATTGGGAGAGAATGGATTGATCACTTAATAAATTGCAAAAAGTTTGATTTTCTAGGATAAAGGGATAATTTCACTTTTGGGGAGGAATTTGTCTCTCTGGAGGGATGTTATTTGAGTATGCTGTTTTGAGACGGTCACCTACGTGCTGATCTTGGGAAGTCCTAAGGATGGTGAGTAAGCCAAAACACAGCTGCTTCAGAGAAGATGTGAAATATTATTATGTTGATGTATTTTGTCCTTGGGATCAGTTTCATAGTGGAAGCCTGAAGAAAGTCCAGTCCCTAATATAGGGATATGGGGGTTTCACCAGAGAATGGATAGATTCACTGTCAGTGATGCTGAAAGAGCAGAAAATTAAGGACTTATTGGAAAAATGAGAGTGTCTCCTCCTTTTAGAGGCATAGGAGGTTAGGGACTAGAAAGATGTTTATGGGCAATCCCACTGGGGGAAGATAGGATGGATATCAAGAGATGATGGAAAATCTGAGATGGAAGAAAAAAATAATCTTACCACAGCTAGGAAGTCAGGGGCCAAGGAACCCAACTGGGGATGGAGAAGCTGGGGACGTTAGCAAGCACCCTGGCAGCCACCTCATTTTCTCCAACAGCGTAGGTAAGTCCTATTCTCACCGTGCCTTCGCAGTATTGACTATTCACAATAAGAGATAAAATCTTGGGTAATGCTATATAAAAATAGGATGTAATCCACCAGCTGCCACTCTGATAAGATATGCTTTATTCTTATAATCACTTAATGTTTCTTGACATCTTTATTCCTTCTTGGACATGGGAAGACTATGCTTAGTTTAATCTGGAGACAGAACAGGTGAACAGACTTTGTAATTCAGCTCAGCTGCGAAACTTCTGCTCTTTATCCAATATGAATCTCCATCTCAGAGCTTCCTTAATTTTTCTGCCAGATTTTCCCCTCCCTTTCCTCTGGTTGCCACTTGAATTTCACAGGGTTTAGATATGTTGGTTCCCACATGGCAGGAGTGAATTGTTACATACCTAGTCTGTTTGTCTTGCCTTCTGGCTCTGGCCAGTGGTGTCTACTATAGCACAGCTGGAGGCAGAAGAGGGAGGGGCAGGCCATGTGGACCTGGAGTGCTCAGATGCCCTGTCCCATCTAGGTTATGGGTAGGCAATGATGATCTCTAATTCTGTTTCAAATTTGCATTTTGATTGTTGGCACAAATAAAGATATTTCTACTTGGCTTGCATTCATTTACCCTTTTGAGATTTTTTTTCCTTTGTCTTTTATCTACTGTAGTTTTCAGGTTCAATTTCTGTAAAACTGTGATACTGAAAAGATGTTAATGCTTTATCAAGTAATTTCTTGTGATTGTTGTTTCACTTTTTTGTTTGCCTTTAAACTGTACATTTTGACATGCAGAAGAATGCAATATATTCTTTGTTTTACCTTTAAGTTTAAAAGACATTCCTTATGAAATATATTAACAAGTTAGTGTGCATGAACTTTAGATTTTCTAAATAAAGACAATGAACAAAACTATTTAAAATTCAACGAAAGCTAAAAAATAGATCAGGAAAAAATATTCTCATTTAATATTATAGATAGTAAATACCACAATATGATAATTCTTTTGGATTACAAATAAAATTTAACACTCATTTTAAAAAGAATTGAGAATTTCAGCAATCATAGAAAAGAAACATGCATAATCCTATACACCCAACAATCATAATTCCAATAATATTTTATTTCATTCATTGTTATTTGTACACATAAATGATTTTTAAAAGTGTGCAAGAAAAAGTTTAATCTTTCTCAAACATTTAAAAATAATCTGCGCTAAAGAAAAATCTTGTTTATAAACATAAAAGGCAAATTGTTTAGGATAGTTATCATTCTGGCGAGGGTGCTATGCTTATTGATTGTTTGATAAACAGTGTAATTGGGAAAAACTAGAAATCAATGCAGACATTTTGTAAAAGGAACCATAAATAAATCTCTTGATGAGGAAATTCAAGATTGAAGTATTCATACTAAGGAAATAATTTTGAATAAACAAAAAAAATAAATGAGCTATAAATATGATTATTATTTATAGTATACAGAGAAAAAGAAGATACAGTTTACTTGGCTTATTTAGCACACTTTATTCTGACAATGAGAGTATTATATTCCTATTATAACTATAAAAATTAACAGAAGTAAAAATTATGCTCACGATGTCAGATGAAAATATCAAATACACCCACCTGGGTGGCTCAGTTGGTTAAATGACTGTCTTCGGCTCAGGTCATGATCCTGAAGTCCTGGGATCGAGTCTCACTGTTTCTCCCACTGACCTCTCTCCTCTAATGTTCTCTCTCTCTCTCATTCTCTTTCTCTCTCTCAAATAAATAAATAAAACCTTAAAAAAAAGAAAATATAAAATACAAAATAATAGTTGGGTTCTGTGTTGAACTATGAAAATATGTGCACATGTAAAGGAACATTACTGACCAAACAGTTGTATTTGGCTATTTGAAAAATTAATTTACTGCCTTTGCTTTAGTTTTTTTCTTTAATGTTATTGTATTTTCCAGATAATTTGTAAAAGATATAGTCATACTAATAAGATGAGTAATAATAGTAGCATGTGTATGTTTGTCTATGACCACGGCATTTCCTCATTCTCACTCTGATATTTCCTCATTAACATGTCTCACCAAACTGTTTCCTTGTCTCCAGCAGGAAGTGCTAATCATCAAAACATTGGGATTTAGAATTTACCACATCATTTCACTCATTTCTCTAAGACTTTTCCATGAATTCCCTTATCCTTCATTAGGGCAGATCCATTATCCCATTATGCACAATTGAATGTGTGTTGGAAAGATGAGCAGTTGTCTGGGATTCTTGTTTTGGTGTTTGCATTAGAGGATAAAGCTTCAAAACAAGACTCTTTGTTTGAAAATTTTCTTTTGGATTCCACTTAAAAGGCAGAGAAATGATCAAAATAGCATCCCACAAGCCTCGTTGGCAGGACTGTGATGTGTGTTGAAGTTTTTTTTATTCTTGGAATTGGCACTCGTTGGAGAGTTTTTCAGATAGTAGATACATTTAAGAAGAAAGTGCTTGAAGCTTCAACTAGTATATGATTAAATTAATGAGCCTGATTCTCTGACCTCTGGATTGGAAGCTGGGTGACATTAATTATCTATAAAACCTTTTCACATCCTCTATTCTCTACATCAGCCAAGAAAGTAACTTCCTCCCAGTGGAGCAGGAATGAGCTTTCTTTCCATGGCTTTTTGTGGAGTTGTATCTGTAGCATGGATAAAATTTCATAAGATATTTAAAAATTACTGCTACTTGAAACAAAGTAATATTAGTCATCCTTTTTGCAAGAAAGGGAAGAATAACAAAAAAAAAAAAAAAAAGAGCACACAAGAGCCCTTTTGGTGGGCCTGCTGTTTTTCTCACTGGCTTTACTTTAAAGGCATTGCTCCAGCTCCTGCTTCTTTGATTTATGGTCACTTGAAGTGATCCCTAACGCCCCTCTTTTGTATCTATGTTCTGTGTCTCTGCCAACCCTTCCAACAGAGCCTACTCTTCTGGAATTGGTCTAGCTGTGGTTGAAAGGAAGTTTGGTTTATTTGGTTTCAGAGCTTCTCAAATAAAACAAATTTGTGTGTGTAATAAACATAGGAGAAGCAGGAGTTCTTGGTTACAATGTAGTATTTTTTGTAGTCCTCTGGATTCCTCACATTTTGTGTGATATTCTTTCTTTATGTTAACCATACTGGTACAACCCTACCCTTACTGGAAAATTTCTAAGCCCTAGTAAATGTATTTAAAACTTGAAACTAATGACTTTTTAAGTAGACTTCTTAGGACTGTACCTGTTTCTCTCAGGCAGATAAACAGTGGTTTTGTCAGAAATTAGTCCAGATTGAATTATTTTCCTCACCAAAACTGAGAGGTACAGCTCCTGCCTTCCCTTATATATATGTAATAGGTTGTAGTCCAATAGTGTATCTACAGGGGTAGTATTTATTTTGAGTATTAAGACAGTAAAAAGAAAAGTCTCTTCTATTTCTTGTTAGAGGCATATAGGACAATCAGTCCTAGACTAAGCTTCAGGCTTTATTCTTCAATTGGCTTAAGGCTTTTTTTTTTTTTTTTAGAATAAACAGGAGAAATCATTCCCTTGAATTGTTTCCCACTTTGGGAGCATGCATACCCATATATCCTCAAAATATCACTTATTAAGAAGCAAAAATATATTACTGAAGAAATAAAAATTCAAGAATCTAAGTCTGACTATGTCCTTACAGTGTTTAAAAGAAGAGTTATCAATAATCCTGCAACATACCATTTGCAGCTGGAAAGCTTATGCATGACAGACTTGCTTCTTTAATGTCACTGCTTGACAGATTTAGTGTTGAGTTGGCAATCTTTTCACGGGTCAATACTTTGTGTCCATCTTCTGCCTCCATGTATCATCCCAGCCAGACTGGTTTCTCAACCAGTGCTTTGCAAACTTCAACATGCATACAAATCACCTGTTAAAATACAAACTCTGTGAAAAGGGACGTTCTGATTTTGGAGCTCTGGGGCCCAAGATTCTGTATTTTAGTAGACTCCAAGTGGTGCCAATGCTGCTGGCCCACATTTAGGACCGATAGCAAGTCCCTAGGTTATCAGGGATCATCAACATCTCTTCTTAGATACTATGTAGCACTAGAAGAGACCCTGAGAGCTTCCAAGTATGTCTTTCTTTCTTCTAGTTCAACTCAACAGAACACCTACTCTGATAGTCTGCTTCCACAGTTCCTCTAGCTTCTTACAGCTTAATTATCTCAAGGTATCTTCCACAGCCAAAGTGTGCTAGGGAAAGCAACTTGGGATGGGATCCTGCCCAGGTGCAGGATCAGTCAGAAAGAGAATGCTGGGACAAAAGGCACAGGAGTGACAGTTGTGAAGATAGATTGAAAGATATGCTAATTAGTGCTAAAAGCTGCAAAACAAGAATGAATGAAACAAGTGATAGACTATGTATGCACAGTCAAGGAACAGCAAAAAATACCAGGGATCAAGCTTGACTTGGTACTCCCAGGAGACAGATTAGAATAGACAACATGGTGTTACTATAGCTGTCCTTTGGAATGCCTGTCAGAGCTGGGCCTCTGCATATGTCTATCCAGGTAGTACAGTGAATAATTCCAGGAGGCACTATTCACCTAGATTATGATACAAAAGATGTTTTCCAAAGTTATACAATCTCATCTTTAGTCTCATTCGTGTGACTCTCACAGCAATAGACTAAGTATAAAATTCGGTTGTAAAAACTACAGAGATGTTCTCCAAAAGAAGCTCCTGTTTCCAACCCTTTGGCTTTGAGTCAGTTGCTTCTAATAAAAAAAGAGGTGATTAATGTAGCTCTTGCCTTACATGAAACGGGGTTAAAGGCTTGGCGGCCTAACAAAGATACCAAACAAATATCGTGGTTTAAGAACCTAGAATTTACTTCTCTCTCATGTAATAGTTCTGAAGTGAACTTTTCAGGTGAGTGGATACTCTGCCCCATATAGTAATCCAGAGACCCTGTCTGACAGTGGATGTGCTACATTTAATGATTGGTTTCAAGATTGTTCCAGTCATTGCCTTTCCATACACTAAAGAGTGAACATCAGAATTAGGTCAATCAGAAATCACACAGTTGGCACAGGCTCACATTTTATTTATCAGAGCTAGTAATGTGGCCATAATCAGCTGCAGAGAATCCACTGCCCTAGATGGGACCTTGGGGTTGGGCAGGTCCCAGTAACAATTACTATTATGGAAAAAGGGAAGAATACATTTTTCTGGATATCTAGCAATATCTTTAATACCTTTTAAACAGAGACTCCTTTAGTGTCTTAAAATGACTAAAATTTAACTAAAATTTAACTAAAAGTTATTATTTTCTACATAAGTGGGCATATCTCTTCTTCAAGATACTTAAAGCTGTAGACTGCAGTCACTCTAATAATCCAGAAGTGGACAAGCTGTCATGATGATTCTCTGGTTTATTCCAATGAGTTGGATCCCCACCATTCCAGGATACCTGAGACAGCCCTAGCTTTCACTACTGTACCAGTGTAATTATAATGGGGCCACATCGTATACTGGTTTGGACAATAGATTAAAGAGTTACCCTACATTAAACATCAAACACATTACTTAGCACCACCACAGCAGCCTCTGCTCAGGAAGCTTTAAAGCCCAGTCTGGAGACTAGAATTATGAGCCCCACTCCAAATTTCCAAGATCCCTGTTAGACCATGATGATGCACATGTGTATTTCCTTGGTATCCAATATACACCAGGAAATGGCAGTTTCTTAAACATTTCCTGTGTGTATGCATTGCCCCTTTTCACATACACTATTGGTTTTTCTTAAACTATTTATTTCAATATATTGAGTGGGTAGTGATTCATTTGTATATGGATGTATTTATCATTCCATTATTGACGGATAAGAGTATACATTTCAGCTTTATCTTCCGTCCTTGTTTCCACTCACAGTATTATTTGAAGTCTGGAGTCCCTCCATGAAGCATAGATTAAAACAAAATTTAGTACAAGCTGAGCTTCACGAGCTAGGTATATAGAAAAGATATCTGAATAACTATTTGCATTTGCAGAAGGCACTAATTAAAAATGGGGGGTACTGGGGCACCTGAGTGGCTCAGTGGGTTAAGCCTCTGCCTTCGGCTCAAGTCATGATCTCAGGATCCTGGGATCGAGCCCCACGTCTGGATCTCTGCTCAGTGGGGAGCCTGCTACCCCACCTTTCTCTCTGACTGCCTCTCTGCCTACTTGTGATCTCTGCCTGTCAAAGAAATAAATAAAATCTTTTTAAAAAATGGAGGGTATTGGGTGGCTCAGTCAGTAAACCTCTGCCTTCAACACAGGTCATGATCCAGGTTCCTGAGATAGAGCCCTACTGAGTGGGGATCCTGCTTCTCCGTCTCCCACTCCTCCTGCCTATCTTCCCTCTCTTGCTGTCTCCCTCTGTCAAATAAATAATTAAAACCTTTAAAAAAAAATAAAAATGGCAGGTATAGAAAAGCCTGGATTTTATCCATGAAATGCTGACCATTTGCATTATATGTTTTGACGGCTTATTATTTATAACTATAAAAATCTTTGGGTAAGACCACCTTTTTGTTTTTTAAAACATTTGGTATCTTAAACATTGGGTTATTTTTTTCCTTCTCATTCTTCAATGAGTGGCTTTTATGCAAAATGCAAAAATATTGGTTGATGGACATATATATATTTAGTATAGCTAAAAAAGAGTCACACTTTTCAAAGCATGTAATCAAAATATTTATCACATAATTCCAAGTATATAAAACTAAAGGAGATCTAATTTAAAAATAGATCTCTTGGGGCACCCGGGTGGCTCAGTGGGTTAAGAATCTGCCTTCAGCTCAGGTCATAATCTCAGGGTCCTGGGATCAAGCCCCGCATTGGGCTCTCTGCTCAGCAGGGAGCCTGCCTCCCCCCTGCTCTCTCTCTGCCTGCTTCTCTGCCTACTTGTGATTTCTGTCTGTCAAATAAAGAAATAAAATAAAAAAAATAGATCTCTTGCTGGTAATAGTCTTTAATAATCTAAATTGAATTAAAAATTGTGTGTGTGTGTGTGTTTAATACGATAGGATCTGTACAAAACAGAGTTCTTTCCATGTTAGAACCCTAGAAAAAAACAATATCTGTCACTGTTAGAAAAACTATTTGCCAAAGAAGAGCTAGAATAAAGCCAAAATTGAGTTATGTGTGTCTCTATTAATAAAACTAGATCCTCATCAAAAAATGTTCATATTTTCTCCCCTGCTCCAAAATGATTAATACTCACGCATCAGAAATATGTGCCTAGAGAGAATTTATTTTCCATCAAATGCGCTTTCTTTTCAGGAAGATGCTTCTGTTGCAAAGTAAATTAGTCATCTTGAAGGATGTCAGTGTATTAATGTTGGGATGATTTATTCAGCCTTTTGCAAGTCAAACTTGGAGTAACATAAGTAAAATATCTATCACTAAGCTTTTGTACTCAGCACTGACGGCACAGCATTGCTTTGAATATTATTTCTGTTTCCCTCCCAGAGCCAGGTGTTGGCACACACAAAAATGGGAGCACTAGATGAGAGAACATGTGGACACAAATGAGTTTCAGGAACTTCAAAGTGCATTTGCCTATTAGGTTCCTGATAGCAAGATACAGCTGTTGTCATCTGACAGGTAGGTATTTGCTCCTTGGTCCAGGCTCCGGGAAAGTTCTAAGATGCATAATTCTGTAGAATTTATGGGCAAGCTCTATCCTTCACTCTAAATCTGAGTATCTCATAGTGATTGCTCTGATTCACCAGAAGATTAATTTCTGGTAAGTGAATTCTCATGTGGATGTTTGGAGTCCCTTAACCTATTTTATTCTGAAGCATGCTTCTGTGTCCTCTGCCCCTCCAGAGTTGTCACATTCTTTCAGAGTCAGAGGGTGTGCTTGTCTGTCACTTGCTTGCATATCCATTCCTGTGAGACCACCTGGGTTCTACCTGCTGAAGGACTTTGTTTTCCACAATGGGACAATCAAGAGAAATAATATCTTCATAACTTGAAATAATTGCAGGGTCTTTGCAAAAGTTCAGTAACTGCAAAAGAAGGCTAAATACATGAGTCAAGTTTAATGAGTCAAATTAAAATGTGCCTCTTAAAATACTCTCTCATTTTGAAGGGGATTTGTATGTAGTATATTGATGTCAAAATGGTTTGTGTAGACTGTGTGTGTGTGTGTTATGTGTTACTGACTCTGATATTATACCACTTATAAAACTTAAAATTGGAAATAAAGCCTTAAGAAAGCATAAAAATAAAATTTATTCCTGAGGCATTTTTGAGTTTTTCATTCATTTAGTAGATATTTACTGATCATTCATGTGTTAAGTACTGTTAAGGTATTATTAAGGTATTAGGTATTAAGGACACAATGGTGAACCAAACAGACCTGATGTTTACTTTCTAGGAGCTTCTAGTCAAGAGGAAGGAGACAAGATCATTTCAAAGTTACAAATAAAATGAAGGAAAAAAGAAAGGGAAGGAGAAGTTTCCAGGGCTTACTAGAGATAAGATGGTTTGGGAAGAAGTTTGAAAAATGGATGCCTGAAAAATGAGAAATGAGCATCCACTTAGAGAGCCATGAGAGTGCTCCAGCCAAGGAAATGAAAATGAAGAGGTTTTCAAGGTGTGGTACAGCCAAAGGAAGCAAAAGAAGGTGTTTTGTGTATCAGCAAGCAAAGGGGCAGTGAAGTGAGGTAAATTTCACAGGTAGGCAGAGCCCAGCTTATGTAGTAGATCCCTAGAGACTATGGTCAGGGTCCCAGGTTGAGTTCCCGGGAGCAGTCTCTAAGACAGAAATCAGCATGGGGGCCTTTATTGGAAGCCATCTTAGGATCAATTTTGGAAGGCAGAGATGACTGGGGGTAGGGTGAAGGGAGACAATGAGCAGCACTGTAATTCCAACAAAGGTATCTGCCAACTCCACCAGACCACTAGAGCTGGGACAGCCCTTTAGAGTTGTCCCAAACTGTACTGCAACATCGATCAGCCACTGGATGTGGGCTGCTCCTAAAAGGAGACACGACTTTGGAAGAAATAGTTTTCTTCAGCCAAGGCCATCTACAAGGAAGGCTGATACCTGAGGGCTGACTTGGCCAAATTCCCAGCAGCTCATGAAATAAGTTCTTTGTTGCTGAAGGGAGATTTAAGCATATGGATTTTATTTCAAGCACAATGGGAAGCCACTGAAGACTTTTCAAAATGAGGTATTATAGTCTGATTTACATTTTCGTAGGATAGCTCTGATTGTCATATGAAGAGTATAGAATGCAGTAGTAGAATCAGGGAAACAAAGTATAGTATTTGTATAAAAGCAAAAGGGTCAGTCAGATTTGCCCACTGGTATTTTATCTTGATGACCAAAAGTCGTAAGATTGAGATAAATCAAAGGAAACAATGTTTGTTCAGATTTAGTAATATCAGACTTAATGAGAGAGTTAATATGATTTAATTGAATGTTCTTTCACTCAGTCTTTCCTGAGAATTGCTGAAATAAGAAACTGCTCATAACTGTGGTTTGAATATCATACACATGCATGGAGTGAGTGACAGAAAGAGGGGGAGAGAGAGAGAATTTAATTCTTCTTTCTTTCTTCTTTATAAAGTTAACCTGAATTTTGGTTTTAAAGTTTTCCCCTTAAGATTCAAATTTCTGGATTGGATTCTCACTTAAGAGTCTTATGATAGGTCATGTATGATAAATCTTCACAATGTGCCATCAGTTTCATCTCTTTGAAAGAAATCTCAACTTATTAACCTCACTGACAAACTTTCAGAGTTTGTGGTAGACTCACCTCTATTCCAGGAGAAGTAAATGCTCACTGGTTGATTAACCTACTGATAAAGAAGAGGATAATGTGGCTATATGGCTGTAAAATAGAAGCACAAATGCGATAGGTCTTCTTATGGGATAGTTCTTTATCCTGATTTTGATGGTGGTGATACCAATGTCCACATGTGATAAGTTGACATACCACTATATACATTCGTTGTACCAATGTCAATTGCCTGGTTTTGATATCGTACCAAAGTTATGTAAAATCTAACCATTGGGAGAAACTACATAATGGATACCAGAGACTTCTTTGTACTATCTTCCCAGCTTCCTTCGAATCTGTAGTTGTTTCAAAATAAAAAGTTAAAAAACTCTTTATTTGTATGATAAATACAGTAGGCATGCCATCCGTCTTCTTGGATCGTCATACCTACTCTGACGGTGTAAACCACTGCAGCTGCATTGAGGACCTGGGAACCCTGTTTCACTCAGACATCCCCTGCTCGCTCCAGACCACATAGCCATCTGGCTGACCCATAAGCACCCTGAATTCAACATGTCCAGTATCCACCCCTTTCTTCAAACCAGCGACACTTTTAGCCTTCAATCTTATGTCTCACCTGTACTGAAATTCTTAAAATTCTCTAAAATGTTTTTCACTTAGCTCTCACTTTCAGCTCATGTTGTTTCTGTACCTGAAGTGATCTCTGATTTCTCTGTGTGAGAGATGCTCCTCATCTTTCCAGATGTCTCATCTTTCTTAAATGTCTCCTCTTTGATGAAAGTACACCATGGATTCTGCATCCATACTCTCAAAGACGTGTGGAATAGAACATGAATTACCGAACTGTAACACAGTGACTTGTATTCCTGTCTGCCTTCAGCATAGGGTTGTAAGAATCTCCAAATTATTATTTTAAATTCTATATTGTGCTTGCAACACAGGAGGGAAAAATACATTTTTGTTAAAGGAACAAATGGATAAAAAAACTAAATTATTGATCTATACAATTGCTGTTGGAACCACAAAGTGAATTCATATTAAAATATTTGTCATGTCTATTTTATGTTTCCTAAACACTTTTAAATAATTACCTTGTTTGATTTTCACAAAATCCATCCTAACTAGCCAGCAGAAATATTATTATCCTAATTTAAGCACTAAAAGAATATAAAAGAAGTCTTACGTGACTTGTCTGAGGACCATGGGTTGACACAGCAGAAGAGCAAAGATTAAAACCCATGTTTCCCACGGGCGCCTGGTAGCTTAGTGGGTTAAGCCTTTGCCTTTGGTTCGGGTCAAGGTCTCAGGGTCCGTGGATCAGATGGAGCCCCGCATCGGGCTCTTTGCTCAGTGCGGAACCTACTTCCCCACCTCTCTCTTCTTGCCTCTCTGCCTACTTGTGATTTCTCTTTCTATCAAATAAATAAATAATAAAATCTTTAAAAAAAAAAAAACTAAAACACACATTTTCTGATTTAGACTTCAGTGTTTTTTACAATATACTATGATTGCTATCTCAAGATGGATACCCTCATTTTTGATATATTATAACATATGCAGTTAATTTTTAAATAGTGTTTATAGTCTGTTTTCTAATGCACTTGATCAAGTAGTCCTCAAGAGAATCCCACATGAAGTAGGTCCGTATTCTTGGGCATTTTCTACTAATGAAGCACGGAAGTGTAATGTTTCTGATCCCTCATTCAGCCTGGAGCATTCTCAGGTTAGCTCTACTTCCTTGGGCTTTAATTCCAGGTGATAGGGGCACTTAGTATGACAGGGTATGGCATGCAGCTTTTTCTTTTCTCGGGGCTTTATGAACAAGAGGAGAAATTAACATTCTTACAGGGGAAAAAACTCTGAAATGCAAAGTCTCTGACATCTGTTTCCCTCGTTTAGTTGGATCTTTTAAGATCAGCTTATCTCTCTTGGCTCTTGGGGTCTGAAATTGAAAGCATTGCTTTGATTTATGTACATTATCATGATTTATGCACTGTTAAAATGAATATCAGATGGCTTTATATTTTTGCAAAGGCAAGAGCCCAAACAGGTAGATTTTATCTCATTATCTGAAAACCAAGATGCTGAGCCATGGCTCAAATAGCATTGCTTAATTGCTTTAACTATCTTGATATTTTAAAGACTTGGCCTTAGCAAAAGTTAATTTAAATTGAGTTGTAAGACATAACATTCAGCACACATTTACTCAGTGCTTGAACATGGACGTAAAGAGCTTGGAGAAGTCTTTCACAAGAAGTTAAGCAAAGATACAGATAAATTCCATTTTAAAGAGAAGCAGATGACCATAGGAAAATGTACCACCTAAGAAAAGGGTATACTTGGATGGTACTAATGATGAAATTACCTGTATGGCAGCATAAATCCCTTAAGAGAGAAACAATAATCAAGTGAATATTAAACGTAAAGTAAAGGCCTAGAGCAACTCTTGCTCAGGAAAATCAAACCTGATCCTGATGAATCACAATGAAAACTATGGACGTTGCTTGATTTCCAGGCTTGTTCTTTTTTTTTTTTTTTTTCATTTTTATTTTTTTACTAAATGAATGGCTTGATGACATGAAGTCAGAAGACATCAGACACTACAATGTTCCTTAATCTACTGGTCCAACAACAAATGTGTTTCCACTTCATTTGACTAATAAATATAGATGAAAGAGATTAGCCAACTGCTACTACTTTTTTCTAATGGATGTCATGTCTGAAATCAGAATGGCATGTGGGTATGTGTGTGTTGGGGAGTAGCTGTAAAATAATATGGGTGTATGTTTTATTTTTGTACTCTTAGGTGGTAAATACCCAAAGTCTTATAAAATAATATTAAGATTTTATATTTGCTTATGTTATTCTGCATGTAAAACCAAATTAGTGAACATGAAACATTGCAGAAGGGGCTATCCAAGTAAATCCATTAACTCTTCAACCAAAAGATTTGCACCTCTTCGAACTTCATGTTGCCATATTTTCCTGGATGTTACTGTTTACTAGAGATACAAGGCTTGCTGACATGGAATGCATCTTTCCCACCCACGTTGTAGGACCTTGAGACTATGTCACAACATGACCTGATTTAATCTTTGTGGGATCTGAATAAATAACCCTCCCCCTCCTTCAAAACCAATCCAGAAGAATTTGTTTATGGCATCAGGAGCATGGGATGGAGATAGTATGGGTAGGGGTCTGGTTGTGGGGGTAGAACAAAGGAGAGAGGGCAGGATACAGGAGGGAGGAAAAAGTAGCCAAACGCTCAGTCTTACACATCTATTCCATGAGAGGGACTGAAAGGAGAGGATGTCAAGTGGCTGGCTCCAGCAAATCATCTGGTGGGAGAAAGCCCTTCAGGCCTTCCCTCTGCTACTTCCTTTACTACACACCTACATCTGCATGTGATTTGAACTTGAGGGGACTCAGTTTTAAATTGGGGATATAGATCTGGGAGGATTTCTTAGGCATCCAGAATACTAATATTCCTCACTTAGAAATAACGTTGATCCTGAATAACAAACTACAAACTTGAATCTGAAACTTTAACTTAGAATGTCTTGATTTATGGCTAACTTTTTTTTCCCTAATGGTAAAGAAAGTTAAAAAAAAAAGGGGGGGTAGATAAATCAGGCCACAAAAGAAAATGAAAAATAGCAAAGCCACTAACATATTTGTAGATATGTCCTCTATAATTACCTGAAAGACCATATTTATTTAACAAAGTACTCCTTGAGTATCTATATTGGTTTTGCAATAAAATGGGAACAGAACTACGCTTCTAATTGAAACTGGTTAATATGCACATATGGGCTAATGTGATAAGAAAATACTGATTTGAACACTGCAGACTACAGAAAAATGACAGTTTTTGTTCTACTATCTGTATTTTATTTTCCAGGTTTGATAAATAATAATATATTTAAAACAACAAAGTTTACCATAAACTTACATTTATTCATTAGCTTATTATCTGGTGATGAAATGTTGATTAATGCATGTACACAAAAGAAGAGTTGACAAAAGCTTACAGGGTATTTCTCTATAACAGAACTAATTCAAAACTATGACTACATGATGCTAGCAGCCAGATGGAAGCAAAGTTTTTTGAAAAATTAAAGCTGAACAAAACAAATACGGTATTTTGAATTATTTATTTCAAATTTCCCCACATTTGCTATCATGTCTTCCAATTTAAAATAAAAATTCAGTAGTATTTCTTTCTTCCTCCTTCAAAAAGGATAATCATTTTGAATTCTACAGTTTCAATATTAGTATGACTCTAAATGTGAGCTAGTACTTTTGCCCCCAGGGTTTTTAACAATGTGTTGTTGTATGTCTAACTATAAACTGTAAAATCTACTCAATTTAGAGGGAATAATCTAAATTATTCCAAATATTTGTACTAGAATAAACTGATTAAACTGTGGACATTACTGATACCCAAATATTTGCTTTGTCTATTTGTTTTATATATTTCTAATTATCTATTTCTTCACCTACACTGTCTATACATATTTACATTTCATTTAGATCTCAGCACAGTGTTTAAATTGCTTTTTAAAAAAAGTGTTTTTTGATAGAATTATTTCAAATTAATTTATTAATTTAATAATTAATAAATTATTTTAAAAATGAGACATCACAATAATTTCTTTTTTTTTAAAAGATTTTATTTATTTATTTGTCAGAGAGAGAGGAGCTAGAGCAAGCACAGGCAGGCAGAGTGGCAGGCAGAGGCAGAGGGAGAACCAGGCTCCCTGCCAAGCAAGGAGCCTGACGTGGGACTCGATCCCAGGATGCTGGGATCATGACCTGAGCTGAAGGCAGCTGCTCAACCAACTGAGCCACCCAGGCATCCCCACAATAATTTCTTAGAGAGATGGTTTTATACTTTGAATTCTGCATGCTTTGTTTTGCACGATCAGTATTATGGTACTAATGGAAACGGCTGAATATATGTTGTCTTTAAACTATTTCAAGTTATCTGAAATATATTCAGTTCTCATTTGATATACAGCAATATAACCAAAGTATTAGAATTTTTGACTTCATGAAAATGTTGCACAAAATAGTGAAATACAATATATAACGAAGCAGTCTTCGTTTTAAGGAAATAATCGACTGCTTCCTAAAATCTGATTTGCATTTGAACAATGTACTATGAGGAAGTAATGAATCTGTAATATTTAAAGCACTGCAATGATTAACAAAGTGTTGGAGGAAGGCGTATATTTGGGCAGATTCACCATCTTTTGATATTTGTTTTACTGTAATCCACTTTCCCTGGTATTAGAAGAAGTGTAATGGAAAAGGAAGAGTGATTGGAGGGTCTGATCAAATCCTCTCTGAATTACTCCATCAACCATGTGGAAAACCTATTATTGTATAGATCTTAAGGCAGGCCTGAATTGAATTATAGCCTTAGTACTCAATCTCTTTGAATATCATTATTCTCCAAAATATGTAGAGGTGGATATAGATGAAAATTAATTTACTCTGAGCAACCAGACTATTTAATCATCTAGACTGCATAGAGACAAATAATGTTCTCGGGGGTTGGGATATCAAATAAATTGTTCAACTTCTTTTCCACCCATGATTATTTAGAAACAACTATTGGGAAGAAATGTTTTACATGAGAAACTCAGGTTCTGGAATGATTAAGTGGCAAGCTACAATTCAATAAACATTTCTCGGACAAATGTTAATCTATGGTGTTCAAACGAGCCTAATAGTAATTCAATCCTTGTCCATACCTTAAACTGTGACCCAGATTGATGAATTAGGATGTCACTTTCTACAGAAAGGCCACCCTTTAAAAAATGTAATGCTCATGGGAGAAAATGGAATAAGAGGAGCCCCGTTATTGTTGCCAGGCCTTTGCCAGAAGTGGACTTCTGTGTCTTATGCTACAAATACCTCAGAAATAATACAGCAACAAAATACATGCATGTATTAATTAGTATGGAGACTGAAGATATTTCTATTTTTCTTTTTAAAAGGTGGCAAAATCTAACTACATGAATATAATATCAGCAGCATCAGTACCACGTACAGTGGTTTAGTAGCCATTATTCTGTTCATTATTTCGTTTTATTCTTAGCATTGGAATTTATACATACTTTATATTCCATCACTAATTCCAGAGGTTACTGATAATTAAAATTCATTCTCTAAATAGCATCTATGAACACTGAAACAGACTTTACAGTAGATATGCTTATTCCTATTTTATGGGTGAAGAAACTAGGATTGTGAAAATGAAATATCTTGCCAAGCTCACTTTTTTTAATCAAGGGCTACAGTGACATTAGACTGGGCCTTCTTGCATTAAGGGTCATTTATGTTTTGCTTCCAGCCAAACTGTAGTTTATAGAGACTTCCAGATGTCACTTGGATAATACATATTTTGCTTGTACTTACAACCTAAACACTTTTTACAATCTCTAAAAACAATCTCTAAAGGGATTCTACTGCAAACACAATTTATTTGGGGGAATTAGCGTGGGAATACAAATTAAATAAATATTTGAAACTATATTTGTTTTATTTCATATAAAAACAAACATTTTACTGTTAGATCTTCTGTTTTCAATGTTAGAGGTATACACAAATTTGTGAAAGTAAAGTATTCTAACAGCATAATTTTCTCTTAATTTGCAATAATGAAGACCTGCTTATAATTGCCTATATGAGAAATGCAAGTAGCCTATGATTGATTTAATCAGTAAATCTACAGTTGAATAAAATAATAACTAGTTTATAAAGAGGTTAATTTCACTTTTATTTTTTATCTGTTTTTAATTTAGTGACCTAGGGTAAAATTATGTCCACATAGAAAGTAAGATTTAATGGCTAATCTACATAATTTTGCATCATGAACAAAATTATCAGTTTCAAATAACTATACAAGAAATATAAAGCCACTGAAATCAAAGCTAACATCACCATCCCAGTTTAGATTATGTTAATCAACAGTAAATGCCAAGAACCTTTGGAATGTATATTTGCCTAGTAACTGATAAAATAATACAATCATTATTAAAATGTTTCATCAATTATTATTTATTTATTTTTATATTTATTTTATAAATATTTATATTTTTATATATTATTTATATATATTTATTTATTTTTAAAATTTTATTTATATTATTTTTTCCCAGTTCTTGATTAAATTCTAATCACTTTACCGAAATCCAAAAAAAAAAAAAAAAAAAAAAGGTAAAATTTTCATTCTAGAAAGGTGTTTGAAAACTTAGTAGGGTATTCCACAAGGATTTGTGGATGGACAGATGGAGGATGGATGGATGGATGAGTCTATGATCAATCTCCATAAGATTTTTAAATTCTATCCTGCACAGGGAGATTGGGGCAAGCATGTTGCATAATGAATTTGTCATGAAATCTGCATAACTTTCCTTTCAAAAGAAAGAGTGGGTAAGACTGAAGAGAGAGTAATCCTTGAAAAATGGGTAAGCAAACAAAAGCTCATTTGTCTTTTACTTGATCCAAACACAGCTGGAAATCTATTTCATGACCAGTACAACTCGGTCTCTTACAGATTTTGTTGATGCTATAACTTCTCTCATGTCCCACATGATGACATCAGGCTTGCTGTAGTCATGGAGACAGTGGATCAGAGCCTCCACATTATGTAGAGGAATGTATACATAGTATTTCAAATCTATACCTCTTGCTTTGCTCTAGTTCCCCTCCTGCTAGCTTTTGCTGACCTCTTCCTTGGGCTTCTTCTTTCTAATAGACAACTCTGTTTTTGCAACAACCAGTGTACCAATAATTGGGAACATCCATAATTGTCTACTGGTGTTGAGGACCAGCTACATAATCTTTGGGTCCCAGGTTGCATGCTCAGGAAACCAGCACGATAGGAGATCATTACCTAGAAGATGCAATGCCCCCTGCCTTCAGGTCCCCAAACCTTGCTTTTGGCATTTATAATTATTGGAGCTCATTTCACACTGGTGGAACTGTACATGTGCCTAAGGAAGGAAGGAGAAAATTCACTCAACACACAGAGTGACTATGTCTGCTTCAACCAGTTCTATCCTGGATCAAGAAATTGACAGATTTCACGAAGTTGCTATCTCTTCCCAGATATGAACAACAGACATGACTTTCTCCCTTCTATATAAAGAATTGTGCATGTAGTCATCTGTAGGTCTGATTTTATTGTTATTTTATGGTCAAGAAATTTTGAATAAAAAAAGAAATCAACAGAACAAAGCTATGCTGATTTTAGCATATTTTATGTTGACCTCTGACCATATGCATATACATCTTATATACATAACATGTAATTTTCAGGTCTTAACAATGAGGAGAGCAAAATATTTTGAATTTATTAAGATATCACACAAAAATCTAATTCTCACTTGATTAACGAAAATCTAGTCCTCCCTTGGTCTCTCATTTTCTAGTTATTCTAGAAATCATTAGGATTGTGAGTGTGTCTCTATGCATGTCTCCCTGTTTGTGCATGTAGTCTTATTGGCAGGGGTGGGATTCAAACGTAGACCTGAAGTACCTACTTGAAGTTTGCCAACAGAGTCACATGGTATCTGGGAGTCCCCACTGTTGATTATGGTTGTCTTCTGGTCCCATCACTGTATCTGTTGCCACGAACCTCTAGACTGTGATGTCCATTGCTTTTTTTCACACTCTGGCCCAAAACACTATTTCTGTATTTCAAAACCAGGTGACATAGTTTGGGCTTCCAGATACAGGGCCTGAGTCAAAGATTGGAGTGAAAGTCATTTATTTGAAAAGTGAAGGTAACATCGTAAGGAAAAGACAAAATAAGACTGGAAAAAGAAGGCAGGCAATAAAGGGTGCTTTATCAAGTCAGCTTCCACTATTCATTCAGTTAAGGTCATTTAGATTGCTAGGCTGGAATGGAGTGGAAAGGGGATGTCCATACCAGCATTTCTCACACCCAGCTGCTCATTGCTATCAACTGTAGAGCTTGGTAAAATTACTAACTCTGGGATCCCATCAAAATCCAGCTGAATCAGATTTGAGGTGGTAAGATCGGGGAAAAATTAAGGTTAGGAGTTGCATTATTAAAGGCATGTCCATTGGTTATTCACATACTAGTCAGTCTTCCTTTGTATATAAAATACAATAACAGAAGTGTCCTTTTATTCTTCCCTTCCTTTCTAATTCTATTATCATCATGCTAGATCAGGTTTCCATTTGCACTGTGTGAATTACTAATAAGCTTCATAAGTGGTTTCCTTTGACCTTCACTGCACTTGGCTATTAGCTTCTACAAGACTCAACTCTAGGGTTCTACAAGACTCAACTCTAGGCTTCCAGTCTTCTCACTCTATACTGCCTCCCTGGGGCATCATGTCTACTTAGAGACTGATGGTACACATGTTTCTCTCTTCAGTGCAAATCTCTTCAGTGAGTTTTAAATCCATCTTTACAACTGCCATTTGCTATCTCCTCCTGAATGTCTTCAAACCTAGTCTAATCAAAAATGCTATGGTCATCTTCTCCCAACATCTTCCAAGACTTCTTAAAGAAAAATTCTGTATTTTGGGGCTGGCATTCACATAACTCTATTTGACTGCAAGTAGCATTTCAAATATTGTCTTTCATTATAAGCATGCAACCGGCTCCTGGACACACAAAACTGACTTTCTTTCCTTCAATTTGCTAGTGTCTGCTTTTCCATCTTTGCTTTGTTAATGTTCCTACTCTGAGAAGTCTTCCACGTCTTTGCTGCCTTTTGTGGCCTGGGAAAAGTCCGTTCCAGCTTTTTTTTTCTCCCTGTGCATATATTTAAGTATTTTACATATTTGAGTTTATTCTGTATAGACAATTCTATATCCTATTTATTTTTTATTATAGTCAAATATTTCATTAATTTCTAAAGCATGTAATATAGCATCATATTGGTTATAAACACTAAGACCATGAAGGATACTTTAGATTTTTCAAAAAACTACTTTTTAAATAAATATTTATTTATGTGACAGAGAGAGACACAGTGAGAGAGGGAACACAAGCAGGGGGAGTGGGAGACGGAGAAGCAGGTTTCCAGCTGAGCAGAGAGCCCAATGCAGGGATTGATCCCAGGACCCTGGGATCATGACCTGAGCTAAAGGCAGATGCTTAATGACTGAACCATCCATGTACCCCTCAAAACACTATCTTTAAAGATAGGAAATAATCTATAAATGTTTCTATTCCTATGATTCAATGTGTGAATATCTTTCCTACTAATTGAAAGAATTGTGAAAAATAGTATATTTTCCAGAACACCAGAAGTAAGGCCTCCCATAACTAAGCATGCTGATTCTAATAATAAGACATTCATTCACCATTCAACCATTCGGCTCATTCACTGAGACCACCATCCTAAGTTGTAGAGATAGAGTAATGAACCAGATTCACATGTTGTATGCTGTTGAGGAACTCAGATTCCACTTAAGGAGATGCACAATTTATAGACACAAACAACAGGATGGAATTATTTCAGATTCTTTTACTGAGTACCTAATATACTGGGTACTAGGAAATCATTTGAACTCAATTAAAAGAATGTAGGTGTGAATCCAGGCCACCACTTAATGGTAAGGTGATCTTGGGCTTGTCACTTAATCTCACAAACCTTCATTTCCTCATCTGTAAAGTTTTTTTTTTTTTTTTTTAAGATTTTGTTTATTTATTTGACAGAGATCACAAGTAGGCAGAGAGGCAGGCAGAGAGAGAGGGGGAAGCAGGCTCCCCGCCGAGCAGAGAGCCCAACACGGGGCTCCATCCCAAGACCCTGGGATCATGACCTGAGCTGAAGGCAGAGGCTTTAACCCACTGAGCCACCCAGGTGCCTGTTTGTTTTTGTTTTTGTTTTTAAGAGGAACAAAGTATCTAATATTCTTAGCAAAGTATTGGACACATCGGAAAAAACAGAAATTATGTTAATAATAATAATAGGTACTATGGTTGGTTTTCCTTTATCATGCATCAGAATTTTTAAGTTCCTAGAAATGTTGTCTGGGAATGAAACAATGTCTTAGTAATAATTCTTTACATGTACAGTGACAAATGTTTTATTTGACAATCATAGCCTTTTTCCAGTATATTTATAAAGACGTCATTTATAGATGATACAAGCAGGGTTCAGAAAGGTTTAATTTCTTGCTCAAAGCCACATGACAAGTGCTACAAACTTCATCTTGTATTATTCTAAGCATGCCAGATGATTCTGACGTTTTTCCTGGAGGCAGGGTAATTCTGAGTGGAGTAGAGGAGTAAGTCATTTTTAAAAATGTGGGTAAAAATATCCCTGTGAAGGTGCCTTGGTGGCCTTGCTACTTACAGGTCTTCATGTTGTTAAATATATACCCTACAGGTGAGCTGAGAGTGTGAAAAATGCAGCAAAGTAGCTAGTTAATATATCCCTTATCAAGTATATCTTGGATATTCCATTATAAAAACTGTGTTTTTAGTATGACTTGTATAACTCTTTTATTAATTCTTTCAGCATCTGTGGATTTTTTTTTGTGAGAAAAATCAATTTATGATTCTGGGAACTAGGGAATTTATATAGCCATTAATTAAGAAGAACTAATTTTGGAAAGCTTTCTAGGTTATACTCCCAGAGCAACCTCCCGATTTCCTCTCTGAATCAGTGGCTGTCTGTTCCATTTGACTAGCCAAGATAGAATTGAGCAGAGTTGGAGAGATTGTGGAACAGAAACTCTGGGTTTGCTACTTATTACCTGTTCCATTCCCCTTCTTCTTTGCCTGTCTCTCAAGTAAAAGCGAAACATCAAATTCCCAGTATCCCTTGCAGCTACAAGTAACCAGGTTCTGCCCACTGTCCACCAATGCATTCCTCCCACCACCCTTTCTTTCCTTTGTACATAGAAGGGAGAGCTGATGTCTGTCAGCAGTCATTACAAAAATGGTACAAAAGAAAGTAAGAAGGGGCCGAAGTAGTGTCTTTCCCTCAACTTCTTGTATGAAATGAATATATGACACAGTGTCTTGAGTTCCTGTTAAGCAGTTTTCTGGTATTTGTAGTTATCTGAAATAGTCAGGTAAAAGACTATCTGACTCCCAGAACTGGTCTATGGTTGTTGTGTTTTATACTCACGTTTGGTGGGAAGAGCACCTGATGGGTATTTTGGTAAGTATTTAAAGACAATGTGTTGCAAACATGAACATTGATCTTCCATAATATGTGCTCAATAAGTAAATTTTTGCCCCAAAATAGAAATTTTTACCTCCTACAGAGGAGTGATAGGTCAAAATCAGTGTTTGTTGTTATTCAAGAATGGGATGTTGCCTTCAGTAGCATTTAATAGAATATATATGTACAAAAAATAGAAGATACTTGAAACTAGATGTCATTGTCATGAATGGCAGTTCCAGTGAAAGGAAGTGTGATTGGTGGGGGTTGGGGGGGAGGATATTTCTTAGCAGTGGCTGGGAACCTGGGAAGCTAGGTACTTTGAATTCCATCAATTGCTTCTCTTGAATCTTTGAATAAATCAAATCCAAATCTTTTATGCTTAAATTTCCTTATATTTTGAATATTACCAATAGTGCTTGCTCTCCCTCTCTCTCTCTCAACTCATGCTCTTAAGAGGAAAAATGTATGTTAAGCATTTTGAGTATCTTTGAAGGGAAATAGCCTTTAAGTGTTATGGATAAATGGATCATTAATATAATGCTTTCACAGATCTTAGGAAAAAATAACACTCTGCCTAGTTACTGTCAGAACAAATTAGAGCATTGACCAATCATCACATTGATTTTTAGTGAAAATGAAATATATCCTTTTCCTATCTATGTTGTGGTCAAAATCCTTTCGACTTGAGTGATAAAAGGAAAGATCAGAGATTTTGCTATAACTATTGTCAACGCCTCTGTCAAAATAGTCTTTGGTATTCTGTCATTTAGCTAAATGAATCTTAGAGATGAAAGATCTTTAAATATTTGGGATAGATGTATAATATAGTCATAGAACTCATTCAAGGTTTAAGATTTCCTACCTTTTCTCCCAAACTCAGTTTTACTCTTCCCTGTCTCAGTAAAAAGCCCAATCAGCCATTCATTCTGCAAAGCAGCAAATGTAATAATGATAACGATATATCACCAAAATGTGTGAAGAGATTTTCAGTTCATGAGCTCATTTACAAATATATCTGCCCATTTGATCAGTGATCATCATCACTGAAATTAAAGGTTGAGAATATAAGCCAGATGATAAAAACTCCCATGTGTTCAAATACAATAACTGTTGTATTTGAAAATTGTTTTAGATTGTCCAAAGATTATTAAAAGTACAGCTGGATGAAAGGAGTCAGGAGAAATGAGGTTGAGATCATGTTGTGGAAAGTTGGGTGAGTTGTTAAGGATCTATTTGATATTGGTGTTCATGAATTTTAATGGAATTACTCTTCCTACTTCCTATGATTTTCTCCAGCTCAGAAAAAGAGGGTTATAAGGTTGATATAGAACTGTGGTTTTGCAGACCCATGTGCCAAAAGGACAGATGGTCAAGGGAATTTATGGTAAAAGCAAGAGTGTTTGTGAAAAAAAGTGGACCCTGAAATCTAAGCCTGATATACTATGGGAGTGAAGAGAGGAGAAGACTGTAGGTAAGCACCCTGACTGCTCACTGCATGTGTGGTGTTTATAAGAGCCTGTGTGTCATAAAAGGGCAATATACTACCAAAAAGAATGGATGGAAAAATAAGTAAAATGTAGCCAGTTTCCTGTGATCCAGAGGTCAAGAAGTGACAGCTTTTTCACATGTAGCTTCTTGCACAGATAAACTTTAATCATACAACATGGCAATACACTGCTACCCTTTGGTATGATAGGTTCTGATTGAAACTAGTATGCATTTCAATTTAGCTAAATATGTGAATAGAAGATGGGTCAACCATGTGGAATATAGTAGTTGGTTTTGGAATCCAGAAAAACAGATATGAGTCATGATCTGGCATTTATTATTTGTGCTACTGTGGACAAAGAGTAGGGAATTCGTGTTTATTGGGCATCTACCATGTGATAGGCACTTTCATGTGCCTATTATTAACTTACTTCTCACTTATTATATACGTTAATACCCTCTTACTTTGTAAGTTGTTTTCATTACCTCATTTTGCTGACGAGCCATCAGATAAAACAACCACTACAGAAAAATAGCTTACAGTCCTTGACAACTATAAGGTTTAGAGTTTCTATTTAATCCCAGTTATGGAATTAAAATGTCAATTACAAAAAAAAAAAGAGAAATATTTTAAGTCATCTTTAAGATTTTGAAAAATTTTAAACTTTTTTCTCAACCTTAGTTCTAAATTACAAGATAATTCATCTGTCAAATGAAAACCTACTATATTATTTTTGTTCAACAAATGGACAGTCTGGTATTTCTAGAATTCTTCAGAATTAATAAGCAAAAAAGATTTGGGTTGGGGACAAAGTCATTTCTTGACTGTGAAAAAGTCAATGATCTGAGATATTAATATACATTAGTATAATTTCCCATTCATATTATTTTTTCCTTTTACCTATACTGAAGGTAATGTTGACATTCTGGAACCAGGTTGATTATTTTTGCCTAATGTAAACAGCATGAAAATGTTGTTAATAATAATATAATATTAATATATAACAAATATCATATTTCTATGTTATCATACTTTAAATGAGTTAGAATACTTCTATTGATAATTGCAAAATTAAACTTCATAATTTAAACCATTGACAAAGAAACTGAAAGTGAAAGATCTGAGCTATTAAATATTTCAAATGAGATGTGATCATGATATTTTCAAATTCGTATTTTGCAAGTCAACCCAGCGCCCTGGGAAAACAAAACAAGGCTGGTGCCTCGATCCTGTAGGGGTTCTCATATTATAATGGTTCAAGAATATAATACAATCATACTTCAAAATATTTATACCACCAGCCCTTCTAGGTGTTGTTTGGGACCAGCTTTTGCACTCAATAGACCCAAATGAATTTTCAGAGATAAGATTCCAATGGCCAGAGAATGCAAAAGCAGTACCCCAAACAAGTTGCAACATTAATGATTGATCTCTGTTTTAGTGGCCCATATTGCTAAAATTTGGGGTTCAGACTTTAATTGAGCACACAAATCAAAAACAAAATAACAAGTAAAATGACAACCCACATTGTGAGGAAATCCAAAATATGAAACAGAAAATTGTTATCTTCTAGGGTTAAAACCCAATTCAACTTTTAGGTTTAAATTAGTAATTGTTAAAACATAATAACACAAATTTATGCATAACAAGTAAACTCACTTGTAAATGTTTTCAAACTTAGACTCTAAGTTTTTATTTTTGCTTATAAAACATTAAGTTTATCAACTGGTGGAACATTATTTCATATTATTATAACAACTCTTCCTAGGGCATAGATAATAGGTGTTGGTATTGCCATTGTATTTTTTATGTTGTTTGTTTGTTTGTTTTTTAGTTTTCCAATTGAAATTAGCCTTTTGAAAAATATAATTTAGTAAACTTTTATGAGTTTTTTAAAAAATATGCCTAGTAACACACAGATTATTTAGAAATAATATAACCATGTTATGTTAACATGCTAAGTTGGGTTTACTATGCTAATAATTTAAAAGTTCCTAGAATTTCCTGCTCATTTTTAGACTACCTTAACGAAAGGTAGATCTTCATCAATATCTTTTTTATAATGCAATTAGAGCATTGGAATAAGTATTTTGAAGCACGATTATTAAACTATTACAAGAATAACTGCTAAGTTTCTTCTGTTAAATTCCTTTTATATGATACTGAAAGTTCCAGTCTCTTTTAATTCCTCCTATTACCTATATATTTATTTTGTTGACTTTGCCACATGCTATATTATTATATTCTGATTTATTATCAGCCTTCTTGCTTTGTAATATATTCACATCATATCTCATGAGACATACAAATGAATATAATGAAAAAATATTGTAATCATCTAGGTTATTGGAAAGTACTACATTTTGTTCAAGCATTATCTTACTTGAAAGTTATATAGAGTAACCTAAAACAACATATATTAAAATACAATCAGACTATTTACAGTACCATGTATCAGCCTTGGCCCAATTAGGAGACACAGCCACATGGTAATTTAAACAGGGAATATTTAACAACAACAACAAAAAAACTTTTAAGCAGTGATTAGAGAGTAACTATAAAGATAGAAAGAGATAGTAGCCAAGGAAAGCTAGTTTTGGAAGAAGAATTCAGACAGAGCACATTGGAGTTTACATTAAATAATTTTGGCAAGCAAATTAATAATAAAAAATAGGGAGATATTACATACTATATTTGTATATGACTTTCAAATAAAAACTTTCTATGACTTTTTATTTATAATCACCTTTTTGTGAAATGACTACATACAATATCTAATCAGGACTTTTTTTTTTTTTAAGATTTTATTTATTTGTCAGAGAGAGAGAGGGAGAGAGAGCAAGCACAGGCAGACAGAATGGCAGGCAGAGGCAGAGGGAGAAGCAGGCTCCCTGCCGAGCAAGAAGCCCGATGCGGGACTCGATCCCAGGACGCTGGGATCATGACCTGAGCCGAAGGCAGCTGCTTAACCAACTGAGCCACCCAGGCGTCCCTCTAATCAGGACTTTTAATTCTGATCTCTTAAATTGCTAAGTGACCACCACTGATGAGCCATATTGTTCAGAATAAGAGATGATCAAAACCATAAAAATATTTATTAAAAGCATTGAATAATTTACAGCAACTGGAAACACACTTAAAATATATTAAGCTCTCCATTTTTAACTGATAAAAATAATGTTCAAATTTGTCACAATATAAATGGATTTCAAATTCAATAACCTATTTTAAAACTTAAGCAAAATACTTTGTCTATCTTTTATTGAGATATACCTCATGTACAATAAACTGCACATACCTGGAGTGTATAATTTGATGAAGTTTTATATAGGTATATACCAGTGAAGCCTTCACCACTATCAAGAACAAAGACATATCAGTCATATACATACCCTGTTTATATCCCTTTATAATCCATCCCTCCCTTTATTTCCACAATGTCCTCAGGTAACCACTGATTTGTTTTCTGTCACTATATATTAGTTTGCATTTTTAAGAATTTTCTATGTAAAATTATGCATTTTTCTTTCACTGAGCATAATTATGGGTAAATAGCTAAATTGTATGGTAGGTGTGTGCTTAAAAGTTGTTGTACTATTTTTCATTTCTACAAGCAGCACATCCAATCCTCCACATCCAATCTAATATTTGATATGGCAAGTCTTATTAATTTTAACTATTCTGATAGGTGTATAATAGTCGTTGCAGTTTTAATTTGAAACTCCCTAATGACTAGTGATATTGAGAATCTTTTCATATATTTATCTGTCATACGTATATCTTCTTTGCTGAAATGTCTGTTCAAATATTGTACACATTTTTATTGGACTCTTGGTTCAGCTATTATCAAGCTATATGTGTTCTTCACATATTCCACATCTAAGCCACTTGCTGGGTATATGTTTTGCCAATAATTTCTCCCAGTTTGTGGCTCACCTTTTCATTTCCTTAATAGTACTAATTGAATTCTTAGGTAGAAATCCTCACAAATTAAATGCCAGATTTGGATGTCTTCACTACATACATAACTACAATAGAATTAATAACATATAGAGAAGTAAAATATAAGAAAACAAAGGAACAAAGGGTAGGAGAGGGAAAGTGGGAAAATTCTGTTGTAAAGGAGTTATAATATACATGAGATAGGATGATATTATTTGAAGGCATACTATCATAAATGTTCTAATTAGACCAATTAAAAGGCATATATTATCATACCATATTTTTAAAAAGCTGACATTAAACTGTGTATAATGTATCCATTTTTTTTAAAGATTTTATTCATTTATTTGACACACAGAGAAATCACAAGTAGGCAGAGGCAGGCAGAGGGAGAGGAAGGGAAGCAGGCTCCCCACTGAGCAGAGAGCCCGATGCGGGGCTCATTCCCAGGACCCTGAGATCATGACCTGAGCCAAAGGCAGAGGCTTAACCCACTGAGCCACCCAGGCACCCCACTATAATGTACCCATTTTAAATAAAATACACAAATATGTTAAATGTAAAGGCTTTCAGGCTTGTGTTAATCAGTAGAAATCTAGAATGACTGTAGTCTTATATAGATTCAGAGCAAGAAATACTATACCAGATAAAGATGGACATTTTCTGATAATAAAAGGATTAATTCATCAAAAAATCATAATAATCTAAATGTTTATGCACATAACGACATAACTTTAAAATATAGGAAGCAAAACTTCATAGAACCAAAAAGCAAAATGGACAAATTTACAATTGCAATCAGATATTTCAACAGTCTTCTCTCAATAATTGATGGAACAACTACACAGAAAATCAATAGGGATATAGAAGATATGAAAAATAGTGTAAACAACTTGACATAATTGACATTTATAGGCCATACCACCATAAAACAGCAAGAATACGAATTCTTTTCAAGTGAAAATGGAATATTTATGAAGATAGATCACTTTCTGGGCCATAACAGAGGTCTCAATAAATTTAAAATAATTCAAGCATATCGTCCAAACGAAATGGAATTGAATAAGTAATGAACAACAGAGATATATCTAGAAAATTTATGAATATTTGAAAACTAAATAACACACCTCTACATAACACAGCAAAGAAATCCCAAGGAAATTTAAAAATATATCTTGAATTGAATGTAAATGAAAACACAGCATATAAAAATTTGTGGAATGTAGCTTAAGCAGTGCTTAGAAAAAATTTAAATACTTTATATTAATTATACACTTATATTAGAAAAGGTAAAAGGTCTCAACTAATGACCTTAACTTCCACTTAAAAGAAACAAAAAACCCTCAGCAAATTGGATCCAACAAAGGTAGAAGAAATGATAAACAATAAGTAGAGATATAATAATAATTCTTAAAGATCAGATATAAAATGAAATAATAATAAAATATTTGTAAAGGTAAGAGCAGATGTAAAGGAAAACAATAGAGTCAATAAAAGTGAAAATATCAATCTTTAAGATAGCCATTTTAATTTCCCAAACTAACTAGGAAAATAAAAGACACCCAAATCACTGATATTAGGGAAAAGAGAAGATAATAGATCCTAAAGATCTTGTAAGAATGAGAAATATTTATGGACAACTTTATGCTAATAAATACAATAGTTTATATAAAATGGTCAAATCCCTTTAAGACACAAACTACAAAATTACCAAAGTTCATCCAAGAAACAAATAATCTGAGTATCCCTAACTGAATCCATAGTTAAAATTTTTCTCAAAGAAAATGAGCACTTCACTGTAGGAGTCTACCAAATATTTATTTATTTTTATTTTATTTATTTATTTGACAGAGAGAGATCACAAGTAGGCAGAGAGGCAGGCAGAGAGAGAGGAAGGGAAGCAGGCTCCCTGCTGAGCTGAGAGCCCGATGCGGGGCTTGATCCCAGGACCCTGGAATCATGACCTGAGCCAAAGGCAGAGGCTTTAACCCACTGAGCCACCCAGGCACCCCAGGAGTCTACGAGTCTACCAAATATTTAAAGAAGAAATAACATCAATTGAACTCAACTCTTCTAGACAATTATGGAAGAATGAATATATCCCAACTCATTTTTTTTAGAACCATATTACCTTGATACTAAAAACAGATAAAGATATTATAAAATCAAAACCTATATGCAATTATCATTCATGATTATAGATGTAAAAATTCTAAACCAAATTTTAGCAAAGAGAATCAAACTATATGTGAAAGAGTTGGGGCGCCTGGGTGGCTCAGTGGGTTAAGCTGCTGCCTTCGGCTCAGGTCATGTTATCAGGGTCCTGTGACTGAGTTCCGCATCCGGCTCTCTGCTCAGCAGGGAGCCTGCTTCTCTCTCTCTCTGCCTGCCTCTCTGTCTACTGTGATCTCTCTCTGTCAAATAAATAAATAAAATCTTTAGGAAAAAAAAAAAAGAGTTAATACATCATGACCAAGTGGGATTTATCCAGAAAATGCAAGTTCAATACTTGAAGGTCAATGTGTGTTAAGTGATATTAATATATTAACAGAATTATTAAGACGATTTTTAAGGAAAACTATATGATTTTCTAAGTAGAGGCAGAAAAAGCATTTGACAAAATTTAATGTTCATTTATGGTAAAAACTCTCAAAGAGGCACAGAAAAAGTGAGACTCCCTCCATCTGTTAAGGGGCATCTATGAAATAACTGAATTATGAACCCTTCCAAGCAGCCTATAAACATTTGCTGGTTTCAGAAATGGATGTCTATTTGGTAGAAAAGTTCTTCAATATCATTCAGCAGTTCATAAGGACCATAGGAAGTGCCAGCCAGCTTAGGATGATCTCCAAGGAAATCAAAATAAAGACAGCACACAGCTGGAGGTTTGGGCCATAGACATCTTCTCCAAGGCCTACCTGGCTGCCCCATTGCTGAGAGGCTCAGTATCCCAAGCCTCCATGTGTAGCCCATTGCCTGAAAGCTTGACCCTAGACAGCAAGCTTCTCACAACGGAGACCATGCCTTACCCTTTATCCTTGCTCTCTCATGATGTCAAACATGGCCGCTTTGCATATTAACACTGAAACTATATTTACTTACCACACAATTATATTTGGGGGGTTTAAAAGTGAAAAGTTAAATTAAAATTGCCTTCTTTCCTACCTAGTGTATCAATCTCTCCTGCCAACTCCTCTTCTGTCTATTAGAGCTGCACGATTCTTGGAGATCAGGGATAAGGATAAGTAAATAAGGAATGTCTTGGAAAGAAGCTGAAATCATCATTTCCTCACTGACATTAAATTAAACTGTTGAAAGAAAACCCATGGTCCAGAGTACAGGCTCTTTCCTTCTTCCTTTTTATCACTGTTCTTTGGTTTTTCAAAAAAAATATTTGCTTAATTCTTACAGTAAAACGTGTGTATTTTTTTCCTCTAAAGCATTTAGCAATCTTCTAGACTATCACAAAAAGTTCCACTCGCTTGCGATATGCCTTTTCCTTTGATGTGTATGCTGTGAATTTTGGATAAACAGCACTATGTCTGGAAAGCATTGTTAGATGGCTATGGTGATTGACTTGATTTTTACTTTTCATCTGGCTGTTTCAGTACAATGAAGATCCTGCTTTTATTTTTGAATTAATTTCATTTTTGTGGCCCTTCAGCAAGTTTACCCTGATCCTTCATAATCACAGCCAAATATGTTTTTACCTCATTATCTGGTAACTTTATCATGCCACAGGCTACATGAGGATTTGGTGCTTTTTCAGTGACCTTCATATAGAACTGAGCTTAGAAAAGTGCACAGATAGCATACAGTTGTGGGGTGTGTGTGTGTGTGTGTGTGTGTGTATACAGATACATGTAAAATGTATATTTAATACATCAAGAGCTTTTTAGATAAATGGAAACTGGATTTTGTTTAAGAAACTTTGAATACATTTGTAAATCTTCCTTTTTTCTCCTCCTAAATGTATCCTCAGGAGATGCTATTATCTGGTTTTAGAAAAAAATATATCTTGGAAATGTGACTTCATATTATACACCATACACACACACACACATACATGAACACACACATTTGGGATAAAAATACAACCTCAGAAGTTTCCTATTTAAAAAAATAACAATTCCCTTACTGACTACTATTGTTCATCCTCCCCACCCAGAACTGACCTCCCAGGTCGAGAAAACAAAGCTTGGAAAGAAGTCCAAATAATCTATAATAAATGAAATCCTTACATACTTGAGGAAGCAGCTTGAGATCAAGGAGCAAATTAACATACAACTTCATCTCCAGATGTGCCTTCTCTTGCATTTTTAGACCAGGTATCTAATTTTGAAAAGGTTGTTTATACAAATAACTACTAAATTATATTTTGTGCCACATTTCTCAAATTCAAAGTTTGTGGTTTTTAAAATAGCTAAATTCAAGGATGTTTAATGGTGATAGGTTAAATTTTAATTGGAGTCCTAATTATATTTTAAAAATTTAGACTAAATAATCATCAGCAGAAGGAACAGGTAGCAATAATTCTTGGAGTCCCAAAAACTGTCCCAAGCAATCTCCATGTTGCAGTTCTCTTGGTCTATGAAAACAAGTGGCAAAAGTAGTTGAAAGTAAATGAGCTGTTCTTTCAGTTTAATTCAAGATGTTTTCAGTACCCTGAATAAAAGACTTTAGAAACTGTTATTTTTTTCTTCTGATCTTATAATGCCCCTTGAATTAAAAGCTAAGCTGGCACTTTAATTGTGGGCAGGCCAAAGCAGTGTATTCATAGACTGGAATGAATGCTAATTTGTCAGCCAGGCTAAATTATACATGTCCTCCTATCTTTCAATTTCCCATGACTATTCACAGTTGGGGGTTACTTTTCTATCCCTGGTTTCACTGCCTTTTCTAGAAATCTTTCCAGTTGAATCATTGAGACACTTCCTGTTACTAAGAACTCTCTCTCTCTTTCCCCCACCCTGAAGCTTCTGCCTTCAGTAGGAATATTTGTATGTGCTGTGCATGAAAAATATACTATATGGATACTTCCAAAATTGAGTGTTTTGAAATAAGGTGGACTTTGTATCCAAAAGCAACCAAAAGGAACTAGACCACACAGGAATTTACAACGGGATTCTCATTTGTTGTGGGAAACGGGTAAAGGGACTTGTACAGGTCTTAATTTGAAATCCTTCATAACTTTATAACAAGTTTGTGTATATTTTTATTCTGAAAGAGGACCTTCTTAAAAAAATTATTTATTAATTTATTTATTTAAATTAACATATAATGTATTATTTGCCCTGGGGTACAGGTCTCTGAATCATCAGGCTTACACATTTCACAGAGCTCACCATAGCACTTGCCCTCCCCAATGTCCATAACCCCACCACCCTATCCCTAACCCCCTACCCCCCAGCAACCCTCAGTTTGTTTCATGAGTTTAAGAGTCTCTTATAGTTTGTCTCCCTCCCAATCCCATCTTGTTTCATTTTTGTATTTCCTACCCCCACCCGCCCTGCCTCTCAAATTCCTCATATCAAGGAGATAATATGATAATTGTCTTTCTCTGATTGACTTATTTCACTTAGCATAATACCTTCTAGTTCCATCCATGTTGTTGCAAATGGCAGGATTTAATTTATTTTGATGGCTCCATAGTATTGCATTGTACATATATATCACATCTTCTTTATCCATTCATCTGTTGATGGACACCTAGGTTCTTTCCATAGTTTGGCTATTATGGACATTGCTGCTATAAACATTTGGGTGCATGTGCCCCTTTGGGTCACTAATTTGTATCTTTAGGGTAAATATTCAGAAGTGCAATTGCTGGGTGATAAGGTAACTCTATTTTCAATTTTTTGAAGAACTTCCATACTGTTTTCCAGAGTGGCTGCACCAGTTTGCATTCCCACCAACAGTGTAGGAGAGCTCCCTTTTCTCTGCATCCTTGCTAACATCTGTTTCCTGACTTGCTAATTTTGGCCATTCTGACTGGTGTGAGGTGGTATCTCATTGTGGTTTTGATTTGTATTTCCCTGATGCCAAGTGATGTTGAACACTTTTTCATGTGTCTGTTGGCCATCTGGATGTCTTCTTTGCGTAAGTGTTTGTTCATGTCTTCTGTCCATTTCTTGATTGGATTATTCATTCTTTGGGTGTTGAGTTTGATAAGTTCTTTATAGATGTTGGACACTAGTCCTTTATCTGATATGTCATTTGTGAATATCTTCTTCCATTCTGTCAGTTGTCTTTTGGTTTTGTTGACTGTTTCCCTTGCTGTGCAAAGGCTTTTGATCTTGAGGAAGTCCCAATAGTTCATTTTTGCCCTTGCTTCCCTTGCCTTTGGTGATGTTTCCAGGAAGAAGTTGTTGTGGCTGAGGTCAAAGAGGTTGCTCCTGGGATGGATTCCTGTCTCACATTGAAGTCTCTGAAAGAGAACCTTTTTGATAGATTGTCATTTCTGTATATTGCTGGGAAAAAATTTTTACTTTTGCAAAGCAGAACCAAGGTAAAATGGTAAGTAAAACAATAAAGACCAGTAGTTGGCCAATTATATTCTAAGGAACCCCAGGAGCCACTGAATGAGAGGAGAGAATTACAAGCAATAGTCTGACCCAGAATTAACCTGAGCAGCCCAACTATGGACTGATTTATATCTTGAGATTTTCTGTTAGACTCTTAAAATAATGGAACTGCTGCTTAAAAAAACTAACAAAAATGTTTGAAAATTAATGAATTCAACATTAAAATTATGAATATGGAAAAACTGATGCAAATAAATTAATTTTCAGGTAGGTTTGAGCCCTCCAGTCATACAACTAGTAGTTCTTGCAGATGAGGTTTTTGCTTTGTTTTGCTGTTGCTTACTCTGCAACACAGTGAAACCTCCAGAAATGCTTTTCCCCTACAAATAAATTAAAAGTACCAACTTTAGACAATATCTTCCTGGATAAAAGAGCCACTGGTATTTCTTACAAGCCCCCTTCACTGTGTGATCCTCTAACAACATCCCATTACTAGATAATTCAGAGCATGGAAAGAAACATGAAGCCCCAGGACTCAGCTTCCCAGTTTATACTTGGTTGGACAGGAATGACCACAAAGATCTTCTTCTCTAGCACTTTGAGATCAAGGAGCTAGCACTGCTGTTTCTGGAGGAAACATTGGTTAGAGGTAGAAAATTAGGAGATCTTCAGTGAATAAATTATGTGTATGCATTGCAGACTTGAAGATTCTTTTAATTTGTTGTTGAAGAACAAATATAATCAAAATATATCAACAATGGCCATTTCTCCCTCTCATGCACATTTTGGCAGTGCTTTGAAGATTTTACCTCTCTGATCCAGATGTTTGGTTTTGACTCTCTAGGACTTAAGTTATTAGTTAGATACTCTTCTTCCATTATGGATCTAATACTGTAAGGCATAAAAGATTTTAGACATACATACCACATGGACTATGTAAGGAATAGGATTTTCTTTTCCTAGTCACACATTTTTAAAAAAACTATTAATGTATCATACACATTTATTTAAAAAATTTTTTTAAATTTATTTTAATTAACTTATTTATTTTTAAGATTTTATTTATTTATTTGTCAGAGGACAGAGACTACAGGCAGGCAGAGTGGCAGGCAGAGGCAGAGGGAGAAGCAGTCTCCTGAAGAACAAGGAGCCCAATGTGGGACTCGATCCCAGGATGCTGGGATCATGACCTGAGCTGAAGGCAGCTGCTTAACCAACTGAGCCTCCCAGGCATCCCTCATACACATTTATTAAAAATAAAACATTCAGAACATAATAAAATAAAAATAAATTTTCATATAGACCTTATTATGCTTATGTTCTTAGAATAGTGTAAGTGTTGGCAAAGTATGGACTAAATCTGCTCCATGATACATTTGTGTATGGCTTGTGAGCTAAGAATAGTTATTACATTTCTTAAAATTGGGGGAAGAAAAGAGAAATCATATTTTATTGCACATGGAAGTTTTATGACATTCAAATTTAGTGTCTATAGATAAAGTTTTATTGGAACATACCTATGCACATTCATTTAGGTATTATTTATATATTTGCTTTCACATTATAATGAAAATTGATTGGTTGCAATTTAGACCATATGGTCTTCAAAACCTAAAATATTTACTACTGGTCCTTCACAGAAAACAGCTGGGAATCCGTGGAATAGTGAACTCCTTTATTTATAGCTGACACTAAAGGCTAATTTGGCATTATTCATGCAGTTTCCCAATCTGGATGCCAATTTGGGTGCCATCTTTTCTTTGGTGTTCTCTCTAACTTCTTGATGAGATTATCTTTTTCTCCTTAGACGTATTTTCCCTGAGTTGGTTCATGTTCATTTGTGTTCTGTCAAAAAAAAAAAAAAAAAAAAAAAAGTGAAAAAAAGAGTACCAGAGCCCCTTTGCTTTTTTTGTGGACCACAGAATCGGAGTTGAGATTTAAAGATATGTCCAGACTTAGACACTCGCAGTCACACTTGAGCTCTTGTGACCTTTTCTATTTCTCCCTTCAAGGAAACAGTGAAACATTTCTCCTCTCAATTTCTTGGTTTGTAACCTACGCAGAACATCTTTGTCAGTTACTACATAGTTTTGTTTGCTTCAGAGATGTCAGAAGTTACCCCTTGCAAGATACTTAGAGAAGAGAAAATCAGTGTAATAGTGATTTCAGAGCTCTCCTAGGATGCCTAGGATCCCTCCTTGTTGTTTCTTTGTGGTTTAAGATACACCACTTCCATTTGATATAGGACTCCTTACAAGCCTATGATTTTCTAGCAGATATTTTAGTGATAAGATTTCTTAACATGGAGACACTGCCTGTCTGAGAGTAATGCTTAATTAAAATGAATCTTGTTTCCTGAAAAAATCAGTATGGCATCGCAGCTTTGCTATTTGTAAGCTCTTTTTGAATCTATCTATAGCACAGTAAAAGTAGAAATAAGAAGCAATATGGCTACACTCTGTAGCATCTTCCTTAGGTGTTTCATCCACAGGAACAGCTTTGGAGCTGTGAAAGCACTTCTGTAAGTGTCTTGAATTTAATTTTGTGCAATGTGTTAATTATTACCCTATTTATAGAATGTTTTCTTGGCTCACATGCATTTGAGGAGAAAGAGAAATATATATATATATATATACATATATATACACACACACAAACACATACAGACACATATATACAATGAATTTCTCATTGCAACATATATATGTATATATATATATGTATATATATATGTGTGTATATATATACATATATATATATAATGATCTAAATGATCCACTAATGATGTAAATGATCTACTATTAGATAGTGGATCAATTTTTGAAGCACAAACAGTTATTTTTTATTGAAGTATAACCAATACTTAACACTATATTAGTTTCAGGTATACAACATGGTGATTTGATACTTGTGTATATTGCAAAATGATCACCACAATAATCTAGTTAACACTCTTCACTATATATTGTTACAGAATATTTTTTCTTGTGATGAGAACTTCAAAAAATTTTCTTAGCAACTTTCAAATATGTGATAAAATATTATTAATTATAGTCACTATGTTGTACATTACATCTTCATTACTTACTTTACTTTATAACTAGAACTTTGTACCTTTTTACTCCCTTCACTCATTTTGCTCACCCCCCTCCCACTCCCCACCTCTGACAAGCACCGATCTGTTCATATCTGTGAGCTTGGCTTTTTTTTTTCTTCCCACTTTTTAGATTCTGCATTTAAGTGAGATCATATGGTATTTGTCTTTGTCTATTTGTTTCACTCACCAGTTTCAATGCCCTCAAGTTCCACCTATGTTGTTACAAATGAATGGCAAGATTTCTTTCTTTTTAATGGCTAAATAACATTCTGTTACACACACACACACACACACACACACACACACACACATCTTCTTCATTTATCTGTTGAGGCACACTTAGGTTGTTTCCATATCTTAACTATTGTAAATAATGCTTCAGTGAACATGGGAGTCACATATCTTTTTGAGTTAGTGTTTTCATTTTCTTAAGATAAATATTCAGAAATAGAATTGTTGGATCATATGGCAGTTCTATTTTTAATCTTCTGAGGAACCTCCATACTGTTTTCCATGTGGCTGCACCAATTTACATTCTTACCAACCGTGCACAAGGGTTCTTTTTCTCTACATCCTTGCCAACATTTGTTTTTTCTTGTCTTTTGGTTAATAGCCATTCTAAAAGGTGTGAGGTAATATCTCAGTGTGGTTTTGATATGGATTTCACTGCTGATTAATGAGTTGAGCGTCTTGTCATGTGCCTGTTAGCCATCTATATGTCTTCTTTGGAAAAATTTAATAAGACTTTTGTGATTTTGCTATTGAGTTCTATGAGTTCTCTGTATACTTTGGATATCAATTATTTGTCAAATACCTGATATGCAAATATTTTCCATCATTCAGTAGGTTGTCTTTTCGTTTTGTTGAAGATTTCTTTTGACATAGCTATTTTAAAGTGCAAACATTAACTACTCTCCTTAGTGTGTTAATATTACTAAATATTTTTCATATTTTAATTTATTTTATTTTATTTTTTTAATATTACTAAATTTTATGAATGAATCTTTCATTTTTCTTTAAAGGGCTGTATTAAGGAAGCTAATGTCGATTGCAAATAAAATAATTGTGATGGTGAAAGATTAATTACTGAAGTGTTTCCTGGCACTTTCCATTATGTGTTTATTTATTGTCTGTGTCCCTCATAGACTATGTCTCATGAGTAAAACATTCTGCCTATTCACTGTGAATCAGGCCTAATATGTAGTGGATATCTAGTAAACATTGATTGAGGAAACTGTGAGGGAATACTCAATCAGCAAGAGTTGGGATAACAAAATTAACAAATAATGGTTGATATAAATTCTCCACAGAAATTACTTTAAGTGGCTTCATAATTTCATGTTGATAAAAGGGCAAGATAACCTAAGACCTCCTTGATAATAAGTGGAATTTGTAGCTTTATCAATGACATTAACATCTGAACAAAGGATATGCTTATGTGGAAGTGAGGAAAAGGAAGTCTAGAGCATAAGAATTTGTCACAATGTTTTATTTCCCTTCAGGTGAGAAATGGTCTGACCAGAAACTTCCTCTCCCCTAAATAGGCACTTCTTTCGCAGGAATTAAGATTAGACAACCATATCTCTATATATTCTGCTTTTATGTCTCGTAACCAAAGTTTTCATTATAATTCAACTTGCTCTTAAATAGAAGGATAAGTCTTACCAGTAGACTTTGACTTGACTGACCAGTTTCCTTGACATGTCTACAAATACATAAGTCAGAATTTGTAACTAGAAATGAGTTTGGTGTTTTCTGAAACTTACCACCTCTGAGCATGGTCCTTTGATTTTTGTCATTTTGCTAAGCTGTAGCATCCTGCCTAAGAGACTAATCAGCTTTCTCAGGTTGGAGCTCTAACTTGATGCTCTCTATTCTTTTAGAGGACTGTCTCCATAGTACCAGAGTTTAGTATGTTAGCAGTATCATCTTGGTAAAATTAAACTAGTTTATGCTGGGGTAATTAAAAAATAACAACAATGAATAACTAAGCCAGACATCAGAAACAATAATTACAAACAAAACCAAAACCATATCAACCCAAAATTACATTTTTCTCTCCATTTAAGCAACATGTACTGTTGGTCTAGTAGACTACAGGCAATTGAACTCCATGGGGCAATTTCATGATCCAGGCCTAGAGAGGCTGCACCTTTCTAAAGCTGCAAGATCTGGAACTGTTGACCAGTCAAACTGCTTGGGAAAGAGATCACACATGGGCTTGAAAATGCTTCCGTATAGCAGTGACACTCATTCACCTACTAGTAAGCAACAGTAATGTCTATTACATAGTTGAAAGAAAGAAATTAATATGTGTAATTTAAAATAGTAATTTTCAAAATAATAGCTGAACATTCCTATTTTGAAAAATATGCAATATTTTACAGATTGTTTACTGTGTGTGTATATGTATATACATATAATGCTATATGTATTATATATAAAGCTATTATATATATAACATTACATTCATTCCACTTGTAACTTGTCGGTGATTTATCACCCACTGTATTGATACCTGGAACTTGGTAGAAAGATCCTAGTTAGCTAATTCAGTCAAATATTAAAGTCGAATACTTTGGGAAAAATTTTTTTTTATAATTTTACAAAACATCCTTATTCTCTGTTTAGAATTCGATTCATTTGAATGTGGCAGAATAACTCATTTTTTTTTCCTCTGTAGGTTCATCATCATGAATGAGAGGTTATTTTCACCTCACTCCAGAAAAAGGACAAAGACACTGCATGCTGACACCAAGGTTTTATTTGTTCCAGAAAAGTACAAGGATACTTCTCTTGTCCTTACTCTTAGAGGAAAGGAGTTGGATTATTCAAGAGAAGGAAAGTGTGTCTCAACATGGACATGGGGGGAACTTAAACTCAAAATGCTGCTGTCTTAGGAGCCATGCTGACATTTTTTCCTGCAGACAAGGACAAGAATTGAATGCCTGGAGCAACAGAGCACTATGCCTTAGAATAGACAACATAAGATAGTCTCAGCGTCCATTATGATGGCTTAGCACCTAAGGTACGTTCCTTAAGTGTTTTGGGTAAAGCATATATCTCCAAAAACTGTGCAGGAGATCCCTGTGTCTTATACAGGAATATATTTGATAATGAAAAATAATGTAATCGGATACAGTCATACTTTATTTCACTTTCTTTTATTGTGCTTTGCAGATATTGCATTTTTTTTTTAATTGAAGGTTTGTGGCAACCCTGCATTGAGCAAGTCTATGGGCATAATTTCTCCAACAGCATTTGCTCACATCATATCTTTGTGTCATTTGGTAATTCTCACAATTTTTTGAACTTTTTAATTTTTATTATATTTATTATGGAGATCTGTGATCAGAGATTACAACTAGCAAAAACTCAGATTATGGTTAGCATTTTTTTAAATTTTTCATTTTTAAATTAACATATCATGTATTATTAGCCCCAGGGGTACAGGTCTGTGAATTGGCAAGTTTACATACTTCACAGCACTCACCATAGTATGGTTAGCATTTTTTTAGAAATAAAGTATTTTTTAGTTTAGGTATGTAGGTTGGGACTTTTTTAGATGTAATGCTATTGCACACTTGCTAGACTATGCTATAGTGTAAACATAACTTTAGAAACACTGGGGAACAAAATAATCCCTTTGACTTGTTTTATTACAATATTTGCTTTATTATAGGGGTCTGGAACCAAAACTATAATATCATTGAAATATGCTGTGTTTTTTGCAATAAATTGTAGAGGAACAAATGCATACTAAATAAGAAAATTTAATTATCTGTATGTATGTAGTTTTTCAGAACATTTTTCTGCTTGTGCCATTAGTGAGTAGGGCTCTTAGGTCATCTTATTATTGCCTTTGCTCTACTTATTATTAACCTTTGCTCTACTAAATCTACTGAGCTATTCCTAAAGAGTTGAGATGTTTTAAATCTCATTAACCTATTTAGATTGTATTTTTCTTCTGAACAACAGCACTGTGTACATTCGATGTCAAATTCTATTTTTCCTAAACATATCTTGGTGATTTAAGGGAACATCTTCGACACATATGGATAAAGAGGTCCCAAGGGTCACTTTTTTATTTTTCCTGACAAAAAGGAAATATTTAGGGCTTGGAGAACGAGGGAGTTGGAATAGATGGCTGGCTGCTTCTGATGATGATTTAGACTAGTCGTGCATTTAGGTAGAGTGGCATTCTGTTGTTGTGTGGAATGTTCTACAGATGTCAATTAGATCAAGTTGTTTGACAGTGGTTGTTCAGTTCATTTATATGCTTACTGACTTTCTGTCTACCTGGTCTATCAATTACTGTGTTGAAGATTCCAAGGATAACTGTGGATTTTTCCATTTCTCCTTGCAGGTCTATCAGTTTTAACCTCATATTTTGATGCTTTGTTGTTAGGTTTATACATATTTAAGATGACTTCTTGGAATATTGACTCCTTTATCATTATGTAATATAATTCATTATCCCTGATAATTGTTCTGAAGTCTTCCTCATCTGAAATTAACGTAAGGGTTGCATCTTCCTTTTGATTTGTGTTAGCGTGCTTTACTTTTCTCCATTCTTTTACTTTTAATCCATATGAGTCTTTTAAACACACATTTTAAAAGTATATATTTAAATTGTACATTTCTTATAGAAAACAATTGGTTTTATTTCTTAATCCAGTTTTGCAATCTCTGTCTTTTAATTCATGTATTTAGATTGTAATGTTTAATGTGAAATTGTCAGGTGGGGTATCTGGGATTGTAAAGCTCTAAAAGAAACTGCTTATACCTTTATATGCTCTGGAATAGATAATCAAAATAGGAATTGCCTGATTTGTTGTTGTTGTTGTTTGTATTTTTCTTAAGTATGAAAGAAGTAATATATAAAACATCTCCCCCAGATGTCTTTTTGAAGGTGTATTTTGCCAAATAAATGTTTGTTTCTTTTGTGTTTTTTGCTATGCTCTTTTTCCAATCCTTAAGAATTTTGGTACTTTTTATCTTCTTATAATCCATTTTTGAGATCTTAAAATATATTAATTTTGAAAATATTTCATATTTTAAATATTTGCTCTTGTTTTTTCTTTTGTTTTCCTATTTTGTGGTTTCTCTCCTACCCTTAATTCCATTTGTCTGAGATTTTATTGATTTTCCACAAAAATTTATATTGCCACATAAATTTTATAATATTTGATGTTTAATAATCAATTTATTCTGCTTTTTCACTAACTCCTTCCTCTTGTTCTCATTAAGATTGCTTTCTTTCCCTGTAATCTTATTTGAAGACTTAGCTTTTCTTAAGTTTAGTAATAAAATCATTTTAAAATGATCTATTTCTTTCTGTTTTTTAAAAAAAGGTTTTATTTATTTATTTATTTGAGAGTGAGTGAGAAAGAAAGCATAAGCCTGGGGAGGTGCAAAGGGAGAGGGAGAAGCAGACTGCTGCTGATCAAAGAGCCTGTTGTGGGGCTCGATCCCAGGAACCTGGGATCATGACCTGAGCTGAAGGGAGATGCTTAACTGACTGAACCACCAAAGTGCCCCAGTGTATTTATTTCTTGATATAACTTCTGTGACATCCCATAAGATTTGACATTTTGTCATCTTTTATAAATAATAAGAAATATTATTTTAAATTTTCTACTGACCCAGTAATTATACAGGAATGGTTTAAAACTATCTGTGAACTTTTTTCCTTATTATTATTCATTTTCTTCTTTCTCTTCTTCTTCTCTCCCTCCACTTCCTCCTTATTTTTTCAGTTCTTGCTTAATATTTATGCATACTTTCTTTGTTTCAGCTCATATTATGACCTACACAAATATGCATCTTAATCCATGACATAAGTAGTTGAATTATAGATAGATTTGGTTTATGTACTATATTGTATATATGCATTCTTATTTTTTTTTTCACAGAGGTGGTGTTAATTAATGAGTTGCTTTTGATTTTCCTGACTGTTCAGGAGCATCAAGGTCAGCCTCCATCAGCCTTCTACCCCACTCTTATACAAGTCTTGTATCTAACGATGAAGGAGACAGGAAATGCAATGTAATTTTCTCAGTAAGTTCTAGTACATCATCATTTTGAGCATATAAGGCAGTTTTGGACATATATGAAATATGATGATTTAATGCTGCTATCTGTCTCTGATTATCATTTTCTTCATTATATAATTACATAGATTCTACTTGAAATTTCCCTTTTTCTGCCAATACCTTGTTTTCTTATTTGTTGCTTCCAGTCTGCTACGGGTGAAGTTTTGGGCTAAATAGGTGTCTAGATTAGATAAGAAGCAAATATATTATCTAACAATTTTAAATACCATATATATTTTATCTGTTCATCTCAAGGGCATTGCAAAGCAGGAATTCTTTCCCAGCTTCATAGAAAAGTAAATTGAAATTCATACTATCTTTCCAACGGTTATAGATAGGAAGCAGCAAAACTGCAAATCCAGCACAGATCGATTTCCCTCAAAAGCTGACATGCTGTTCATTTCCCTAAATTTCTTCTGAGAAAGATCTAAAGAATAAAGTGCAAGGTTTTAATATAGTGACTTAAAATAGCTCTGTTTTTAATGCCTTTTTTCCTCTATATACTTTCAGGTAAGAAATCTTGGAGGGTCTAATTTACCATGTTTGACCTTTGAAATGAAAGGTTTAACTGAATTTTCTTTTACAATACTTATAGAGAGAATGACTGGGATTTCATAAGAGGTGAGAGCAAATACTGTCATTTTCATTTTATAAATATGTAAAATCCCATCTCCATGCAATTTTCATCAACGTAACAACTACTGTCTTGAATTCCTGATTTATAAAGCATGTACCTTCTGTTCTTTAGGGAACATACTCTAAATAATTGACTGGTGAAATAGCCATGTTGTGTAACAATCCATTATAAAGGTCTGAAGTGGGAACCTCCCACCCTCTCAGCTAGATTCAAGTTCTAATGGTATAATTTCCCAGTAGGTTTTGGCATCTTTGGATCATTTTTCTCTATAGTTTTTACTATAGGCTCTATATTTTATGTTTTCAGATCTACCTTGCACTATACCAGGGCCTCCAGAGATAATTTCAAATTAGAAAAAAAAAAGTGTTATAAGAAAGACTTTATGTTTTGGGGGTTTCCTTCATTTGAATACAAATTATTCCTGCTTTTGACCAGTTGTGGTTTATTTATCAAATAAGTAGATGACAATCTTAACAATCATTTTCTTGGAACAAAATTTTCAATAACGTTGTACTGTATGGAACTGCAAAATTCAGTGAAGTTGATAGAGAAAATCCTGTTACTTTATTTTGAATGAAAGAGCTATATGTACTCACAGGCTGTTTTCCTTCAGATGTATATTTTAATGACTACAAAAATATTCATATATGATGAATTCTAGCATGTCACTTTTTTTAAACAAATGTAGTAAGGTGCAATGAACATACATCAACATTTACCAATTTAAAGTACAGTAGATGGCAAATTAAAATAGTCATATTACCATTTAAACTTAAAAAAGTCAAACTTTTCTAAAATATTTACCATTTTGCATTTCTGCTAACACCTATGTGTTTGAGTTATTCCACATCTTTGCCAACAATTAGTACCATCATTATATTTAACTTTAACCATTCTGTTGGATATATGGTAGTATCCTGTTGTAATTTTAATTTGCGTTGCCTAATGACCGATGATGTTGAGTATCTTTTCATGTACTTTTTTTCCATTTACATATCTTATTTTGTAAAATACGTGTTCAATTTTCTGCCCAGTTTAAAAATTAATTTGTCTTCTAAGTATTGACATGTAAGAATTCTTTAAGTGTTCTATATACAAGTCCTTTCAATTTCTCCCTTCCCCTATGCTCATCTGTTTTGTTTCTTAGATTCCACAAGTGAAGTCATATGGTATTTGTCTTTCTCGACTGACTTATTTCACTTAGCATAATACACTCTAGCTCCAACCTCATAATTGCAGACAGCAAGATTTCATTCTTTTTGATGTCTGATTAAGATTCCAATATATACGTATATCTTATAGGCTATCTTTAGTTTTGTTGATTGTTTCCTTCACTGTGCAGAAGCTTTTTGTCTTGGTGAAGTCCCAATAGTTTATTTTTGCTTTTGTTTCCCTTGCTTCTGGAGATGTGTCTAGTAGAAAAACTTCTTACTAGAGGTCATAGAGGTTGCTGCCTGTGTTCTCCTTACAAATCCTTTATCAGATATATGCTGTGTAAATATTTTCTCCCAATTCATGGCATATCTTTCTATGCTGCTAATAGTGTATTTTGAAGATCATTTGAAAAAAATTTATGAAATCCAATTTGTTAATTCTTCTTCTTCTTCTTCTTCTTCTTCTTCTTTTTTTTAATCTAATCTTAGAGGACACCTGCATGGCTCAGTTGGTTGGGTGGCTGACTTCAGCTCAGGTCATGATCACAGGGTCCTGGGATTGAACACCACATCAGGCTCCCTGCTCAGTGGAGAGCCTGGTTCTCCCTCTCACTCTGCCTGTTGCTCTGCCTACTTGTGGTCTCTCTCTATCTCTTTGTCAAATAAATAAATAAATCTTTTAAAAAACATACTCTTAGAAAGATACTCAGCTTTATTTTGTTCTAGAAATTTTATAAATGTTACCCTATATTTAGGAGTATGATACATTAAAGCTCATATTTACATATGATGTGAGGTAAGGATCAAAATTCCTATCTCCTCTTTTTTTTTGCATGAGTTTCATTTGTTTTACTATTTACTAAAAGTGCATTACCTCAGAGTTTCATCATTGCATTACCTCAGACTTGGATTTTTCTCTGTAAGAAGGTTTTAGATAAGAATTCAATTTTTTAAAGAATTAAATTTTTTATATGTATGGTTTTTTCATATTACTAATTATTCAGTGAACTTCTGATTTGTGTCTCTAAAGGTCTTTGGTCACTTCATATACCTTTTCAAATTTACAAGTGTAATAATGTTCATGATATTCCTTTCTTACTAGCTTTTCAACTTAAGAAGTACGTTCAGTACTTCCCATTCTTTTCAGGTATTGCTAATTTGTGTCCTGTTTCTCAATCAGTTTGGCTAGATGTTTAACAAGTTAATGACACTTTTAAAGAGCCAACTTTGCTTTCATTAATTTTTCTCTCTTTTTTTTTTTTTTTTTGCTTTCTGTTTTACTGATTTGTGTTATCCTTATTACTTATTTCCCTCTACTTGCTTTGAGTTTTTCTCTATTTTTTTTCATTTTCTTAAGTGGAAGCTATTTATGTGACATCCTTTTTAAAATTTTCTAACATAAGCCTTTAATTTTATGCATTTTCCTTTAAGCACTGTTCTTGATGTGAGTGGTATCATTTTGATACCGTTTTAAATATATTCTAATTTTCATTGTGATATCCTTTTTATTCAAGGGTTATTTAGTTACACATTTTAAAATTCCTAAGTACATGGATATATACTTTTTATTATAGACTCTTATTAATTTCTGGTTTAATATTGCAGACCAATAACATCATATGTATGATTTTAATTTATTTAAATTGGCTTTATGGATCAAGATGTAGTATTTTGGTCAATATTCTCTGTGAACTTAAAAAGAATATGTAGTTTTAATTGTTCTTGGTTAAAATGTTCTATGTGTCAATTAGATAAAGTTGGTTGAGAGTGTTTGAGTCTTCCACAACCTCATTCAATTTTTTGGTCTAATTTTTCCATCACTTTATCCATGAGAGAAGAGTGTTGAAATCTGCATGTTGGAATCTTTGTCTATAATCATACTTTGGTTATTTCTTTTATAGTTTTTGTTTCACCCATTTTAAAAAAAATCTGTTATTAGGTGCAGGCACACTTAGGATCTTCTTGATTAACTGATTTCTCTACCATTATGAGATGACACTTCTTTGTCTAGTAATATTCCTTATCCTGAAGCTTTTTAAAATTGTGTTTTGCATGGCACATATTTCTGCATCTTTTTACTTTTAATTTATTTGTATCTTTTTACTTAATCTGGGTTTCATGCAGACTTAATTTGGGTTTCAACATATATTTGAAACTTGTTTATCCAACCTGATAATATCTATGTTTTAATTGAAGTGTGTAGACCACTCAAATCTAATATGATTATTGTTATGTTTAGTTTTAAATCTATCATCTTACTAAGTATTTCATCTATTTTTTAGTAATTCTCTTTTCTACCCTTCTTTTGCATTAATGATTATTTTATGATTATGACATTTTAGACCCACTATTGGTTTATTGGCATACATTATTTTATATTTTAGCTTTCCCTTTAAGGTTTGCAATATACACATTTAACTTACCACTATCACTTTAACTAGCATTATATCACTTCCCATCTGGTGTTAAAAAAAGCTTCTGTTTCTACTTTCCTGTCTTGATGCTAATTTAATAGTCATACATTTTAGTTCTACATATGGTTGAAGCCCACAACACACTGTTATTATTTGGGCCTTAAACAGCTAGTCATCTAACATTACTCATTCCTTTGAGAAAATTCAAATTCCCATCTGATATTATCCTCCTGTCTGTAGAGTTTAATGTCAATAAAATGACTCATCTCTTTTCATTCCTAAAAAAGTCTTTATTTTGCCTTCTTTATTTTGTGAAAGAATATTTTCATTTTTATTGCATGTAAAATTAAGGGTTGGCAGATTTTTTTTTTCTTTCAGTAATTTAAAGGTGCCATTTCTTGTCTTCTGGCTTTCATAGTTTCTGACAAGAAATCTGTTATCATCATATCTTTGGTTTTCTGTATATAATGTGTCTTTCTCTGCCTGCTTTTAAAATTTCCTTTTTTTTTTTTTTTCCATCATTTTTAGGATGCCTTTAGTGTTGTAGGGTATTTTTCTTTATGCTTACTCTGCTTGGAGTTTTTTGAAACTTTTGGATCTGAAGGTGCTTCTCACCACTTTTGATTTTTTTTTTAAAGTTTTTCTGCCTTCTCATACCTTTTTCCATTTTCTCTTACACGCCATGCTTCTGGGTTCCAATTATACATTTGTTAGACAGCTTGATATTGCCCCACAAGTTGCTGATGTTCTGTTTATTTTTTCATTGGGTTTCTCTCTGAACTTCATCTTGACTCATTTCTATTATTATGTATTCAAGTTCACAGATCTTTTCTTCTGTAGTGCTTAATATGTTCTTAATCGTCTTTGGTGTATTTTTACTCTATGTATTATATTTGTTATTGCTAGCAGTCTATTTTTTTTTTTAAATAGCTTCTGTTTCTCTCTTCATCTTTTTTAAGTTTTCCTTTACACTTCTGAACATATTTATAAGATTTGCAATTTCTGTTGTATAGTCTTTGGCTTGTACTTCCATAATCTTTCATTTAGGTCTACTTCTGCTGATGAATATTTATATCTTATTTTCCTGCTTTTTTGAATACCTTGGAATTTTTGAATATCCTACCTAATGATTTTTATTTTTTGGTAACTGGATTTTGTTGTATGCCTTTAAAGAATGTTGAACTTTCTCTAACATTCAGATGAGCTATTTGAGACCAAGTTCATCTTTTTGACATTTTCTCTGAAACTTTGTTAGGGCTAACCAAAACAGCTTTTGGTCTTGTGCTCTCTTAGCTCCTTACTAAGATGATACCCTTCTCTGATTCTACTCAATATCTGTGAGTATATTATGAGGTATTTTCTCCACTGCCCCTCTCCCCCACCATTCTGGTCGACCTGGCCTCTCCTGCACCCCTGAGGGCAGGATGGGTGTCACCCTCACTGGCTTGCTGAGGGAGGCAGGCGAGACCCAGTGATGCTGACTGCTTTCCTGGCCAGGGGTTGGGGGCAGAGTGGCCGAGAGGGGGGCAAGGACAGGGAAGTGGATCCACGAGAGGAAGGAGAGTGACCCACGGACTATGGGGAAGGCTATGAGCCCCCCAACCCTGGCTACCCCCACAGTAGAGCTCCCCCTTCCCCAGCAGGGGCGGTGGGACTGTGGGACATCTGACAAACCCTTGTGTAGAGGGCTGACTTTCAATAGATCGCAGCAAGGGAGCTTCTCTGTTAAGTACAAAACCCTGAATATTTTCCATTCTAACTGAGGAAGGTAAAATGTTTTCAGTCTTCTGTGAGCATGGGGAACTATTCAGTATAATTCCTGTTTTGTCCCCCTGTCTTATTGTGTTTTATCTTACGTGTGTTTAAATACTCAAAGGCCCTCTATATGTATCCATCTCTCTGTCTCTGTCTCTTTCCAGCTCCCTGTCTCTTGTAATATAGCCCATAATTTCTATCTATCGCAGGTTTATTAAGTCCAATTTCTGTATTCTCATCTCAGGGATGTTTAAGCTCCTCTTACATGCTCTAACTTCTGAGAATGACTTCCATGAATCAAGCTGGAGCAACCATATATGTAGCTCATCTCATTTGTTTATTTATTTATTGAAGAATCATAATCCTCTACTGCTGTGTGAGATATCTGAAAATCATTGTTTTTTTTTTTTAAGATTTTATTTGACAGATATCACAAGTAGGCAGAGAGGCAGGTAGAGAGAGAGACGGGGAAGGAAGCAGACTCCCTGCTGAGCAGAGAGCCAGATGCCAGGCTCCACCCCAGGAGCCTGGGATCATGACCTGAGCCTAAGGCAGAGGCTTAACCCACTGAGCCACTCAGGTGCCCCTGAAAATCATTGTTTTATATTTTTTTTGGGACAGGGAAGTTGTTTGTTGTTGTTTTCAATTTTGTTTTCATTCTTTTATGATAGGAGAGCAAGTTCATTAGCAGGTAATTCTCCATGGACAGGAATGGAACTCCTATAGCCTGGTCTAATTTGCTGACTCATAAAGACAGTCTGTTTATTACTTAAGGCAATGTATCTCAAAGTGTAAGCCATGGAGCATTTGAATCCCAGATTAGACTAATAGATAATGTATATTCCTGGGATAGATATTTAACATACTGAATCAGAATATCTGGGAGGTTGTCCTAGGATATAATTTTTAACAAAAAGTCCACGTGATTGTTTTTATTAAAAAAAAAAACAAAACACCACACTAGTCAAAGCCAGTTAACAACCATTTTGGTGACTTCAGGTTTTATATTGAACTGTGTGTATGAGTCTATGTGTTTATGAACATGCTCACTTTTTGAAACTGTTTCAGTTGAGTACCTTTTTTAGTCATTAACAACATAATTCCTTAAAAACAAGTTGACATTTGTTATATTATTATAGCTTAGACTTCTTTCAATACACTGATATTAAAGAATATCTTTTTAAAATAATGTTGATTCACCCAAAGGAAAATGTTCTGCTTACATATTGAGTTATTCAGGATCAATCCACTAATACTAAGATTTACTCACTAGATTTTAAATTCTAGGAGGTCAGGGACCCATTCTGTTTTGTTCAATCTTTTCATAGATTTTATAGATTTTGTGGATTGTGTCTAGAACATGTAGGCCTTCAGCAAATATTTGGTGAATAAATGAATAATAGAGACATATATGTTAGTACTTTTTTTTTTTTTTTAAAGTTGGGCTTGTAGAGACTTAAGGATGCAATCTAAGAGCCAAGAACTTCTCAGAGTATAAATGATCTCAAGTTTATAGAACCTTAATTATTATATATTTTCAAATTTTACCTGAAAATTAGGACTGACTTTCTAAAGAATCAGGAATACTACAAATATCTGATTATCTCTTTTGAAAGATATTACAAAAGTCAGATTACACTTGCACACTCTTTCATCCCCATATGAAATATTTGACAATACAAAGCAATATTAAAATAAATGTGAAATTACTCACTTTCAATGATTATACTTCGCTACTTAATTTTGATTTTACATTTTAAACTAAAATACATTAAAATATATGAGATAGTATATAAAGAGCTCAGTATAGAAGGACATTAGAGTACTTTCTGATCTATGACTTTAAAGAACATAGGACACATAGAGTAGAGTAAATGCAGAGATGTGTGTAATATGTAGTTGATTAGCAGACTTTCCAACATCAATCTGCCACCTCCTTCAATAACCTTTTTTCTGGCAAGGCTTTAGTAGGAGGGTGGGTTGGCCTTAAATCTCAGTTCTCTGCAAGAAGTAGAAATCCTTCACAGTAGCCTCTCCTCTTATCTTTAAATACAGAGTTATTGACGCACTTTGACGGACACTTATATGTGTTTCAAAATATTGAAAGGGGTCAATCTCAGCTATACCAGAATTTGCCTAATTGCTCTTGTTAACTACCCATGAGATTTTAGACAGCAACAATGTGGGACCAAGCAATATCAAGCTTTCCTAACAAGTTCTACAACTTAGTGTCCTTGCTGACAAATGACCTTTCAACACTCTACTGTCAAATACCTAAATAGGAACTTACTTCCTCAGCATAAAAAGTTGGGATCTTTAGTAGTATGAAACTTTATGGAAATCTCTAATGGGGTTTGAGTTTTCAACAAAATAGATTACCACTTAGTCAAATATCCCCTCTTCTCATACCCCATCTCCACTGCTTTAATTATAATTTTTCTAAAACCATAATACTCAAGGTAATACCTACTTACCTAATGATTATCCTCTTTAAAATTCAATGCACATGAAATAGCTTGTCACCCTATAGCTGAAAGGTAAAGGTAGCAGAAATAAACAACTGGATACTTTTAAAAGAAAAAGGTGTAATTAAAGTGATTGAAAGTTAGTACCTAAAAAGCAAAAACAACACGTTTCTTCCTTTAACTGTAAAAATGTTACTAATACACAAATTCCTTCAGTCAAACATACAAATAGGACTACTATAACCATTGTAATTTGTGTGTAAAAGGTATTTCACACTCACACACATACATACACAAACACACACATATAAATAAAAATTTCACTAATTCATTCTAGTTGGAAAATTTCCCTTCAGTTAATGTAGTTAGAATTACAGAAGAGTCTCACAATAAAATTGGATTAATTAATTAATTAATTTTTAAGAGTTAGGAGGAGAAGAGGGAGAGGGAGAGAAAGAATCTTAAGCAGGTTACATGACCAGCACAGTCTGACCGGAGAGGGGGCATGGCGCAGGGCTCAATTTCACGACACTGAGATCATGACCTGAGCCAAAATCAAGAATCGGTTGCTTAACCAACTAAGCCACCCAGGTGTCCATGGATTCATTAACTTAATCCATAACACGAATGAAAATTAACTTAACACTCTGAAAGATAGACTTCTTTAGACTCAAGAGAATACTTTTGTTCTTCCTATTTTCAAGTGGTTGCTTCTAACACTGTGCATCCTTTTATAGTATTGTAAGTAAGTATTGCCTTGAGTATAGTATTATAGTTTATTTTTATAGTAACATTAATACTATTAATTTGTTTAATGTATTTTATTTTTAATAAAGCTATTCTGATAACAGGAAAGGCTTTTGCTTCTAGTGAGCTCTCTTGACGATTTCCACAGTAACATAAGTCCTTTTTTTTTTTTTAAGATTTTATTTATTTATTTGACAGAGATCACAAGTAGGCAGAGAGGCAGGCAGAGAGAGAGAAAGGAGGAAGCAGGCTCCCCGGTGAGCAGAGAGCCCAATGCAGGGCTTGATCCCAGGACCCTGAGATCATGACCAGAGTCGAAGGCAGAGGCTTAACCCACTGAGCCACCCAGGCACCCCAACGTAAGTCCTTTTAAAAGAGCTTTTATGCTGTATTTTGTTAAAATGTGATTTATTTTCTCCAAGAAATGGGTAGGATTGCTAAAGAAAGAAAAGTAATACCCTGTAAAATAGGATAAAAGAGGAAGGAAAGAAGCACTATCAACTTCCTATTTTGTAGGTAAGGAGGCATAGTACTTGATCATAGAAAATACTTGAAGTACTGATTAAATATATAAATAGTTAAAGAGCAAATATATATATATGGAATTGTGGTTCTTTGACATGTATAATGTTTATGGTTTATCTTGCTTTTTCTGTTTGTTTGTCAACAGCAAATGTAGATCCATAAAAAATTTATGACAAAATGTATTTCTGACATTTTTCAGAGAAAGATAATTACCATATGATCTCACTCATATGTGGAATTTAAGAAACAAAAGAGAGGATTAGAAGGGAAGGGAAGGAAAAATAAAACAAGACAAAATCAGAGAGGGAGAAAAATCATAAGAGACTCTTAATCATAGGAAAGAAACTGAGGGTTGCTGGAGAGAAGGGGGGTGGGGTAACTGGGTGATGCACATTAAGGAGAGCACCTGATGTAATGAGCACTGGGTATTATATACAATGATGAATCATTGAACTTTACCTCTGAAACTAATAATACATATATGTTAATTAATTGAATATAAATTTAAAAATGATGAAAAATATTGATAGATAAAACAATGCTGCCATGTTTGCTTCTGGAAGGTGACTTTGTGTGTATGTGTTTGTGTGTGTGTTTTTGTATCCATACATATATAAGCATATACATATATACACATATATATCCATCTGTCCATCCGTACACATACACAGGCATCCATACACACACAATACCTATATGTATATAATATACATACAATAGTCTACTACTGCTTCAGTTAACCACTTATCATAAGAAACATAATGTGTATTTTAATGCAAGGTATGGATATGAGAGTTGTGGTTTAGGATTAGCTTCTCTTCAGTATCATGTGACAATACTGAAACAGTAAATTAGCGCTCAGTCTGACTTTCCTAATCACTGGCATGTGTAAGAAAAAAAGGAACCCCATATTCCATGGGTCTTCTGCTTCTCTAATACCTGCCATATTTTCAAAGCATCCTTTTGTTAATTTAGAATAAATAATGATGTCAGTAAAACTGAGACATTTTCTGGCAAGGAGTTATTTCTTGCTAATTTACTGCTTCATTTCTCAAGAGTGTTATAAAGTTCTCAGGCCACTGAGCTGCTTTTACATTCCAACCAACTTTAAATTTATTGAAAGAGAGTCAAAGGGATTATCAAATCAATACGATGTTTAGCTGTTTTAATGTATTTACAAGGACTTCTGTTATACGGCAACTCTCATTGTCATTTAAAATATATTCTCCATTTGGATGTTTGTCTCCTATATGATTAAGTGAGATTTCTAAGTTTAATTATGGAAATGCAATGCATATATAAAACTGGAGATATTGAATAAAATTAAGGATGTCCAGTTAAATTGAAATTTCAGATAAAGAATGAATAATTTTTTTTTTAATATAAACGTGTCTCAAGTATTGCATGGTATAGACCTATACAATAAATTGGTCCTATTGTTTATGGGAAGCTCAAGTTTAATTGGGCATCCCCCCCTTTTTGAAATTTGCTAAATGTGTCACAGTACCTCTATAAAACTGTTCTCTAGCATTTCAACCTACAGAATAAAATAAATGAGGAGAGATATTGCCCCTAAAATGTTAGGACATACTTCTCATTTAGTTATCTCAAAGGCTGGTTGATTTCAATAAAAATGACCAGAGTTCTCATTGACTAGATCACTACATTCTAATTAGGAGAAAGGTATGTGAGCAGGAGTGATTTTTAAAATATAAAAGTCTACACAAAACATCCAGTAAAAGGCTTCTCCCCCCCCCTTTTCTGTTTTTCTTGGTTTTCACCTTTACATAAAGATTTTGCTGAAGACTGGAGGTTGTCAGGTGGATATAAGAAGGGTCATTTTATCAGTGACAGGTGCCTCTGGCAACCATAGGAACTTCACTCCAGCCACACAGCTCCAGGCTGGGGGATGGGGACACAGACCTGAATCTGATGTGGAGAAGCCCTGAGGATGGTGCCACCAGGCTGTTCTGGCCCTTGGGTAATCCTGAGGTAGATCTGGACCAAGGTGGCATAACTATAGTTGTCTTGGTAATATTTTCTGGGTCCAGAAAGGATAAAGTCAGATCAACTACTAACGGTCAATAGAGACTTTACAATGAATATTCATACATGGATGCGGTATCTGCCAAGCAGCCTTCCTGGTGATTAGGAGTCAAAGAGAAGGACATTTTCTATGGCAGCTGTCGAGTTAAGCTTGGAAATTAAAAATCCCACCACAGACAGCACTCCTTTTTCACGTAGGACAGTGGATTACACTCCTGAAATGAAACCCAGAGTTAAAATTCATCCTAGTGTTGACTGAGAGTTGAAAATGAAACAGCTCAAGTCAAAGCCATCTTGAAAGACGTGTGCTCTACAGTATGAGCACAATCACTTCCTCCATTTTCCAGGTTTATGCTAAAGGGAAGAGAGAAGAGATAAATCCATCTTAAGGGACAACTGACTTTCCCACCATGAACTTTCAAATAAACCCTGTGATGTTTGTGATCCCGTGATTACTGAAAGTGATTATTAAAGTGGTACCTAAAGTCAGATGCCTTTTTAGATTCCACATATAAGTAAAATCACATGACATTTGTCTTTCTCTGTCTGACTTACTTCACTTAGCATAGTATCTTATAGGTCCATCCCTGTTGCTACAAATGGCAAGATTGCATTCTTTTTTATGGCTGAGTAATATTCTATTGTATATCTATACCTCTTCTTTATCCATTCATCCCTCAGTGGACACTCAAGTTGCTTGCATATCTTGTCTGTTGTAAATACTGCTGCAAGAATCACAGGGGTGCATATAGTTTTTTTTTTTTTTTAATTACTATTTTGTTTCCTTTAGGTAAATACCCACACGTGAAATTACTGGGTATGGTATTTATATTTTTAGCTTTTTGAGGAACTGCCATACTGTTTTCCATTGTGGTGGCACCAATTTACATTCCTAGCAGCAGTGCACAAGGATTCCTGTTTCTCTGCGTCCATTCTTGTCTTTTTAACACTGGCTCTTCTGACTGGTATGAGGTGATATCTCATTGTAGTTTTGACTTGCATTTTCCTGATGATTAGTGATGTTCAGCATCTTTACATGTATTTTGGACTATTTGTATGTGTTCTTTGGAGAGATGGTTATTCAGGTCCTCCACTCATTTTTAATCAGATTTTTTTTTTTCTTTTTGGTGTTGAATTATAGGAGTTATTTATATATTTTGGATATTAACCCTTTATCAGATACATCATTTGCAAATATTTTCTCCTATTCAGTAGGTTGCCTTTTTGTTCTATTGGCTATTTTTGTTTTCACTCTGCAAAACCTTTTTAGGTTGATGTAGTCCCAGTTATTTATTTTTGCTTTTGTTTCTCTTGCCTGAAGAGATAGATCCAGAAAAATATTGCTAAGGCTAGTGTCCAAGAGATTGTTGCCTATAAATTAAAAACAAAAACAAAATTCTGCAATGCTTTACCTGGCAATATTACCTTTTATATAACATAGTGTATTGCAAATGATATTGAAAGAGAGTGCCCTTTATTTTGCTTTGACATTTGGAAACAGAGAAGTACTTTCTAGTTGCCAACTTGTTCTTATTACATCTTGTCAATGATTTAACAGTTAAATTGAATTAAATAGAGTTTTCTTTAACAGAAGAAAATTGTGACTTTTAATATGTAAAAAAAATGTTTAATAATGTATACAACTGAATGTGTGGTATCTCAATCCTAAAACAAAAATCTAACCAACCACTAATGGCTGTGTGCTTGTACATATTCATTTGTTATGACTACTGATCATGAATTTGAATCACTTTAAACACCTTCCTCAAGTATTTTTGGCATTGTTATTCCCCTTATGGGAATCATGTTTTGTCTTGTTTTGCCATGTAACCTTATAATAAATTAAACTCCAGGTTGTTGTGTTTAATGGTAAAAAAAAAAAAAAAGTAATTCCCTATTCTATTGAAAGAACAGACTCAGCTCTATCATATCTCATTGTTTATATGTCAGATAAATTTATTTTTATCATTCATACATAGACCCAAGAGGAGTTTTTGGAAATTCTTTGGTTTTCTTTTGGTTTTTGGAAATTGTTTGGTTTTCTTTTCTTTCTTTTTTCTTTTTCTTTCTTTCTTCCTTTCTTTCTTTCTTATTTTATTTTATTTTATTTATTTGAGAGAGAGAGCACAAGCAGGAGGGGCAGAGGGAGAAAGAGAAGCAGGCTCCCTGCTGAGGAAGGAGCCCAATGCGGGCCTCTATCCCAGGACCCTGGGATCATGACCTGAGCTGAAGACAGATGCTTAACTTATTGAGCCACCAAGGAACCCAATTCTTTGGTTTTCAAAATAAATATCCGTATCTCTTGGATGTGAAGTAAAAAAAAATCAAAGTAGTCAGACAACTTCTTACCAGCTTCTTAGAGAGATAAAATGTTTACTTCTTTGAAAAATAGTGCCTACACTTTATAAATGAAAAGAGAATGAAAATAGGGCAAGAAGAAACCATACTGTACCATAATTGAGAAGAAGTGTGGAAATAGTGAATGTGGCAGATATAGCTGCATATTCTTTGCTGCGTTTCCCATCCAGAAGTGAAATCTACTTGTATTCCTCTTGAAACTGAGTTGGCTTTAGTTTGATTTCTCTGACCAATAGAATGGAGCAGAAATAATGTTCTAGGGCTTCTGTAGCTATATAAGAAGATTTAAATCTTCTCCCTTGGTTTTTTAGGGTTTTCTCTGGGAATCTGGGGTCTGTAAGAAGTTCAGGTACCCTGAGACCACCACCCTGAAGAGGTCATGTGCAGGGGCTTCGGTTGATAGTCTCAGCTGAGGCTGGCTTCCCATCATCTCCACCGAGATGCCTGGCATGTGAGACAAACTGTCTTGGACCCTCCAGAATGGTCCTACCAACTGAATATTACCAAGTGAAGCTTATGAATACAGAGTAGAATAGCAGAATCCCTCAGCCCTGCCCAAATGTCTGGCTCACAGAAATCGTAAGATCTAATAATATGGTTGTGGCTTTAAGCCACTAAGTTATGGGGTCTTTTGTCACATAGTGACAGATGACTGGGGCCGACTTCTCTACTGGAAACCAGAACTGGTTGTGAAGCAGGGCAAGTCTGTTTGTGTGAATGACACCTTAACTCTCCCACTTTTGACCTATTGTCTAGGTGTGGCTAGCCTTATTTCCAAAAATTGGAAATACTAGTAGCTAGGTAAAAAGGTAGGAGCTGGGATAAACTAATACCTCTATAAAAATAATTTTTAAAATTTAAAAATGTTACTGTTTGATGTTCTATTTGCTTTGATTTCTCACCCTCTCATGCCCTTACCAGTTGTCCTTAAGTTCTAGCTATGACTTTGGCCCTCAAAACAGTGTCTGGGTTTGCTTTGCTGCTCCCAGACACACAGATAATCTGGCTACACTATCCTATAATCCCCACTCCCTAATTAGCTTTTCTTTTGCTCGGCCTCTTTGATGGGTATGCACCAAAGCCAGAATATTGCTAAAAAACATGACAACAAAGAAGCAGGGAATCAACTTTAGATGCTGTCTTAGTTTGCTTGAGCTGCTATGACAAAATACAATAGACTGGGTAGCTTTTAAAGGAGGCAATTATTTCTCACATTTCTGGAGTCTGGAAGTCTGAAATCAGGGTGGTAGCAGAGTTGGGTTCTGATGAGAACTTTCTTCCTGGCTTGCAGACAGCCTCCTTGTTATGTGCTCACATGGCCTTTCCTAGGTGGGTGTGCAGGAACATTTCTCCTTCCTCTTGTAAGGGTACTTCTAGTCTCATCATGAGGGTAATGGCTCACGACCTAATCTAAATAACGTCACTCTGGAGGTAAAGCTTTAACATATGAATGTTGGAGGGAAGGATACAAACATTCAGTCCATAACAGATGGTATATAGAAAATACCATAGCAGTCCTGACACTGCTCTCCTTACAAAGGCCTTCTTGCAAGGTCTACCTGTCTGATGTCTGAGAACTTAGGTTTTGGGAGGGTTTCCACCAATCCCTAAGTGATGAAGGAAGATCATTGTACCTGGACTGTTTTGAACAAATAATGTGGTTTATGCTGAACACTGCTTTCTTTCTGGGAGTGTGGAATTTTGGTATGTGCTCAGCAAGAAGATGCTTATGCGACCAGCTTCCAAAAAAAAAGGCCTTAGGTAATGAGTCTCTAAGTCTCTAATAAGGTTCATTGGTAGACGATATTTCACATGTGTTGTCATAACTCTCTGCCAGAAGAATTAAGCATGTCTTGTGTGACTCCACTGGAAGAGGGCTTTTGGAAACATGTGCCTGGTTTCCTCCTGACTTTGTCCCTTATGCCTTTTCCCTTTGCTAATACTGCTTTGCAGCCTTTCTCTGTAATATATCATCCACGTGACTGTGTACATTGAACCCTCTGAGTCCTCTTGGTAAATCACCAGACCTGTGGTGGTATTGGGGACCTCAGACACAGATGGCAAGAACAGAAGCAAAGGAGTTTCACACACACACACACACACACACACACACACACACACACCCCAATGTTTTAGTTGAGACTGTCCTTTGAGAAAATTTTAAGATCTTTAATGAAAGGGAACTGGATTTCTATTAAGTCATACTGGTAATATGCATGTGTTAATTATTCATATGCTTGCTCAACTGTCTTCACTTCCTATTGTCTTTCCTAGCCTCAGATCGCTCCCCAGCCTGCTTCAGTGCAATGTCCGTCCCTCTCCCTCTGCAGAGGCAACCCTGACTTAGCTCCCTCTGAGTCCCCCACCCGCCCTCTCCCACTACATGTCCTTCATTTTTCTTCCTCCTTCAGCAGCATCTCCCACACCTGAGCTCTTGCCTTGAAATCCTCTCTTGTCTTGGTTTTCAAAATATGCTGTTTCCTGATTTTCCTCTGACCCCTCTATCCATTACTTTCCAGTTTCCCTTGCTAATTTTGCTTCCTGTTTCAAAGCTTCAACTCTTGGAATGTCTTGGTGCTGAACTGCTTTCAGTTCCTTATTTAAACACGCTACTGAATCACGTGTCTTCTAGTCTCATGGCTTTAAATACCACCCGTAAGCTGAAAACGCTAAGATTTATGGCTCCACACTGATCTTTCCCTTGAGTTCCAGACTTTTATATCAAACCACTTAGACTCTGCCTAGAAGTATAAAAGCTTTTCAAATTTAGAATGCTCAAAGCAGAACTCCAGATTCTTTGTCTCAATACTCTTGTCCTTGTCCAAACCTCCTCTCCCTGTCCACCTGCCTTGATAAATGCTGTTTAACAATTCAGTATCTCTCTAACTCAGAAGATACCAACAATTTTTTACTCCTGGAAATCAAAGTTCCACTCAAGAACATTACCAAAGAGTGTGATGACTCTAGTGGGGTTCATACGTCTATACCCTACCCTAGTAATTTCAGATAGGGACTCTTTAAATCTACATTCTTAAACTTTTGTAAGGACACAAGCCTCTTTAAGAATCTGATCATGAAAAAAAAAAGAATCTGTTAATGATACATCCTTCATTAAAATACACATACTCACTTAAAGTGGCATACAAATAATTTCAAATTAAATATATCTATATATTGAGAGATACATAGATCCATAATAATTTCAAAGGCATAGAAACAAGATGTGGAAAAAAATAAAAAATTATTACAGGTAATTATTAACAAGTTTACTGTAAAAGAGAAGATAGTTTAGGTATGCTAAAGTAAGATGTTAACATCAAAATCTCAGGTTTTTTTTTTTTTTTCTCACACATGCTACATATCCAATGCTGTGTTTAACACTCGTCTTTCATACTAAACCTTCAGGATATGACTAGAATCTGCTCTAAGCCTAGTCTCAGCCACCATTCTCTCTTGCTTTACTGGCAAAAGCCTTGTAACAATTGCTTTGCTTCCATTATTATCCCCATCCATAGTTTTTTTTTTTTTTTTTCAGTTACTGGGGGGTAACTTTTATTATTTGTGTATGCATATGATCTCTTTATCTCATGTATGTACAGTATTTATATATTTATACATCATGCCATTCTTGATATATGTTTTTTATTTCTATTTTCTTCTACTTCTGTAATTTTTATATTTTCCTCTTTAATCAATACATGTTTACTTGCCAAAACTGAGGTGAAGATCTCAAAAAGATAGGCAGTTTTTCAACATCATTTATTGAATAATCCTGTCCTTCCCCATTTGTCAAGTCCTTGAAAATATATGTCTTTTCTGTAAATGAAGCTATTTCTAACTATTCTGCTTCTTTAATTTATCTGTTCATTTTTTAACTGTTATCAGTATTTAAAAATTATAGCTTTATAAAATTTGAAAGACCTTTTCCATTGACTTTTGGGAATACAGAACACTTTAAAAAATGAAAGGATTGTGTGTGTGTGTGTGTGTGTGTGTGTGTGTGTGTGTGTGTGAAGAAATGGAATCAATGTAATGTGAAGTGTGAAGACATGGAATTGGTAGAGTCAATTATGGACTTGCCATGATACTATGTTTCAAACACCAGTAGGGCTCTGCAAACTTTTTTCTTCAACTAATTAAAACTCCCAACAGAGAAATTTATTCTGCACATTAACCATTGTGAACCTCTAAATGGAAAACCAGTAGATGAATGCACTAGGAGATACTCTTTTTTTTTATTTTTTAAATTTTTTTTAGGAGATACTCTTTATTCAATTTTCTTTCTACCCACCTCCTTCAGTTAGAGCTTTTGAAGAGTTAGCTACATACCAATAAGTTCTTCTAGGTTATGGCTAAGAGCTGACAATTAAAGCCATGCCCCCTGTCAATAACCCTGGAATAATTTGCAGAATTATTTATTAAATCCTTTGGGAGGGCCTAGAAAATATATTTAGCATGCTGTTTCTAACTTTGAAGCATAGAATGTCAGATTTGTTTTCCCATTTCTTTTATCTCCTGGTAGCTAAGAGTTATGAGTAAACTCAGACTCCTAAATAAGAGTAATTAAAATAGAGAACAGGAAACAGGGGAGAAAATGAGCAAATTGATTATTTTGGATTTGATATGCAATTCTTTTTGTGAAAGATAATCATTTCTCTCTTTAAATGAATACTTCTAAATAGCCAGATTTTAGTGTCAGTACAAGAAATATTTGCTTAGGCTCCACTTCTCCATTAATAAAAAATGTGTAAAATTCAAATTTTTGATAATTTAAACACATTTTCACTGATTCGTCACTAATCATTTTGGCATCTTAGGAAGAATGAACTTTAAAACTGATGACAAAACAAAAGTGTTAATATTAACTGCCAAGTGTTTGGGCCAATAGCTTTTGGATCTTGAAAAGGGACTTGATTTTAAGGCTAAAGTCTTTAGTAACTAGTGGGAGGAGTATGGTAGTGTTTCCTTTCTTCTTCATTCTGTTTCTCTTGATCATTTTGTTTAAAGGAACCTGGATGTATTCAAGGGATCTGTTCAGTCCTCTGCAAAATCAGAATACCTTTTGATGTACTAGTACATTAGAATATTGTTGGAGAATTCATGCATATTAGTGAAACCCAAGTCCCATCTTATACATATCCCACTGAAAAGCAAAATATACACCACAGCAAAAGAGGACTTGTTCTTGTCAAGAATCCAGGTAGATGTGTGCTTGTGGGTGAATTGGAGAGGAAAAGGGAAGAAAGGGTGTCATAAAAAAAGGAGAAGATAGGAATAAGAGGGTCTTTTGGATGCTTATGAGAAAGAACCTTGGCATAATCAAAGAACAGCCAAGGGAAAATAAGAAATATTTGTCATGCACTAGGTTCCAACAGTATCCGTAATCGCCTCTTCAGTAAGATGAGGTCCTTTTTCATAGAGCCTAGGCCTGTGCACCTTACTTACCATTACAGACATTAAAGTAGAAATTATATTTTGTACATGTCTGTCTTCTTTAGGGGGGTAAGCCTGAACTTGGAGATGGAAGCATCCATATGTTCGGGTTTGAGAAGCTTATAATACACGTGAAGATTGTTAAATGACAAATGGAGTTTAAAACATTTGTCAGTTAGATGGGGCGCCTGGGTGGCTCAGTGCGTTAAGCCTCTGCCTTCAGCTCAGGTCATGACCTCAGGGTCCTGGGATCAAGCCCCGCATCAGACTCTTTGCTCAGCGGGGAGCCTGCTTCCCCCTGCCTCTCTGCTTACTTGTGATCTCTCTGTCAAATCAATAAATAAAATCTTAAAAAAAAAATCTGTCAATTAGGAAGTTAAGCTGAACTAGATATTCTGTCAATGAAAAGAAATAAAGTTGATTGACTAGTTTCTCCAATGGAAGTGTTCCTCTGACAAACTGGAGGCATTGTCTCCAGTGCCAGAATAAATAACACATGTAACAGAGTACTTTCAAGCTTTTACCATGAGAAGTGTCTTCCTGATTAAGGATGTAATACTAGCATGATGGCAGACAGTTTGAAGAACTCACAGAAGAGTTTTGGTCACAATGACTGTGATGGACTCTTCCCGTGCATTTTCAATGGAAACAACTCATATTCTCAACTTCTGCCCAGTAGATAAACCACAGGGGATAATTACCTAAAATTATATTACTGCATCATGAAAAAAAATGTGCCATCACATCTCTAATCCATGTATTAGGGCACTGTGTGGGTGCATTCCTGAGATTTTTGCTTTGTTTTGATAAGAGTAATGCAGATTTAATATATTTTTCTCCATCACCAAAGAATCACTGGGGACAATGTAAGCCTCAGTTACCTATCTTGACAATTTTTTTTTTTTTTTTTTTGCAAACAGATTTCTAATTAGAAAAATAGCCTCCTCTCTGTTTCATGAGAAACAGTGTTTCTTAGATTTATATAATGATGCGTATGGTCATTCTCTGATAAAGTGCAGCTTCACCATGGTTATCGGGTTCTTTTAATATGCTTATGCAAAGTTCTAGTCCAGATTACCAGTAATCCTGATGTGTCTCTCTACTATAAAGGATAAAAGCTGGTTTCAAAATGGGACATGTAGCCAAAATCTGATACTGACATAGAACACACTTTAATTTATACCCTTATTTTAAAACAGGAATGTGTAAAAATATTATGAAAGGTAAAATATTCTAAAATAAAAAACAATGAAAAATTTTTTTTCACTCCTCATAGCTTTAGTAAAGATTTAAAATCAGCACCAAATACATTTAAGCAATAACTATTAGTAAGAGTAAGATATATTAAATAGCTTTGCTAATAACTTTTTTTTTCTTGTAATGCAGAAACGGCAGACAATAGAGCTCATGGAATATTCCTTATGCTACCCTACCTTTCCCTACTTCCCTTGAAGTCTGGCTGGGGCCATACCACTAGTTCTAGAAACAGTCCAAAATACTTCAAGGCATGTGTGAGGTCTCCCCACCCTGTTCCTCTACCTCGATTTTGAAGGTCAGGAGCTTCAAAGTGTATAGCGGACGATGGAAACTGTGGATCCCTGTTTCAGCCCTTGGAAGGGAGCTGCTCTGGAGAGACACCAGGTCCACAATGATTTCAAATGACAAATACATTCTTATGTAATGTGTCACTATGATTTTGGGGTTTGCCATCACAGCATTGTATAACCTATTCTAACCAACACATTGGTTAAACAAGGAGCCACTGGTTTGTTTACTAATGCATTAGGACTTTTCACATGTACTTCTCCACATTGTTATCTATATTTTACAGAGAAAGGCTTTACAAAGATGTATCCAAAAATACGTAATTCATAGAGAAGAACTAGAATTTAAGTGTATCATGCAGAGAGTTGAGGGACTGCTTCCATTAAGTAGTAAATGGGAAATTTTTGTACTAGTGTTACAATTAACCTGTACCCCTGAAACAAATAATCATTATGTGTTAGTAAAAAAATAAAAAAATAAAAATGGAGAATTAAAGAAATAAATTAGAAAATTTTTAAAAAAGTATCACTTTAGATGGCACACCAGGCCTTCACGCAATTGTCACTGAATACACAAAAACTACCCATGAGGTAGATATTGCTGTTCTTATTTTTACTATTTTCAGATAGAGAAACTGAAACTCAAAGAAGATAAATAACCTTCACCCATTAATAGATCTCATTGCCAAGACCGAAGCTCAGTCACTAGTCTGTGCTGCCTTTAGTCTTTGTATTATTTCTTATTTAGATTGATACAAATGAAATCTTCCTTCTGATAGGAAGTGATTTTGTTACTCAGTAAATAAGAGCTCCTCCTGTTGTTTCATTTAAAGCAACGTACAGTTCTCAGCATGTTTACAGAAAAGATACTTGAAAATCCACTTTTAGAGAAATGAAAGAAAATATATTTTACTAAATATACTTTATATATTTTAGTAAAATAACACACGACTATGGATTTTTAAAATCTATCTTAAAGAAGAGATCCAGAAAAATGATTGAAACATACTTATCTTTATTAAGTTGTATTTTTTAGGTTAAGACATTAAATGATAGTAAAGCATTCCCATTTGTAGCATCAAATATTTAACAGCATTTTCTTTTTCCTTTCAACAGTGTTCCAGAATTTATGTTATAACTGCCAATATATTCCAAGTCATGTATCAACTTGGCATCTTAGTCTTTGTGAATTTTGTTTAAATTATGTGAAAAATACAGTTTGATCCTAAGCAAAGACTGAATACATATTTTTCATGTGTTAATTTTCTTCTTGATTTATATTTCTTTTTTTTTTTAAGAGATTTTGCTTTTTCAAATTGCAGAATCCTTTGGACTGTTCACTTATTCACAAGGAGCTTCTGGGATCCTATAAAAATATTTATAGATTTGACTATTTTAAATAAAATATAAAGAAATTAATGTTACAGTCTCTCAATATGCATTAGGTATATGATTTTAGTTCTGAAATTGATCTAAAGTGTAGAGAGATCTTTCTGCTTGTATGTTACAAAAGTTATATAGCAAAAGCATGACGTAAGTATGCTACATTAAATCTGTATTGTAAATCATAGTTCATCATAACATAAACTAGGTATTAAGGTTACTAAAGCCATTTTGCATAAAAAGAAGAGGGTTTCATTCAAAGGTTTGATATTATTATTCACTGTATTTGAGTAAGGCTTTACTATATAAAAATACCACCCCCCCAAAAAAAAAACATATGAGCAAATCTCAAACTCACAAAGATGAGGCCATAATTTTGCCTCCAACCTGCTTGCCTTTAGACAATTTAAAATTCCCTGCACTAGGAAACCTAATCTGCCTTATATACCTTATTTCAGCATAACAAAACAGAGAAAGAATAAGGTTTCTCTCACCACATTTAAGACTGATGTCATCCCATAAAAACCATTTGGTTCTTCTCATTATTTTCATGATACTACCTCCAACTGCTTTTGTTCTTTTATGGCTAGTGTGCCACTTTCAGGCTATAAATAACCATAAATTTCCTCAGGGCCAAGTTTTTAAAGAATTTTTCTACCTGAATTCTTAGAAGGTTCCATATGGCTAACTTTTGATGAGCTATTTTAATTCTATCGGAGGAAATTAATATTACTGGGAAAAATATATTTAAGCTTATATAACTATATCTCATGGTCAGTTTGGTTGGTTATTGATTTCTGCTACCTCCATTCCCTGTGTTTATGCTCAGGAGTCAGAGATGGGGGAAGCAAGAGAGACAGAAAGAGTGAGAAGGACAGAGGGAGACCTCTGAAAGAGGGAGACCCCCTGAATGACTAGCTGAAGGAATTCTGCTATTATACTTTTCCTTAAAGTTGGATTGAAGGTCATTATTTTGAACTAATAATTGCCCTTGCTCTCTCAAACTCCATTAAGCTTAATGGTCTGATTTAATTTGCTTGGCTGGTCTTTACTCTAAAAATATCTCCTGCTCCTCCTACATTTCCTTTTCTGATAGGAACAGACAAAGTCTGGTTTTAATCCACACTACATAAAATTACCAAAAGGAACCAATGAACATTCTAGTAGTGAAAAAGATTTATGGTAATTTCCCCTTACACCTCACCAAAGCACATGATTGCTTGGCACAGGCAGAGTGGGCAGACAGATTTTAATGATGTAATCACCAAAGTTTCTCTCTCTGGCTAGTGTAAAAACTGGGCTGTTAGGAGTTAAATGTCCTTTCTACAGGAGTAAGTGGTGGATTTTTGAATGCCAGCCTTTTCCTTACTGAGCAACTAGATGTTTACTGACATGGTCTAAACCCTTGTTTGACTCTTGCAAAGATTCTCACAGATACTATTTTATGATATGTCTGTATAACAGTTTTTCATCAGTAAAGTTCACATGCATGAGGAAGAGAAGCACAGGGGACAAGAACATTAACTTGATATCTGTCGTCATTATAAAAAATCTGGTTTGAGTTCTAAACCTAGAAACTCTGGCTTTCACCAAAAATAGAAAGTAGGCTTTCAACTGAATAAACCCATGTTTTGAAGAGAATGGGAAAAGGAAAATGAAAGCATCTTTCAGTTTACTTTTTATTTTTACATTATTATGAATTTGTTTTATTTTTGTAATTTCCAGATTAGTTATAAACTTTGGTATTGATTTTTTAAAACTCAGTACCGTTAAACATTCACCACTCATTTCTTTTCAACACATTAACGAAAAAAGTATGGTTTTCTTATTGTAAAGATTCTTATTTGCTAAAAGAATCCAGATTTTTGAAAGTAATATTTCCCTAGAGAGTTGAAAATCTAGAAATTACTGGCTTTCAAACTGTTCAGGTAAGTTCATACCTGAAATACATAAGAATACAATATAAGTATTTCCCTTGGGTTTTTGTTTGTTGCCTTGCTGTATTTTGCATTCCAAACTTGTCCAATTCTCCTTTGTACTATAGGCAGGAAATATGAATGTTTGCTAGGAGCACTAGTGGTATGCACAAGGACTCCTGTAGGTGGCGCTGCAATCCTGTGAGAATAAGAGCGCCATCAACAGCCCTCCATTATGGTTTACACAGACATTGATTTGGGATTCCTTCAGAAAATGGAAATGCTAATAAAAAATTAGTAGCAGTGACTTGTTCAATTTCAGAAAAAAAAAGAAGTTATGTTAAACAAACGTGGAAATAGATAGAAGCATGTACAACACATTTTAAATATCAGCACTAAATTCTCCCCCTATCCCTACCGAATTTATTCTTTCTAGAACTCTTGGGTACCATTGAAAAACAACTGTAGAATCAAAAGACTGTGTTAACTTCCTCAACCAAATTTTCAAAAGCAGTAATTATTTGGCAGTAATATAAAAAAATGAAGCCTTTCAAAACAAGTCACTAAACAGACCTTGCAGTGAAAGTATTATATTTACAAAGAAGCAGAAACAAGTTCCCCAAGGTATCACCTTAAAGATTTTCAGCTCTTTATATATTCAAGACTGATATATGGGGCACCTGGGTGGCTCCGTTGGTTAAGCATCTGCCTTGGGCTCAGGTCATGATCTCGGGGTCCTGGGAATGAGTCCCACATTGGGCTCCCTGCTCGGCAGGGAGTCTGTCTTTCCCTCTCATGTTCACTTTTGTCCCTTCTCTTTCTCTCTTGCTCTGTCAAACAAATAAATAATTAAAACCTCTCGAAAAACCAAGACTGATAGAATGCAACAGAAAAATAAAAAGGAATTATGCTAGTTGAGTAGAATTTTTAAGTTCATGATTTGTAGGGAGAGGAGGTGGAGAAAAGCACCCTTTAACTTTATCATAGACCTGATACTGAAGCAAATGACAACTTGCATGTGCACTTTCCAGAAGGTTTTCTGAGTCTTCGAATTACCGCCATTTGGGGTAGGATTATCCTTTGTCCGGCGGGGCGGGGGATGCTGTCCTGTGCATGGTGGACATTCAGTAGCATCCCTGACCTCTACTCATGAGATGCCAGTAGAACTTCTCCCACAGTGTGCCCACCCCCAAATCTGTGACAACTAAAATTTTTCCAGACATTGCCAAATGTTCCTTGCATGACAAAATCAGCCCTGATTGAGTAGAATCAAGTGGGTTTTTTTTTTAATACACATAAGGAAAAATAAGTTTGCGGAATACCCTGATTATTAGCTATTTATAAAAATAGTAGATATGATTTGGTTTTCTAAATAATTAGCGTCTCAGAACGCTTAGAATCCCTGTGCCTTTGTCATCAGAGACATGGTAATTCATCTCTACCACCTGAATTCAGCCAAACCTGCACATATTCCCACATTGTCTCCACGAAATTTAAATGAATGATGTTTCTCTGTTTGAAACAAAGCATATTACGCTTTAAAGGCTTATCAGGCAATTAAATGGTTAACAAAGTTCCCATTCTACAAAAATATTACAGTTAAACAAATTGTGCCCTTTTAGAAGATAACTTATAAGAGAGCTCTCAAATAATGAATTTGTTAGAGTCTCTCTCTTTTAGGTGTTTTGTTTAGAAAAAACATTGGAATCATTCACCCTCTTCTTCAGTTTGAAGATGAAGGATACCCTGATGGAATGTGACAAAAATACACTATTCTTGAAGATGAGTTATTTTAAATAACTAAAAATATGACACATAAATTTATATCAGATGCCTGGGGCATCCTTTTACTAGAATGTCAGAATTAGAAGAGATCTTAGAAAGAGTCTTAGGTCTTATCACTTGAATGGTATAGAAACTGAGGCTTAGGGAGATTCGTTTTGTTTTTTGTTTTTTTTTTTTTAAAGATTTTTATTTATTTATTTGACAGAGAGAGATCTAAAGCAGGCAGAGAGGCAGGCAGAGAGAGAGGAGGAAGCAGGCTCCCTGCTGAGCAGAGAGCCCGATGTTGGGCTTGATCTCAGGACCCTGAGATCATGACCTGAGCCAAAGGCAGAGGCTTTAACCCACTGAGCCACCCAGGCACCCCAGGAGGTTTGGTTTTATACTCAAAATAATACAATGCGGGAGAGTGCCAGGACCAGGGTCCCAAGGGCCCCTCCAGTGGCCTCCCCACTACATCATGCCAGCAGTGGGAGGATAGCACCTCCTATTCCTATATTTTGAATTTAATGACACAACTTCAGAGAAAGTTGGCTTCCCTGTGTATATTGTCCATATACTGTTGAAAACATGAAGACCCCGCTTCTCAGTTCAGGACCATTAAACTTTCTTCTTAAATAAAACTGACAAATTCTTGATTATTTCTTTAATGAAATAATTCTGTAAAGCTGTCCTGTTTCCTTGCATGCTATAGTATTACTGAAAGATGCATTACATGAATATCTGGTGTTAATATTCTAAGGAAAAGATGACTTTTGTTGCATATTTGTTTCCACACTTATTGTTAATAAATTGTTGCTGTCAACATAAACACAGGAGGAGTGCAGTAGATGACCTCAAACAGAGCTATAACACCTGCCTTTGCCCTCGTTTTATTTCTGTTGCTGTTCAGGCTTATCATGTGTGATCACTCAATTGTCCCACTACCTTAATTTCTTTCCTAAGTCAAAGTTTTGGAAACATTTGTTTGCCCAGATTTGGCCTCTATTATTTAAAAAAAAATGTAAGTGCTGGATGGAATCCACTTGCAGTATTTCAATTAGCAAATAGGACCACCAGGTAATCCAGTAGGAGTGAATTATCTTTTAGATGATCAAAATAAAAACAAATAAAAAAATTATTGTAAAGATGCCATACACCTGTAAAGGAGTTCCCAAGCCTCAGCCTGGGGTCAATTATTCTATAGCAATCTCCCCACCTTTTATAAGGAATGATACAACTAGATCTGATCATTGAAATCATCCTTTAAATCATCCACCCATTAAAACCATCCCTTTTTCACTCTTCTCAAAATATTCAACTAAAAGTACTTGACTTTCCTTGTATAAAGCTCATACAAACTCAGCTTCAAATGTTATATATTTGTGTCTAATGAGCTTAATTAGACCATAGGAAAAGGGATCATTGAAAACTTGAAAACATGGTATGTATTATTTTGAAATGTAGGAAGAGATTGAAAAATATATTTGAAAGGTGAAATGACCATGTACAATACTCTTCAATACTACTTCTAATTCTAACACCACAATTCTGCTTTTAGTTTGAAAATGCTTAGATCAAAATATATATATATTTTTCCAAATCAGAGATAAATAACTCCTGTCCTATATGTGTCATGGTACTAGATATAATGATCCAAAGGCTGGAAAAACCTTACTGTAACTTCAATGAGTGGGAGCTGAAAAGCTGTTCTTTAACGGTGAGTGGTTTTTCAAGAAATAGAAACTTGAAGTCACCTTCTGTTAATTTGGGAGAAAATCCTAAAATGTTTCAGAAGTTGAACAAACAAAAAACAAATACCCACCAATATTCTTGAAGAAAACTGAAGTGATGGAAGAAGAAGCTAAGCTGTTTGTGGTCAGAATCAGAGCCATGACTTTGCAGAGCTTGTCTTCTTCATTTATTGGTTTTAGACCAGGATTGTTTTTAAACCCTGTGATCTCATTTTATGTTCCCATATATCCCACTCCTAAAAGAAAGAAATTTAAGGTTTCCTTCCCCAGGACGGCTATGACAAAGAAGGCTCTGTGTCAAGTGCAGTATTATAAAGATCTCCCAACAGAGAAGAGACATCCATGTCTTTTTCTATGTCACAATGGAAAGCTGGACATTGGCTTCTTTATTACTTTCTTTTTATTTTAAAGTTTTAATTTATATATTTGAAAGAAAAAGAGATTGCAAGAGAGAACACTAGCAGGGAGGAGAGGGAGAAGCGGGCTCCCCCCTGAGCAGGGAGTCTGATGAGGAACCTAGGATCATGACCTGAGCTCAAGGCAGATGCTTAGCCAACTGAGCCACACAGGTGCCCCAAGACATTGGCTTTTTTAGCTATAGAAGGGTGCGGAGACCTCTTCCAAATGTGAACTAAGGAGCTGAATTGCAATCCGTGAGCCCAGTGAAGACGACCTCTATTTCTGGTGAGACAGGGTCTGGAAAAGATTGGAAGACACAACACATTCTTTTGAATCATCGCTCCTGCATTTACTTGCTGAGTCATTGGGTGGGTCCTTTAAACTCACTGAACATTGATTTCCATATATGTAAAGAGGGAATAGTATATTTGCCTGACAAATTTGTTTGTAAACAAACAAAATATTGAAAATATAAGACTTGCTAGAGGACTTACATGTATGCTGAATATAGCCCATCTCATGTGTAGCACGTGTGTATGAAGCTAGTAGGAAGAATAGAGTTCTTTATATTAATTCATTGATAGAATCATCCATCTCTCAAAAATAGAACTGTGGGTCCTTTCTACAGGTTTACCTCATCATAAGTAACTTTCCGGTCACTGACAGGACCCTTCACCACAATTTCCCTTCTCCAGGGGCCTGGAAAGAAAAGATCCTGCTCTTGTGGCAGAAACCGAGGAGCCCACCCTGTGGAGAATAAGCAGGTCACTCTTAGGGGCTGGTGGCACAAAGTGTATGGATAACTGGCTCTTGTCACTCTTTACTTCTGGTCAGTGCTTGCGGTTTTCAGTGGTTACTTTATTTGAGACCTGACAGACCGTTAGTATCTGACGTTTGATGGTTCTTGCCATGCCCATGGTGTCCGTTCAATTACCTTGAAACAGGAAGATAAGCTTTTTTTTACCTTTCCTTTACTAATTTTGAAATTGTTTGTTATCATTGCTTTCTTTATGCACAGAGAAAAAAAAGACTTCTATGAACTGTTTAATAAGAACAAAATTTCCCTCCTGTTTCTGACCCAATTCTCCTATAAGAACTAACCCTATATAAATGCATATAATGCTTACCACACACCGGTTCTAGAATCAATTATTTCATGTGTAGTGTCTCAGTTAACTTACACTGTAAGTCTGTGAGCTAGATACTCGTATTTTCTCATTTTGTAGATAGAAAACCTCTGTACAGGGGTTAAGTTAACCTATATCTGTTTAACATTTTTTTCACATGTTCTATAGTTGATATTACTTTATTTGCTCTTTTACTTGAGAGTAGTACATAGGAATAATCTTTCTGTGTCATTAAAGTTGTTTCAAAAATATGAGTTGAATGGGCCTCATAAATTCTGTCATTTAGATGTGTTAAAATTTAGTCAATAATTCCTCTGTAATTGGATTTTTACCTGTTGAAAATTAGTTAATATAAATAAGACTGTCAGGACTGTTTTATAAAACACAATTTGGTCCATATTTATAATTACGCTGACAGTAAATTTTCTAAAAGTAGAATTATCATTTGAAATGTGTGAATATTTCTGAGACTCTTGATTGCTTTCCAAGTAGTGTGGCACAAATCACAGTCCCTCCAACTGTGCTGGGAACTGTCTCATCAGACTACACTGGATATGAATATTTAATCATTAAAAAAAGAACAAGAGAAAGAGAACATATTGATAGGTATATCAGCATTATAGTAATGTTTTATTACAATTGAGTAATTGTTTTTAAATTTTAAATTTTGAGGCTTCTTTAAAGATATCCTTTGACTATTTTTTCTACTAATATTAAAAATTAATCTTATATATTGAACATGAATAAGACATCAATATGACAGTATCTTTTTCTTTCATGTATGTTTCATTTTCTAAATTTTATTTGCTTTTAATTTTGTTAGAAGTGTTTATATTCATAATTTAATTAATCAACTAATTAATTAAATTTAAAAAGATTATATATTTATTTGACAGGCAGAGATCACAAGTAAGCAGAGAGGTAGGCAGAGAGAGGAGAAAGCAGGCTCCCCGCTGAGCAGAGAGCCCAATGTGGGGCTCAATCCCAGGATCCTGGGATCCTGATCAGATCGTGACCTGAGCCGAAGGCAGAGGCTTAACCCACTGAGCCACCCAGGTGCCCCAATTTAATTTATTTTTAAAAGTTAAAGCATTGAGTAAATAATCACATGAAATTATGTACTTCTTCACGCAAACATGGTTGTAATTTTTACAGTCTCTTCTGGTTCACTAGTGATCTCAAATTCAATAACATATTTATATTAGCCTTGCATAATTTTATATTTAAAACATGAACTCTTTGGAGAAATTAATTCAAACACATAAACATACAGGCTCACATGCAAAATGAGAGTGTAAATTTCTAAGTTCCCAAACTTCTCTACTTAAAGATTTTTCTGCCTAAGCTTAAAAATTAATATAAAATTGTTTATAAGGCTTGAATTGTGATAAATTATTTAACTTCTTTATAATCTTTCATTTTAAGCCAATATTATGTTCATCACTTTGTATGACAGCTAAAGGAGATAAAATCGGTGAAATAAATACAAATAAATAATAAAAGATAAAACTATATATACATATATACTCATATACATATTCTTATGGCATAGGTGGAAAAGACTGGAAAGAAAAATCTTCCAACCTTAGGGCTGTATGTGGTAAGTAGTTGTTACCAAATCTAGATTTCACACTGTGATACTCTTACTTATAGCATGCAGCCAATTGCTACTTGCTTTTAAAGAAATTATGAGCACAATATGATGGAAATAATTTATTAATAAATCAAAGAAGAAAACAGATTTAAAGAAGACCTAAAACTCCATCTCAATGAAAAAAGAAAAGGAAATCATGCTTTGACAAAACTATCAACATTTAAATATATATACTAGAATTCTATATCTGTTTTAGTTTAAAGAGGGACTTTTGAGCTGGAAAAATATCACAAGATTTGAAGAGAAAAACCAAAAGCTATCTGGATCTCGTCTCCCTTTTATAAAGTGTGGTTTTGTCGTGTCACCCAGGAATGTTTTATTCCAACTAATACAGAACAGAAAATTGATTAATGCTGACATTGCTTTCCTATGTCTCTGTACTGTATTTACCTGAAATACAAACCACAATTTCAATAAATGGACTTGTCACATAAGAACAAAAACATTAAATCTGTCTGAAAATTCTGAATAAAAACATAAGTAGTCTGGTCGTACTCTTTTCTTACTGGAAAAAATATGTATATAAAAGGGAATATTAAAAATAATTAAGAGGAAATGACCAAATGGCCAGTAGTTTATAAAATAAAGAACAAAACTAGCCTTTACTGACAAATCCCCTTTTTCTCCTATTCCTTAACTCAAACTAATACTCCATTTAGGGAACATTTTCCTTTTCCCCATGCATAGTTTTGATTCCATTTTTTCCCCTGATTCAAAAGTGCTGTATATTTAAAGCAGATGCAACTCTATGAACCTCTCAATTCCCTACTTTCCTACTAAAGGCTATCATCCAAATTGTCTCCTTAAGTTTTCATGAAGCCATTTATATCCATGTCATTAACACTTACCTTGAACTTTGCATATTGCTATTTGACGTACTTTTCTTGGAGCCTATGTTCTAGATAAGGTTTCTTTATAATGAGGTTCTTTTGGAAATAAAACTCCCCTGAAAATGGGAGTTTTATTATGGGGCACGTTTTCCTTATGCCTCTAAAGCTAATCCAAATTTTCAATTAAAAACTTATGGTTTCCTATGAGCCAAAGCAAAAAAAAAAAAAAATCTGCTTATGCTTTATGAGTTTCAACTCAAAAAAGATGATCTTAATAGAATACCTGTGACAGATATTTACTTAAAATAATTTCTTAGAGTAATCAGAAATACAGGAGGACAACTGTATATACCTGAAGAATCAAAATATGCATACTAACCACCAACTCTATGATTTTCTGTGACAAGAAATTGGCTCTATCAATAATCCTCTAAATTATGGTCTCTGTATGGTTATGGATTCAGAGCATGGCTGGTGATGGTTGGGAGTCCATATTTATAGTCTGAAGAGTATTTACCTAAGACATAAAGCTTTTGATTTTTGCAATATATGCAAGAAAGTAGTAGAAATTTAATTTTTAGTAAGATTTTTTAGTGATGTGCACATCCATGGATTAATTAAATTGTGTTCTGAGGAAAAATCTGTGAGTATATTCATGCTGAAGCCAATAGCTTTTGACAATGTGAGTCTTATTTTTAAATCCTTTTATAAGAAGTCAGTAATGAGACAAATTGTGGATTTGTTTTTGGTTCTTTGCAATTAGATAGATAATGATCTGAGATGCTACTTGTTCTGGCTGACAGATATAACAAACACCTGCCCTGTGGCTATATTTGAGCAAAATGACATCTTACGAGGTTCTTTAAATGGTAGTAAAGCCAAGAGTATAACTCATCAACAGTGTTATTCACCTAAAAATTTTCAATTATGCTCTATATTTCCTTCTTTAGTCTCTTTGTCTGTCTTTATCTCCATTTCTCTCTCTCTGATATCTCTTAAGAAAACTGCCTTTCCTTTTTTCTTATTTCTTTTAGAAATTGATTTAAACTCTGTTAATAAGTTTCTACTATGAACCAAGTACTGAATCTCATGCTGGGTACAGATTGATGACTGAAATAGTGTTTATTCTAAAGGAACTGTCAGTAGCTAAAGGGTGTCATATATTAAAAACCGATAGTTTCTTCTGCTTCTAGACAACATGGTGAACTACCACAGTCCTCTGTATTCCTTCACAGAACCAACTATAGAACAGTGAGGGAGATTAATGAATTCAGAATCATTGCAAAATTCTGGTGAGCACTGTTCCACATTATGTTCTCAGGGAGGGACATCTCACTGGGGGACACAGTGCAATAGGAATGATGCTCTCTGGAATATGTAAAGCATCAGTCACAGAAACTCTATTCAACCACTCATCAATCAAACAAACACACAAAACTAAAAAAACAAAACAAAAACAAAAACAAAAACAAAAACAAAACAACAAACTTTGGAGAGACCAAAGATGGTTGGATCTTGATGGAACAAGATAGTGGGAATTGCAAATTAGAGAAGGCCAGGAGCCTTAGATGAGGCATAAGTTGAACTAGATTTCCTATTTATGTCCCTTCCTTTTCCCAAGCCTTCATTTGCGTAGGGCAGGAATATAGAAGCACCAGCTCCACTGTCACCCACATAGGGTAGAATAATGAGGAGGGGAATTGGAGTCTGTCTGTGGTGGAGATGCTCTATCAACGAGTGTACATAGCCTGGGGAGCATCTGAACTGTCCTGTATCTCCACCTTCATTCCTGCTGCATGAACTGATTAGAACGGAGGTAAGGGTTTAGGATGAAATCAATGGTGGGACAGGGTTACTAGAAGTTTCCTAGACATAGATCAGGGCTGGAAGAGCTATCAGTCTAGAATGAGTAATAGAATTTCCAGTCATAAACCAAGGTGGACTCAAGTTAGAGACCAAGCTTTTGTAACTCTTCTCTAGTAACCAATATTAATGAAAGTAATGGACATATCCATTAAAATACAAATTCTCAGTTACTGAGAAGCTCAAACACTTTGCAATAAAAATCATTAATAGAAAAATCATTACCTCAAAAAGCAAAACTAATGCAAAAGAATGACAGATATTTAAACTGAATATTATAAATATATTCAACAGGTAGGGGAAAGTTTTAAAACATGAAACAAGAGAGAAGTTTTAATGAAAACATGCAGGTACTATGGAGAAAAATCCAAAATGTGGAAATTAAAAAAAGAACATATATATATATATACATGCATATATATATATATATACATATATATATATGAATATTTGAATAACAAAATGTGTGTAACAGGAGAATGAATTAGGAAGTAAAATTCATGAAAGTATAGGTGTATGTGTAATGGCTCCTCTACAAAGATGGAAAAAATCTCAGACAATGTTCAGATTTTTAATGTCAGTAATGAAGGTAGAACATGTAAGAAGGGTTGCAGATGGGGCTAGGGACACATGTTGGTTTGGAGCTTCCCACAAGGTAAAGAAGTGGTCAGCAAGGCATCTTGTAAGGAATTAAAAACATAGTGTGGAACTCTGAAGCAAGATCTGGGCCAAAGCTAAAGATTAGGTAGTCAACTCTGTTTGACATGGTGTGCTTAGGAGATTTTGAGGGTGGTATTTCGAACATGAAACAAAAATGGCAGAGGAAAACATTCAAGGGAACATTTAAGGGTTAGGCAAAAGAAAAGAAGCCTATTAAAATGCACAGTATGCCTCAGTAGACCCTCTTCATGAAATTAAGTAGGTTTTCATTTGGGAAGCTGTGTGTGTGCATGTGTGTATGTCTGTGCTTGCGTGTTTCCTACCTTTTTAAACATCAGCAGCTATTAATATTTAAATTAAAAAGCATTCCATGGAGTGATTTAGGAAGGATGTTACATCTTATCTTCATAGATGTGATTTTACACATTTCTCTAAAAATCTTCAGTTTGGGCCTCTATTTCAGCTGGTGATGGAAAGTCTAATATCACCAGTTCATAAACCCAGTCATTCCCCTGAAGCATTCCAAATACATTAAATCTTCCCCTTCTTCTCTATGTTCCTCCCTTCTCCCTGAAAGTAATCTAATAGTGATGTGGAGGAGAGAGTAATGTAATAAATATATGCTAATATCAGGAGAAGGTTGTCGGCAATGGGGATCACCCTCTATTTTCAGCAGCTTCACAGCAGTATCCCTACCTTGCCTTGCATAGGCTTCTCTTCTCACTGGCCCAGCTTTCGCCTCCAGTGGACAAGTTCATGCCTGCTACGAGGTCCTCGTCCTGGCTCTCAGCCCCTACAGATTTGTCAGCCCACCCAATACTTTAGAACTCACAGATGCTTTTCCAACAATGAGTCTCCATGAATGCACTAAGCACCTCCACCAGTGTTGTTCTTCCAACATTTCAACCTCTTGCTACACTGGGGCTTCTCTCTGTGGCTCCCAGATCCCTCAAGATTGTATATCTCTCTACTTCTCATAGATGGAGGCAGTATCTCCTCACAATCCCTCCATCCTCCTCCTTCCTTCAGCCATCATACTTTTTCTCCTTCTAGGCAAGAAAATGATAGCATATTATCAAGCATCTTTCACTGCTCTATGATACACTGTACATAGTATATATCCTGAACCTTACAACTTTGCTTTTGACATGCAAAGGCCAGGTTTTCATAATTCCAAGAGAAATATGTTTTGTTTTGTTTTGTTTTGTTTTCAGTAAAGCCTGCGTATTGCACATAAAGACACATTAGCTTTCAAACTGATATGGGCACATAGTAAGATTTACAAAATCTACTTGGTGGCTCAAATATAGCTTTTTGTTCAAGGCCACCAACACAGAAAGGGAGAGAAGCTACCTGAATTATTAGGGAAAGGAAAGAGCTAGAAAACAGTAAGCTCTCTTATATCACAATATTATTTTTATTGTTATTTGACATGAATTTCTACGTTAACCAAAATGGGTTATCAACTGAACAGAGAGCTCCAAAAATCTATGACAATAAAGATTCATTTTTTGCTCACTTTCCAGGACAATGCAAGAAGGCAGGGATTGGTAAGAGTCAGTGATGTTATACTCATTCCAGGACCTATGGTCCTTCTCTCTGGTGGCCCCACTATCTTTCAAGACTTCAGAGTCTTCAACTGGATATATTCATCTTGCAGCAGATAGGGAAGAGAAAGTGAGTAGAAGGTCTTGTGGGATATTTTATGGGTTTGCTAGTGTGGTAGGCAGAATTCTAAGATGCTTTAGAGGATTCTCTGCCCCCTAGTGTCCACATCCTATGAAAGTAAGGGATTTCACTCCTATGATTAGGGTTGTTACATGGCTCAGCTGATTTTTAAAAAGGAGCATTATCTGGCTGGTTTGGATGTAAGCACCTGGGTCTAGAAGTGTAAGAATGATAACCAGAGACTCAAAATGAGAGCAATTCAATGCACAACGAATGTTCTGTTGTGAGCTTGGAAGAAGGAGGGAGCCACGTGACCAGCACCTGAGAGCAGTCGTCATTGGATAGTAGGAAAATGGGGATCTCAGCCTACAGCTGCAGGAAGAACTTTGTAGATACGTTTCCAAGGATGCTTATAATTTGTCCTTATACATTTTCATCTTGATCTCTTGCTCCAACCACGGGAGATAATTCTTATCCAGCTTTACAGAAATTCTTGCAGTTTCCTAAGTGAGGCATGCTCCCTTATACTTTCATGTGGTGTTTCCTTTACTTGTAACATCTTTACAGATCTTGTCAACCTACTTAAATAATACTTGTTATAAAGACTGTTCAAATATTACCTTTTATTTGAATCAGGTCAGGTGCCTTCAGAAATTTTGTGACTGTGAGCATCTGCCATGCACACTTGCCCAGTAAGTTGTTATTGTCAATTCCTGAATGCCTCCAACAGTTGCTGGAAGTTCTTTGGGGGTGGACTCTATAACCTGTTTTTATTTATTTGTTTGTTTATTTATTTACTTACTTACTTATTTATCTATTTGACAGAGAGCACAAGCAGGCAGAGCAGCAGCATGGGGAGAGGGAGAAGCACGCTCTCTGCTGAGCAGGGAGCCTGACGCAGGACTCCATTCCAGGAACCCGGGATCATGACCCAAGGCAAAGGCAGATACTTAACCAACTGAACCACCCAGGTGCCCCTATAACCTGTTTTAATCTCTGTGCTTCAAGAACATCGTCTAGCACTGGAAACATGGGGGACACTCGAAAAAGTATTCTATGAATGAACAAATGCATGAAATGCAAGGAGGAAATTACTTTGAGAGGAAACTATGGGATAGAATTCAAAAGACATAGTAAGGAAATGTTTGAGAAAAAAATTGTAGGGGTTTAACCTACTTTATTTTTTTTGGTATTTATTGGTAGGATAAATGTCTCCTTCTTTATAGTCCCCCAGAGAAAATATATAATTGACAATATTATGCTGAGCAATCAAACTGCAAAATTATTATATCTTAACATAAAAAATGAAAGATTCATTCAAATATTAGCCTGTTATGAATTACAATTTGAGTTTTTATGTAATTTCTATTTGGACTCATAAATAAAAGGAGGAGTAAGAAAGACAAGTAATTTCTTATCATACAATGAAACAAAATATTTTAAATATACTTTTAAGAATAATCATCAACATCTTTCTTCTAAAATTCCTTTAAAAAGTAAAATTAGCAGTGCAATTCTCCAATAGGGCCTTTTCCCCCTTATATATTTAATTACGTCCAGGAAGATATGATAAATTGTTGTTAGATCCAGTTGAATTTTATAAATGGACTTTTGCAGAAAGACATTAGAGTAAGCCTGTATTTCAATTCTGGGAATTGGTTCACTGAATGGAGTAGTTTATAACAGTAAAGTTTTATCTGAAGTTCAAATTTCTACCAAACTCAACCCTCTGTAACAGTCCCCAAAACAAACAAGAGGGAAAAAATTATTGGCACTTGAAATAGGTGTGCAAGTTCCAGGCAGTAATGCTTTGCACTTGAACCAATTTGCCTGAAAGCTATGTAGTTTAAATAGTCCTAAGATTCATCATGTAGGTAATTAGAAAAAGAGAAAAAGGCTAACACTATCAATGTACATGTACATATGTGTTTGTGCATCATCGCCTTACTTTTGCATGAAGAATCCATAAAGCTGCACTTTTTGTTTTCGTGAGTTCTTTAATTGTGCATCCTATTAAAATTTAGCTTTTTCCCCTTTCTTTCCTTTTCCCTTCTGTATTTAGAATTTGAGCTGCAAAGAAGTGAAATTTGATCCAAGGATTAACCAATTGAATATTCATATGCTCCATCTGAACTGATTCAACATATTGGAATTGGGAGAGGCTTGGGAAACGCTTGGTGGCTTTATTATTATTTTAGGCCTTTTGACTTTATAATCTCTGGATTTTTTAATCTTAACTTTAAATATAAAGAGCAACTTACTCTCATGATCTGCCATGTGAAATGCCATGTATGTTTTCCTTCCCTGTGCCTCATTTTCCTGCATTCCTAGTGTATGATGAATCCTCTTCTCAGTTTACAGGTATGTGGACTATTTCAGGTTATGTCCAAGCATTTAACATTCTAGAAGAGGCAGCAGTGTCTTAAAGGGCCTCTTCATCATCAGAAAATCTCTGAGATCTTAGAGCCACACAAAAATGAAAGTTATTCTCAAAGTAAATTACTTTATATTGTACTTCTCATTTATCTAAAGTTGACATTCACCTCTAAAAACATGATTTTTAAATTCCTTGAATTTAGAAAAATATGCTTTATAGCCTCTCCACCAAATGAACATGTTTAAGTTATATCTATATTATATATGTGAATGCACATAAACAAGGTTCTAATACTCATTACAAGTAGTATTTCTGTTAAGCTATTCCCATATTATATAACTTTAAAAAACTATTAGTGACAAATTGTTCCTCATTAGGTACTGAGTTTTTCCAACTGTGGAGTGGTAGTTTTTTTCTTTCTAATCATGCCAAGAAGTGCAATATTTTTGGTACATATTTTATATAAAGTTTCTTTATTTACATATTCCATCTGTGTAATTTGGCACTTGGGTGGAGAAGTGTGTTAAGGGAGTGGGAGATCAACAATTCTTTGATCTTCATGAGGTTTGCTGGTAAACTAATGGATGTTAAAAATATTACCATGACTCTTGCATAACCTCCAAGAAGAAAAAGAATGTCAACACTGAAGGAAAGAGAGATTTACTTTAAGGAAATAAACATACTTCAATGTTACTAAGTTTTTCATGTTAAAAGGCTGGGCAGTTGGTAAACTATTACATAGCTCTAGTAACATTCTTAACAAATAACCTTAGGAGACAATGGATATTAAATGAACACCTCTGCACTCTGCACTGACCAAGATACTATAGAGTTCCCACATAGCTAATAGTCACTGCCCACAGTGAAGTTCAAGTCCATTTGGTGAGGCAACATATATACACATGGAAACATCGTTGTATATGGCAGTGATACCCAAAGGTATTATTTGGTACCCAAGGTAAAGGTATGATACACTATTTGGCATGGAAAAATAGAGAGCAGAGCTGCAAGAGATAGAACGATATAGGTAGTACAATTACAAAGTGTAAATAAAGTGCAATAAAATAATATTTTCATCAACAACAGGAGTAAATTGTTATGAAATGAAAATAAATTCGGATTTTCAAATAGCTCTAAGAAATGCATGTTTACTTTGGTGCTAAATCATAGGATATTTCAACATTAAAGTGAGAAGCATATACCTTGGTTGTAATTTGCCAAGCATCATTCCTCAGTTTCTGTAGCTTACCTTTAAAAAAGAAATAATAATACTTACATCACTGAATTGTCTTCAGAAATAATTAGGTGATAATATATTGGAAATTTCTGGTGAAATACCTGGGAATGGCTACTACTCTGTAAATGAATACTTTTATTAATAACTTGTGTATAATTTTGAAAATAAAATTTTTATATGTGTGTCCAGATTAATGCAAGATTAAGAGTGATTAATACTAACACAAATTTACATTCATATGTATATGTGCCCATATGTGGGTCTATATAAATATGTGTATGCACTTATACATATAGATGAACTTATTTACTTATTCTCTTTCCTCACTACTAAAGCCGTTAAACTGCATTAAACTAATTACTTCTATTCAGACATATATATGAAAATTTCTTTTTGATGGACACGTTCTCTACCTGATCTTAATTTTAGTATGATTTCTTACCTTGTGATATAAATAAAAGGAAGGGGAAAATGTATTTGTTTTTGTAATAATTTAGAGATGCAAAGGTGGATAACTTACATGAAGTCTAAGTAAATGTGCTAAATGTGATCATTTAATGCATATAATGATGTTGTAACTCAAAATATTTGACTTAGTCAAACACTCCAGACACTTAAGGACCATTCAAAGCATGTAGACTGTATCCCTAGTATCAGAATCTTCAGGAGCAATTATCAACATGTTAAATGGGTGGTAAAAGCAATGTTGCCTCTAGTGCTAACAGGTGCTGGCTTATTCTTTAAGAATGAAGAAGCAGTGCCAACATTCTTCTATCAGTTTCTTTAGTAAAAACATTTTCATAACTGTGGACACAAAATGATACCGATCGGTCCTTTCCAATTGTTAATACACCCTTTAAGTAAACAAACTTAAAATGGCATGCAATTTTTTTCTGAAGGCATTTCTTGAAATAGAATTATCAGTGAATGACCATCCTCCCTCCCTGTCTTCCTTCCTTCCTTTCTCAAATGCCTACATAATGCTTATTATGTACTAACTATTTTGCAAGCATAAACTTACACAATCTTAAACACAAGCTTACGACATAGGTAATATAATCTTTATTTGAGAGACTGCATAGTTTTTGTTTTTTTGTCTTAATTATTTTGGGTAAAACATAGTAACTAAATTTTTAAAGGAAATATAAATTGCTTATGATTCTGAGAAGCTCTTTGATTCCATATAGACAAATGTCGTCTACAAAAAAAAGTTCCCTCATAATGTCCCTGTACTTTCTTTTTTTGCCTTAAAATAATAGACTTGTTTACAAAACTTCTTTCCTTCCTCTCCTCCTCCCTCCTTCTTTCCTTCCCTTTCTTTCTCTCTCTCTGTCTCTCTCTTTCTCTCTTGCTTTGCTATTTTTTGTTTTAGAAAGTCAGTTTTATTTTAAATCAAAGTTAATGTAATATAAGATACAACCAGACAGAATTGTAATATTGACTTCTGATTACATTACTTATGGTATATTCATTAAAAAATATTTGTACCCATGAACACTAGGTTTATATAATTTTTGTATAATGCAGAACAACTTTATAGACTTCATGGAATATATATTGAGAAAGGGATAGTATGTATACAGTTAATAAAAAATATTTATGTAATTGTTCTTCTTTAGGGTGGATTCCATTTCTTTGCTAAAAAAATCATTTAATGCAGATTTTGTTTCTAAAATTAGTATGCATTACTTTTGTTATAAAAATTGCAACTAACAGTTTGAATATTACATATTAAAATAATTTTAAATAATATTTTGTAATCATATCAAATAGTGTTCATGGTGAAAATTAAACTTAAAAAAGCAGGTTAAAATTTGGATCTATACTCTAATTAACAGTATGCAAATAAAAGAAAGGGAAAAAAATCATGTGTTCATTTTGTCAGTTCTTTCCCCAAAATACCAATAATCCATTTCCAGGTTTCTCTATATTCATTGCCATGCCTTATCAAAGCTCCCATCTTTGCTTCCCTGGATAATCACAATATTCTCCTGACCAATATCTCTGGGATTTCTTTGTGTCAATTTACTCCAACATAATCTTAGAAAAATATATACCTTATCACCCTCCTTATTTACTTATTTTTTTTAGAGAGAGAAAGAGAGGGTAGGGGGAGGAGGAGATGCATAGGAAGAGGGAGGAGAAAATCTTAAGGCATGGAGCCCCACACGGGGTTTGATCTCATAACCCTGAAACCATAACCTGAGCTGACATCAAGAGTCAGATGCTTAACCAACTGAACCATCCAGGGGCCCCTTGTATCATCTTCTTAATTAAATTTTTGGTAGTTTTTCAATACCCTTAAAGTTCAAATTTGTAGCACTGAAAAATCTACCATTCCATTTCTACCCACTTCTCTAATAATCTTCTGCTCGCTCTCTATGCAACAATCATACCGGGCATTGTTTTATTTTCCTGTTTCAGAGCTGGGGAAAATAATGTTTTCTTTCTCAAATATTCTTGACCCTACAAAATAAAATTAGATTTCACATTATAACTAATTTATACTCATACACCTATTTTACTGAGACAATTTATTTTTTAACAAATAACACACCCCTTTTCGCTATGACATGTAATGTTTTCTGTCCTTTTTTTCTATCTTAGTTTTTTCTATCCTTTTCTATAGCAAAAAAAAAAAAAAGTTCTGGGCAATTGATTCATTAAATTAACTTAATGACCATTTAATGGATTAGCATCCACAGTCCGAAAAATATTTACAGAGCAATTAAGGTTTCATGATTTAAAGTTGACAAAAATGGATTCATATTTTGAGTTGACCATTGGCTGAGGGGTAAACTTTGGAACATTACTATATTTCCAAATATCAGTTTCTTCATCTAAAGCAAGAAGGATTCACACAGAATTTTCTTTATGTTTTTGATATAAAGACTAAATGACATAATAAACATAAAGTTCTTAGAACAATTCCTGTGATATGAAAATGATTGTTATTGCTATAATTTTTCATAATAAATTTATTTACTATAAATACAGGTTTTTTAAAAAATTAGAATGCTCTTTTTCAATATCCCAAATTTTGTGACTAATTCTATCTCATTCTTTGAGTCTTACACCTGGGAAGTTTTCTTTGACTTGTAAGCTCCAGGGTCCCAATTCAGTTGCCTTCAGGAACCAAGTAAGCAATTTAAATGTGTGAAGCCATGTCATGTGATACAATGGAGTAATCACAGCTGGTAGAAAATAAGGACATAGGCAAATACCTACACACACACACAACTATGCTAATTTGAAGTCCTTGCCTGACATTAGATTCCTTTTCTCTAGCCTCACATAACAGCCTATAATTCACTTTTTATAATAATCATTAATACTGCATACATTTGCCTACCATCTGCCTCTCCCCTACATGATAGACTCTAAGCTCCATGTGAGTAGAGCTATAACTGATTTATTTACTTTGGTATGCTTTGCTCTAGGCACAGTACATATGGTACTCCTGAGTGGAAAACAATAGAATGGAGGGAAATATACCCATATTAGTGCCATAGCGTAAACCTACATTGGTCTTACTGGTGATGTTCAATTGGCCTCATCTCTTGTGAAAGATTGCCTGGCAACAGTTCCCTAAACTGGCACAGAGGAGGTTCAGAGACAACGGGCCAAGGTGCAACGAAGGGTATACTTTAGAGTATAAAACAGGTAGCGATGAAAACTACCATGGTCCCCAGTGCCATCGCCAACACTATTACCTTCTGGATATACACTTAATCTTGAAAGAAGAATCTAAAATCCTAGCCATTTTACTAAAATCTAGGAGAGACTGAAAATGTAGGTCGGCCCTGGTGAATTTAGCAAAGGTGGTGCCAGAAACTGAGAACTGATAGGGCATGGCATTGTGAGCTGTATAAGGAGGCTATAGTCTGCTTCGGTTACTGCTAGCTCAATGGCAATAACATCAAGGTGGGGAGGAAATGCGGTATCTCTAAAGCAGCATGACAACACAGGTCAGAGAAGGAACCACTGAGTCTATGGGATCCCCCTGGTTGCCTAAGTTCTGAGTCTGAGAATATTTGTGAGATTTTCTGAATGGTTCCAAAGATAAGTTGGGAAGGCTTTAGAAGTTGAAATTGGGCTAAAATCTTAGGAAATGCAGATGCAGGCCCAGAATAATAAATACAGCTTGGAGACACGCTGAGATCTGAGTTTTATCCTAGGCTAGGGAAACATACAAATGATAATAATAGTAGTTAGATCAAATTATAAGTAATTCCTTTCTGTCTTTTCAGAAATTTTTGTCATATGGTTTAACATTTCCAGAATGGAAAAGTGTTTTTAAAAGAAAGCAACATTATTAGTCAAAGTGATAATAATTCATGCCTGTTAACAAATTTGATGCTATATGTGGAACTTATTTATATATAATTGGAATTTATATATATATGTGTAAATATAAATTATATATGTATAACTTATGGATATGTATAATTTATATATATTATGTTTTACAAATCTATTAGAGTTCAAGATATATGATTAAGCCAAAGTGTTGCTAAAATTGCCTCATAAAAGAGGAACTTGAAACTTGTGATTTGCCTACATTTCCCCGTAAAAATAGGAATCAGGTGAGGAATACTATCATCAGCTCATATAAAAGTATGACTTAGACTTGGAGGACTGGATCTTTCAAATTAGGTAGAAAAAAAAAATGAAATCCTCAACATAGGAAGAGGATAGTATTTTTGTTTTTGTTTTTGTTTTTGTTTTTTTCTGAGACAGTGAGAGGCTGAAACTAATTCTTAAGCTGGTGGGGGGCAGAAAGGGAATGCTAGAAAAACAGCAGCTAAAATAACAGGGTATACAGTAACCTTTACCTCCCCTCTCCTGTTTTGTAGTTATGTTGCTTTTTACTTTCTCTACAATTCTTGCTTAGTAACAAGCAAACACTACCAGCATCATTTTATGTCACCCTAACTGTTAGAAAAGAAAAATGCATATGTAACCTAGAAACCTCAGGGAGATGAAGGAGATAATGTCCACAGAGGCATCAGCCTAACTTAGCAAATGTTTTCCCAGTTAAAAAGGAATTAAGGTGCTTATTTACCTCAGTGAAGTTAAGCCATAAATCTGGTTAATAGCAATTTTGTGAAATGCTCAAACTATGTCCAGTTTTGTAAAAGAGTGCTTTAGCGAATCCTCCTGCCTCTGTTCTTGCTAAGGAAGACTTGTGCACGCTCCCAGAGATGCCAACAGAAGAACCTCATCACAATAGAGAAAAAATGCTGGGGCTTTAAATTCAGTATCAAAAATTGTTTTGGCCCTAAGACTGAAAAACTCTTTGTGTTGGTTAAACGTATTGACAAGTGTAAAAACAGAATCTGAAAATGTTTATAATTCTGTGTGTATTTATGCGTATATACAGTAATCTATAATAGTTATCTATTGTATCAACTCTCAGAGGGAAGGTAAAACAAATGATACATCAATAAAGCTGGTTAAAATAATTTCAGCCTGGAATATGCAGTAATTATAATTTCTGTGGATGGATGTGATGTGTCTCCCAAAGAATTGCCTCCAAACCCAGGCAGCCAACTGTTGGAAAAATTAGTGTCATGCTCCATAAGATATCAGCCCTTAGTTCCTGCTCATGTGTCATTTTGCCATTCCTTTGGGGTATGCAGTGCAGTAATGCTGAGTGTACTCATTGATTCTAGCTCTTTAAATCCTGTTTGTTGCAAACTCATCACACTTCTGGCTGACTCTGAAAAGTGGCAGCTATGTTCAGGGTTGGCGGTGGGAAGGAAGTGTGCTTAAGTGCTTCTAGACTACAAAGAATGTGCAAAATCATGCTCGACTGTGGCACAAAATCTATGTTTTACTGGAGTATTAACAAAAAAGTAGCAAACAAATAAGCTACTATAAACTACAGAGGAATAATTCAATTTTTTTGCTTGCAAATACAATCCATAAGAGAAGATATTTTGAGTATGTAGTGTGCTTTCCACCTGTATGTGTTAGTAATAAAAAATGCTGTATCATGTGCAATAGAGAGACTGAACATAAAGGTTCAAGTATCACACCTCTTAAAGGGCTTGCCCCAAAATATAAACAGAAAGGAGTGTTGCACAAGAGAATATGTACTTTTTAATACTGTAGTACGTGGCAGCCATTTGAAAAATCAAGAATTGTTTCAACATATGAAATGTAATTTAATACTGTATTAATTGTGTAGGTCTTTAAAAATCAACAGCATTATGTGGCTTGTACACATGTATTTGATCAATCCTATTCAATATGTATTCTTCTTCTTTTGAGATGAAGAGATCAATTAATAGAGAGCCTAAAGCACTTGCCTACAATTGCATAGCCAGAAGCAGGAGACAAGGCTTGGGGTTGAGAGCTTCTCATTTGAGAGCATGACCCTGCACTTAGTCTCTGGTCTTTGGGGCCAAAGGACAGAGGGGCTCAGCTTTTAGGATCTTTAGGCCATAAAGATGCTTTGAATCCATTTTATCTCAGATGGTTGACTTATCCAATTCCAGTGTTGTCATTGTCTTGTAGTTGTCTGTACATGGTATTACACATGGTTGTTGAGACAATGAGGGACATTTTGGAATAGCAGAGTACAGTAAAATATGTGTATTTTTAAAAATTAAAATAATCTCTTAAAATTCTTCACTTCATTCAACTACCTGGAGACTTGAGGCAAATCCTTTTCCTTTTTTGTGAGATTCATGAATGGATGATTGCTCATTCAGAGCACACACTTAACAGCATCTCTTCCACACAGAAGTGGGGCAGGCCCTTTCTTTTTAAAAACTGCTGTGAGAGTCACTTCCCAGGAGTATTTGCATTACTTCCTAGACAAAGCAGACTTGCACCATCCAGCCTACTATATTCTCCATTTGTCTATAGGTAAGGATTTTTGGAAGGCAGGCATATTCCTTAGGTCCCTGTTGCTTCACTTTGGAGGTATAAAAAGCTGGAAACATTTTTTGATGCATCCCCAAATATTCCCTAGGAATTACGGTTATGCTGGGCTACTTAGAAAGTGGTCTTTCATTTCCAGATCCCAAAGAATTTTTGGAGATAACTTTTATTCTCTCTTCCTAGGTATTTATTAAATTTTTCCTCTATTTACATATATCTGTAGGCTTTTGAAATTCTGGAACCATAATGTCTCTCTCTTCTTTACTCTTCCTCACTCAAAAATGTGAATCTTTTGAGTGCTGGCTCCAATTCCTATCTTTTCTTGAAAAAAAAAATCTAGCTTGAAGCAATTTCCCTATTTCTCAGGTACCAATGTATTATACAAGTTTTTTAAAAAAAACCTAAATAAATAAACATATTTTTGTACTTTCCATAGTCTCCATATATTAACTTTTTCTCACATATTTTGACTTTTTTAAAGATTTGTTTATTTGACAGAGAGAGACATGGGGAGAGAGGGAACACAAGCAAGGGTAGTAGAAGAGAGCGAAGCAGGCTTCCCACTAAGCAGGGACCCTGATGCAGGGCTCGATCCCAGGATCAGGACCTGAGCAGAAGGAAGACACTTAATGACCAAGCCACCCAGGTGCTCCTATTTTTACTTTTCTTGATTTTTAAGGGGATATCAGATACAAGTGAATGTAAACAAATGAACTCTAAACAATTGGAGTTCCAAATCTTAGTGTGAAGAAATATTAACAATATCAAGGCTATTGTTAAAAAAGCAAATTCCAATTCCTGGGCCCCAGAAAGTTTGATTCAGTAGGTCTAAGTTGAGTCCAAGAAATGGTTTTGGAAGCATGTATCCCTGGGTATCAATTTTTAATGAAATAATGACCTGGAAGAAAATGTTTATGCCTCCCTTCTTTGTATATTCATAGAAAGGGAATTCCACAGCTGACACTATGTTGTCCTACGAGAATGTCATGGAGGTCCATGATGGTATGCAGAACTACAACCCATGACAGCTTAAATTCTGGGATCTGGTCATTGAGAAGATGGAACTGCCACCTGCAGAGTTGGAGGTAAGCTCAGCTGAAGCCCATGTGGTCTGGTTTCCTAGCTCACTGGTCAGAGACTGTATGCAGATGACAGCTTCCTTGGCCAAGACATCATGGAGCCCTGCCTTATCATCATGGCTGCCACCCAGAAGCAGACATATACCTGTCTTGATAACCTTATGCACCATAACCTAATTGGCTCCATCCCCCAATAAGCCACATAGCTTTGGGAGAAAACAAAAACAAAAACAAAAAACCTCAAAGGATAAAATTTAAAAATTCCTGGCCCGTCCTGTTTCTGGGCTGCTACCCCCTCTGGCCACCAGAAAGTCAGAAGCCAGAAGCTAAAATATCAGGTTGTAAATTTGGACATGCTGAATGAATGAGAAATTGATGAGAAGAAAGAAGGTGAAAATGCAAGCTGAAAACAGCATTGAGAGGGAGGGAGGTGGTGGAGAATATATCATGTTACAAACCATAGTACTAGTGTAAAGTACATTTTGACCAGGTTTATTGAGCTTCAGGTAGGTTCGGAATTCAGCTGAAATATAGGGGGGCAAAGGAAGCCAAGGAGTGTCTTAGTGGTAAGAAGCAGCCTACAGATTAAAAACTAACTACAAACAATTCATGTTTAGAATCATCTATATGATTTAATATGAGATGTTAATGGCATAAAACAATTAACAAAGTAATTTCTGAAGTGATAGATTATATTCCATTTCCATGGATTCCTATTTCAATTATTTTTATTTAAAGAAAATAAAACACAACCAAGCAGTAACATCAGGTCTAATTTTCCTCCAATATATTTGAATTTCACAATCTTATATTTGTAGTAACAGCAGTTCTGACTCAATCAACATTTCTGTGTGCACCGTTGCATTAAATACAATCAGTTTTACCCAAAATTAAAAAATATATACATTTATAGTTTTATAATGAGCTATCTAAATGATTGAATTAGAAAATGTACTTATTTGTAATCAGTCTTGTAGATAGATATTCACTGCTATCTTTGTAAGCGTACATATATAGGCAAACACACAAAGAACTGGTAGGAGGAATTGCGAAGTGTAATAGCTTCTATATTTAGATGCATTGCAGATCTAATATACTATGCTCTTGCACAATAGCTAAGGTCAAATATATGGCCGCTATGATCCAAATCCTACCTGTCTCTAAAATGCTCTTCAGTTGTTGTTAGCTTTAGCAATGCTGGCCAGCCTTCTGTCCTTCCCTAGAGGATGCGTACCCTGTCTCTGCACCATGTACTTTCTATTCCTCTGGCAACACTGTTCCTCTGATCTTTCTGTGGCTTGTCCTTTCCCTGATGGTCCCTTCTAAAGTAGGTCCCTCCAGTTATTCCTTTGACAGCAACCTTTCTATTTCCTTCTTGGCACTTGCTGGAAGCTGCACTGATATAGGTTATTTGCTTAACTACGTATTGTCTGTTTCTCTAATTAGGATGTAAATTCTTTAAGCAGATCATCTGGAATATCTTGTTCACAGTGGATTTAATTCAGAACTGAGTGTTCAGCAATTTTTTTTTAAGTTAAAGAATGAAAACACACTTATTTCACAACTATTGTTTTCTCTTGTTTTGTATTCTTGGAAACACATACAAATTTCTCAATCCCTTTGGGTTCTAAGCTTGATTCACACACACACAGATTCATAAGACTATAAAGAGTCATCTTAGTTCTATTCTTCCTGGAGCCCTTATCTGCATTTACTGTGTAATATTTTAAAGTATTTTAGATGTTTATTAATAAACATTTTAAAACCATCAAAAACATTGTTAATCATAAGTATTACAACAAATACCTACCTATAGGCATAGGAAAGAATTTAGAAGGAATTGTGCAAAATGTTGAAAGTATTTATGCAAGGATGACAGGGAATAGGCAATTTTAATTTTCTTTATATTTTTCAGTATTTCCAATTTCTATAAAATATGCATGCACTTATCTTTACATTAAAAAGAAAGTATCCAGAAAGTCACGGAACAATGAGAAAATAAATTGGCTTTAATTGCAAGATAAAGCTGCAGAGAGTATGGTAATTAATTTCTTTCATAACTACTGATTTGGAGTTGTGTATGTTCCTATAATTGTTGCAGGATGTGTCAGATTTTCAAAAAGAAATGAATTCTAGATTTTACTCTTAACCATGTAAGTCATCTTTACAATGAAATGTAATTAAAAATGTAATCATGCTTAGCGAAATAAGACAATCGGAGAAAGACAACTATCATATGATCTCCCTGATATGAGGGAGAGGAGATGCAACATGGGGGGTTAAGGGGGTAGGAGAAGAGTAAATGAAACAAGATGGGAGTGGGAGGGAGACAAACCATAAGTGACTCTTAATCTCACAAAACAAACTGAGGGTTGATGAGGGGAGGGGGTTTGGGGAGGGTGGGGCTATGGACATTGGGGAGGGTGTGTGCTATGGTGAGTGCTGTGAAGTGTGTAAACCTGGCGATTCACAGACCTGTACCCCTGGGGATAAAAATATATTATATGTCTATAAAGAATAAAAAAAATGAAATGTTGTAAATTATTATGAAGACTGTTAGATGGAGAGATGGGAAAGTTATTGACTGAGGGGAGATTAGGGAGTATTTCACAGGAATGACCATGAAGACCCACAAGCATGTTGAGTGTGAGAGGAAGACAGATCAAGAGAACAACATCCAGAAAGGGGACCAGGCTGACTGACATGGAACTCTTTTGGGAAAGAGAAGTAGACAGATTCGTGTGGAACAGGAAGTATTTTTTTTAAAAGAGTTCAATAAATGAAAAACATGGAAAGATCCATGGGCCCTACTTATGGAGTCGCTAGAAGAGTCACCTAGGGAGGAAACCTAGGGTTATTGAAGAATTTTCATATGATAGAAGATGACCAGTTAGAAAGGGCATGACCTGAGTTTGGGAGGTAATACACGTACTTTTTAAAAAGCTGGGTTTGAGTATCTTCATATTTCATTTGAGACATGTGCTTTAAATTGTGAGAGAGATGAGTATGAAGAAAAGAGATTCAGGCTGCACGTAAAATGTATGAGTTTTCTTTACAGAACTAGAACAAACAATCCTAAAATTTGTATGGGACTACAAAAGACCTTGAATAGTCAAAACAGTTTGAAAAAGAAAAAACAAAACTGGAGGTATCTCAATTCCAGACTTCTAGTTATATTACAAAGTAGTAATAAGTAAAACAGTATGGTACTGGCATAAAATAACAGGATGGAATTAAAAACCCTGAAGTAAACCCACAATTTTATGGTCAATTAATCTTTGACAAAGGAAGAATGAATATTCAATGGGGAAAAGACAGTCTCTTCAACAAATGGTGTTGGGAAAGCTGGACAACTGGATGCCAAAGAATGAAACTAGACCACTTTCTTTCACCACATGCAAAAATAAACTCAAAATAGATCAATACCTAAGTGTGAGACATCAGACCATAGCAATTCTTCAAGAGATTACGGACAGCAATTTCTCTGACATCAGCTGTAGCAACATTTTTCTAGATATGTCTCCTGAGACAAGGGAGATAAAGCAAAAGTAAACTTTGGGACTACATCAAAATAAAAAAGCTTCTGCACCATAAAGGAAACAATCAACAAAACTAAAGAACGGGAGAAGATATTTGCAAATGACGTATCTAATAAAGGGTTAGTATCCAGAATATATATAAAGAACTTATAAAACTTAACACCCAAAAAGAAAATAATACAATTAAAAAATGGAGGAAGATACAAATAGACATTTCTCCGAAGAAGACATACAGATGGCCAACAGACACATGAAAAGGTCATTTATCACCAGGGAAATGTAAACCAAACTACAATGAGGTATCAACTCACACTTGTCAGAATGGCTAGAATCAAAAACACAAGAAACAACAGATGTTGGTGAGGATATAGAGAAAAAGTAACCCTCTTGCACTGTTAGTGGGAATGAAAACTGGTGTAGCCACTGTGGAAAACAGTATGGTGGTTCCTCAAAAAAATTAAAAATAGAACTACTCTATGATCCAAGAATCACACTAATGGGCATTGACTCCAAAAATACAAAAACACTAATTCAAAAGGATATGTGAACCTCTATGTCCATTGCAGCACTATTTACAATAGCCAAACTATGGAAGTAGGCCAAGTGTCTATAGATAGACCAATGGATTAATGTATGATATTATACATATACATTAGACATATACATATGATACTATATACATTGTACATTTTACACATACACATATAATTTTATACATATATACACACATATATAATGGAATAGTATTCAGCCATTAAAAATGGAATCTTGTCATTTGCAATGAAGCAATTAGGTTTCATCTAATTATATTTTTCACTCATCTAATTATATTTTTTAATATTTTTATATTGTGTTTGTATCAAATTTTCACTGTCCTTTATAAATTTTTCTTTTCTTTCTCCTTACTTTTCTAGATGCTAAGAATTAGTCTATAAAACCTAGACAAAGTATTTTAAACATGTTTTTTTGTCAAGACATCTGGAATACTGAATATATATTCCAAGGCATTTCTTTTTCAAGATTCATTTTATAAGACATGAGCAGTTCAACTTTGGTAGAAAGTTATTACTGTATGGAGACCTTTATGAACACAGGCATTCGTGTGTGTGTGTGTGTGTGTGTATGTGTGTGTGTGTGTGTTTATCACATTTGCTAATGATAATTGAAATACTATTGGAGGGCTTATGTACCTCTCTTCCATCAATATGTTTTGCATATGCTATTTAATACTTGTAGATAGTAGGCATTTAGAAGAAACTGTACATATCTACATTAGAGGAAAATTTCTAGAACGTAAACTATAAATTATAATTTTCTTTCTCTGATAAGTTTTTGAAAAGATTTCATTTCTGTATTTTGAGAGAGAGAGAACATAAGCAGGGAGGGGCCTCAGAGGGAGAGGATCTCAAACCAACTCCCTGCTGAGCACAGAGCCCAGAGCAGGCCTCCAGCTCATGACCCACCCTGAGATCATGACCTGAGCCAAAATCAAGGGTTAGTCTTTTCATCGACTGAGCCACCTATGAGACCCTTCCTGATAAGTTTATAATAATCTTGAGTGAAATGAGAAATTGGAAAAGGGGAAAGTTTTGATTCTTAAGAGAGTATGTGACACATGTAGTGACATTTCTTTTTCAATGAATAGTTCCAATCAACTTATAATCGCTTAAGAAAGTAGAAGATGAAGTGTATCCATTATATTCAAAATTTAAACTTACAACAACAAGAAAAAAAATGTGTGCTGTCTTTGTAAAGGTAGTGATTGAAATCACTGGAATGGGTGAGACTATCTGTGTAGTCAATTTAGATCAAGGGCTGTGGCTTTACTAGCCTGGTATTTTAATGGCCAAATAGAGAAAGTGGAGAAAAGGGAACGGGTCAGGAGGCTCCTATGAAAGTTAGGGCAGGTGCCCATGACAGTCAGACGTGGCATCATGACAGAAGAAATGGGAGGGAACAGAAAAATATTAGGGACCTCTATTTTTGTTTCATGTTTCTTTTGACAGCAAATATAATTAGCTAATATAAGCAGTGTTATTTTATATAGGCTAGAGACGTCCAAACCTGGGCACATGTCAGAATCGTTGACAGAGCTGTCTAATAATTTAATATACATGATACACACAAACTGAGTAAATGAATAAATTTGTGCCTAATATATATCTTAAATCATCATTACCAATACACTCTTCATTTATTTTAACTTATGGCCTTAGAAAACAAAAAGTTTGATATTAGTTCTACCAGAATCCAATCTGCATTATGGTCCATAATTATTGTATTTTGTGTGAACTTAACATTCAAAAATATAGAATGATATCTCAATGCATCAGTAGTTAGAGAGATTAAAAATGTACCAAATTCATACAATTCAAGGTTCTTAATGTCACTTATTTGGCACTCTCCTTTCCTGTGCTGGCCAAGCGACTTTTTGGTGGCTGTGAAAAGAGTCATAATATAGCCATGATGTCATAGTCAATTAAATATTGACTCAAATTTAACTCATTTTATATTTCCCTGATTTTACACCAAACTTGGATTTTTTTGTCGTACAAAATGCAAAAGCATAATGCCTCCTTGTCTTTCTAAATAAAGGTACTAGCAACATATGAGCTGTTTTTTTTTTCTTCCTTTCACCACTAAAAGTCATTGAGTCCTCCTTTCATTCCTTCCCACTGAATTTAAAAATTAATATTTACTTAAAGGAGGAAAAAAAAAATCACCCTCCCCACACCCCTGAAAACAAAAAAAGAAAAAAGAAAAAAAAATATATACCCAGAGCCCGAATGTTCATGATTATTCTTTCTAATTAAATGAGGAAAAAATGTTTCTTTGAAATAAATTAGGAAGACTGTGCCAATAGCTAATAAAAATTCATCAATCTCAACATCTGTACATGTTTCCATAAGCATAATCATTCTTAAAATAAATCAGTGCAGAGAAACTGTCAGATGGCTAACTCTAAAATAAGAAACATTAAATTGTAATTTAATTGTATTTAATTGTAATATTAAATAGTAAATTTTTTTACCATGACATAAATACACTTTGATATGTAATTAGTAATGGCTAGAATCATTGTTCTGTATTTGCCACCGATATCCAATTACAGTTTTCCCCCTTCTATACTTACTAATTTTCAATTATACTATTGTGCTCTTATGACATGATTATTATTACAATTTTATTTTGCTCCCAAACGGTATATGTTATATGTTTAATATCATGGAACTGTTATCAAATTCTTAGGAGAGGAGCTTTAAAATTGACAAGGAGATCCTCAAAGAGAAGAATTTTAAAGTCAAGGCACCTCTTCCATCATGTCCTATCTTCCTCACACATATCCTGTTTCTCTTTCCGTATCAGCTCACTCTGTGTGGGTTTAATTCTGAAGAATCCCAAAACTTTGGAATCTGAAGGAATTTGGAACTTCAGAAAGTATTTAAATCAAGCCCTTTAGCCTATTCATGTATAATTCTTTTTTGCAATATTGCTGCAAATAGTAACTGAGTTGGGATTTGACTACATCTTATAATAGTATGTTTTATTGCTTGGCAAGTCTGAATTGTCAAGAAGTGGTTTCCCATAAGCAGACAGAATATCTTCTCCTGTCTCTTCCCATCGATGGTTTTAATTATACCTTCCAGAGTCATGTGAAATAAGATAAAGAATAAAAAAAAGCATATCTGATTTAACCAATTTTGACCAACTTTACCCAATTCAAACAGCACACACACATACACACACACACACCGTAAGGATTGGTGTGTCTTAGGGTTATCTATGATTTACCAGCTGTTTTGTATTGCTGGAAACTTTTGAAGTAGTTATTATAATTCCTTATATTCTGGCACATAATAAAAATTCATTCTCTGAGTATAGGAACCCATGTCAGGAGTTGTAGAATAGACGTATAGAAGTAGTATAGAAGTATGTGTAGAATTTTGTCATTAATATTTTGTGTTTTTGCAAAGTGATGCTGTGAAATCAATGGTGAGAAAACAGAGGGACATTATTTATAGGGCAAAGAGCTCCATTTGGAAGATTAAGGGGTTGGAGCCAGGTTGGAATAAACTTTCTAGGTGCTATGGTTTCTTCAGTGAGGAAGGAAACTGGTCTTAGAACCAGATGGTTGATATCAAGACTGGACTAGACTGCCACAGTTTATCTAGACAAACTTCAGCAAGTTGAACTCCTTGTGCTGCAGCTATAGTCATACACTCCATGTAAAACTACCGTGGAAACTCTAAATGAGGTGTCTTAGTCATAGCATCAAACGGTGTCCTTGGCACATAGCTCATGCGATGTAGTGATTAAAAGTGGTCTTTGAACCAAAGTTGGGTTCCAGCTGTAGCTTTTCATTGACTACCCATGGTCAAATTATTTGACTTCTGAGTTTTGGTTTCCTCATTTGTAAAATAGGAAACATGGGCTTCACAATTGGTTTCCAAATTTTTACTGAAAAATTTTAAATATACCTAAAATTCATGACAGTATAATAAATCTATATATTGCTATCACCTAAATTTATGTTATCCTATTTTCATTTATCTTTGTTATCTTTATGAGGACTAAATAAGATAAAATGTATGTAATGTTTAGTATAGTTCCTGGTACAGAGTAAATACACAATCATTTTACTATATGCAGTTTCCCTTTAAAGTTATTCACCTCTAAAATAGGGACACTATTACCTAACAAGAGTATTCTTTCAAAGATCAAATTCTGAAAAAGTGAAGTGATAGTTCTCTTTAATCTGAGAAGTGAAATAAAATTGTAAAGGCAATTTATATGGTCAAAGGGGATCACTAGTACTTGCAGAAAAGAAGAAGCAAGTATTACCATATCCAGATGCTTACAAAAACAAGAGGGATGCTCTATAACTAATGCATGGGGTGGGGGGGTAAAAAAGAAAGAAACCTAACAAATAAGCTTAAAAATCCCCAAAGACAAATTACCCACACTTATTGTTGAGTACAGTTGATCCTAAGAGACGAACTTGCTGTGTCCCATCTCCTAGGCCAGGTAAATGCTATGAGGATACCACTGGGAAATATATTTAGGACACAAGGTTTGACTCTGACTTTCCTGCCCCTTTCCCTTTACTCTACTTCCTGGAGAAGGTCAGCCGGTTGAAGGCTGTTGTGTAGTTGCCTTTCATATCCTGATTATCATCTTAAAATATCAATTCTGTAATTTATTATTTTAAGTGATCCATAAGAATATTGGATATTCTTCTTGTGTTTTATCCTGATGCTGAATGGGACAGAAGAACCTTGGTTTTGTTGTCTTCTTAGGTTACATTTCTCAGATTCAGCAAATAAAATGTCAAATGAAGTTAATTTGGAATTTCAGATAAGCTATTTTTTTCACATAAATGTATTCCAAATATTTCATAGGACACACTTACACTAAAAAATATTTGTTTTTTTTAATCTAAAATTCAAATTTAACCTGATGTCCTGTATTTTATCAGGAAATATTATTTTAAACAGGTCATGTAATCTGTATTTCATAAGACCCTCTCCATAGGAGTAGTATAAGATTTCCTATACATTGGTCAGAGGCCCAATATACTTCTTTTTTCCTTATGAACATGTACCAAAAAAATAAATAAATTAATTAATTAAAATAAGAGACACTTACTTAGGAATTTCAACTCAAAAAAAAAAAAAATAAAGGCTGACATTCAGGTGTTCTCTGGCTCATGGCTTGACATTGAATTGTCCAAGATATCTTCTTTCAAGTCATATAATATGAGTTTAGAAATCTCAATTCTGTTTGGATGATGGACCCTTAAGTATATGTTACCTTAAGTCAGTGTTGGGGTATTTTAATTAATAATAGATGGCATTTATTATTATCTATAAAAGTACTTAAAATACATTACTTAATTTAAGCCTTGCAACAATCTTATTATTAAGTACTATATTTTACTACTAATTTGTAGGCAAGAAAATATAGAAACAGAAATTGAGTAGCTGATCAGTGGTTCACACAGCTAATGAGAGGTAGAGCTGGAATTTGAACCCAGACTGTCTGATTTAATTTTTTTTCTCTTGACGACAATTCTATTCCACTTCTGAGCCTTGAGGTAAAAATCACATAGACGTTCCATGAAATGTGTCTACACAAAATAGGCCTGAAAGCTACAGGTGGCTTTTACATTTCACAATAAATTACAGGGATTTTCTTAGGACAGAAAGAGGGGAAGAAAGAATGTAACCATCAGCTAGGTCAACAGACGGTTGGAAGCCCAGTATTTCCCAGTTCTCCTTCACCCTCTGTGTTTCCTGACCTGTGAAAGCAAGTTAAGAACTACAAAGATCCCAAAAAGACTTCTACCTCTTCTCATGCTATGGGTTTGAAATAAGGCCTCTGAAGCTTTGGTTAAAAGCAGTAAGCGCTAAATAAGGTCATCTTACTTGAACTGACATTCACTGGTTAACACAGGAGTCAGCACACGGCTTGTCTCCTTTCAGTTCCTTTCAGACGCAGACCAGGACTTCCCGTCCCAGCCAGTCTCCAGCCCAGTCAGCTCCTGGGGGAGTGCCATTTCTCAGACAGTTTCACCGTCAAACCAAATTATAGATCCGCATAGGAAATGACAAAAAACCCTTTCCCTGCCCAGGAGATACAAGGAGGTATACAAACAGTTTCATGTTGCCTGGCTACTTTATGTAAAATACAACTATTTCTCTTGGTGGACCTCGGTCAAAGGTAACACTGACTCATAAAAAGCAACATCTCTGTTTAACAACAGAATACATGTTATCAGAAAAACTGTCTTAAGCTGGTGATTCAGCCGTTTCTTGGTTAGAGTGGGAATGAACCGTCGGACAGTATGTTGCAAAGCAGGAACAGGCAGACCTGTCTACTTGGTAGCACCCAGACAGGAATTAGGTTTTCCTATTTGCATTAAAATAATAATCAAAAGAAATTTAAACCTTGCGTTAAACCTTTTTGCTAAACTATTATTTTTAGTATGCTCCAGTCATATCTAGTTGACATAGCTAGTGGATTTCATAGCTTATAAAAATCAAGTTGCAAGATTCAAGTGATGAATCTCTTTCTATTCCTTTTCTTAAGAAAGTGACTTATTTCTACAGTATACCCTATAATTAGACCTGCCTACTGGAGTTGCTGAGTATGCAGAATGATTATTTATAATGCAAAAGTGAGAGAACAATTATAGACATTATCATAGGACATTTTCATTCAGTATTTCCCACAGGTTCATGAAGAATATAGAAGGTAAGGAAAAGCCTGAGAAATAGTTGAGAATGACATCTTGATTATTTTCACAGAAACCTTTTAAGAAGAAGGAAGTGTTGTATCCTTAAAAGGCTTTAGAGAAATAGTTCCCACTTTACTCAGCATCGTCTGGTATGGTTATTGTGGACATGTAGCAACAACCATCTATAAATAGAATTCTACTTTAAGAATCGTGATATCCAAATACCCAGTAGCTTAAAATGGAACCTAAAAACTATAACTAAGTTAAACAAGTAGCTTCTAATAATGTATTTATTTGTTTGTGTACCTTATATATATCAAGCACTGACCTAAATGATGTATATATGTCATATCTAATCTTCAAAGCAACTTTTTCTAGATTATCTCCATTTTACACATGGGAAAACTTAGGCTTATAGAGTTGAAAACTTTTTCAAGGCTACTTGATACAAGTGGCATAAATAGAATTTAAAACTCAGAACTGTCTCATTTCAAGCACCTTCTAGAAATGATTACTGTTATAAAAATATTAGTTGAGCTTACAATTTAAAACATTTTAATTTACATTCAGAGAAGTTGGAAAACGTATGGTTTGCAAATAGCAAAAACCATTTTAAAAGGTCCCAAAATTTTTTGAGGAAAATATTCTTATTATTGAGACTAGGGAAGAGTGTAGCCTCAGACAACAAACCTGAAAGACCATCCCTCAGATGTGATGCTATTTGGGTAAACTGAAATAAGACCCTGAAAGCTAATGCCTAATATTTTTCCTCAAAGGGTGATTAAAAGAATAACGCCTAAGAGTTTCCATTAATGTAGCTTAATGTGAATGTCAGAGGATGGGTACAACATCAGAAAACTGAAAAATGGTGATTTAGAGCTCTTTCATTACTGCTTATCAGTACTCCAAAGCTAGAGCCAGAGAGCTGGATGGAAAGTTATCTTGAAACTGGCTTTCTTGTAGGCGTCCAGTATATTTCCCCTATTGAAGGAAGTCCCTGACCTGGAAAAGTTAGGCATGAGTACCTGAGAAAAGAAAAAGGAAGAAGAGGAGAATGGAGGATGGAAAGAGGTAAGGGAAGGAGTAAAGAAGGAGACAAAAGTTCAAGGATTTTTTTTTTTTTTTTTTTTGCAGCTGATTTTATCGGCAACTGTAGTAGTCACACCAAACAGAAAGCTCTCTTTTCTCCCTGACTTTTCTTCAGAGTAATTGGTTTACTCTAGACAAAGAATGATGACCGAAGGTCACCCTCACAATTGAGAAAGAACATATTCCATCTTCAGCAAAACTAACCCTTGAAAAAGAGCATGTGACAAATACAGTCAGAAACCATGCAGAGGTTAACTTCCTAAATGGCAAATGCTCATAGCCTTGGCATTTTCTCTTCCCTCTCAGGGACCTGAATGGCTAAATAGATAATATTGATATCACGTCTTCCCACTCAAGTGTGAAAGAAAGAAATAAAACATTGCCTATGTATGTGGAGGGAGCGAATTTAAGCAGAATGTGTCCACCTTATTTCGAAGCCAGTTGGAGCTGCAAAAAGGATTAACATCCAAATTCAGCACCTAACATTAAGAAAAATATAGCATAAGAAAACTACTGACAAGCATATTTTGGAAGAATATTTTCCCAGGAAAATAGAAGAAAATCTTACTTTGCCTTCTCAAGAAAATTATATACATGTATTTATATATATGCATTTATGCATTTACATATATATACTTATATGTGAAGAAGAGAGGGTGAGAAGGAGAAAACACATATATAGTTTGAAGAAGGATAAAAAAAATAGCCTCGGTGTTCTTGTTACTGATAGAAAAACAAAGCCACAGAGGTTATTTACTACAAGGTAATCTTGTCTTATTCCAGTTTGTCATTTCCTTCTTTTGTTGCTGTTAAGATTTTAAGTAATCTCTACAACCAATGTGGGGCTCAACATCACAACCAAAAAATCAAAAGTCACATGCTCTACTGTCTGAGCTGGCCAGGTGCCCCCCACTACAACCAGTAATTTCTTGAGCAAGACATGTGATGGGGATTTTTATATTATCTAAATACAAGTAAGGAAATATCTAACAACCTTGAAATTTAAGTGAATAAAGAAGGGGTAAAGGTTAAAAAAAAAAATTATGGGCAACACTATCTCCAAAGGGGACCTGAAGAAAGGCAGCGGAAGGAGTCAGAGGAAACTGGAGGGCTGCCCTGCTCATACAGCTACAAATTCAGGTGTGCAAAAATATATCTACCTTCTCTTTTTTCCTTAACTTAGTTGAATCTTTACTTTGAGCTATTATTATATTTGACACAGAAAACTTAATTTTTTCAACTCTAGGTAGACTTACTCACCCAAGAGTATCATCCATCATTTCAGGCTTAAGTTCACTCAGCTTCAGATTTCCCTTTCCCTGTGTCTTATTCTTAGGGAAATATTCTAGGTGCCTTCATATCATGGCACAGGGAAGATGCTGGCTTTACCATGGCCATCTTCTATCACAGTAGCATCTACTGAGCTGTAACTTATGCTACCCAGCCCTTGGGTGTGGTTTTCATCCAAACTTCTGTCAGAAGGCCTGTGTTCCCATGGGTGTGGGGTGGGCATCTGCATCTTGCCCAGCTGGCTATGAAGCCCCTCCATGTCTGCTTTCTCATGGCATTCTAGGGTCATGGAGAGTTAGTGGCACTTCTCTGTTTTTTTTTTTTTATGTCCAAGATATTTCATGACCATCTTTTCTCCTTACCCTACCATGGTAGTAGACCCTTTCTTGGAGAATGTTATTTCCTAAATCCTGTTGGGAAGAAAACACAATTTCTCTTTTCAGAACCACTAACATTTATCTAGAGTTGCTTTTGCTGCCCCTCCCTTCAAACTCACTTCCAGGATAGAAGAGAGATTATAGGATCTCTTTCTCAGAAATTTACCCAAACTTGAATCCTCCTCCAGTTGTCACCAATGTCCTGTATTTATCAGAGTTGGCCATGCCAGAGCCAACATGTTTCAAACACCTCAATTGATTAGTCTGGTTTTCATGGATAAGGGGCCATGAGATTAAAAAAGGGAAAGGATATAATTTAGAACAAAAAACACATTAGTGATTATATCAAAATATTATCTCACATCCTACAACTTTAACTGTGTCTTTTTCTCAGCTCAGTGTCTTTTTGGCAGTGTTATTGAGATGGGTTCCATAGACTTCCCTGAATTCCTTTCCCTTTTTGTTTTCTTTTCTTCTTTCTGTGTCTCTGTCTCTTTCTTCCTTTTTTTCTTTCTTTCAGAAAGAGAATTATTTAGTTTGCATTATACATAGGCAGAATGTGGAAGATATTATTTCTATATAACTTTTACTTTTAATAATGAAACATCTCTGCTAGAGTTTTCTTATGTGTTTTATGATTTCAGTATATGAATGATATCTTGATTGTTTGTTTGATTGATTGATTCATTCATTCATTCATGTATCCATGCACTCCTTTAAGAAGTGTTTGTTAAATGCCAGGCACTATGATTGACATTAAGGATTTGGTGGCAATTTGAAGATCTCTGTGCTTATGGCCTTTGTTGGTAGTAGGGTATAGGTGGAGGGAATGAGATATACTTGAAATAAAATAATTACATAATTAATTTTATGTATCATTACTCTGAGTTCTATGAAATAAGGAAGCAGGGTACTCTGAGGGCCTATGTCAGAATATTTTCTTTGAAGAAATGACTTTTCAATCTATATCTGAAGGATAGACTTTGTTATATATGCATATCAAAATTTAAGAGTAACTTTTAAAAAAGACTAGAAATAGAATGTATAACATGTAAGTCTGGAAAGTGAAGATAAATTTTTCTTAAAAATAAGAGATGGAAAAGAGGAAAGCAAAACAGGAGTGGGAAGCTAGTGAAGAGATTTAAGTGGGTTAGTGACAATCCCATTTGCATTTTTCAGCAACCACTCAGATTGCAACAGGGATCCCGGTGGTAGGTGTGCAAAAATGTACACTGGGAGGTTTCTGAGATGCCAAAAGCTGTGTACTAGGCTGATATGTGAGGAGACGAAGGGAAATAGAAGTGGTGAGACCAACTTGATAGAGCAGTATATGGAGAGTGAAGGAGAGGGAGAGGGAGGTGTCAAGTCTTAGGACCAGGAATTGTCTTGCAGAAAGACTTCCACAAACCTATGCTACTTCTGATAGCAAGCAAGAAGACAAATAATAATGGACAGCACCTTCCTTCACATATCTATATTGTACAGCTGCTATCAGCATAGTTCCACTTACAACACTAAGTTACATGTGATACACTCTGTGTCCACTGTAAAGCAAAGAAAGGACTGCGAATTATTTTTGCATCATTCATAGAATGTCATGATATTGTCCTTCATATAAAATGTAACTTGAAACTGTAACTGAGTTGGTTCAACTGTTTCCTGGAGAGGGGCCTGGCACAGTGTTTGAATTCTCTAGCCCGAAGATACCTTCTAGAATGCCAAGTTGGGAGTTGATTGCCAAGGCTCTGCTGTATGCTTTGATGAACATAAACCACCACTTCTCACCAGTGAAAACTCAGATCATGGTGCTTTAAGTAGGTTTTGTCACAAAATGCCAAGTGGCCCAGCAGCAACTGTTAGTGCCTGTTCATGAACCAGTTTGTCACCGAACAGAACGATGTACATATTGATGAAGACGTCTTTGCTGTAATTATGCCATAATTCGTAATTACTAAGAATCATGATGTTCTTCAACACTTTCTATGTGGTGCTTTACAAGTTGTGTGAATGATATGCTTTCTTAAAACCTTAATTTCATACCCTAGTTAATGGTTTATTCCTTTAATTATCAAGTTATTTATGGGATTTTGACTAGGTGCTTATATGTACACGATAGCTGCCAGTCTTGAAAAAATCCCCGACTACTGTAAATTCTGAGATGATGTTGCCTTCTCAGCAAGACCTACTCTGTCTAACCTTTTCAAAATTGCAGCCAGCCCTCTGTTTGATACTCTGCTTTTTCTTATTTTTCACATCACTTATCACTTTCTAATATACCATATACATTGCTTATCACATTTATTTTTAATTGTCTATTTCCCTCCACTAAGGTAAGAACAGAGATCTCATTTTTGTTCACTAACATATCCCAAATATCTGGCACCTAGCTTGTACTTATTAATATCTGTTGAATTAGCAAATTTGCTAGGAGATATCCTCCCAGTTAAAGTTTGCAGGATTAATTGTGGAGTGCTATTATATCATTCCCTCTTTGAAAAATACTTTAATGATATCCCATCACCTATGAAATTTTGTTCAACTCTTTAGTTTCATTATTGAGGCTTAAACTGTGTCTTTCAGTTCCAATTTTTCTCTTATAGTCACCCAATGCCTGATCACAGCAAAGAAATAGCCATGATCTTCACACAGTATTCCCATTACTGAGCAGGACTTTTCCTTTCTGTTTTTCAGCTATGTGTCAGTAATAAGGCATAAAAAGTTTTGCTTTAAAAACCAGTGCAGTGGCTAAAAGAAACACACATTTTAGTTTTCATCTTATCCATTGTGTAGAACAGCTCTGTTTCAGGCAAGGCCTGGCTTAGATCTGCTGGCCTTGATTCCAGACTATAAGTCGGCATTAGATCTGCTCCATGTTTCTTCATTTTCCTTGGACCAGCAGCTATCTACAGTATGTTCTTTTTCTGTCAGATAAGTGAATACAAGTGGCCACACCAGATCACACTAGCACATTTAAGGACTCTGCATGCATCATGACTGCTAACTTCCTCTGACTAAGACAATACACATGATCAATCCTAATATTAATATGGTGCAGAGATATGCTCCATCCAAAAGGAGTGATGTGGAACAGTAAATATTTTCTGATCAACTCCTGTCACACTGTCTTGCTGAACTATCCATCAAAACCAATCACAAATGTTTACCTTCCCTGATTCAGTAGGTAGTTAGATTTTCCCGTTTCTGTGATCTAGGGGAACTCCACTGATACCTACATCATTATAATGTTTGCATGTCTGATTCCCTTACTAGACTTCATGTTTCTAAAGGGAAGAGACAATCTATGAAGATTTCTATTCCCAATATCTACCATAGAGCCTCATAAATTATAAGCTTAATAGATATTATTTTCATATAAGTGGAGGGGATGACCTCATTAAAAAAAATCTATTTAGATGCCATCAGTGTCAGTTTTCTGTCCACTTGGGATGGGTTCTTAGGTTCATACCACTTTTTGCTCTACATGCCACAGATCTAGGAAGTGTTCCCATTTAAAACTGACTAGAAACAGATGAGCTGAAATTAAATTTCATTATGAAAACATCATATCATTAAGGTATTCAATATAATTCTCCAAGGGTTTCTCTACAGGAAGTGATGAAAATATTCTTGGCCAAGGATTTATATTGAATATTTAGGACACTGACAGAAAGGAATTCTTAACAGTTAAGAGGATAGAATATTCTTAGTTTTCTCTCAAACTTCTACTACAAAAATCTCAGTTTTTTCAATGACATATATAATGTTAATTGACAAATGTCAGCATTTGTTCTAGATGATTAATTACTCCATCCGTCCATCTACTCATCCATCCATCCATCTCTTTATTCATATGATTTTACGTTTCTCAACCAATTAAGCCTTGTCTTATTTAATTTCACTCATAATCCAGTTTAGAATTCAGGATTTATCGTTTCAGTTATACCCTTGCCAATATCCTAAAATGCTGTTTTCCTTGGCATTTATGTTGCATTCACTTGAATGGAGACAGTATAAACTTAAGTACTCATTTCCATTCTACTTCCTTGAGCCACTAAATATCGCTTCATTGAACTAAAAGGGTCAACTCCCATCCCACCTATTTCCATAGCTATTGACTTTCAAGATTTATATGTCCAATATCCAATTATTTTTAAAACTGTAGCTGGTAAGTCAGTTTTATATATAGGTAAGTCATTTGACTTTGGGATTATAATCAATTACATTGGTAATATGCCATTTAGCTTTATCAATAGAATACCTTAAAATTATAAAATGAATCCTATTTGATAGGATTTGTGTGTAGTTTTTTCTGGGTCATCAGATTTGCTAATTATTATGATGAAATTTAAGCTTTCTTCCCTCCATGGGAACCAGGCATGTAAATAGGAGTTATCAGATTATAAAATGATAAATAAGAAATGAATCACTTTTTGATGCAGGGGGTGCCAAGGAAATTTATAATACAGGAATTATAAATGTAAATGTCTTCAGAGCCAGGAGAAAGTCATGTAGGCAAGGTGTGAAAAAAAAAAATAAAACAAGTAATGGTAGAAACTGAATAACTAAAGCATTCCCACCTCACTTAAAGCCATTCCGGTTCAATAGATTATATCAGCCAAATAAAGCGGCCTAGAATGCCCATTGTGAGGCTCCTGCTCCAAAGACTGAGACTCTGAAGTAAGGAAGAACTAAACAATAGAAAAATCTCTTGGAAGGGTGTGCAGACATATGATATGTGGTGTAAAGCAAGTTCTCTCACACCAGGGTATACCTTTAGATTTCCCACATTAGAGATTCATTTGCTTAAGGCTTAATGTCTTATACAAATATAAATAATATTGAACTATAAAATTAGTCATGATTCCCTGAGCTGTAGGAAGTCCAATTAAAATTCCCATTAAAATAATAAAAAGGACTTTTTTTTTTTTGTCTTATAGACTCTTTAGGAATTCACTGAAAGAAGAGAAAAAAGACTTACAAGCAGCATCAAGGACTGGAATTGGGATTCAGCGCTATCAGGATATTTTCTCTTTTGTTCTCCATCCACCCCCCCTTTTCTCTCTATTCATTTATCTCTCGTTTTATTTGAATGTTGTCTCATGCTCTCATGCAAACTGGTCTTCCAAACCTCTCCTCTAGTAACCTCAGCCAGCAACATTCACGAAAGAGTGATTTCTTTTCTTTTCTTCCTTGTTTTTTTTTTTTTTTTTGAGCATGATTTGTTTTCTTTTATTCATATATTAATCCCAGGAAGTAATATAATTTACTTGATTTGAGCCGCAAACACTCTCCATGGGCCAATAACTATTATCTAGATTATGATTTTTCATGATTGACCAAGATGATTAGGCAAAATAGATCTTATGCTCAATCCACTGACCCAAGGAGAGGGTTCATCACAAGAGGAAGAGAGAGAGCATAAACAGCAGGAGATTCAGACTATATATTAGTTAAATCTGTTGATGCTGAAGTCAGATTTCTTATACTGGAATTACAAGGGTACATGTACTAGAGTTTGTGACCTTGGGCAACTTCCTTAAACTTCCTAAAGCTCAGTTTCCCCTTCTTTGAAATGTGCATAGCCTTTAAAATCTGTATGTCTTTACTGTAAAATGGTAATATCAGGATTCTTGGCACTTAGCACAACATAAGCGCTCACTAAACATTGGATAGATAATTGAATAAATGCATGGATAAACAAAGGATACTTAAATCATAAGATTATTTTAGAGATTGCGCTTAGCACAGAGAAAGGCATGTGTCAGACCTTCAATAAACAGTACTGATAAAGCTCTAATGCTTTGATAAGTGAAAGGAGAAGGAAAGGAAATCCTACTAGAAGTCCAAACAAACAAACAAAAAAAAATAGAATGCCAAGCCTTGACGGTCAAAGGATGGGCTTTGTGATATTATTCCTTCAAAGTTAAATACAATGGCCATGGCACTGAATCTTCTGTTCATTTACATTTTTAATCATCTGCATAATTAGAGTATATCCCCTAAATTCACAGACCGAGAAAATTACAAAATGAAAAAAAAAAACGTTGTATTTGGTCTTAGCTACATATTGCCATCCAAGCTTTAAGTCCCATATGTTAGCTGCGCTAGTGTCACTGAAACACAGTGATGAAAGCTAAAAAATATTCAAAGAAACTGCTGGATATTCCCAAACATCTGGTTATTTGTCATCATGGAGGCAAAACATCCATATATTCTCATCAAAAATCTTTGACATTAAGCAGCAATCTATAATGAATATCTAAAAGGAATTTTTATTTTAATTTCTCTCTTGTGATCATATGGTTTTCAGCTAAGCAGAACTCAAAAAGTTTGTTTTGCTATTGGATATAAAGATATCATGTGTTGTGAATATACACCATAAAAGTTCCTTAAAGTTGAAATTAATTTATGTTGCTCTATCCAAGTGCCTCTGTGGTGAAGAGTGTACATTGCAAGATGGCACCCATGGAGGAACAATGAGGCTACCAACTGGCAAAAACAAAGATTGCCACTGTGTCAGGAGCTCTATAACTTAAGTTTTAATACCTGACTTAACATTAGTTGAGAGAAATATATTATCTTAAGGAGCCATATATAGACGAATGAGTTCATAAATACAACAGTTTTGCTTGCCGTGGATATTCCTCCTTGTGATAAAACTAAATGTTAAATTTTCCTGCTAAGATTTTAGTGTATAGTTCTCATTTAACAAGAAAGTTCTTAAAAAAACATTTTTATAAGAACCTGCCTACTTCAGTATGGATATACAATTACGTTTTGAATAAATACATTTGATTGTTGGATCCGTTTGAAAAATAATTTTTGCCACTCCTGGTCTTCCTTGCTTTCAGGTCCATTCTCTGCCTTCCTCTGTCAAGCTCTGTGTCATAGAATGCTGCAAACTGTGCCTCCCAGCCTCCGGATGCAGCTAGATTTTTCTTGTTTTTGCCCAACAGAAGTTACTGGTGGGAGATTGGCAGATGGTAGTCAAGGAGAAACTAGAAATTTCTTCTCTTACCTTCCTGTCTCGGGCAGCATTTCCAAGAGCTATATTTTCTTTGTGACTCCATCTACTATTAGGACAAAAAGAGTTTATCACAATTCCAACTTCTTTTGGGTAATTCCAGTTCCTGGACTTCAGTAAAATCTCTTATTTCTTCTAGCCTATAGGAGTGGGGGTTTCTTGTTATTGCTAATCTCTGTGTTGCCTCACCAAACTGACCTATTAGTTCTTCTGTCATCAATTTGTTACATTAAATTCTCTTTGTTTTAAATGGTTTCTACTTTCCTGGGTGGACCTAGACCAAAGCTCCATTATCACCCTTGGCCTAGTTCTTCAATAGGGAATATGCCACTTCTACACAAGCAGCTATAAACATTCAGAGTAGCCACCGGTCATTAAAAATAATGATTTATATCAACCTAGTTAGATGAAAATGGGGAAATGTAGTTTCAAATGCCAGCATATGGCCTGCAGCTGTAATAATGGTCCCACTAAATGATTCTGCTCCCTGGATTTAACTAAGATGCCCTGGAATGAAAATGGCACCGTGCGTAAATGTATAAAGGAGATGAAGTGTGGGCTTGTGACTAACGTGGACACTTTCACCCCCATCCTCAGGGATGAATAAACCATTCAATGGTCTAATGAAATACAAAGGGATGTTCTTTTCTGGGGATTTTGCACAAACCAAGTAAAGGCAGGCACAGGAGGGTTTAACTGGAAAACTGCCCCAAAAGAAATACAATGATAAAGAACCAAAACGCAAAAACTTCAAACTCACATTGCTTCGGTTTCTTCAATATCTCCTTAAATGAGCAGTAAGTAGGGGTACATCTAGATTGGCATTTTCTACTTAAATCTGCTTAATCGTGCCACTTTAACCTCCTTTCCCTCTAGTACTTTGGAGTGTTGACCTAACAACTGATACTTTCTCTTCTATATAGAGAAATTGTTATTCTAGTGGTGTCTGGAAAATATTTCTCAGAAGATTGGTCACTAAATTGATGCGGAGACTAAACCAGGAGACAGCTCTAGGCTAACTTATGGCTTGGTTAATTTAGCCTCTGTTATGCCTTTGATAAGCCACAAGTGCAATGAATAACTGCTCTCAGGAAAATGCAGACATGGACAATTCACATATGTGGGCACGTTTTCTAAAAACCAACCGGCCAATGCGCGCAGACACACACACACACACACACACACACACACCCCAAACCCTTCTAAGCTGGGAATGTAATTACTAGTAAATGACATGTGTTTCACATTATTAAAAAGATGTACTTATATTTATCCCATCTGACCTACATAATGATTCTGAGTATGTATCTTTATTTTTTAATTTTTTTCCATTTTATTTTATTTTATTTTATTTCTTTTCAGTGTTCCAAAACTCATTGTTTATGCATCACACCCAGTGCTCCATGCAACACGTGCCCTCCATAACACCTATCACCAGGCTAGAGCAAAAGGTCATGCATAGGGAGCACAGGGAGTCAAAATAAAGAGAAATATGGAATGAAATAAACATTCAGGGAAGGACCAGGTTTTATTTGGCTTATAACTCATCCTAAGACTTCAGTTTTATTCTAAGGGTTTTGCAAGCTGACTGGAGTATTTTAAGGAAGGCAACTGTATTATACAATTTTTACTTTTAAAAGATCATTTTGATGACCCTGTGGTAACTGGTTTATGGAGAAAGCATGGAAGCCCTGACTAGGCATTTCCCATAATCTCACATCATATTATTTGCCATCATATCACATCATGATAGTGACTGTAGACTAGAAGCCAGCAGAGGATAGGGAGAGAAGTGCTTAGATTGTTTTATGAGCCAAACATTTGTGTAAAACTTGCGGTAGAGTACCTGGAACAATAACAGTGATGATGATAATAGAAATTTTAATAGTAATTAATAGTAATGATAATACTTAACAACCAGTTTAGCCTTTAGAATTTAGCTTTTTATACTTCATCTCTTCCTTTCAGCTTATGCACAATGAATGTATTTTTTTAAGATTTTATTTATTTATTTGACAGATCACAAGTAGGCAGAGAGGCAGGTAGAGAGAGAGGAAGGGAAGCAGGCTCCCCGCCGAGCAGAGAGCCCGATGCGGGGCTCGATCCCAGGACTCTGGGATCATGATCTGAGCCAAAGGCAGAGGCTTTAACCCACTGAGCCCCCCAGGCGCCCCCACAATGAACATTTGAACAGGATCTCATTAATATTTTTTTCTGGGTCATTAATAAAGTTTTTAACTTCTAATCTAAGAACAAATACTTTTATCTCCTATCTCTGGGTACCCATTAAAATAATGTTAAATATATAGTCCTACCTTATAGGATTATAGTGATAAAATTTTACAACCATAAACCTAATAGAAAGTGGGATCAGCTGAGCAAGGTTTCAAAAACACCACTGGAAGATGGACAACAGATGGGCTGATGAACCCAGAAGGGGCTGAAGCCCAGGAGGAGATACAGCTGCCCCTGACAACAAGGCAAGTAACTTCGGAGAGTTGGAGGGAGAAGAGGGACTGAAAGAGAAAGAATGATTGAGTTCCTATATCTGTAGTCATCTTCCTTTGTCCCTTTACCCAGAAGCTAGGTGGTAACACCCCAAGCAAGGGCACACAATAAAATAAACAAAGGTCATTTATTATCTAAGCAAATTAATCTTCCCAGAGAGAAAAGGAGAAACTGGTGTATTTTGGCATTGTAGAGAAGTCTACACACAATAACTGACACCCAATTCTGTTTACCATTTGGCAAAAGCTGTTTGTTAATAAAACCCATTTTTGAATGGAGTGGTATCAGCCAACCATTGTACTGCATCATTTTGAAATATGAAAATAAACAGAGGTAAGGCAAGAAATGGAAAGGTAATTTATCCTTAGAAAGATTTGTGTTTATGGGTGTATAATATACACACATATATCATTCATAAAACGATATCATGGTATCATGAATTTTCAAAGTAAAGATCACAGGAAAATAAATTATCATTCAAAGTTTAAAATACTTCTGATAAAATACAAAGAATCTAAAGTTAGAAAAAAAGATAAAGTCAAAGCAATTCCTCAACCATATATTAAAACACATAATCATAGGAAATAGGAGAGAAAAGATAATTAAGCAGTATCTATTTGAAATCGTATTGAACTAATTAGAGTTCTGAGAAGGAAGCTCAGAGGAAGTTTGGAGAGAAATTATTTTTTAAAAAATGATAGATTATTTCCAGAACTAAGGGAGATGTGTTCAAACTAAACGAGTTTGACAAATATTGAGTAAAACTAACAATAATTTTAAAAATCTTTTTTACGTCTACCACGGTAAAATTTTAGCAAGTATGACTGTGTCATGCATCTAATGGTACATGATAAACCACCTCAAAACTTAGTAGCTTTGAACAACTACACCACTGATTTATTCATAAATCTGAGTCTGGGCAGGGCATAGCTCATCTCTGTTCTCCTTACCTATGGGAGCTGCTCAAAGACCAGAACTGTACTCGTTTGAAAGGCCACCCATTCATATGTCCAAAAGAGTGGGAAGACAGACATCTGGGCTGAAACATTTGGGTCTCCTGGGGCATCTCTCTGTGTGTCTATCTTTCCACTTTATCCTTCCAGCAGTGTGGCTTTGGGATGATTAGGTTTCCATGGTAGTGCAGGGTTCCCAAGGCCTGTCCTGAGAAAGAGAGGCAGAAACTTTATTGATTTTTTTTTTTTCCAACAAATGTTTTGTTCCAGTATGTAGATTTACATAAAAGTTGAGAAGATAGTAAGAAGAGGCCCATATACCCTGCAGCCAGTCTCCCATATTGTTAACATCTTGCATCAATCTGTTACATTTGTCATAACTCATCAAACACTATTGACATAATTATGATCAACAAAACTCCATACATTCTTCAGATTTCATTCATTTTCCTTAATATCTTTTGAGGATTATTGGGCAGGTATGACCTTTCATTTAAATTTGGCTGATGTTTTTGTCACGGTAGGAGTGGGATTACGTTTGTTGGAGGTGGAAGATTACCGAGATGATCTGCCATTCTCAATACAACAGAGCAAGGGAATGGGACATCACCAGTGTGGTTAGCCTCATTCCCCTGTGTAAGGTACTGTGTGTCCAGTTGCTCTACTGTAAATGTGCCGGGGATGGCCCAGCAATCTCTGTAGCAACAGATGAAAGATTACTCCAAACTTTGCTGTGAAAGAGAGGAGAAGGCCAGGGGGTCAATGGCTCAGAGACAAAGACACTTTGCTTTTCTTTGCTTCTGCTTTTATTGGTCTTTCAGGATACTCACAAATCCTCATCACTGTTTCTCAAGCACATGATGTATGACAAGGGGTCTTACTGAAACTAGGGGGATCTGTTTATGAGAAAGATATGATATGCTAATCTGCATGTTCTATGAGTTCTGCTAAACATAGCCTATAGGAGAATGTATACATCTCTTAGATCCCAGGGTGGCTGTTTGGGCTAAGAAAGCTTTGGGTAAGGCAACTCCCCATGGCATTCCAGCAGCAGAGTGGTCACCCAGGCCTTGGCATTCCAAAGGCCCACACCCTTCTCCCAAAACGTCCATTGCCCCAGCGGCCTCTGCGTTACATTTTAGCAAGTCAGGTATTATGGATGAGTTCATACCCTACATTAACCCCAACATAAATGCATTTTACTTCCCTCTTTTCTATATTATTTGGAAGCATGTTACTAAGCACACTCCATACACGAAGGATGAGAAGTTATGCTCTACCCCCTTGAGGGAACAGTAACTATATACATTATATGGAATTCTTCTGTGTGGAAGATTTGTCTCTTCTCTCCTACGTAATTTTCAATCATTTCAGTCTGAACTCATGAATATTTATTTTATACTTTAGGTTATAATTCAATACTGCATTATTTATTTTATTGCTCAAATTGTTTCAGCTTTGACTATCAGGAGTTTTTTCAGTTGGTTCCACATTCCTTCTGATACTGCAAGAAGCTCTAGGCCCTTCTTAAATTTCCCACCACAGCCCTAGAATCAGCCGTTTCTCAAAAGAGCCTTGCTTACTTTCATTGGAAAATGGGGTTAGAAACTAAGATCTGAACTCTGGGAATGCTCACTGCTTTTAGGTCCTCTCAACAACTAGAGCAAAGAACTACATATATGTATATAAACACATGCATGTATACCTATCTTGATGTGTTCAGATATCCATCTGTGTTTATACTAAGCTGACCTTGACTTCAAACTGATACCTCTAATTGTTAAGTATCTCATGATTCATTCTAGCCTTCCCCTCTTGCTTCTCTGTAACTTCCCGCTCCCGCCTCTTGAGAATCCTGACTCCTACCGCTTACCAACTATTCACTTATTGTTTGAGTAAACATGTGCCATACTTTCAGAGTTGTTAACCTGTACTTCCATGAGAAACACATTTACCACCCAGAGTACAATACTTACATATAGTTCCTTTTCTTTAGTCTTACATTGTCCAGTCATTTCCCATGTTATTTAGATCAAGACTCCTTTTTCTCCACCCTTTTCAGAGAGGTTACATCATATATTTGTACTAGATTCTTTTGTCACAGTCTGCATTCAATTCCAAGATCCCTTGCCTTCCTGGCTGATTTTTTAAAAAATTTCCATATATTTGATATTTACTCTTTATGCTGTAAAGTTCAATGGGATTTGACAAGTGAATAGTGTCAAACAGTCTCCCAAGAATAGTTTCTCAGCTCTAAAATATCTTGGGTCCTTTACTTAGTCCTAGTCACACACTACACCCCCAAACCCAACTACAAGCACTGGAACCATGGGTCTATTTTCTACCTCTGTCATTTCTCCTTTTCTAGAATGTCCTATGATGCAATCATGCAGCAGACAGTCTCATAAGACTGATTTCTTTCACTCAGGGATTTGTGTTTAAGTTTCATCCTTGTTGTTATATGGATTCATAGCTTGTGTCTTTTAATCACTGAATAATATTCTGTATGTCAATTTGTTTATTCATTATCCTACTGAAGAACATCTTGGATGCTTCCAGTTTGGGACATTTATCACTTTTCTCAACCTAGCCTGGGAAGTCATACAGCATGACATATTCTATATATATCCTATCCATTAAAAGTAAGTCATCAGCCATATTCAAGTGGAGAGAATTAAACTACACATTTCGTAGGTGTGTCACAGTGTGTATGGGCATGCTGTAAAACTACCTCAAAATAATACAGAAAAACTGCCCTTGGGGATTTATTGACTCTCAAAATTCAGTTGATAAATGTTGCATTCATTTTCTATTGCCATTTAACAAATTATCACAAACTTAGCTGCTTAAAACAATAGCAACTTATTAGCTCAGCATTTATTATCTCACAGTCAGGTCAGAAGTCTGGCACACTATGAATGGGTTCTCTGCCCAGGGTCTCATGAGGCTGAGATCCAAATTTCAGGTGTTGGCAGGACTAAGTTTTTATCTGAAGGATGTGGAAAAGAATCCCTTTCTAAGCTCATTCTGGACTTTGGCTGGGTTTGTTCCCTGTGCCTATAAGACTGAGGTCGCAGTTGTCTTGCTAGCTGCCAGCAGGGGACTGCTGTCAATTCCTACAGCATATCCTCCCTGCCCCCACTATTAGCATTTCACAATGTAGGTGTTTACTTTTTTCCAAGTCTGCAGGACTGCCTTTCTCTGACTTCATGTTCTGCTTCTTCTGTATCTAAAATTAGTACAAGATTTAAAGGGCTCATGTGATAAAGTGAGGTTTACACAAGTAATTTCCCTTTCTTAAAGTCAAGTGACATATAACATAACCTATTCATAGGACTAGAATCCATCATATTCACACTATGGGGATTAAGCAAGGTTTGTATACCAGGATGAAGATATGGGAGGGCCATCATAGAATTCTGCCTACTGCACTCATGGACTAAATTTAAAATAAGTGACATGTTTGACCAGGTGTTGCGGTGTGGTAAGAGAATCCATTTGAGCATGCTTCTTGAATAGCAGAGTAGAAATCTCATTGACCTATTGATATATGCATGGGGCACTATGCACAGGATCACAGTAATGTGAAAACTTTGATTTTCAATTTTTAGTCTCAAATCACAGATAAAACATGGAAGCTTTATCATAATGGAAGAATCTAATTTAAATATCATCGTCTTGAAAATGTAAATGTCGAAGGAGAGCTCCTACAAGTTGGTGGATGGAAGAGGGATGAGAGGGAAAGGAATGAGGGTGTTGATATACTTCTCTAACAATGAAGGAGTTCAGTTCATACTGTCTATGAGAAATAAACAAATAAGGAAATAAACAAATAACCATGGGTTGGAAATTTTGTTTTCTTTTTCTTTTCCTTTTTTTTTTTTTTTTTGGAAATTTTGTTTTCTTTAGGGGACATAGTAAATAGACTGTAGGTCATATGCTCTCTTGAAACTATTCATTGGGTATTGTGTTGTGAAAGCAACCACAGTCAATCATAAAGAAATGGATATGGCTGTGTTTAAAAAAAACTGTATTTACAAAAAAAGGTGGTGAGACTCTTAATGATAGAGAACAAACTGAGGGTTGCCAAAGGGGAGGTAGGTGGGGAATGGATTAACTGGGTGATGGGTATTAAGAAGGGCACTTGTGATGAGCACTGGGTGTTACAGGTAAGTGGTGAATCACTAAATTCTATTCCTGAAACCAATGTTACCCTATATGTTAACTAACTAGAATTCAAATACAAATTTGAATTAATTAATTAATTAATTAAAAACATGGCAATTTGGATTTGGTCTACAGACCACAGTGTGTCAATCCTTGGTTAAAGTATATTCTTTAGGGGTGCCTGGGTGGTTCAGTGAGTTAAGCCTCTGTCTTCCTGCTCAGGTCATGATCTCAGGGTGTTGGGATCAAGTCCCACATCGGGCTCTCTGCTCAGCGGGGAGTCTGCTTCCCCTCTCTCTGCCTGCCTCTGCCTACTTGTGATTTCTCTCTCTGTCAAATAAATAAATAAAAATCTTTAAAAAAATTAAAAAAATAAAGTATATTCTTTAAAAAATAAAGAGAAAAGTAGTATTATAACTATTGAGAAGAGGTGAGAATAAAGGAGATTTTTAAGTAAGCTAAATTTTCAAAGTCATGGTATTACTACTTCTTGATTTATCTAGAATAGGCATTATTTTTATTGCCTATTCTAGATAAATCAAGAAATAGTAATATTAACACATCATTTAGAGGAGGCAACTAAGTTTATCTAAGCATAGAAATCACTAATGATTGCTTCTGTGGGTGTAACTGGGGTGATAAAAGAGAAGGTAAGGACCGTGGCTTTTTCTTTTTTTTTAAAGGACCATGGCTTTTAAGCATACAGTACTCTGTACTATGAGATTTTAAAATATTTGTATATTACTTTCATAAAAGTTAAAAAAATAAACTCGTGAATGAAACAGATTTGAAGACACATCCTTTGCTAAACTGACTCATTAACATTATTATTATTATTATAACTTAAATCTATATTAATATTCCCAACTGCATTATTTTTAGGAACATAATATTTTGTACTATTCAAAAGCAATAGCTAGAGTTCTTAAATTCCATGCTAAAATTTCAAGATAATATGAGATAATATTGGTAGAATTTCCCTGAATGACCAGCTTTTATCTTACTTTAAAAACAGAAAAAAAAAAAAACAAACAAACTAGTAAGCAGTGGCTTGCCCTTTGGGAAAATATGCAGGTTTTTCTGCAGTCAAATGCTCTACCACTGAGCTATACCCCCTCAACGCAGGTTTTTCTTTTAAGAACTCAACACCCATTCTCTGAATGCAACATTATAGACTATATCAATGTTTATTTCAATTTCATGGAGAAAAAGTCTTATTGTAACTGCTAGCCTTCAAGATTTATAGTGATTTTCTTGTTCTATAGTTTCCTTAGCTGGATCATGCTAAGAATCTCTATTTCACCTGTGAATTTCCCTGAGACTTTGGTAGTTTACCATGACATCACTTGTCCTGGTCAGAGACTACATTGTAATTCAACAGCCTGTTTTCTTTTAATATCCTTATTGTTAAGAACTTCCATTCCTTTTTATTAATGCTTACCATTCCACTTTTTAAAATGAAGACAATTCTTCTTCGTATAGGAAATAGAATGAAAATATGAGAGAAGTAGTTTCATTTTGTTTTTGACATTTATTAATATGATTGGCTGTAGGCAATGGATCAACACTTTCTTTTTTGTACATCCAAACATATATGAAACACAAATTCCACAAAACTATTTTGTTGAATTTGAAGGTACCACATAATTTCAAAGCATTATTTTTTATAAAATTACAAACTGTGAGTTACTATCCATTGAGGAGTATTTTATTAAAAGCCATTAATAATAAAATCAGCGCATCATCAAATTAACAATTTTTATGAGTACCATTAATTTGGTTAACACTCAAATTGTTCTTTCTATGACCATATGATTATGAGAAATAAAAACATAATAAATGTACTCATGGGAATTAGAAAACTGGTTCAAATTAACCTATTACAGTTTTGTTTTTACAAGTGTTTTCACTATTTGGAGAAGTATAATATGTCACTCATTTTAAGCAAACCCAAACCAATGTTAATCTCCAAATGAAAATGAAAAGTGCTCTTTCTTATGCATGCCAGTTTAAACAGTATCTGAAACAGTAAACTTAAGTTTTCCTATTTATTTGACTTGAAATGCACAGTAATATTTGTGACAGTAGTTGTAGCGAAACTATCATAAATGACATGCCTACCATTTGCCAAGCACTATACTAAGTGCTTTACATATGTTGCGTTTCCTTTAATTAACTCAACACCCGATGAGTAGGTGTTATCCTTTTAAAATTCAGCAGAAAACTTGGGTCTGAAGTATTAAATATTATACCATACGGGATAAATGTTTGAACAAAAATCAGGCTCAGCACTGACTAAATTTGAAACTAAAAGTTTGTGCATATTCCTGTGGGTAAAGACATTGAGGAGCAGAGAGAAAAGACTTATTCCTGAAAGAAACATGTAGCAAAACGGGCAGGCAAGGAGGAAATGTTTGGAGGAAGCCTTTACATGTTGAGATAAAGAAAAGAGGTCTGTTAGCGTTATGGGTAGCTGAAAGTTTGAATATCAGAGGTAGGGAAAAGATGTCTATTCTCTAAATTAATATTGAATTATTAAGAAAGGAGAATCAGAAGAAATCTGGAAGAGAGGAATTTGAAGCTAATTCTTTGAAAGAGTTTAGATATTAGACTTGGCAGTAATGAAAGTGGCTGCTAAAAAAGAAAAGGTGAAACAACAGAGTGATGTGGGGGATTGGAAGAAATAAGAACTTTCCCATACACAGGTAGTTCTGTGTTACTACACAGGCTATCACAGATACAGGATGAAATAATGAGGAAATGCCTCTCGGGATGGGATATATGTGGAGATTTCAATCTATCAAAACCATACACACTGTAGAAAACAAAAAAGAAACAGAAATCATGAAACCACTGAACCACATTTTAATATAATGTCATGTGTTATTCCTACACCCTCCCAAATAAGTGTGTGCATGCATACACACTCATATCCAAATGCTTCTAGATCTGCATTCTGTCTGTAACGATGCCACCATGTATCCAGTTGCCCAACAAATAAATCTAAGAGTCATTTCATGCCCCCACTCCCCTTCCTTTTCTGCCCTCACAATTCAATCTTCTAAACATCTCTAACATCTGACTCCTGGATAACTGGTGTATCTTCGGTCGTGACTCACCCTGCACATTGCCTTTTCATCCTTGCAGTCCCCCTACCTGTCCTTGAACTGCCTCTAAGGTGATATTTCTAAAACACATTTATACTTACACAAACTGATGGCATAATTTCTATATTCACAGTTCTTCAGGAACTATCTATTGCCTATGGGATCGGTCCTTTGAAATGGAATGCTTTTCAGGACCTGGTGTCATTTCCACCCTTTCCAGCCTCATTTCATGCCACCACCACATCCTCCCATAGTTGTACTTTTTAACTTCAGATAAGTTGCCCTAATTTCAGTTGTTAATATGCACATTGCTTTTTTCTACCTGTACAAATTGCTATTTCATTTGCCTGCAATATTTCTCACCTCTGCATGGACTCGTCCACCTGGAGATCTCCTGGAAGTTATATTCACTTGTTCCTCCTTAGAGCTTTGACCTGAGGGAGGTTCCTGTGCTTATCCATTGTTCTTTCTCCATGTACTTTGGGCATCTCCCTTCTCTTGCAGCCATACAAGTTATAATTTGTTTTTTTACATATCCTCCTCTCCCGCTCTACCTTGAAAGCAGAACTAAGTCTTTAAATTTTGTAATTCCTATGTTAGCATAGTGCCTGGGTTTTAACAATAGTTTTATAAACAAAACATTTGTGAGTATTAAATGAATGAAAGCAATTTATTTTAAATTAAACCTGCTTTCCTCTAGTGATGATCTCTAGCTAGGGACCTAAATATTTGATACTTTTCTGTATGTGCATAGTTTGGAGATGTTAGTTACTGTCTATTCTAAATTTATTTGAAAACATTTCTAGTGAAAATGACTGCATTCACATTTCTCCCAGCACCTGAAATAAAGCATGCTTTGCAAGATACATTTTTATCTTGCTCCTGGCAATCACATAAAAAGCTATAGGGAAATACAAACAGAATCTGTACTTGATGCTGTGGGGAATGGAAGCAAATGGAAGCAAAAGGCAGTGCTGAAAGGATGATTTCTTTATATCATAGATGCTTTTTTTAAAGCGAGAATATTTTAGGTTGGAAACAACGTATCTCCTTATGCCACTTAAAACAATGTTTTAATATGGAAAGAAGTGTTCCTGATATTCCACTTTTTCTAATATTTTTAAATGGCCATTCAACAGAGGGAAATGTCTTTAATACTTTTTAACAAATCAGTGTAAATTGAGCTATTAAATAAGCTTGTTATCATGCAAATATTATAAGAATATATATCTTAAAATAGTATTGTTCTTTGCAGAATACATTTTTTGCAATAGAAAAAACTGTGATCTGAGGGTTTATGGAAACTGAAACAATCATGGAAAAATATATTCCTTTTAGCAAGTGTTCAATAATTTTTGAGTATACACATATTAAATATTTCTTTCTAAAAGAAAAATATATGACACATCCGTATTCTGAGCGCTAATTATGCAACAGATAATATAGAAGTTAACATCATTGGATGCATAATGCCAAATACATGAAACGAATGAGAAGAGGAATTAAAGATAGAATAATTTGTTTTTTTACATGTTAATTAATTAATTATTTTTTAAATTTTTTATTATTATGTTCAATTAGCCAGCATATAGTACATCATTAGTTTTTGATGTAGTGTTCAATGATTCATTAGTTGCATATAAAGCCCAGTGCTTATCACAACATGTGCCTTCCTTAATACCCATCACTTGGTTTCTCTGTCCTCCAGCCCCTCCCTTCTGTAACCTCATTTTGTTTCCCAGAGTCCAGAGTCTCTCATGATTCATCTCCCTCTCTGATTTCTTCCTATTCAGTTTTCCCTCCCTTCCTCTATGGTCCTCTGTTAAAGTTTCTGTACGTTAGACATTAAGTTCTATATGTTACCTAGACTTTGTTTGTGTGACTGGCACTAGAGGTAATGGAACTTTTGGTGGCCTAACAGTGAAGATGAGTAGGGTTAGTGCCTCCCCTTTGGAGAGAAGCAGAAGTCTCTCTCTTTCTCTGAACAGGTCTAGCCATAGATTTCTTTTTTTAATATAGGTGATTGAGTTGAAGTGGAGGAAGGATGAATGTTATGGTTGGAGGAATCTGTGGAAGAGGAGAGAAAAAGGAATCCCCAAAAGCATAAGTGGTTCTTAAAATTATATTCTGTTATTGAAATATTTGTATAGAATTTTTCTATTTCTAGTTTTCTAAAAGAAAACATGGTCCCTGAAAAGAACATGTGGTTAGAATTTAAAATGTGCACCCATGTGAGCGGTGCCTCTAAGAATGTTTGTGTTACTGAGTTATGTATCACAAAAATCATCTGTGAACTGAATAAGTGGGATCTTCAAAGATAAGTTTTAAAGAGATATGTAGAAAAAGAAAGGCAGCCCATACACCATTCATAATATGGGAATTTCAAAGCTTTGGAAGAATATTTGTCTGAGGGAATTTGAATTCCAAATTCATTTAATTATTAAATGAATTAGCATTTTATTAGTAAGGTGCTATAGAGATAATCAACTTTATTTATTTATTTATTTATTTTTTCCAAATTTTTTTTTTTAAGATCTTATTTATTTATTTGACAGAGAGAGAGAGAGAGAGGGAGAGAGCACAAGCAAGGGGAGCTGCAGAGGGTGACTGAGAAGCAGTCTCCCCACTGAGCATGGAGCCCATTCTAGGTCCTTGAAATGCAGTTAAAATATATGGCCAAAGTATCCTTTTTTTTTCCTTAAATATTTTATTTATTTATTTGACAGACAGAGATCACAAGTAGGCAGAGAGGCAGGCAGAGAGAGAGAGGGAAGTAGGCTCCCTGCTGAGCAGAGAGCCCAACTCGGGGCTCGATCCCAGCACCCTGGGATCATGACCTGAACTGAAGGCAGAGGCTTTAACCCCCTGAGACACCCAGATGCCCCAATGCTAAAGAATTCTGCCTCATATAGTAAACTTCCAAACTGTAGATTTCTGGTAGAAAGAGGAGAACTTACTAATTACAATGCAATTCATTAGGCAAACAGTTTTAAGCTCTGATAATCTTAACTTCTGTTGCACATTCAGGAAGAAACTATGGTGTTTGAGATAAATAGTAGAGGTTATGAAAATACAAGACGCAAAGTCATATCTTCAAGGAACTTGCAGTTTCTATAGGCAGGTAAATCACATATACACATAACTTGTATTAGATACCATTGAGAACCACTTTAGATCCCCTGAGTATCACCTGTTTCTAGGGCCTGTGTTTGCCTCTGATTCCCAGTTGCCACTGGCTTGGCCAACTCTCAATAGGCTCAGACCAACCTCATGTGAACAGAACTTGACCGCTGCTTTGCTTCATGTCCTCACTGTCCTTCTCTTCTCTCTCACCCCAGAGATTTGCTGTCCATGCTGAGGCTTAAGTTGCAGGCAGGATAGCTCAAGTACAACTGGGAAGAGAGGGGAAGTTAACCTACCAGAATACTAAGTTTTATCAATGAAGACAAGAGCCAGCAGATAATTATTTCTTCCTTCTTCACTCTGGAGAAGTTGTCCTGAAATGCAGGTGTTCATATGGACTCCATGAAGATGGTTCTCAAGAATAACCAATTAGTTGTACTTGATCCCAAGCAGTATCCATGTCAAGAATTAACCCTTTTGAACTTAATTTCTTTTCTCTCTCCATGGCTTTCTCTCTTCTCTCTTTACTTCTGCTTCTTTGTGATCACACTCACTAATTAATTATTCGCATATGAAGTTTTGTTTCAATCTCTATTTTCTAGAACACTTAATTATTATACATGGAAAATGTGACAATGAGTGCAAGAGGATTGTGAATGATGTGATATGAAGGTATAGAAAAAAAGGAGGTTTTGTTTTGTTTTGTTTTGTTTTCCCCTCTACATGTGGTTTCTAAGCATGTCAGAAAAGTGACAAAAAGAAGGGAGAGGTTTTGTGTTTTATTTTGAAAAATGAATATAATTCTAACAGATAAAGATAGATAGCACTAGTGTTCCAAGTCAAGTAATGGTAAACAAAAGTGTGTCCAAGATCAGTAATCTAGGAAAGATTCTTTAGAAGATAACTGGAGGTAAGGCTAACAAATCAGGTAATTGAAAATCTTGAATACTGTAGAATCTCAATACTGAAGATTTTATACTTTTTTTTTGCTCTTGCCACATTTGATGCTGTATCAACAGGAAGCCAGAACTCCAAGGAAGGAAGAGCATTCTGGACTCTATGCTTAGATATCCTGATTCAGTAGGTATGGTGACACCTCGAGTCTTCATTTCTACTAGGTCCCAGATATTGCTGACACATCTATTTAGGGGACACTCTTTGAGCAGCACTGGTTTAGAGAAGATTTGTCCTTTCTATATACCATTCTTAAATAGAGGTAGCTTGGACCTGTGTATTTCTAAACATGGAATGTGGCCTTTTTATCCATCCTTTAAGTGCTTTCTGGGTACATTTGCATTTTAGGTGGGTTAAGACATTTATTATGAGCAATTTATGAATGTGCTGGATTTGTGCACAACTCTGTGGCTGATGCTGGCATAAAAACATTGCCCGCTAAGCCTGGAATTAAACTTTTCTAATTAACTCAACACCAATACTTTTTCTGCAGAGAAGATCAGGTTTCTGCTGGGATAGGGCACAGAAAAAGAAGTTTTGATGGATGAGAAATACCCAGATTCTCATGAGAAAGATCATACTATGAGTAACTAACAAGGGCCTCAAATAAAGAAGATTGAGAGGTAAGGCTTCAGAGTTAATCTCAACTCCCTGTTGTAATTTTCCTTCTCTGCCACTAGGTATTAATTAGCCAAGAGAGTGATCAGTCTTTGAGTAGATTCCAAATATAAACAAGAGGTAGGGCATAGAGTATGTAATTTAAAATTTATACCCTGATCTCACAGATTCCAGAGTTTCTCGCTGAGTGCCACACCTCCAGAGGAAACAGGATGGATAAAGCAAGCCATGTAGTATGAGATACCATTGAGATTACTGGGGATGTTTGCCTTGAAAAAGAGATGCCTTGTGCTAAAGGTTGTTGGATCTGACAAATTTTATTTTCCCAAAAGCTGCCATATAAAATACTGGGAGAAAGATCAACTAAAGAAGAGTAATGAATGGAAGTTAGAATGAAATAATCTAGATTCAACATTATAAAATCTGTCCACCAAAAAAAAAAAAAAAATTATCTGCAGCTTGGAGAATGGGCAGCTCCATGACTAGAGCTGTTCAAAGTTAAGTCAGGTTAGCAGACTATTGGTTAGAAGAGCATTTTGTGAAGACTTGGAAAAATTCCTTGTCATTAATTCCAAAATGACAGAGAGAAAATAATATATATATACATATATATTTCTAACTGAATAAACGATATAATATAAAAATTTATATATATAATTTTTCTAACCAAATATTTGCATGAATTTTATAAGACCTGCACTTGTGAGTGAGTGTTTTATTTTGTTCATAATACTAGAGACCGCACAGATCATTGATCTAAAAGCTAATATGGAAACAAAAAGGGCATCCTCCCAATAGGGTACTGGATCTACATTAAACACAACAGGGGCCTGCGAACACTTAAAGCCCTCAGTGGGAAGTGATCATCTCATTGCTTTCTAGGTTTGATTGAAGTTATTGGGTCCTTTTTATGCTGTGTCCTGGAGTGTAAAGAGAAATTAATTGATCGTCCAATAAGTGAGAGCTGAAAAAGAAGTCTTCTCTGCTGTGCTCAGTGAAGAATAGAGTTTTATTTTTCTTGTAGTGTCCATTAAATTATATTCATAAAGAGCACTGTCAAGTTTTCTTAGAATGTGAACTATTTAGAAAGACTATAGCTGGTGACCTCAGTAGAATAAAATCATTTTACCTTGTTACTACTGAGAATTTTTCACATAGTATTCTCAATAGCATAAATTTTAGTAAAGATTACTTTATTAAGGAATTATGGCAACTAGTATAGAAAGGGAGAAACACATTGCACAGTTATATTTATATCTTTATTTTTGAGAGGCAGAGAGAGAAAAGGAAGGGAGGGAAAAGAAAGGAGGGAGAAAACAACAAATTTCAACACTTAGCCAAAAGGAAAGCACATAAAATAACAATCATGAAAGATCAATGGAGTTCTCTTTAAAATGTTTCCTACGGGGGCACCTGGGTGGCTAGTTTGGTTAAGCACCTGTCTTCAGCTCAGGTCATGATCCCAGGGTCCTGGGATTGAGCCTTCGGGCTCCCTGCTCAGCGGGGAGACTGCTTCTCTCTCTCCCTCTGCCACTACCTCCCTCTCTCAAATAAATAAATAATCTTTAATTTTTTTTAAAGTCTCTTAGTGACTTTTTAATGTGAAGTTTGAGAGACTGAATGTAGAAGCAGAGACATAATATGTAGCAAAATATGGGACTCATTTCTTTTCAGTTATAAAAGGAATAAATGTCTTATTCCCCCATTTAAGTATTATTTATCACACCACAGATTCAGATCCCAGAGAACACCAAGCAAAATAAATAAATAAATAAATAAATCTATGCCTAGTCATGTCTTCAGAAAGCCAAAGAAAAGAGAAAATCTTGAAAGAAGATAGAGAAAAAAGCAGACTTTACCTCTAAAGGAACTTGTCTTCAAATATCATGCAAGCAAGGAATAGAGAGAAATATTTAAAATGTTGAAAGAAAAGTCTACCAACCCAGAATCCTACATATACGGTGAAATGATTTTTCAAAAGTAAAAAAGTAATAAAGACTTACTTAGTCAAACAAAAATTGAAGGAATTTGTGGCTAGGAGACCTGCCTTGTAAAAAATGTTAAATGAAGTGCTTCAGAAACTCCAAATCATGTGCCTGAGGTCATGCTCTAGCAAAGATAAGCATTTGGAATGAAAACTACAAGTGTGGTTACTACAGGAATAGTTCGCTTCATAGGAAGCTTTAGAGTTGAAATCAGCTTTTAGAGATGCCCCAAGTTGGCTAAGTCTTTACTGTCCTGCATCAGTTATTGGATGAGAGCGGCCCCAGAAAGGAGTTTAACCTGGTGTGAGGTTGTTCTATGCAGCTGAGGCAGTCCTAGAAGAGGCTAATATCACAAGGCTCCCTTGAGACAAGAGACAGGTCATACCCAGTGGCAGAGAGTCAGGAAAGTTACAACAGGGAGAAGAGATTATCTCTGATACTTTACCTCTCTTAATCTTTATTTGAGGCCCTCATTACTTATTCATAGCGTGTTCTTTCTTCTGAGAATCTGGATAGTTCTCATCCATCAAAACTAAGGATAGGGTCCAGAATGCTCTCTTCCTCCTGCTGGCATGCAGTTTCGTTATGATACTGTGTTAAAAAAAAAAAAAAATACATGGGAATGGAAACCAAGGATTAGAAGTGAGAATGGCCCACTTGAGGGAATTTGTACATAGAGATATGGGCTCTACTAGTTTAAATACTCCAGTTCCCAAAGAAGGGAACAGAACTGTCAGTGATAAGGGTCTGGTTTATGTAACTAGATAAGCCACTGAGTCCAGACATCCTAGCAGCAGAGTGGGACTCTACAATGGGTAGTAAAGGAGTGCTATAATGAGTATCAGTCCTGGCCCTGAGATGCTGTATTGATGAGAACTATTTTTCCTTGTTATCCTTCTTTTATGTTTAGCCTCAGGAAGAGATATCCATCAGAACCTGCTAGAACAGCTCCAGAACATACATGAAGAAGTGGGTCAGAGTGGCATAATAGGTGGACTGTGGTGGGTGCTGTAATGTGCTGTCCAGATTCTTTTTGTTTCATTTTTTTAAAATATTTTATTGATTTATTTAACAGAGAGAGACAGAGAGATCACAAGTAGGCAGAGAGGCAGGCAGAGAGAGGGGGAAGTAGGCTCCCCACAGAGCAGAGAGCCCGATGTGGGGCTTGATCCCAGGACCCTGAGATCATGACCTGAGCTGAAGGCAGAGGTTTAACCCAGTGAGCCACCCAGGTGCCCCCAGATTCTTTTTCAATGAGCATTTCTTTGTCCCAGATTTTGGGAGTACTGTTGGCAAATAGCCTTCATATGTCAACCATTCAAGAATTGACTGCTGAAGATGGCTTCCTCAACCAAGATTCTACTCCTTCTTAAGGCTAGCCACATCAAATGACTGATCAATAGTAATCCTACAAAATCCTGGCTATCTTGGTTCAACTCAAACTATTCCAGATCTAAAGCTCCCCACAGGCTCTTCCAAGACTGTAGTTGAGACCGGATCCTTGTTTAATGTCTCCCTCTTTACAATCCATATATCTTCCCTTTCCTTCCCACAGCTGTTAATCTTTTTTTTTTTTTTTTATTGCCAGGCAGTGTTCGAAGTACTTTTTTTTTTTTAATTATTTTTTTTTAAATAAACATATATTTTTTTCCCCAGGGGTACAGGTCTGTGAATCGCCAGGTTTACACACTTCACAGCACTCACCATAGCACATACCCTCCCCAATGTCCATAACCCCATCCCCCCTCTCCCAACCCCCCTTCCCCCAGCAACCCTCAGTTTGTTTTGTGAGATTAAGAGTCACTTATGGTTTATCTCCCTCCCAATCCCATCTTGCTTCATTTACTCTTCTCCTACCCCCTTAACCGCCCATGTTGCATCTCCTCTCCCCCATATCAGGGAGATCATATGATAGTTGTCTTTCTCTGATTGACTTATTTCGCTAAGCATGATACCCTCTAGTTCCATTCACGTCGTCGCAAATGGCAAGATTTCATTTCTTTTGATGGCTGCATAGTATTCCATTGTGTATATATACCACATCTTCTTTATCCATTCGTCTGTTGATGGACATCTAGGTTCTTTCCATAGTTTGGCTATTGTAGACATCACAGCTGTTAATCTTAAGAGAAGTCTTTATTCAACAATCTACATACTAAATTCTGATTCTGGGTCAGTTTATTTTAAAAGTTATGTCTCTTAAAAGCATTGTGATTAATATTATATATTTATGTAGTCAATTTTTATTTATGTCTGTCCACATGTTTACCTTTTTACTTGCTCTTTATTCTTTCTTGTATTTCCTCATTTCTGACATTAATTTTTCCTTTTTTTTTCTTTTTTTTAGAGAATACCTTTAAGTATATCTTTCAATGAAAGTGTATTGGGATAGATTTTTTTCCCCAGAATTTTGTGTTTGTTTTTTAAGATGCCATTACTACAGCTTCATTTTAGGATATTCTCATAGGATATAGAATTCTTGAGTCGTGATTTTTTTCATTCTTGCTGCTGTAACTTTCTGAATACAACCTCATGGTATTTTGTTTTGACTTACAACTTTTCATTGAGAAGCCAGCTGTCAGACTAACTGAACTTTTGAATATAACCTAAGATTTTAAGGAATTTTAATATAAAAACATTAGATCTTGAATCAATAGTTTAATTTCTTTCATTAACTTTAGAAATCCTCTGCCATTATCTCACTGAATATTGCTTCTCACATGTTCTCTCTCCCTTCTTTCCTTCTCCTGGGATTCTCAATACACATATGTCAGTCTTTCTATTCCTTTTGTCTTCTGTACTTTCATCACTTGTCTCTCTCAGCTTTATTTTGGGTATTCACTTTTAAGTCCTTCCATTCACTAATTATTTCCTGTATCTGTCTAATCAGCTAGCAAACCCATCCACTTAATTCCTAATTAGTGTTATTTTTTAAAAATTCTCGAATTCTGTTAGTTCTTTTATATATATTTCCAGTTTCCTTTTAGATTCTTGTTCTGTTTTTTTTTTTTTTAATTTCTTGACCATACCATGCATGTCTATTTTAACATTTGTATCTGACAACCTATTTACCTATGTACTCTATGGGTCTGTTTCTACTATGTTTGCCTGAATAAATTTGCAATCATATTGTTTTATCTCCTTTTGTGTCAGGTAATTTTGGAATAATTACCAGAAGTTGTATATAAAAATTGTAGATTTTACTTGAGATAGATCTATCATATGTAGATCTATCATAATATCTTCTCTCAGAAAGAGAAGAATGTTTTGTGCAGACAGGTAGAGGTATTAGCTGTGTCTTTAATTAAATTTCAGGGATTGAGCTTATTACCTAGATCTCATTCCTTTGGGTGACTGTTTACTTTTGTTTATCCTCAGTTTCAGAGTTTATTCCTTTAGAATCCCAGCCATCTTGGGGAAGTTATTAGGGTCTTCGCTATGACTCAGAAATCCTATTTCTGGTGCCTTAACCCCAAAAGACTGTTAAAGCTCTGATTTAATCCAGAGTGGGCAGATGTCCCTAGAGAAAAAGCATCCCCCAATGCTGGTCTCAATCTTCTGGGATTTCATCTCATTATGTATCTTGACCCATAAGTCTTCATTACCTTGTCAGCAGCTTGGTTATTTCATTAAACATTTTAAAAGTATTTTATCTAGTTTTTCTAGTTGCTCTCAGTAACAGATTTTGTTTGAATTACCCAGGCTCCCATTACCAGCTGCAGAAGTCTAGTGATGATCATTTCTTAAGTAGACTTCCAAAATTTTTCAAGATGCACTGTACCCGAAAACTCTGTTATGTTCATTCATGTTTGCATTGATTTCCATTTATTTTATCCTTTTAACTCTATATCCTCCTATCTAAGTTGCCTAGCCATAACTAATGACACAGTTAGGAGAATATAGATCATCTCCTGACACATTAACTGCTACAATTTAATTAGAAGGCAGACATTCCTAACTCAAGCCACCCCTCCCCCTTTTTATAAAAACCAGTGAACACTTGGATGTACATAAAGGACATTTCTGATTTGATGGAAATCTTAAAGGAAAAGTAACCAGTCAAATGATCAATGTTCTAATCTTAAAAGTACTAAGGTCTCAAACTTAGGCAACAATGAAGCATTGATTATTTAGAAGTTATTCCTATATTATATGCATTCTATTTACATAGTCCAGTATCTTAGGTTGAGGTTCCCAAAGTTAAACACTGAAATGAAGAATAATGTGGAAGTAAAACTAAAAAGGGTTCTGAGGAAAAATCAGTAAAGGATTGGAGAATTCGGACAGAGAATTGAGGAGCCCCTGAAGTATGAAATCCAGGAAAGTCCCATGGGTAATTCTGAGCCAGTTTTCCAGGGAATTCTTGAGAGTGGAAGTCATAATGAATCATATCCATCAATGTGGAACTCCTATGTGCTAAAGGGGACGTGGGATGGCTGAATGCAAGGGAAAAAAGCACAATGGGAGGAGGAACATATATAAAGAGGTCAGAACACATTCCAAACAAATTTTATTACACTACTATATGATTTGATAAAGACCTTTAAGTGCCTTTGAAACCAAGTGCCATTGAAAGTCTGCTCTTGTTAAGGTCTCAGATGAATGTCACAAATTACTGGTCCTAGTTTTATTTATTTATTTTATTTTATTTTATTTTTTTAAGATTTTTTATTTATTTGACAGACAGATCACAAGTAGGCAGAGAGGCAGGCAGAGAGAGAGAGGAGGAGGAGGCAGGCTCCCTGCTGAGCAGAGAGCCCGATGTGAGGCTCTATCCCAGGACCATGGGATCATGACCCGAGCCAAAGGCAGAGGCTTTAACCACTGGGCCACCCAGGCGCCCCTGGTCCTAGTTTTAGGTTGGACACATTTCTATTGCTTCAGCCTTCTGGGCATTTCCCTCTCCTTTGTTTTTGAACGTCCTCTAATTTGTTGATCTACAAATAATCTACATTGCTTTTCTGGGTTATTTTCTTAGTAACACATTAACAACTAAAGATCGTGCTGTCTTCTGAACAATAAAATTAATGTAGTATTGTGGTAGCAATGATACTATATGGGTCCTATACTTACGTGATTTTTCAGGATAAGGCCAAAGTTGGAGCACTTACACAGATGTCTGTAAGTAAGTTCAAATGCCACTGAAGTGATGTCTATTACTTTGTTCTATTAATTGTTCTATCTATTAATAGGAACTTACCTTGTTCATGTAACTTTGTTAGGAGTTGCAGGGTATATAAAGACCTTTAAGTTGTTGTTAATGGGTGTTTAGCTGCATGTGTTGAGAAACAATAAATATTACATTTCTTCACCCTCTACAATTCCAACCAAAATTTTAAAATTAAATGTGGTAACCATATAAATGTATTGCCTTTAATTTTCATAAAACTATCCTGGAGAATCTGTTTTAGATGTGGGGAAACAATCTGACATTTGATGCTCCTGTCCCCTAGAACTTGAGATAATCCACCTGAGGGAGAATTGTGTCTGCAGAGCAGATAACACTGATCCAGAATTCCTGCTTCATATTCAAGGGATCCAGGCAGCAGAACAGAGTGAGATGTCCTCCAGGTCTGTCTCTGAAAGGCATGCCTGGAGCAGAGAACCAAATACCCTGCTGACAGGAAGAGTTACGTGGAACAGACTCCCAATCCCATGAATCAGGTCAGCTACTTCTCTTCTTTGGTGGGGGTGGGAGCATGGGGAGGAGAGAGATTTAAGAAAAAACATGGATACCCACTTTCCATTTCTTACTGATGCACTTCCCTGTTTTACAGTCCAAGATAGGAGAGTAGGGAATAGTACTCCCTTGATTAAGTGTTGTCACTGCACCAGCTGCCTCCTACAAGCTTGGGATCTCCTGAGAGGAAAGGCCCTTACACAGTCTTCAGGAAGAACATTTCCAAGAGCAATAGCCCCAAGAGGAACCTCCTTGGGGACAGAGGCCTTGTCTTACAGAGCTTTAAGCCACTCATAGTGCTTTGGGCAAAGAGGAGGCTCAATAAGAAATTGTGAATTTTGTTCTATTTTACTTTGCTCAATTTTGCTTAGGAGCACAGGATTTGAATTTAAAAGACTGCAAATTTAATTACAGTGGAAAAGAAGGGAATCAGAAAATCACTTTAGTTTCCAATCTCAAAACAAATGCTAGTGCATTAAAGGTACCATTAGAAATCCATTGGTAGCACAATGAAATCCAGGCAACTTTTTAGAAAATTTAACAATCAATTGATATTTGTCTGAAAATTCAAGGTAGCAATTTCCTTTGGTGGCACAATATGTAGATAAGATTCTAAATGAAAGCTGTACTGGAGCTATTGGTAATCACAACATGTGTACAATTAATTTCGAAGTACCATATATTATTTTGTGGGCTAAATTACATGTCTCATATACTTGCACATGCACACACATACACTTCCTCAGAATAAATGCCAATGTACATATTCCTGGACTTTGTGACTATTCATCAATCTCACCGAGGCTCCCTTAGCTTACATGAAAATAGGACCAATTTTAAAAGTAAATTTGTAAAATTATATGAATAGAAAGAGATGTGTTGTGATTTTATGTGTTTTATTGCAAACACTACTGCTGAGACAAAATACCTATCCATGTGAATATGAATGAAGTTTATTCTGCTTTTAAAATGCATAAACATGACATACACTGTAATACTTTTTTTCTGCTAAGAATGGTCAAATTGTTAGTTTGGGGTCATATTTTTCTGTTCTCTAAGCTTATATTTACAGCTTCACAGAATCCTTAATTTTAACTTATACTTTGACTCTAGTGATAAGGTGATAGATAGACTTATGTGTTAAGAAATAGTACATATATGTGCTTTAGCATTTATTTTGTCTATTTAACCTTAAAATTATTAGCTAGCAAAGTAATCCATATTAAAAAACAAAGAGCAACAATATTAGTAAAAACCACATACACTTTCAGACACAGACCACCTTAGAATATGACTGAAAAAGAAAAAAGAAAAAGTTCAACACAAGGCTGAAAACAGTTTCTAGAATACCTCCCACTTTCTCCATATTACATTTGTTGAAAGATAATTCTAATGAAATAGGGACGCATATTTTTGCTATACCCTGGAAAACATGCAGTATCAAAGGCACTTAATGTATTTTTTTTTCCTCAGAAAAGAGAGAAAAACACACTTATTGCTCATATAAGACATGGTTTTAAATTTATGAATATCTGCCCTATGGGTGTGAGCAAGACGATATGGGACTATATTTTTCAAAATGGCTACGCAACAGAAAATCACCTTAAATGAAATGACTATTTAACTTGTCATTGATTTTTTAAAAAATAACCTTACTGCCTTTATGCTTAAGGGTCAAAATCATCACTCTGTTTCTGAGTTTGCAGTGCCAACTATGTCACAAAGGGCTGTGCATATGTGGTCCTGAAGCGCACCATTCTGACATATTCACACAAGCCTCAGGTGAATCGGCCATCCCCACCAACTGCATTTCCTTTGCCATTTCTGGCTATATTCTTCAGCTTTCTTCCTCTTTCTCTCACTTTGATTGAAAGCTACTATTTATTTTATGTCCTTTTTATGCTTTCTTATGATATTGTATTTTATTTATATTGAAAACAAATATTGTATGTAAGAAGTCCCAAATAAACAATAAAAATCTTGGAAGGTTCCAACCGATCTGATACTAAATACACTTTTCTGATCACATAAAAGCAAGGAATTAAGTACATATATAAGTGCATAATTAAGTGCTACTATGATAAATATCTTTTGGTAAATTCAATGATAATTGCTTTTCTAGATGTAATTAGTTATTATTATTAACCTTTTAATAATTATAAGACTTTGCCACTGAGTACAGTGGTATCACTTTTTTTCTCAAAGTAGAGTGATTTGTTTTTATTTTATCAGGCAAATGGAATTTGAATTCTTGAGAGACCATGTATTATGTTGGAAGTTTCATTCAAATTAAAATTCCCTTGAACCTAAGGATAGAGTGACTCTTGGCAAAATACTATTAAACTTTACTGGGCAACAACACAACCCATGGCATTATAGAAAACACAGAAGAGTGCACATATTACCTCTAATTAGAACTTACTGAAATTGCTGTCAACTAACTTCTCCCTAAGTTTTGAAATTACTTCGCTACCCAAGCCATCTGTCATTTCACCCATGCATGCTGGAATAAATTTAATGTATCAGGCAAATCATTGCCCTTTAGATGACGCTAGTCTAAGCACAGGTGGCACCTGCACAGGTATTAGAGCATAGCCACAACTGGCAGTTAGAGCACATTCCTACCTCCAGGGTGGTCAATATAGGCATGCTGGTATTGTCCAATTGCAATTGAACTCTTTCAGGCCTTTAATTTCCTGCCTGAACAACTACACATTTATTGAATATTTTTGTGACCTTTCTTAAAGCTAGTGAGTCGTTTAAAAAAAAAAATGTGTTCCATGTTGTATTCTGTTTTCTCTTGTGTCCTATTCTTCTAAAAATGTCTGTTTTTGCTCTTAATTTTGCATTTCTTAAAATAAAATCCACAGAAGCATTCAACATAAGTCTACCATCCAGAGTACTACTTTACTAAAATGTGTTGTCTGTTCTTACAACATAAAACCTTCCCAAAAAATGAATAGCTAAATAAAGTGAGGCTAAAACTTCAGTTACCTCAGGAGACAACAGAATGCCATGACACTGTAAATCACTGTTGTTGTTGGCCTTTCTGCTCGCCTCTTGATGGCAAGAACTGATGGTCTCTACATATGTTTGATAATTCCCCAGTGGGTCAATTTCCCAGAGGCATCATAGCACTTCTGTCTCTTAGGAAGATACTTGATTACTCTTTGAGGAAACGCCTATGTCCTCATGGAGAATGAGCAGTGCGGCTGAAGTAGGGGTAAATGTTCTCTGCAATTGCCTGTCCTGAAAAACCAACTGTTGCAAAGGAAGTGTATTGTTTTTAGTCCTTTTTCATCATTACTTAAACCAAAAATCAGTTCTTTCAAATTCCCTCCTAAAATTCTTTTGCTATTCAGGAAGGTCTTGAAATTGTAGAACTTTCCAAGGATTCCAGATGACAAGCATCCCCTGGTTCCTCTCTTACCTGACACATTTAAGTTAAGTGCTCCTGTGGATAGGTCAGATGTTAATTTTCTTCCTTTTTAGAGAGGTGTTTTGAAAGGGCAGGAGATCTGAGTTTCCCTAGCTGAAAATTCTGACTGGGTCTTAACTGTAGAGCAGAAATACCCACTGAATCCATATAAATACAATGACTTTGTGTTCCTGACAGGACTTAAGCCTCATTGCTATGGTATTAAGTGGGACACTACAGCAACCATAAACTAGTAACTATAACTCTATCTGAAAACAGCTGCCATGGAGCTGTAGAATATTTTCCTTAGACTTCAAAGCCTTGACATTTTAAGGAAAATCCAGCATTCTTGGCACAGTAAAGCTTACTCAACTAAAATGTCTTATATAAACTATTTGCACACAAGAAAACATCTATAAATGTGAAGAAATGTATTATTGTAAATGACTCATACCTTCAAAACTGATATAATTTTATATGATTCATATTACATACTAAAGATTATGGTAACTATAAAGGACCAATACCTTATGTGAAATGTTTAAAATTTTATGATATAAAACTAATTGGCCATAATCCTATCTGCTGGGTCACTCAGCCAAAAATATCCAGGAAAGAATACCAGGCTAGGAATCAGGATCACTGGAACATGATGCTGACTCTGATTTAACAACTATGTCATTTTGGGTTGATCCAAGTGGAAAGCTGTTCTTTAAGATGGGTGGAATTCCACTGTGGATGCTAGTGCTCCAAACTGGATACTCTCTTCATTTAAATATCTCAGGAAAGGCAGCTTGCTGACGTACTCTACTGGAGTTACACACAAAGCTCTGAGAGACATTCAGTGAATGTTTATTGGAGAGGTAATTGAGAAAAAAAAATAATGTCTAATATTCATAGAAATATGTGAGATTATATTTCATTCATACAACAATAATTGAAACTCTGTAAAATTCCATGAGGTCAGGAGTTTTTTCAATTAAAAAGAAATATGATGATTAACACAAAACTTTCAAAGGTCTGAAAATAAAACTGAGAAGGCTATTCACACAGATAGCTAAAGGGAGAGAAAAATGGTTAAAAATTTAAAAGACACAAAGGATTAATACAGTAGGTACAATATTCAACAAATAGGAAAGTGAGGGAAAAAGAGATAATGGAAGAGAATAGCACATCAAAACAAAAAAGAAATATGTGAATAGTTAGCAAAACTTAATAAAGATATAGTCGTTAGATTAACTCTACTAAATTATCAATAGGATAAATAAAAACAAATTCCCACCAAACAAATTCCCACTTATATGTACTCTTATAAAATTCCATAAAATATAAGAAGAAGATTCTTGAAATTTCTAGTTGGAAAAAAAAATCATCTACAAAGAAAAGTATAATAAGGCCACTGGGCTTTTCCTTAGCAATGCCTTAATGGTAGAATACAATAAAACAATGTCCTAAAGTTCAAAGAAAAAGCTATTTTGAACCTTCAGTTATATACCCAGCTAAACTATGATCAAGCACAAAGACTAGATAACATTTTCAGACACACAAGCACTAACAAAGTTTACTTGATATGTACTGTTTCTGCACTTGTTATTGTCATATCCAGGCAAAATATAGGCTCTAAGAAAGAGTAAACTCAAAGGATCAGTGAAAGGAACTTTTAGGATGACAGTTGGTTAGTAGGTCTAGAACAGCTTATGTACATTGAAACAAGATTTGCTAAACTTTTAATGCAGATCAGTTCTGCTTTTAACTTCTGTTCAATTTAAGCATTGGGTCTATATTTCATATCTAAAACTATAAACAAAAAGAAATCTACTTAAGGCCCCTATTCATAACTGTTTAAAGAATAGAAATTGAAATTGACATTTTACTTTAAATAGGTAGCCAAGATGAAATTTTTAGGAGTAAGCCCTGCTGATGTGGTTACTGAATTACCACAGATGTTCTGAATGTGATATTATATCCCAATTACATAATTTACTCAACTCAATTGTCAACCACACATTGAAACCCAGAATAAACTGATAAATGGGTTTTTATCAGTTATAAGTGATGCAATTAAGAAGTATGCATACTAGTTAACTAAGCATTCCACCTTCATAAGGAAGTAATTGAACGAATGTGCCAAAATTAATCAAAAGAATTTTTATTGTAGTATTCAATGTATTCATTCAAGAAATACTCGAGGCATTTATTATTTGGAAAAGCAAAAGAAAGAAAGGAAACAGTCAAAATACATAAAAATAAGTTACAGGATAAAGAAAATTGTAGTCCTACATTTTGTCACGATGATTGATTACAGCATAGAAATACATTTGTTAAAAATGAAAGGTCTCCTAATATACGTTTAAAGGAGAAAGCAACTTATAAGATGTTATATGATCTCCTTTACATAGGTAGATAACAGAAAGATTGGTTTATAAATAGAGAGAATATCTCCTTCTTGGTTATCTATAGTTTTTCTATCCTTCTGGATTTGTCCTTCTCTTGAGTCCATCTTCCTCTGTAGCAGGAAGATCTAATTTCTTGCCTTCTAACCCTTCCTCGAGGGTGCCCTTTCCCAGCACATTTTGGATAAAGACATTTACCACACGATTGTGTCCATATCATTCTTTACTGCCCCCTCACCCCATGCCCCTGCTGGATCCCTCAGGCTTTGCCTCATTTGCTGCCATTTTAGTACTACCATCTCTTCCTTCTCTAAAGAACATTAAAATTAAGCTTTTATTTGTAATGGGTTTTAATAAAAGATCTGCAAGTAATGGAGGGTAAAGTTGAGGAAACAAACTATTTCAAATATGACAGCTCCATGATACCTAGAAATTTACTGTTCATTCTTTTCCATAAGGAACTTTTTCCCTTTTATGCTCTCCTGTGAGTATTATTCTATAGTGCTGTTATTTAGAATCATCTTTCCTTAAAGCAGGATGTCTAAAAAATGCTTTTTAAATATCTTTAACCGTCTGGTGAAAGTTGTGAAACCTTTCTCAGAATAGGATTTTTTAATGCATGGTAAAAATACATAGGATTTCAAAGAAAACCAATTATAGTGAAATAGTTTTAACAAGGGATCTCTTGATTGTAAAGTCATGTAGACCCTTTTATTTCCTTTTCCTAGTCCGTTAAGTTTTTCCACTTGACAGAAACAATGCCAAAATTACTGCTTTCTCTCTCTTTATATACATATATATATATATATATATATATGTACCCAATTATGTTTACTAAATGTTACCAATCTAGACATAAGTCAGATGCCTCTCAATTTTCACAAATAGCAAGTTAAGGAGCTTTCCCCAAAAATGTACAGTGCTTTCCCTAAGGGGAATGCATTTCAGGCAAACTGTCCCAAATTTCTCCTACTTTTTCTTTACATACATATATTAGTGTTTTTTCCCTGTCTCCATCTCTCTCTTGAGACAGAGGTAGATAAATATATTTTCAACAGTGAGGATGATAATAAAAATTATAATTATATTCTCTTCTTTATCGGTACTTTATGAAAAGTAAGATGTACTTATGTTGAACAAATGCTGCTTATAAAATAAAATAAGGAGAAGAAAAAAAGAAGTTCCACAACTACCTCTGTATTAGGCTTTTATTGCTTGTAACCATTAGTCTTGTTTGGGAAATTTTGCAAAGTGTTAACAACTACTGCTTAAAACTACGGAAGAATACTGTTGGATTCTGAAGGCTCAGGGTGTCTGCCACTGCAGATTCTGAAGTATGTTGTATTGCTGCATACTATTTTCAATAAATACATTTTTATATCACTGTATTTTGAGGCTAGATGATGAGACCAATTGCAATGGACCCTAGTCATTTAAAACTTGATGTGGAGGAAATACCCAGGAGAAATTGATGGAAGATTCACAATTCATTCATGTGAGTCAATCCCATATATAAGAGAATATTTTTGCTATTTGATGAGATAGATATCACATTGTCTTGGCCTTGGTGCAGGTAACACATCTGGGAACTGTTCACATGGAACCACTGGCTAACAGCTGTACAGCTCTGCCTGGGATGGGTTCCAATTTTGAAAAGAATTAAAAATAGAGTACTTTGAATGCTTTTTCTTTGCATAACTGGCCCAAAGCATCCAGCCGGGCCATGGATAAGCTTGAGAAACTTCGGCCAAAAATTCATATTGAATATTTATATACATTTTGGGAAAAATTTTTCTTGAGATAGTGCTCTAGAATGATTTGAATAATTTTATTGCTCTTTCAAGCTCTGTTCACCATGCAAAAAGAGACACATTATTATTTCTTAATCTGATTCAATGAAAATTCTGAAAAATCTGAGAACAAGAACATTTTCTGCTCTGTCACCATTGAGCTTCAGCACTGTTAACATAATGTGCACGATTAAGGAAGCCATGGGATCAATTTTGAAAATTAATCATAAAGATATTGCAGGTGTCTTATAAAAACGTGTTTTGTTCTGTTTTTCCTGGAGACAGAATACTGCATGTAGGTGCAATTCAGTTTATGTGTGGATGAACTGCTTATATTTTTGTTTAAATAAACAAAGCTATTAAAATTCACGTCTACATACTTTTTCACCCATTTTCCCCTTAATCCCCCACACTCAGGCCATCAAAATCATTGCACTCCTGAACTTAAGTTAAGATCATCAACAACTCCATCACTGTAAATCCAATACTCAATTTTCTGTCTTCATAGTAGCTGCCCCTTTTAGGTCATTTGACAGACAAACACTTCCTCTTTGAAGCTTGACTTGAAACTTAGCTTCTTCATGTGGTTTCCAGGATAGCACATGTTGACTTCTCAGTCTAATCTGTTGGCTTCTTCTGCTATTCCAGAGCTCCAAACATACTAGCACTCCAAGTGTACGCTTAGGGCCTATTCACTATCTACACTCTCTTCCTGGGAATCTGATAAATTCATTACATCAAACTGAATATATGTTAATAACTCCCAGATTTATATTTCTAGATTGAATCTCTTCCCTGTATTCCAATCTCATTAATCAATTTCTCAGTAATGTCTCCTCTTGGGTGGCAAATTATCATCTCTAATTTAATGTCTATTAAATTAGAATTATAACTAAAACTCCAATTCTTTGCCATTTTGCCTACAGCAATCCATTCTTCCTCACATTGCTTATTTCCAAATACCCCTTCTCTCAGGAAATATCACCCTTATTCATCCTATTTCTCAAGCCAAAAACTTAGGAGTTATGGTTGATTCTTCATTTTTCCTCATCTTATAGCGTCAGGTCCACTTTTACCATCTATTCTGAAACTGATTGACCATCTTAAATCATTTCTACATCTCCATCCTGGATCAAACAATCATAAACCATTGCATAGGCTCCTGAAGCCACTTAAATGGTCTTGTTCTAGTCCTGATTTTAAAACAAAATGCCATAGGGGCACCTGGGTGGCTCAGTGGGTTAAGGCCTCTGCTTTTGGCTCAGGTCATGATCCCAGGGTCCTGGGATCGAGCCCCACGTCGGGCTCTCTGCTCTGTGGGGAGCCTGCTTCCTCCTCTCTCTCTCTGCCTGCTGCTCTGTCTACTTGTGATCTCTGTCTGTCAAAAAAAAAAAAAAAAAAAAAAAAAAGACAAAATGCCATAGAGCTTCCAGAATGTTTATGTTAAAATATAGATTATATCAAATTTTACTAAAGATTATAGTGATTTGTTCTTAGTTTTAAAAAGCAAAATTGAAAGTCTTTTACCTTTTTTTAAGGAGACCCTAAAAACTCTGCATGATGTATTTTAGCCTACCTCTCAGACCTCACCTATTACTGTTTTCAGTCTCTGGATTATAGGATTACTGACTTATTTCTGCTTCAACTTTTGAGTTCATTTTATACACACTCTGCTCCCTTTCCTTTCAACACTATTCCCCTGTGTATTTGAATTATGAAGTTTGTCTTGCAGTTAGGGTCTTTCAAAACTTTCCAAGGCATCCAGGATAAAGTGTCTATACTCATTTCTTTCTAGGACACTGTATTTTTCTCAGAACACTTTTCTATCTGCAGTTATCTACTTCCTCTATTTGATGTTATGTTTATTTTTGCACTGGGCAGCTTTCTCTCTCTCGCTTTTTTTTCTTCTTTGACATCACTCTGCCTCTTTGTTTCAGAAGATAGCTAAATTCTTCCTAGTGTGCTAAAGTGGAGAGATTCTGTTCTCTCTGGCCTCTCCTCTTTCTTGGGACTCCTAAACCTTATAATTACCCCCTTATATGGGTCTATCCTTTCTTCCAGCCTGTGCTAATTGTTTTACTTATTTTCTCCTTTGATTCTCACAACTATTCCAACATCAATACTATTAGAATCATATTACAGATGAGAAACCAAGGCTTGGATTGAGACAGTAACTTCTCTGTGGTCACAAAACTAGCTGGTGGCTGAGCAAGTATTCATCCCTTCCTACTCCACTATGTACCGGACCGCCTGCACCCCGTCTTCATCCCCTACCTGTTCCTCAATCTGCTTAACTTCTTAATTCTCTGGTTTATCTGGAAGGAAAGTATCTTGTCATCTGATTAAGAGGGATTATTGTCAGAAGTAAATGCTTAGGTTTAGCCCTTCAAAAGAATATTTTAATTTTTTTAAATTTTATTTATTTTTTGGCAGAGAGAGAGAGATCACGAGTAGGCAGAACAGCAGGCAGAGAGAGAGGGGGAAGCAGGCTCCCCGCTGAGCAGAGAGCCCAATGCGGGGCTTGATCCCAGGACACTGGGATCATGACCTGAGCCAAAGGCAGAGGCTTAACCCACTGAGCCACCCAGGTGCCCCAGAATATTTTAATTTTAAGTAGTATGTCCTTTAATAAGGAGAGAATTCTTTGCCCACTCCAGTCTGACTCCTCAGAGCCTCACACAGAATACTTCCATTCTGACCTACTCCAGCACAAAAAGGTTTAGAGTGAACAAATTGACACCCAATTCCAAAAGGCTCAAGTTCTTAAACTGTATGTTGTCTGTTTCTCCAGGATATCCATTATAAAGACAGTTCTTACCATACGAGCTTTGGAGAAGGTTAAATGCACAATAAACATTGTTTAATTTTGCGTAGAACCACATAGTGTATGTCCATGACTAATTTTTGAAGACTCATTCCTGATTCTAATTCTAAATCCATGATTTTCTGCGACATTTTTTTACCTTTTTTCATAATCCTATGTCATATGCTGTATTTAATGTTTGAAAGTTAATTACTATACCCACTTGAGATGAGAGCACTTAGTAGACTATTTCTCAGAACTATTTTGATGTTCTATTAATTAAGTCTCAGGTCGATATGGAAACAAAATGGTTTTCTAAAGTATTTATTCCTTCTATTTAAAATTTATTAAACAGAATATGCACTAAGCAGTTTAATAGTTCTTATTAGTAATATTTAGATGGAAAAATTTAAGATATAGCTCATGATCCATTTATTTTTTAAATAGTTTCACCAATAGGTCCTAAATATTTGCTGAATGAATACACAAATGGTGTAGTTATCTCTGAGTTCTTACTTTCCCTGATTTAATTCATTGTAGATAGAAATCCTCTCCCTTTTCAGTACCAGCAATTCTCATACTTCATCTTATTTAAAACAGGGGCATAACAGGTATCATTGCTTGTGCTAAAATGATAATTTTTGAACACATATAGGTCAATTTTTTTAACAGCTGCTTAAATGATTCTTTCAACAAAAGTAAAAAAAGTTCTTTATTGTTTTCTATAAATAAATTTGACAAAAATTTCTATAAATAAATTTACTCCCTGCACTAGTCATACATAATGTAACTGTTTTCCCTTCTTACCCCCACCCCATATCGGTTTCTCTCTTCTGTGACCCAACTTATTTTACTTTGATCTCAGCTTGGATCTGAGGAGATATCGTCAAAGGCCAGCAGGGGCTGTTCCACTGATGTTGATGGTGGCAGAAATGGCCTGAAATGTGTCAGGGCCCTGGATTATATCCCAGGAAAGACTCTGAATCAAGACTAGAGAGGGGCTCCTATTGTCAATAGGAGCCAGGCTTAATTCCAAAAAGTTGTAATAACTCTAACTGCACTGGATCACTGTCTTCAAGTGTGACAAATTATGAAGGATGAAAGAAGGTGCTGATTGTGTACATCTGACAAGAATCACCAACAATGGATTTTGAGTCAAAATAGCCTGGAAAAAGACCTGGGCTTCCAGATTCTACTGTATTCATGATACTTTCAAATATATTTAGCACATGGCTTAGAATATGGTAGGCATTCAAAAAATGTTTCTCGACTGATTTAGAAACCTATTTGTGTGACCCCTTTGATTATCAAAGCAGCAAACTGGCAGCACAGAATATTACGAATGGAGAAAAAGGAATGAGAACAGAAGGTCACAATAGTGATCAGTCTGGGAAAGATGTTTATTCTTCACCACACTTAAATAAATTCTCCAGACAGCCGATGATCTAGTGATTTTATTTATTTATTTATTTATTTATTTATTTATTTATTTATGGAATGGAAGGACACAAATTTGGACACATCCCCAAAATCAACACAGTGGTTTTTAGTGCCTCTACTTTTCTAGGCCCTTTGGTGGTAGCCTGAAACTTGAGTACACTCAAAGTCACCCGCCCTGAAAAATGCTGGTGATCTCGTACACAGAGTCAGCAGTTGGCATTAGACATAGGTTGCATTCAGAACCCAGAGAGAAATTTCATAGAAATCCCAACTGAGAATTCCCAGAAGCATTTTTAAGGCAAGGAAAAGCTATTTTAATGGAGACATCTATTAAATGGATAGGCTTAAAAAAAAATTGAACAATAGATTACAAATGAAATTTGCTCCTGACCCTGCCCTCATATCCCTATATTACTTTGATTAAGACTCTTAACTCAAGGGTGCCTCAGTTTCCTCATCACTACAGCCAGGTTAAACTAAGTTATCTTTCAGGGCTCCCTCCACTTCCATTATGTGATTCATCCTAAAAATCAGATTTCAAAGCTTCTAATAGACTGGGTTTTCCTAGAGAATAAAAATACCCTCTTATGGCTCCACAGCTGTGCAGTATAAAAATTACTGTCTGAGTCTTTTTCTGTTCGATGATCTAGTCTGACCCCATCAGAAAATACCTTTTAAAATAGGCCTCTCTAATGTTGAGAAAAACTTGGATTCATTTCTGTTTTTCTTTTTAATTTTAATACACTTTTTCTCTAACACTCAGTTTGTTAAGTTCATTATATTATAGTACCTAATCTAAAAGATAGGATGGTGTTTCTAATATTTGTCTCAATTTCTCTTTTTCCTTCCACATTACTGATTGAGTTTTCTGATTTTCAAGCAGCTCTAGTTCTACCATTTTAGAAATAGTTACAGGTATTTGATGGGTGCTTGTGGTTATTTTTGACTTACATGATAAACAATAATAAGCACCACTTTTAGTCATGCAAGTCCTATTATAAAAGAAACTCCAAGAAATAATTTTAGAATGAAAATTGCCATGGAGGGACACCTGGGTGGCTCAGTTGATTAAACATCTATTTTCTGCTCAGGACATGGTCCAGGGTTCTGGGATTAAGTCCCACACTGGGCTCCCTGCTCCCTTTGCCTGCTTTCGCTCTCTCTCTCTCTCACACATACATACATACATACATACATAAATAAATAAATAAATAAAATCTTTCAAAAAATAAAGACCTATCTCCAAATACAGTCATATTCTGAAGTACTGGGAGTTAGGATTTCAACATACAATTTTGGGGAGATATAATTCTCCCCCCCGAAAATATCTGTAACACCCTATTAATAAATAGTTATATTACTTCCAAAGTTTTGTTTTAAAAAATCATATTGTAATAAAATCCTTGTGAAGGTTTCCTTATGGTCACAACTTTCTTTAGGGTATATATCTAGAAGTGGGATTATTATTTTTTTAAAGATTTCATTTATTTATTATGTCAGAGAGAGACACAGAGAGAGAGAGCACAAGCAGGGGGAGCAATAGGCAGAAGGAGAAGCAGGCTCTTCGCCGAGCAAGGAGCCTGATACAGGACTCTATCCCAGGACCCTGAGATCATGACCTGAGCCAAAGTCAAATGCTTAACCAACTGAGCCACCCAGGCACTACTGAGATGGATCTTTAAAGAGGTAATTAAGTTAAATTAAGTTAAAATGAGATCATTGAGTCTGACTAGTCCTTCTAAGAAGCAGACATGAATAGTCACATGAACATGAACATTGCTGCTCAGAAAGCATGAGGAAACCATTCCTTTTTAGACAACAGAGATCAAGTAGGAAACCTGGACTTCTAGCCCCACGTAATAGTAATAAGGTGGTGCTGTTACCCATTCCCTGCAGAGTGGGTCAGAGGATGCCCACTGAAACAAGCTTTCAATAACTTCCAGAGTCACAAAATATCCATGCTTAGTTGACAATCACTTGTCATACCACGAATGAATTAATTACAAAAGATAATCAATAGTGATGCAGATTTTAGAATTAATGAATAAGATTTTAAAGCAGCCATTAGCAAATGCTTCAGTGACTAATTATGACCATTTTGGAAATAGATGAAAAAATAGGAAGTCTCAGGAAAGAAATAGAAAATTTTTAAAAAATGGACATTTTAGAACAGAAAAATACAATTATCATAAAAACAAAATAAGAACATCCGATATATAGGCTAAATAGCAGAATGGAGGTAACACAGGAAGAGTTTGAAATATTAAAGATTGTGTCTTTCTTTTAATTTCTTAAAGGGCAAAAATGTATATATAGTGAATTTCAGATATTTTGTTGAAAAACTGTATAGGCTCTGGCTTTGAATTATGCTCCTTCAGATTTTTTTTTTTTTTTTCCCCAACAGCAGCAGTTAGGGTATAGATCACTTGAATCCATCAAAGATTGAAATGACTGGTGCTGGGTTGCAAGTTCTGTGAAGATTGACTTATTTCTAATTTATGAGTTTTCTCCTACATCATAATCTTTCAGGGGTCTTAACTGAAAGCTTGGAGTGTTTACCAAAATTTCTTCTTCTTGGCACACCCAGATAACATTTTTTTCGTTTCCCCACGGTCCTATAAAATGTCAAAGACTTTGCTTGGCTTTCTGGTCTCAGTAGTCATTTTCTAGTTGGTGTCTTCCCTTCTCTTCCCTTTGAAGCTTGGGGTTAGGCAACTGTCTTGATGAGAAAAAGACATACCAATTATGAGGCTCTCTTCTCTGTGGTTCCCTTGTCTATGGGATCCTCCTGCTTTGGTAGCTCTTCATTGTATTTTTTGTTTCCACAACTTTGTGGGACTGCTAAAACCTCCAGACTCTTACTTTCTTGGAGAGATAGAGGTGGTACAGAATGACCCCCATGCATCTCAAGACATTTTCCTTCTCATAGTGATGTTGACCCCTCAGGTCATGGCTGTCTTGTTTGATTGCTAATGACCACAGCTACATGGGACACTTATGGTGCCATTTTTCTTGTTGTTTACCTGACATTTATATGTTTTCTTGACCAGTGGTCTGGTTTGATACAAGCTACTCTGTAATTGCTAAAATCAGAAATCCTACAGCCAATATTTACACTAAAAATATTGATAAATAATTATAGGAGGCTGATTTACAAAATGCATACAAAAGACACAAATGGATTTTATTTTACTATAAACAATATAAATGTATATAAAAACACCAAATGTATATTAAAGACACCAATGGATTTTATTTGACTACAAACAATATAACCAAAGTGTTAGAGTCAGAGAAGATAATGTATCTGTCAGGCTCAGAAACTAAAAAATGAAGTTTTCAAACCTCTCACAAAGATTTTGAGAGACCAATAAAATTATGTAACAGAAGAAATATCTGCGTGCATAGAGCATGTTTTGTCTTTGCTAGGAATAATTATAGATTGATGTTAAGAGTAGAATTAAAGCTTTATTTGAAGGCTGTAATGGGGAAGGTATAGAAATGATCTGAGTTCATCTGTAAACCTAGAAAATTCAGGAAAACAGATTTTGTTTACATTGAACATTAAAACTTACAGCCCATAGGGCTCTCCAACAAAGTCCTAGGCCCTTCCAGAAAGCAAGTCCTTTACTATTCAAGCTTATATTAGATGACCACAGACACAATGTTATAGAGAAATTTTTTTTTCCATTAGGAGATGAGTTGCTTTAAAATAGAAAGGCAACAACAAAAATAGTTATTTCTCTATTGAGAGCAAGTGATATGCCTGGTGCTCCGTAAACACCTTACATCAAATATGCATTTAACACTTTATTATTTTCACTTTACAAATGAGGAAATTGAAACATAGAGTATCAGTCACTGGCTTAGGGTCAAACAGCTAGCAAGAAATTGAGATAGGATCTAATCCCAGACAACCTGCTCCAGAGACCACACTCTGATGCATCAAACTATTTTGTCAAAGTGAAGATATTTTTTATTTCATGCTTTAAAATGGTTCATAAATAGGTGAGCTATAAACAGCTCACAACAATATGAACATATATGTATATTTTATTTGTTTACCATTAGGATAATGTGACAAACAACACGGTTAACATAGTCATGGATTCCAGGTTATTTGTTATGTACTCTCTTTACTGAATCAGTGTAAGAAGCAAGGGGTATACTCTGACAGAGTTGATTGTCTAAATAACATACTCACAAGAAGACATACAATACTAAAGTGGTATATAAAATTTGCCTGTGTGTGTGTGTGTGTGTGTGTGTGTGTGTGTATGAAATAAATTGACCAGACACATGACATTTTTATGTCTGTGGGTAGCATTATATAAATATCATACTAGTGGACTTGACAGAACTTTGAAATGTCATTTAATACCACTTTAATGCCTACTTTGACTCTATTGGTAGATTTATTACAAAAAATTTTAAAATGCATGCTTTTGGAACTTGCCAGGCAAAAGATTCTAAGGTCCTTTTTGTTATACAAATGATTGTTTTCATAACATTTGTCATAATGTTCTTCCTTATTTAGAATTGGAATCTTTCTATGGAAAGTACAGCCACATACCTCTACTGCTATCCCAAATGCAGGGATTATAAATTTTTGTGTACACTCTTTCAGATGTTGAAGAATCAATCATTAATTTTGCCCCTTACAATTAGTGTGAGGATCCAAATAAAAACTATTTTAACCAAAAGTAAGCATTAGACTTACTATTTTTGAAAGGTTATCAAAATAACATTAAGAAGTGTTATCCTACCTCAGCACAATTATGAGAGCTGACCCCCTTAATTAACTCTGTAATAACATTTCATCTTTTCTCATGGTGCTTTTAACACAAATATTCCAGGGTTCGCTTTAGAGTCTATTTTTCTCTTTTACTTTTAAAGTCTTCACAGGAGTCCAGAATTTCAGAAAAACTGTCAAAATGTGTTGAAACATATTTAAAAGAATGCATATTTTTATGGATTGGCATAGTTTGTACATGTTACTTTCCAGGTTTTCAGCTACATATCAACTCGGAAAGAGTTCTGTGTGGGGGAAATACCATAGTTGTCACAGGGCAGAGGGGACTCTCCAGTGTCTTTGACTTTTCTCCAGGAGAAATTAAGAGAAGAATTCATCAAATGTGAACGTTAAGAACTCAGAAACTGGAATGTTTGTCCAGAGCCCCAGGCCACAGAGCAAATGTTCTTATGCTGCTGGGCTCCAGGGGAAGACCGAAAGCCAAAGTCAACATGAGCAGAAACTCCATCTGACTGATGCTGTGGAAACAGCTGTGAGCACTTAGCTGGAAAACCACCTCAGATTCCTCTCCCAGAAAAAAAAAAAAAAAAAAAAAAAAAAAAACTGATGATATGGGAGATGGGGAGTAGGAAAGCTCTGTCAGGGTCTCTCTTCAGCTGTGGTCAGAAAAAAAAAATACTTTCTTTCCTAAAAACTGTAAATAGATGGGTTTGGCCTGGTCATAATAAACCAGCAAAAAGTAAAAAAAAAAAAAAAATTTCTTTCCTTAAATTAGCTCATGTCCCTTCCTTTCTTTGTATATTAATCGGTATTTGGCTTAAGTCATCTTTCATTGAATTTTTTGGGTAAAGACCCATTTGATCTTAGGTTCATCTTCTATAGGAAATCGGATAGTATTCAGAATAGCATTCAAGACCAACTTGGCTAGTGAAAGTTTAATTTTAATAAGTTTTCAATTTGTAAGAACAGCCATAATTCTTTTGGTTGAAATTTTATTTCCTTCTTATTATTCTCCCTGGTGGCTTTTGTTAACTGTTTAGCAGGAAATAGAAAATATTACATGAAATAATGAATAGATTTTGATCCAGTCTGGGAAAATGAATTTCTTCCCTTGTGATCACAGCTTTTAAAACTAGCATGGTCTTCTAAAGAAGAGCTATGGGTAAAGTGGTTAAAAAAATCTTATAAATAGCAACAACTAAGGGAAAAAGAGAATTGGGGATAGCATTACTGCACTTCTGAACATTCTCTATACTACAAAATGGCACATAGTCCGAGTATGAAATGTTGACAATAAGGTAGCTGGACTGAACAAAAACAGGTATTATTTATAAATAGACATCAAAAATTAATGTAAAATAAAATATACACCAACACTTAATTTACCTTTCTGTAAATTAGATTAGATTAGATTAAATTAAATACCTATTTAATAATGTAAATCCCATAATTTTATGATAAATTTAATTCTGGGCTGAAGAGTCAATATATAACATGGATTATTAAAATAAGTGATACGTTTTAAGTATGATTTTAAAAGTGACTTGCATTATTGAGCACTATATTTAAAAAGTAACTAGTACCATTCTAAAATGAAGGTTTCTCTAAAGTAAGGTGAATTCCATTCATGTATTCAACAAATATTTGTCGTGAATAGGCCCAATGTAGCAGTAGATGCAGCAGACTCCTTTCCCTCATGAAGATTATATCGTCGTAACGAGGCAATATGCAATTAAGGAAATGTATATACTATAGGTCATGCTTGGATAACTTCTATGGTGAAACATAAAATAAAGAAAGGTAGAATAAGGCATTGAGGTTGGCAGCTGCTAGTTTATATAAGATGCTCAGGAATGGCCTCTCTAAAACAAGTTACTTATAAGCAAAGACACCAAGTAAGATGGAGAATCATGTCACGAGGCTTTTGGTCAGAAAAATGTCTGAGGCAAAAAGCAAAACAAGTACAAAGCTCCTGAAGCAGAAAGATGCTTGGGTTATCTGAGAAAGTGAAGGTGACCAGTTTGGTTAGACAAATAGAATGGAGGGAGATGGACAGGACAGTGGGTGGAGGGGATCAGAGCAAGGAGGGCCTTGTGGACATCTGGCTTCTGGTCTGAGATGGAAGCCACTGGAGAGCATTAAGCAGAAGACAGGCCCAGTTTAACAGAAGTTTCAGGATCCCTCTGACCTCTATGTGGATAACAGAGTAGGGAGGTGCGGATAGAAGGAGAAGAATCAGAGATAGAAGGGAGGAGAGGCTTGGAACAGAGTCATGGCAATGATAAAAAGTAAGAAGTGGTTGTATCCTGAAATTATGTTGAAAGTAGAACCCATAGAATGTGTTCATGATTTAAAGAGGATTCAGAGTTGACTCCAAACATTTTGATCTGAGCCAAGTGGAAAACTAGATGGAAGGCTTTTGAGGAACTGAATTGCTTTGGAAACATTAGGAGATCCCTCAAATGTCTCAAATGGCTAAGAGACTGCAGACGAGAGAAGTAGATGCAAGTTGATTTTAGGGGGAGGTATAAAGCTTCCAGGTCTGGGTGAGAGGGATAAAGTAGAAATAGCTAATGATTGACTCTATCTAGGAAATTAATTCAAGGTACTGAGTCAAGAAATGAGAAAAAAAAATGCTAGAAAAGGAATAGTGTATCAGGAATTTTCCCAGGACTAGAATGATAGATTTTCCAAGGCTAGGCTATCTTCTGAAAGCCAGAGTATTTACTTAAAGATGTGAAGACAACTGATAGGGTATGGAGGGTTCCAGCAAAAGACGTCCACTTACTAATCTCCTAGTCAACAGTGGAATGTAGCTCCTCAGAGACATAGAGGATAACACTGTGCTATGATCAAGGGCTCTGGCAACATGCAGATGAAATCCTAGCTTTGCCACTTATAATTTATATGACCTTGGGCAAGATATGTGACCTTTCTGAGTTCCTTCATCTTTAAAATAGTGGTCGGAAAATTAAATGAGGTAATGACTGTAAAATTCACAGCACAGGGCTAGTCGCAGAATAAATTCCAAGGAGTGTTATCTGTATCCCCACCAGCCCTCTAAGATGCATCTGAGCAGGAGTGAGATTTCAATGATCAGGGCCCCAGCAGGCTAGATAGAGCAGAGAGCATGCAAATCTCCCTTTACCAGCATGAAAAAGAACAGCTGCTTCCCATATGGAAATAAGATGTTTGGAATTTTTCATGTTATTGCTTTTTTTATGTCTCCTGAGTTGTCACCCCAAAAGGCTGAAACACCTCAGATGTAAATGTCATGGTTTTTCACTTCTTGGAAGAATTTGAAATGAATGTGTGTTAAAAGAATTGCCTTAAAACAATAGAAATGCAGTTATAATTTTCTTATCAAAGCAGTTATTAAAGTATGAATTTTATAATTACAATAAGAAGAAACATGAATACAGACAAGAAGATAAAATGAAAAGTGACAAGAATTATAGTGTTGTGGAATCATGATTTTTTAATCTCAAAAAACTTTATTATACCATATTTTATATTATATATTTAATTACCTATTGTTTTTATAAGTTTATAATTTATAGTTATAATGCATATGTACTTATATATGTAATCATATGTGCATAGTAAAATGCCTAAGTGATTATATATATCAAAATATGGGAGTGGTTATGTCTTGATGGTTATGGGTAATTTTTCATATAATTATATTTTCAATCTTTTCTCTAGATTTTTGTAACATAATTAACAGCTCTGTTCAGAGCTAGTCAGAATAAGATGTATGCTTATCCCTAGTCTTATTAACAAATGGCAAAATATTGATCTCCCAACCAAACATCCACAGATGAAGACAATTTAAGCCTTTTTTCAAGGTTCTTCATGAAAAAATATGCTAAAGGATACTAATTAAGTACTGACTTTATTAAATACCCATTCCCATCATTTACTCTCAGTAAATAGGAGTCAAAGTTGCCCTAAATATAAGTGAATGAGATCAGAGTATTACGTAAGACATAATTGACTAATTGAATGTTGCTTTATTTGGTATAGTTTGATTCTGTTTCTGGCATCCTCTCGAATCAGAGAATCTCTAACTTCCTTACAAAAATTTAATTTAATAATAACTAAATATTAAATTATCTGAACAAGTCAATGTTATTCCTAGTATTCTTAAATAACTGAAAAATACTCACTTATTCCTATAAACTTTGCTCTCCTTTCAATCTATAGATTATTAAGTGATCTAGCCAATCTCTTAAGCACCATCTGGCAATTCTAGGTAAGAATAATTGATGGGAAGTAGACACATAATGTAGTTCATGGATGCCCTGTGCATCTCCTAAAGCTGTCTGCAAAGATACTGTTTCCATATAAACCTCACAATGCCTCCGAGCATATCAAATTTCAGATAGTGGTGACTATCTGAAAGACCTCACCCTGTTTAATGTTTTTGCTAAATACAATTACTTAGCCTTTAGCAACTGGCATCTGCTATAAATGTCTATGAAAACATACATAAAACTTTTCTAATGTTGGGTTTTACTCACATTACCTCTAGCTAGCGAGAAAACTTCTCATTTAATAACCTGTAAGTTTTATGGAAACTTGTTGTTCAATATATCTAGAGAAAATATCATACAAGCCTAAGAAGCCTTAGGAGTAAGATGCTATCAAGGTTCTACATGCAGGTCTGGACATATTAAAGTGCTTTGTGGATGCCAGTGAGCATGACCGGAGATAACAACAACAACAACAACAACAACAAGAGGTAACTTTATGTCCAAGGAAAGTTTATCCTTATACATTTTAGTGAGAGTCATGGCTCCTAATTAAGGCCAACTCTCAAGGCCAAATGTAGTTGGCTTTCATCAATCCATCTGATTCAGTACAGCTGTTTCCTAAGGGAAACTGGAGGCCATAATTTGTTCTCACAGGATTTATATTCTGTCTTATTTATTTATGATAGATCTTTGGGTTTAGAGGTTACATAACCATATGTTTATAAAACCATTAATTGACCACATAATTTATCTATTACTGACCATGCAAGTAATTCTGGGGGAACATATCAATAAATAAAAAATTAAAAAGACCTCTTAATGATGCAAAATGTGAGCACCCCAAATGCCTTAAATTGGGTCATGTAGGAAACTGCAGAAATCATATTGTTTTGCATTTCTGGATTTGGAGACAAGCCACAATTTGAGAAAACTCAGGAAGAATTAGCAATGCTGACTCTGCCATGAACAACACAATTCAAAGAGTGCTTTCCTGAGACTTTAAAAATTATTTGGCAAGGAGAAGGGGAGGATGGTGAAGGATACGACTCAGAAGGTGACCTGGCTGAGACAAGTAACAAATGCACTTGAAAGAAAAGTGGGCACTTTTGCTATTTGAGCCTAGGAATTGTCTGATAGGTAATGCAGGCTTATGGGAGGTCTTATCTTAAATAACATGTTTTGGTTCCAGGATGATTTAAAGTTTGAATAATAGCAGCCAGATTCCATTATTATTAAAACTATTCTCTTTCCACAGTTGTAATTGGATTGGAGCCCAAAATTCCAGAGCAGTGGGTTATAGCAGAAATAGTATATAGAAATGAAGCATTGGTTGCTTAAGAAAACAATAAAAATGGACACAAGCATAAGTTCTTATGAAATTTCACATTCCAACAACTTCTTTGCTTTACCCTCCTGCTATCCTTTGCAGAGATCCAAAAATTTTCAGTTTTGACTCAGTGCCCATTAAAAAAATTTTTTTAAAAACTTTTTTTCCTCAATGTTTTAACAAAAGGGATTTTAACTTTACAGCTGTCAAATGTGGGGGCTACACATACATTCCAATGACTACAGCTCAATACCACTCAGAATATTCTTAGAGATTACTTCTCAGAATTTCAATCTGGATCCATTATAACAACACAGAAAAACTGTATTTTCTCTCTCCCTTGCTCTCTTTGCTATAACATGGAAATAGTCTTTCACCCATACTTTTGTTTAAATGAATTTTTGGTCCTTCCAAAAATTAATCCTCTTCCTTCAACACATGAGCATTCACCACTAAGGAGAATTAGAAGAAGAAAAACAAAGACATGTGCTTCAGATGTCAAAGGAAATCTGTAAGACTAGTGGGGGTATTAAAATGGTAATCACATCCCCACCAATATGTGACAAAACTGAATAGAACAAAACTCATTTGGAGCTGTGTTAAAAGTTAATTTAATTATTTTATAGTCCAACCTCATAAATTTACAGATTAAGCACCTAATAATTCTTTTGTCTGATCATCTGATCATGGAAGTTTTGCTCACTAAAGGAAATCAAACACAATTAAGCCTCTTACTTTGTGTTTATGATAGTTGTCATTTTTTAATAAGAAAATAGCATGTTTAGAAAGAGATTAGTACAGAGAAAAACAGAATTCTGTATAAAATAACCAGGAAGATTATTGTTGGATGACCAGTCAAACCCCATGGATGATTATGGTTAGTGGGGGATGATTATGATTACTCTGGATGGCTGGCTTTAGAGTTCGTGAAGGGCAGGTTCTAGAGGTTTCAGTCCCAGCCCTTTAGCTTACTAGCTATAATGATCTGGAACAGGTCCCTCACATTCTCTGTCCTTTAGTTTCTCCATCTCTAAAGTAGGGGTAATAATAGTAAGACCTAATAGAGTTGTGAGGCTCTCTTGAGATAACACATGTGAAGACCTCACAACAATGTTGAATATTCATGTGTACTCTACATATATTTCCTTCTGTATGATTATATTTTATATTATATATGAATAGTGGATTATGCTTTCTTAGTCAAAGGCAAAGAGATGTAAGAAATATTAGAAATAGAAAGGAGTTGAAAAATCATATAGCAAAGAATCTCCAGTGATTTCAAGTAAAATATGTCAACAGTAAGGACCCGTTTTAGCTCTGGGTCTCAAAAGTTTCTTTTCTTTCTTTCTTTCTTTCTTTTTTTTTTTTTTTAAGATTTTCTTTCTTTATTTGTTTGAGAGAGAGAGAAAGAGTGGGTGGAGGAGCCAAGGGAGAGGAAGAAAGAGAATCCCTAGCAGACTCCACACTGAGATCAGAGCCTGACACGGGGCTCGATTTCACAACACTGAGACCATGACCTGAGCCCAAATCAAGAGTCAGACACTCAACCTACTGAGCCACCCAGGTGTCCCTCAAAAGTTTCTTTTCTTTCTTAATTAGCACTTTCTAAATGAGAACAAATGTTTCTTGAAGACAGCTGAAAGAAACATATAGAAACTATATATTCACATTGAGTAACATAGAATAGAATGATAGCACTTATATATCTTTAGCATCTGAACATATTTTAATATTAAGTCTTTTTGGTGAATTTTAGTTCATAAAGATACTAACTTAGATTTTCGACATTCAAGTGTTTTGGTATTTGTGGAACTCGAGTGTTTGATGAATGCTGGTACATAAAAGTATAAAAATCTCAAATAAAGTAGAACTGTAATTCATATATACAACAACAATGATGATGATAGTTACCATTAATTGAGGGCCTATAAAATGCCAGACAATGTTCTTTGCACTTAGAATGAAATAGCTTATTTAGTCTTCTTCACAACCCCATGAGCTGCATACTATTTTTTATTCTATAAGTTAAGGAAGCTTTGGCACAGAGAAACTAGGGAACTAGCCAACATGACAAGGATATGACAGAGATAGGATGTGAAATAGAGTGAAATTCCCCAAGCAGGCATTTCCCAATCCTCCTGAAATAGGGTTCTACACACCACACACACTTCTTTCCTGAGTGCCCTGCCTGTTGAAGTTGATGGAGAGAAATCAAACAATCTGGTAAGATGATAGGCTGATAGCCTTTAGTATTGATCGGTTCCCTTTGTTGATTGCAGCTCTGGCCCAGAAAGCTACAGCAGAGGCATCAGTCATTATTACTGTAAAGACACAGATGCCTGGGGCAGAAGAAATTGCTTCCTGTAGTAAGAATCCCCCTTGCATATTCATTACACACATTTTTACATTAGTCTCAGCCTAACCTCAACAGGGACATTCTTCTACTTTGTGGCCTTTCTTGTAGCTTCCCAGGGTTCTTTCCTAAATTGAATGAAGGCCTCTAAGCATCAGCTTTGGAATTGCCATGACTAATTGTCTAGGAGATTTTGGTATTCAAGCAAACACCAGGACTGACATCCTAAAACAGAACATTATAACTTTTGTTGGCTGATTCCCCTGGAGATGATTAATGGGGACATGACTAAATATACTCTCTGACTATAAAAGCAAATTAGGAGGAAAAAAAAAAAATAAAAGGCCGTTGGACAGGGATACCAGCAAATCTTCCAGGGCAACCTGCTTTATGACTTGCTAAGAAAGGCATTGATATCTTCCCTCAAATACAGACAATTTAGAAAATCACCTCATGGTAGTCTTATCATGTTGGAAATAAAATTTATAAAGTACTTACAGAAGACTCAGTGTTGCAGTTTACTTTTAGTACATAATCTGATCCTTGATTAATCCTTTTCAATATGAGGACAAACACATGACAGGGCGCAGGGATATAAGTATCATGTCTATTGAAATAAGTAACTGCACATCAGGTGAGTGATAAGGGATACACTCTTACTAAAGAACGTTGCTAGGTTCTAAGGGGCCCCCATATATATTGGCAATAGGTCATGTTGTTGCTACTACTTTTTTTTAGCTAGAGCAATTTTCAAACTATAAAACAAAAATAGGAAGCGTATGGATACATTTATACTGAATGCAGCCATTGGGTCTTAATGTAGAAGTCTGGGATATTTATTTATTTATTTATTTATTTATTTGGATATTTATTTTTAACAGTATTGAGAAATTAATGTAATGAAATGAAACTTCACCCTTATAGCCCAAAGAAATACACTTCAAAAAGGGAACACACTACTTCACATTATTTTTTATGACATTTTACAAGTTTATATCCTAACATTTAAGAGTTAAGATTTAAACTTAGTTCTTTCATTTGTAAATTTGTGATAATACTTGTGAAGTCCTGAAACATGAGGATATAAGTAAAATATTTAGGAGAGTGTAAAAGACTTTATACTTGCTGAATAAGTGTTATCTATTATGTTTCTAGATTAATATGATTCTTTTCTAGAAAGGTGTCCTCATTAATAAATTTTGCTGAAATAACTGAATATCACTATGGATAAGAATTAATTAGATTAATTCTCCACATTACTAAAAACAAATATTTCAAATAGAAAAAGATTTAGAGAAAATCTAGAAACAATTGGACTAACATGCTTATCCCTATTGGAAGGTTAGATAAATTACATAAAGAAGAAAGGAAAAATATAATAAAAGACAATATGACCAGATTTCAATATATATAACTTTTGTTATATCATTACATTTGATTAGCTGATAAATGATAGGTTTACCAAATCTGTAACAGCATAAATGAAACAGAATAACACACATATTAACTGAAAAAATTAGGGCAAAAATATAGCTTGACAGCCACTATGGTCTACCTAATCCAACAAGATAGAATTTAAGTGAGTGGGCTATAGAATGGAATTTTGGGCAAATTTATTTTGAATGAATGTACTTTAGGTGAAATGATGTGTAAGAATAAATATATCATCTTATGTTTGAACTTGATGTTTGCTGTCATTAATATTAAGATGGACCAATCTGGTACATCAGCTAGAATGAGTTGGACAAAAAATACCAAGATAGCTTAAAAGGGAAAAATTATCCTACCTCTCAATAAGTCCCAGAGTAGGATGGTTTTCAATGTGGTTAATTCTGTGGTTGAAAATCATCAAGAACCAGTGTTCCCATGGCACATGTATAAAATGGAGCATTACTCAGCAGTAAAAAGAAATAAGCTACTGTTTATATAATGACATAGATGAATCTCAAATCCATTATGCAAAGTGAAAAAAGCCAGAGTCAAAGGTTATATACTACAGGATTCCATTTATATGATCTTCTGGGAAAGACAAAACTATGACAGAGAAGAAATCAATAGTTTCCAAGGGCCAGAAGTGGAGGAAGGTGACTGCCTACAAAGATGCATGAGAACTCTCTGGGGGCAACGAAACTGTTCTCGACTGTGGGATTGTTACATGACTCTGCATATTTGTCAAAATTCATCAGTTTTCTACCTCTATTTTCACTGCATTTAAATTTATCTTGACAAATTTTAAAATAAACAAAAAAGAACTACTTGTCATATTCTGTGTGTCTGCCTGACCTGGAAATAATTCACCTTATGTATATGTACGTTGCCTTATTCCCAGATATCACAGGTGGGTCAGATAACGTCCAGCAGAAAGGAAGCTGTCCCTTTATGTGTTCTCTTTTTCCTTATAGGAAACTATTTTTCAGAAACCTGTTTTCCTATTCCCTCACAATACACTTTCCACACATCTCATGGACCATACTTGGGTCACATGTCCATCCATTCCTTAATAAATTCTGGCAAGGAAAACTAATTAAGCATAATCAACATAGATTTAAAATTTAACCTTAAGCTTGAGATAAAGACACCTTTCTTGAGGCTAGCTACCTGAACACATTAGAAATTCACTGGGTAAGGATAAATCGTAGTTGTGGTAACCATAACTAGTAGTGATGAACAATGAATAGAGTCTGTTCAATTGGCTAGCTACCTTGTGATTTTATTCAATGATAAACTTTGGTACAGATCAACAGGAATGAGATAAGACAAAACAAAACAATCAATCTAATGCTTGACCTTACTTGCATACTTATTTCATACTCTAATACTCGTATCTAGTAACAGACACATTTTTCTATAATTGGAAATGTAATACCCCTCAACGTAATACTCTTGACAAAGTTGCTTGATGAGAGATTGATTTGGAAACTATGTCGTTTAAGGAATTAGTGCAAGAAATAGACCTGGTATGTGCACCAGCATGTGGAAGACACACTAGATTACATCTGTATGCTGTTGAAGACTATAGAGTGAATCATAAGCAGAAAGCACAGTGTGATGTAGGGGAGAAATTTCAAATAAGGTTAGAGTTATTCAAAGACTTCCAATGATTGTAAATCACCATTCTGAATATTCAAAGCTGACCTAGGCAGTGCCTCTATCAATGTAGTAGAAGAGGATTCTATTATTGAATGGATCATTAGACTAGACATTCTAAGACTCCACAATATTGATATGATACTAAAATTTTTCTTAAGTATACAAGGAAATACATATGTACATGTGATTTTGTGCATACAAGATATTCAAATATACATATATTGCATAGGACTAAAAATATTTTATTAATGAAAAGACTAGAAGGTAATGTATAATAAAATAAAATGTGTTATATAAGGCAGGAAGATTATAGATGAGTTAGAAACAAAATCTAAGGGAAATCTAGATAAGAAGTGGAAAATTTCAGTTTAGTATAATACTGGGGAATATTATACTACAAAACCCCTGTTTTTTGAAATGTGCCTTCTTTTAGAGAGACTCAAAGCTGACACCAGGTCTGGGAGCCTATCCTGGCCCTACTCCTTATCTAATCCAAAACATTTGATGTCCTCTCTGATTATGGTTGCTAGGCATGTGATTTTTGAAAATACATAATTGAAGACCCTCACTGACATAGAGATTTTTATGAATTTTCATAGATAATAGGAAAAATGATTATCAGCTTATCTATAAAAGGGAGAGAAATGCTTGACAAATCATTTCTCTATGATTATGCATAGTGTTGATTGTTATTATATTTAGTTTTAGTTTTTATTACATAATGCCGTTTCTTTTTGTTTACCATTTAATAGAAGCAGAAAGGCCAAGACTAAAAACAGTAACTAAAAACAGTAACCTATCATTGACTGAGCCAAAGGAAGAGTTTCACATTTCAAATTACTATCATTATTATTTTTGCTAATCATGGAAAAATGGTGCTAACTGGAAATCATTCAAATGCATCAGATAAAGTTAAGAAAGTTAGCTATCAACACTGAAGTAGAAACAGCATAGCTTAAAGTCAATAGTATAAAGGATCACTTAATAGCACAGGTGTGCTTGGGTTATTTTTAGCTGCCTACAAAACTCAAAGTTAAATAGCAAAGAATTGCACGTAAAGCTCTTTCTTCATGGTCTAGTTATATCCATTAACCTTTTCCTCGCATTAAGTGAATTTGTTCTCAAGTTATTTAGGAGCTCCCATTATTTTATATATAACTTTAGAAATGCATCCTGAACCAAGAGGCTTGCTGCATGGACGTGTTGTGCTGAACAAACATAAAGAAAACAAAAAGACGTTAGTTAGGAGAAAGACTGTAAGAACCCAGATCCAAGAAAACAAAAGGACAATAATAGAAAAACAAAAAAGAAGGATTAACTAAACATAATTTAAAAAAAATGAAAAACAAAACAACAACAAAAAAGAAGGACCATAAACTTGTTGTGTTTGTTCATTTTAGACATGCACTGAATAGAGTAGTTCCCCCTTATCTGCGGGGGATATGTTCCAAGACCCCCAGTAAATGCCAAAACAATACTACAAACCATATATAGACTGTGTTTTTTGCTCTACATACAAACCTATGATAAAGGTTAATATACAAATAGGCACAATAACAATAGTGAATAAAATGGAACAATTATAACAAATATATTTAATAAAAATTACATGTGATTTCTCTTTCAAAATATCATATTGTGCTGTACTCACCCTTCTTCTTATGATCATGAGAAGATATAGAGATATATCTAGAGAAATATAGAATGCCTATGTGATGAATGAGGAGAATGACAGAGGCATCATGACTTAGCATTAGGCTGCTGCTGACCATGTATCAGAGCGGATCATCTGCTTCCAGACCATGGTTGACTGCTAGTAACGGAAACCATGAAAATCAAAACCTCAGATAAGGGAAGACTATTGTACCCAGAGTCTACAAAGCTCTATATTGGACATTTTATGATGACATAATGTACAAACCATTTCATTTTCTGCCCCAGTGAGTTCAATATTGTTATATAGAAGAAAAGTGATCATTATGATAGGCATTTCCATTAACATTAATGCTAAGTAAAATGATTTTCCATAGGTTGTGGAATTCTTGCACTCTTTTTACAAGAAAACATTTTCAGAAAAAAATTTGCACTTTTTTTTTTTTTTTTTGAGATGTAAGCAAGAATAATGGGCAGAGACTTTCCAGAAAGTTACAAGCTCTTCCTCCTTGGTTAAGGGTTTCTCTACTTTGCTGGTTAGGTCAAAAAATTGAGTTATTTTGTTTTTAAAAGCAGTAAAGTAGTTATTTATTCAGTCACTAATACATAGACGGAATGTTTTTGTAACACTCATATTGCAGGTATATAAAACAGTCTAACAAACACTCAAAAGATAAAAGTTTGTCAATTTCAATAGCTCAGTTCATTTAGCCCATCTAATTTCCCATAGCCCCAGCATGACAGAGCCCCCTTGTATCTTCTCTACTCATTGGAATGTTTTATACTTCTATGCTTGTTATTTATTTTGATTCCCCAACCTGAAATTTTCTCTCTTCTCTCCTCAACATTTATTCAGATTCTGCTGAATCCTCAAAGTCCAACAGAATCCTTGCCTCCTTCATGGAGCCTTACTGCCCCAAATTACACTGGCATTTCCCTCTCTGTTACTTAGTATGCTTTTCTGAGAGGAGTGGTGTTCAACACTACTGTTTTGTTTCCATCTGTTCATTGGGTATCAGCCCTGTCTGTACATTAGATTCATTAAAGGTGCTTAAAAAATGGGATACTTTATATATAATAACCGAATTAGAATTTCTGAGGATAGAGCCTGAGCATTGCTAGTTGAAAAAACCTTCCCAGGTGATTTTGATACATAGTGAAAATTGAGAAACCAGTTGGTTTAAGGTAATTTTAACACAAAGCTACCCATAAAGGGCTATAATTTAAGACCTCCCCTCCCCCCTTTTTGGTTATTTTCCTGCCATACAGAAAAATCTAGAAAATGTAACACATATTTTTGGATTCATAAATTCAGATGTCAAAGCTCATTCTGGCCCCAAGTAGTGTGCTTTGGTTTCACTTCACACGCAAGTTCCAATCATGGATAGTTACTTCTAGTACATCACTTCAAGGAGGATTCTGAGGATCTTCTGGCTTTGGCAATCATCAAAGCCTTTTGGCCATACGGTGGAGGAACAAGGAAGACTCACCATGCATGCCCTCCCCCTCTCCCTCCCTCCCTTTCTCCTTCCTTCCTCCACCTGTGCAGCATTCACAGACTTGCAATACACACCACAAACCCTTGGAATTTCTATTTCCACTGTGCAGAGTCACAAGAACCAGGAGAAGTAACAAAAAACTCCCCAAATCCAACATATGACCTCCAAAAAACCAATATGAATTATCCTATTTATAGGAATACTAAAACAATTTTTTTCATCAGTGTCTGGTTTAATGAGGATTAGATTATACCAGTGGCTCCCCTCCACTCAAACAGTCTCCTTTATTTTCATTTTCCTTAGTTTCAACTATCTTTGGTGGTACTGAATAGAAAAGTCTCCTTGTCACTAGTGATTAAGTGTTACTATTCAGATTACCGAGATTGCTAGACTTTTGTTCCTAAAAGATGCAATTTGGGAACGGTAACATTTTCAATTTGGTTTTCAAGTTCTGTTGTCTTCAGAAAAGATTCAAAATTTTCTCTGAACTAAATAAGCCAACTGCTGTTCTTACTTTCTATAAATTATTGGCAACAGAAATGCCAAATAATAAATGAAGTATTTTACAAAAACATATTTGTGTTTTTAAAAATAAAATGAAGATTCAAAACTCGAAGAACATTTCTTCTTCAATTTTCCATCCTGTCAGATATTGTGTGTTATCTGTGATATAATTTTGGTAGATAACAATTTTCCCTATGTGAAAACAACGTGTCCTGTGAATTGTAAATGATGTCTAAGGAGTTTTTTCTTTTTTAAACAAAAGTGTCTGGATTGATTGTGTCTGGAATTCCTCCAAGTTGTAAATATCTCTGTCTAACGGTTTTTAGCCAGCTCAGTTTAATAGCAAACATCTCAAATTTTTAATAAATGAAAGAAAGAAAGAAAAAAAACCAACAACCCTGAGTCTGCATAATGTTTGAATGGGTGAAAGTAAATCATACCATAACAATTCTGCATTTTTATCAAAGGGGGAATCTTCTGTTGCTGTAACCACAACCTCTCTAATTCCACGAGCCAATTACAGGGTGTGAAGTAATAATGTTCTAAAGGGAAATGCCATTCCACTGACCTCAGAACTAGAAGGAATAGGTAATGGGGCTGGGTAAACATCATAAAATAATAAGCATGCACAGTAAGTAAGGTGAAATGGAAATAGAATGTAATTATAACACCTTTGATCTTCATGCTTTGAATTTACTGAGCTCTTTTTGACTATGGCTGTCTGTGTGCAGAGAATGGCTTATATTCCCCACTATATACACCTACTTAAGTAAATGTTTTCATCCAGCTAACTCCCCAAGTTAGTTATGATCCATTCTGATGGACTTTAGGGAAGGTTTCAAGTGGAATTCTTCAATACCAACTAATCAGTTGATTGTTTGAAAACACTCCTACACACTCTTTATAAATAAATGTTTCAGAAATTTAGTAAATTACATGTACAAAGAATGAAAATCATAATGTATGCAGATAAAGAGAATAACACCCTTTCTTTAGTGTGCATACCATTTCTTCTTTTGGCTTCCTCAGACTATAGTGATCATAATTTTGGGGGGGGGGGCAGGAAGGGGCAGCAGGAGAGGGGGAGAGAATCTTAAGCAGGCTCCATGCCCAGTGCAGAGCCCAACACGGTATTCAATCTAACAACCCTGAGATCACGACCTGAGCAGAAATCAACTGACTGGGCCATCCAGGTGCCTGGTGAACATAAACTTTTTAAAACTCTTAAAGCATTTATGTCTGTCCAAGAAACTTACTATTATAATCACAAGTTTTGTGTGTGTGTGTGTGTGTGTGTGTGTGTGTGCGCGCGTTACTCTAAGTGCAGAGAACAGGCTTACCCATCTTAGTATCCCCTTTGTGGGAGTCATACAGTACTTATATCTAAGATTACAAATACGGGGGATGCCTGGATAGTTCAGTTAAACATCAGACTGGATTTTGGCTCAGGTCATGATCTCAGGGTTGTGAGATTGAGCTCTGCATCAGGCTCCTTGCTGGGTGTGGAGCCTGCTTAAGATTCTCTCTCTTGGGCACCTGAGAGAGACTCAGTCGGTTAAGCATCTGCCTTCGGCTCAAGTCATGATCCCAGAGTCCTGGGATCAAGCCCCCCATTGGGCTCCCTGCTCTGCAGGGAGCCTGATTCTCCCCTGCCTGCCATTCCCCCTGTTTGTGTTTGCTCTCTATCTCTCTCCCTTGCTCCCTCTGTGTCAAATAGATAAATAAAATCTTGAAAAAAATTTTTTTCTCTCTCCCTCTCCCGTTACCCCATCTCCCACCCCTCTTCCTCCTTAAAAACCAACAAAAAAACTATAAATCCTGGAGCAGACTGGCTCTGCAATTGATTATACAACATCTCAGAGTCTTGGTTTTTCTCACCTGTGTTATGGAAACACCACAACCTGCTTATGGAATTGTTAAAATATTAAATAATATAATGTCTATTATTATGTCATATATACACAATGGTTGGTTATTAGTGATTACTCAAAATTTTATCATTATTACTAACAGTAATATACAAAAGAGAAAAAAATGAGACAAAATGTTTTAGATTAGCTGACATATCACTAGGCTTCTAATAGAAAATCCACGATAGACTCAAGCTGGAATAATTTGAGAAAGGTTCATTTACTTGAGGACTTATAGCATTTTAACCCATATAATTATTCCATATAATTATGGCTGCTTTAATTCTCCCAATACCACAGACCAGAAACATTCTTTGTTTCTTTCTTTGTTATGCAATGAGTGACTTTGAGTCCTTGACTAGGACTTTTCTGCAGTCCTCACCCACCACCCCTATCAGTCCTTGTTATCACCGGAAAGGACACCATTTTTGAAATCATAATTTCTAACATTCTACTCCTTGACCACAACTTCCTATTGTGGTCTCTTACTCAAGCTGGTAGGGCTTTAGTAGGTAATGGTTACTTCTGTCATTATAGAATTAGTGTAGCCCTGTCTTCTGAATGTAGATAGACGGTCAATGACTATAAATATATAAATACACTTTAAAGTCATCCAAAAATTCTTTCTCTTGGAAATTTAGAAAATATAAATCATCAAAGATAAACAGGGCTGAATGGTGGTTTCACTGATTCATCTTATGGACCTAGGAATTTCCATGAATTTCTGCCCTGCATTTTCCAGGGCTTGGTCAGAAGGGTTTTATTTAATGATTAAGGGAGTCAGGGTTAGTTTCTTGGTTTGCAAACCAAACTAAAACAAAGCAAAACAAAATGAAACAAAAACCAAACCAAACCAAAATAAAACAAAATATAACAACAACAAAACAAAACAAAACAAAACAAAACAAAACCCCTAATAGATATCTATTAACACTGTAACTCTTCCTCTATAAATTTTTAATTTCAAATCCATTAATTGTATTATACTCGTCTCATCCATTACTCTCCTCTCTTATCACCTCTTCTTTTCCAACTTAGATTCCATAGTCCATTTTATAACCATTGTCCAGTAAATATTTTCATTGTCTTTGCTATCTTTCCAGCAAAATCCCATTCACATTTTCTAGGTTTGCATCCATGAAACTATGACTTGCTGGAGAAACTTCACCTAACTGGTCCGATTCTGCCACCAGAATATGTCTCAAATTTCTCCAACACTATTTGTACTGTGAATAAAAACTAAACCCCATGACTCCTAACTAGACTACTGCTGCCTCTCATAGTATCTTAAGACCAACTCTTGATCCATTCTAATTCACTCTTCACAAAACAGGCAAAATAAGTTGTGTAAAACATAAAGTCAATTATGCCAGTGCCTTCTGTAAAATTCTTCAATGGCAATCTTTTTATGGGAAAAAAAATTCAAACTCCTGAATATTGCTGCTTCATGTGGTTCCTGTTTAATATTCCAACATCATTTCTCTCTTTCTTTTTCCATTGTGGGTATACTTCTCTTCTTTCCATTCAGTAAAAAGCTAATATTGCCACCTCAGGGCCTTTGCACATGCTGTTACCCTTGCTGGAAGACTCTTTTCCTTCCTTTGCGAATTTGAGTCCTTCTCTTCTTAGGTACTTCAATGTAATATTCTGTGACCACTTTCCTTCACTGCTTTTCCCTCCATGCCCTATTCTCCTCCTTTATGGTTTAATTACCATCTCTCCTCCATTTCGTGTGAGGTTAAGACCACGTTTATTCTATTTGTCTTTATACCCCATGCCTGCTACATAGTCCTTGATACATGGTAGATGATCAAGGAATATTAAATGAGTGAATAAAACTTTAGATATGAAATACGAGTAAGAACTTTTGAATTGGGAAATCATATGCTGTATCACTATTAAGTGATTATGTGATAAGAAAAAATAATTAAGTGATAAGACTAATTAATTAATTGATTGATAATTAAGTGATAAGAAATTAAGTTATTAGGTGATTAGACTAATTAAGTGATAAGAAAAAGTAGAAGTTAAGGGAGAGAAGTGAAATTGTCTCTTTTAATGAAATAAAACTCAAGATACTCAAGGTTACCCTTGTACAGAGTTTGGGTGATCTGAGCCTTGGTCTCTTCAGTTAACATTTTTTTCTCCTAAACTTCCTCCGTCCTTTGATTACTCCTGTCATGATTTGCTTACATCTGTAGGTGCTATCTCCTCTAATGGCTCTAAATGAAGCAACTATAGATAATCATTCTCTATAGCAAAGCTACAATAGGCTGAAAATACACAACATATTGCTAAACACAAAGGAGAACAAATGCCTCAGAGAATAAACACAAAGAATATAAAAAGTGTAAGGAGTCCAACTTATAAAATACAAGTGTCCAGTCCTGCTCACGTTAGGTCCCTGCTGAGTATGCAACCTCTGGCTCACCCCACCTCTTGATAAAGCTGCCTCTACACATGCTGTAAAGGGCCAACATAGCTTGCCATCTTTGTCTGAAACTCTGTGCTGTCCTGAATATCTATATTTTCAGTATTAGTGTCCCTACCTTGGGCCTCCATATTTTAGAGGTGTCTCCTCTGGTCCTTCTCCAGGTACCTCTTCACGCGGAATGAGAAAACTGATAGACCAAGGAAACCTGCTCATCTAGAGGCTATAGCTCTTGTCACCATTTCTGATCTGTACTTCAGGAACCAGGGACTCCAGCACAGGTGCCAGACCCACTTCTAGAGACCTTGCAGTCCTCTTCACTACATCCACCTTCTGAGGGAAGATCATTCTCTAGAGTGAAAGTACCTCTAGGCCTGAGGGTGGCCATACAGAATGAGAAGGTAGGGAAATATTTAATAAGAGCAGTTGAAATACCTTTATTAATATCAGATATAAAATAAATATTTTAGATTAAAAACACATAATCATTAAATGTTGGAAATTATGGGAAAATAGTTTAAACTCAAATACACAAAATTTGGAAATGAACTTTTTTTATTAGGTCATGTGCCCATACTCTAAATTCAGTGAGGTTCTGCCCTATTTTTGTAGAGTCTGTACGCAGAGTTCCACATACATAATAAGGAAGTGACCTATGCTTTAGCTGGATGATTAAGGAGAATAGAAATGCACATACAGATGTTTGGATGTTTTCCAACAAAAATAAGCCATTTGCTTTTCTTCTCAGTGCCGAAAAAAGATGAGCAAAAATATTAAAAAACAAAGATAAACAAGCCTTGCTGCCTCATCCAAAACTGATTCCATTTAGGTCAAGGTCATATGATATATCTGTGTGGTTTTAATTACATTGTTTTCTAGTGAGCATTATGGGTGTGTCCCATTCTAATTTCAATTATTTCACATAATTTTCCAACTGACTGTATTACAGTGACCCATGCTCTTAAGCTTTAAACCAATCAGAACTCCACCTAATTTCAGTGGGAATATTTTATGAGGATAAGCTGAATATTTGTACCTAATATCTTGGAAGGCAACAATAATCTGTGGATTAAAACATGGCTTTTGTAAATAGAGAAATGTCCTTTGTTTCATCACACAATTGCTAAAAGAACTCCTGTTAATCAAATGCTATATAGGAATTTACTTATTTAAATCATCAAAGGTGTTTTCATGATTCCGAACAACTCCAGTAATAATGAAAAACCTCTGGTTAAAATAAACAGTGCATAAAATAATCATACAAAACAATGGAGTGGAGCCAAAAAAAACCACCCTCAACTATTCTGAGGATTTGCTATCATTGTACATTAGCAAGAATGTTACTTTTGTACAAAATCTCATTAGTCTTTTTTTTTTTAATTGAAGTATACTTGACATACAATGTTATATTAGTTTTGGGTGTACAAAATAGTGATTGGACAATTTTATACATTATGTGATGCTCACCATGTGTCACCATATAATGTTATTACAATATCATTAACTATATTTCCTATATTATAATCTTCATCTCCATCACTTATTTATTTTATAACTGGAAGTTCGTTCCTCTTAATCCCCTTGACATATTTCACCCACCCTCACGCACACCTCCCTTCTTTTCCAGCAACCACCAGCTTACTCTTCGTATTTAAGTCTGTTTCTGTGCTTTGGTTTGTTTGTTCATTTGTTTTGTTTTTTATTTTTTATTTTTATTTTTTTTAGAGTTTTATTTATTCATTTGACAGTCAGGAATCACAAGTAGGCAGAGAGGCAGGCAGAGAGATGTAGGGCTCGATCCCAGGACCTAATCATGACCTGAGCCGAAGGCAGAGGCTTTAACCCACTGAGCCACCCGAGTGCCCCTGTTTTGTTTTTTAGATTACACATATAAATTAAATCATATAGTATTTGTCTTTTCTGATTTATTTTACTCAGGCTGTTTTAAACACATGTTATTAAAATTACCAGAGTAAAGTAGGTAGGGAGGCTAGTTTTAGAAAACTGGCAGCCTATCTTCAAGCCTTTGGTATGAATGACAGATTTTTAAATAACTTTTATTTTAAAAATTTACTTTGAAATGATAATGCCACGTTATAAGTATATAAGTAAGACACACCACTTGGACAGACCATACTATCTGTACTATCTAAGCTATCTTAATGTATACACAATTTACCAAATCATTAGATAATGGGGCTATACCTCATTGGTTAATTGTTGCCTTTCTAGTATTTTCTGTATATGGGGATGTGTACATGTTTCTTGTCCTTTTGATATAACTAAATCTCCAAAGAATAGTCTAACCTGTTATGTTAATAAACTAAAATCTTCAAAATTTTGTATTCTCATTTGCATACTACATATGTGCATTTCTATAAGTGGTTAGGTAATCAGACAAAGCATCTTTTCCACCATTATAAAAATTACATAGATGATAGGAGATTGTATCTTAATTTTCCAATGAAAAAAATAAAAGCAACAAAAGGTATTATTTGTAAAGTTAACATTTTAAAGTTATCATTTTCTAATATAAAATAATATAGAAAAGATATTATATTTTCACTAAAATTCAACATACTCACCAAATCTTTAGTTTTTGGTGAACTATCATGTTTTAAGAAAACTATAAGATTAGGATAAGGAGAACAAATGTGTCTTTATCAGGCTTTTTCAATCATATTGTTTAGACTCCATTCAGTGTATTTATTTATTTTTGGTAACAGAAAGCCCCCTGAAAGACAGCGATTGAATTTTCAACATTTCTCTTGTGTTTATGTAGCATGATTAAAATAACAAGAGTTATTTATTGCACTTCGATAGGATCCTGATTCTAACAGACATTAAATTGACCCAGTTGTGGCTAACATTGTATTTTCAGAAATAAAAATTTTCAGAAATAAGCAACCACACTACTTTTAACAAAAGAAAAAGAAAATTTGTTGCATCAAATAATATATTCAACCATTTAATTATCTGAATTTTATTGTAAAATGCATTGTTTTTAAATGACAGCATTACTATTCATAAAAACTATTTTGGGCAAAAATACATAAATTGAGATAAAACCATAGAAAAGCTAAAGCACTGGGGAATTCCTTTGTAACTTAAAGAATCTAATGTGTTTGTGGTCAGTTGCTCTTCAAAATACTTACAGAAATAGGGAGAATTATCAAGTACAGGTTCTAATTTATAAATGTTATTAGGAAAAGATAGAATGCACTATACATTTTGTTATATTAAAAAGGAAACATATTTATGCAAAGCTATTTTACTTGGGTGTTTACGAGGACCAATGTATATGGACCTTCAAATATCTAGTTGCTTGGAATCCTACAAATAATCTACCCAGCTGACTCATTCAGATACTCAGATATCACCTGCGTATTTTGGTGCAAACATGGGCCTTATCATGAAATTATTCAGGTTTATTTATGCTTCTACTCAACATGTTTACCCCAAGAAAAAGCAGATACTGGTCTCCTTTGCTGATTTGTTTCTTTACATTGAATTTCTTTATTGATTGTGTTTTCACTTCATTTGAACTTAGAATATGTCTCAGATCTGTGCATATAGTTGTTAGTGACACTTTGTTAATAGTGGCAAGATAAAGTTGCCAGTGCTGTAACAAGAATATTTTATTAATTGTCCAGGCTGGGCACCAATCCAAGGTAAAACCAACATGATAAATGGCCCGTTGCCATTGTTTTCCAAAGAAATTATAGTACTATTCTTCCCTCTCAAACATTGGCTCAATTCCCATTTTTTAATTGATCTGCAAGAGGCCGACACTATTATTTTTCTTAATTTTCTTGTTTTGGGGTTGCTTAATGAGTTTCTCCCCTTATTCCTATACTCATACCCCATTATTCCCACTATGTTATTGCGTGTAATTTATTTAAATTCTTAACTTCCCTGACTTGTTTTCAGCTCCTTAAGGTGAAATTTTATGCTTAACTCATTCCTAGCTGCTTCTCTATTGTTCTATTTGATAGATATCAGTAGTTTCACAGAGAGGGAGGGAGAGAAAGGGAAAGGGGAGGGAGAGGGAAAGGAGTCACAAACTTAACATGTCTTAGTCAAAGACTTAATTTTTGTCAGAAAGCATTCAGTAATCACTAGGCAAAAAATATTTTACAGAAAATATACTGAGTTTTAAAGTTACCTTGGAAACAATGGAGTCCATCCAACATGATGATGACACGTGGAAATAATAAACTGTCATGAATATATGTTTTTTCCAGGCCTTTTGCATTACAACATAAATTCCATTGTGTTTTTGAAAGTCTTTCAAGGGGGAGTTTTAGGAGTTGTTGTCTTTTTGATCAGACAACTTAAAACCAATTGTTAATTTATGCCTTGGATGGAAACAGTGTTAGATAAAAATCAGTTCTTATAAACTTTATGACAACTGATTCCAAACAATATTAGATCAAGGTATGAAAAAATGGCCATGAAAAATAGCATGCAGTCAAATCTGTATCAAGTACAAACTGGAATATAAATCACCAAATTATTTTATCAGAATGAAAAATTCTACATACAAATAACACTGTTCAGTGATTGCCTACATAGTTTAGTAAAAGCACTGTACTTATGATATAGCACCTGTTAAGCACCCAAACAAAATAAGATGCCATAGTTTCAATGTCCATCTGGTGGCCATTTGAGACTGTAATTTTAAACTGTTACAAATATGGCTATTTCCTAACAGAGGGGAAAGAAATCTTGATTTTTCTAGACAAATATAAACCACAGAAAAGTCTTTTCTGTGTTCTGATGAGATGTAATGACAGGTATATCCATAAGAAAATCTAAGTAACATGACAGTGTCATTTTTTTGAAGAGTAAGAAAACTTAATTTTACTAATGAATAATTTGTGTTTGATGGCCTTGACATAAAATATTTTAATAAGAGGAGCTAACTCTGCCAACGTATGTTGTTTAATCACTAAGGAAAAAAAATATTTTTGTGTAAAAAAAAATGCATGGTGGATAAGCTTCAATTTTTCTCATAACCAAGCATTTTAAGGAATGACCAGAATAGTATTTTATATTCTTTTAGCATCCAACAAGGAATCCATGACCCTAGGGGAACAGAATTATTAGGAATCAGTTTAGTCCCACTTTTGATGCTAATATGCATGCCAGATACATTTCAATAAGGACGCAAAGACCAAGACGTTGTTTGCTTGTTTGTTTTTTGCATGCATGCAATAAAAATGTGATTCTCATGATAATTTGGAACTTCTTGAACTAACAATATCTTTGCTTGAAAATAATCAACCTGAATTTATAAACCTAAATGATAGAGAGTATTAAGACTACCATTCAACATTGGTAGTAAACTAAATACACTTGTATAAATTAATAAGATTTATTCTGTTAGCATACTTCTCAAACATACCTCATTATTCTGTAGCTGACATTCACCTATATAACTAATATAATTATCTAAGGTAATTTTATATTCTGAGCATACAAGAGAATTTTAGAAATTTCTTAAACATTACCGAAATGGAAATATTTTCTAAAGTAATTTATTTGGGAAACATATTTTATAATTTTTTTTCTATTGTGTGTCTTCAGGCTTCAGTGGAGTCTTAATATAGATTACTGTAGTGTTGAATGATGTAATAAATACCATTTGAAGGATTTTTTTCAAGCTGTTTTCCTCATGTGTCTATCAGAGTGTAGCTCTTTTCAGTCTCACATTCCTCAGGGATTACACTCAGGAATTTTAGACCCCAACTGTTCACAGTTTAAGGCAGGAAATACTGCAACATTAACTAAATATCTGTAGGAGAGCTTACATAAATGCAAACACAATTTTCAAGTAAAATGGCTCTGTCTGAAGGCAACCATTTGAACCACTTCCTTAGTAAGGTAGAATGTCTACTTATTTATTTGTTTATTTACTTATTTATTTTTTAAGATTTTATTTATTTATTTGGCACACACACACACAGAGAACATAAGCAGGGGGAGCAGCAGGCAGGGGGAGAGGGAGAAGCAAGCTCCCTGCTAAGCAGGGAGCCTTATGTGGTGCTGGATCCCAGGACCCTGGGATCATAACCTGAGACTAAAGCAGAACCTTAACCAACTGAACCATCCAAGTGCCCTGCAGGATGGCAACTTAAAGAAAATGGAAGCATGGCTATGAAATCTTTATGATCAAATGCTTTTCACACATTTAGGGCCACAAAGTGAATGAAATCTCACTTGTGTGACTGCATTAATTTTTTTAAGATTTATTTATTTGAGGAAGTGAGAGAAAGAACGAGAGAGTGGAGGCAGGGGCAGAGGGAGAGAAACTCAAGCAGACCCTGCGCGGAGCTTGACCCAGCGCCCTACCTCATGACCCTGAGTTCATGACCCGTGCTGAAACTAAGACTCAGATGCTCAACCAACTGTGCCACCCAGGCGCCTCCAAAGTGTTCTTAATGGGAACCTTCAGTTATGTCTGTCCATAGTCAGTACTTCTTGGTAATAACCTGCTTTACTTGGGTGAAGAAAAAACTATGGAGTTCAGTAGATATTTTTCCTAAAAGTAAACCAATATTTTGTGATTGACATTCTTTCCCAAAGGAACAGACTTACATTGACAAAAGCCAGTGTTGCCAAGAGTCAGATGCTCAACCCACTGAACCACAGAAGCGCCCTTCAGTGACTGTTTTAAAATGTCTTTTCGGGAAGCAACACAACCTGTTGCTCTTTAAGTCTTAGCTGATATATCTTCATTTTAGCGATACTTTCTGAAAAAAAAAAAAAAAGAAAGAAAAGCAAAAAATCTTTAAGAAAGCATTGGACAAGTCCAACTATGGAATTTGTTTGTTCTAATAAAGAGGAAGCTGAGGCAAAATCCATAGACAAGTCACAGGAACCTTTCTAAAAGGGACTTAAGGTAGTATTTCTCATCTAGTATTCTCTCTCTCCCCAACCCCTGTCTTTTTAAATCTTGGCCTGTCTTTGCCTGTTCACATAACACCCTCCTAAAGAAAATAATTGTCCCTACGCGTTTGTGGATTATGCTTCTGGAAGCCCCAGTTTAACAACCTGATGGGGAAAGAAAGAGAGAGAAAGAGTGGGAGTAAGCACTTGCATTTCCTAATGTCAGTGTAACAATTCCAAAGATGAAGTCTGATTTGCTTTACTTGGGTCACATGCCCATTTTTTGACCCATCCATTGCTCTTAGAGAGATGGGATGCTGTGATGAAGCAAAACTAGGTCATATGTGAGCAAAGGACAGGGTCTTCAACAAGAAGAAAGACTGACAAAAAAGCAGTAGCTACCACATATCATTGTTACAATGTTGTTGTCCTTTCCCCAAGAAGCTTAAAACTGAGTATATAGCTTCTCTATAGTAATAGTATCATCCAGGTCTTCTGTATCTGTAGGCTCCTGATTTTTTTTTTTTGGTTGTTAAAATAAATAATGATTCTCCTTCTTAAACATTTAATACTATAAATCATCTTAGAATCTCATTGGAGATAGGTAGTTCCTCAATTACAGAAAAAGAATAATGCTAGATTAAATGTCGGGTTTCTAATAGATTAAATCTGTTGGGCTTCCAATAGATCAAAGCATTATCTATTTTAGGAAAGTTAAATGAAGCATAACAGTTCTATATTAGCAAATGAGAATGGCTATACAAGCCCAGAATGTGGCCTAGAAATATTACGGACTCTACAGTTCATTCCTGCTAACCTCTGGGTGACTTAAACAGTAGTCAAACTAGATTCAGCTGTGACTTTAATAGTTAATGCCATATTAAAATAACTCCTTAATGTGATTATATCTTCTTGTTTCTAGAAATGCTTGAGCTAATGTAAAGTCCATATCTGACTGCATATAACCCAATATTATGAGATGCTGCTAAAACTCAATTAGTTTTCAGAGAGTGCAATGAGAAATAATGTATAACACTTCTCAGTCAACACATTTTAAAATTGTAGTTACTATCCGGTTTGGATTGTCATATATTTAGTGCTATTTGTCAGTGGACTAGAAAGGTGTTAATTATAAACAGTGAATAATGGTTGCATATAATATTATTTCAGAGCCGTAGCGGATGTGCTTAAAGGTATCAACTAAACTCTGGTTTCTGCAAAAATGTTTGGAATAGGGGAATGGAATGTCCCTTATAGCCTCTGGAGGGAGTGTGGTCCTGCTAACTCCTTGATTTCAGACATCTGGCCTCCAGAACTGTGAAGAATAAATACCACCTAGTTTGTGGTAATTTGCTATGGCAGGCCTAGGAAACGAACATAGGTGGGAACATGTGCCACTAAACCACAGTGGCCAGAGGGAATTTTTCTTCTAGGTCCCACTCTGTGTTTATATTTGGGGAGAACTAAGCATTTTTTTAACTTTCAACTGTGGGTTTTTACCTGGGATTGTCTTGGATTTGGGGAATCCAAGGGAATTGTCTTGGATTTTGAAAAAGTGAGTAATGAGTTAGAACTTTTGCAACTGAATAGAGTCTGATTATAGATTTAAAAACCTCTCTAGTAAACAGAAACGCATAGGAAAAACTTCTATCCTATAGGGATCCATAAATCTTCCTAACACTTCAGAAGATTATTTAACCTTTGTTAAGACAAAGGACTTTATTTTCTGCTCTTTCTAGGACTTTAAGATGGGCTACTATTGCCATTCTTTGATTACCACCCTTGTATATATTACACTGTATTGCAGTATCTGTATAGTAAAAGGTCTTTCTTATTTCACCACCAACTCTGAGGTCTAGAACCTTTTCATTTTTGCAATTAGTACAGCGCCTGACAAATGGGCATTTAATTTTAAGTGTTTGATGACTAAATAAATTAATGAATGGATGATACTAAGACTGGGGCTTTTTTTTTTTTTAAGATTTGGTAGCATAGTTTAGTAATACTCATGAATCCCATAGAACAGTTTTTTAAAACATTTGGTGGCACAGTTTGGTAATACTCCTGAATCCTATAGAACATTCGAGGAAATTATATTTGGTTATAATTCTCTAATAGCTTTTTCTGATATATATCTGGGTACTGAAAACTTCCTTTATCTAACTCACTGAAGCCTCTTCTCGTGTAGCCACTTTCTTATCCAAGCAACTGTCAAGATTTCTGGCCAGAGTTGGTCCTATGTGTGTGGATAGGCCAGGTCTGATGAAGCAGTTCTTCCCAGTCTCATCCTTCGAACTTAACCTGCAACCCTGTGCTCTACCACAAGGCCACGAGATGTGGGGGTCTAACCACAATAAAATTCCTGTCGTTTGGCCACCATGGTTGAATTCTATTTATCTGTATATCCAAGGTTCACTGTCAACATAGCAGTTTAAAGAGAAGAGAAAGGAGAAAGAATAGAAGATAGGCAAAGTTGTTTTCAGACATGTCTTTTGTTCTTTTCCTAGTCTTCTAGGTCAGTCCATGCTGGTGGTCTAGTCCCACTCTGAACACACAGGTAAGTAAGTAACCAAGAGCCTACTGAATGAATAAATCATAGTCATGAGAAAATAAGACCATGAAGCTTATTTTTAAAGCTAACTTGATAAACCTAATATAGAAATAATTTAAGACTTACCCAAGGTCACACCAGTAGTTTGATGCAAAGCCAGGACTAGATCTACTTTTCTGTTATTTATTATATAGTTTTGATTTTATAAAATTGATGCATGATTAGGGTAAAAATAAGCTCAATCATAGCACACAAATGTACAATTGAAAATGTGAAGCTTAGGTGTCTCCTCAATGTCTCCAAGTAATCATTCTTGTAATGTGTAAACACATTTTCAGGCATTTCTCTCTGCATCTACACAAATGCAATTTTACCTAATTTTAATATTCTCCTTGCTGTTCTGTAAACTGTTTTTTCTTCTCTCCACCATATATCATGTGGCTTCTTTTCATATCATTAAGCATATGTCTACTTAATTATTCTTAATAGCTATATACTATTTCATTTTATATTTAGACTATATTTTCATTTGTTATCCTTATTTTTGGAGATTTGGGTTATTCCCAATTTTGACACTTATAAACAATACAATAATTATAATCCTGTCTCATGATATTTTCTGAATCATTTTGACTAATTGTACCACCTATCTTTGATGGGAAGAAGCTGTATGGTTCCTTTCCTTGTAACTAGATATGCATGGCCTATGGTCTGAATGCCTGCTCTGTGGCCTTGGACAAGTCAGTATGCCACTCAGTGCTTCAGTTTCCTCATCTATAAGTGGATATAATAATTGTAGTCCTGAGATATATATAAATATATATGTGTGTGTGTATATATGTATATATGTATATACACACACACATACATATATATAAAATAACTGCTTCACAGGACTACAGCAAAGTGTTACTTAGCATATGTTACTAAACTGTTTCCTAGAAAGAAGAGGTGGGGAGGCTTAATTTACATGACTATTGTCTCAACACAAAAAGATCAACTGAGAGTCTGAACTAAAGTATCCCTTTATGATGAAATTAAACACACTAATTCGGATGTGGCAGTTAAAAATAAACTGAAGATGTATAAATTTGATTTCATTAATGCCAAATTATATGCATAACTAATTTCTTTTTCTCTTCCATGGGGCAAAATTATATGTCTTTTTGTTTACTATTATATCCTCAGGACCCAACAGCTGCTTGGTTAATAATAATATTATTAAAAAGGTATTAAGAATAGCTAATATTTATTGACTAGAAAGTTAAAAAGCTCCTGAAGTTTCACTAAGGATATTCACAACACAAGCAATAGTAGGTCAAGGAAGCCAAGACCTTTGACCTCTGGCTCATCAAGTTACAGTGGCATCTAAAATGGTAGTTTGGAGGGACTCTCTACCTGGCCATGCTGCCTAATCCTCTACTTTTCTCTAGGAGTTTCCATCTAAGAAGATCTCTGTCTAACCCACTGGATTGTGAACCCCTACTGAATTTTGAGGGTTCTCTAGAATAATGACTAGGAAAACTAGAAAGAGTCTTGTTTCCTTAGAAAAAGAAAGAATAATGTGTTTGGTAATAATGACCACACAAGGGACAATGGCACATCTACAAATCATACCTTTATCATTGCCAAAAAACAAACAAACAAAAAACCATTTGGGGCTTTTTTGGGATTAACTCTGCCTCAATTTATTACTAAATATAATTATATGATTCCAAGGAAACAAAAATAAAATAGAAGATGGAACCATAACACTCTTGGATACGCATACAGACTCTACAGACTGAATTTAGGGGTTTTAAAGTCTCAAAATATTGTCATAATTTTTACCCTTATATTTTATTGCTGCACTGAATAAACAGGTATTCTTTGAGAGGAAAATAGTGTCTCAACATTGAGATAAAATGTAAAATTTAAATAGAAGCCCTACGTTTTCAAATGTTCTTTGGCAATTTCAGAGGTAGTTTTGGTTTAACTATCGTTTAGAAAAGAACTTTTTCAGAGTCAGTCTTTCCATCGACATGTCTTTGTAAACACAGGAAATATGATTTTTGCATTATTTCCTGACTCTCATTTAATTTCATATGATCTATGTAATATTCAGGCATAAATATGTCCAATACTATTTCTGAACTTTCAGTAAAAATACATTTTTTTCTTTTTTCGTCTACTCACAACTTCTCCTTTGTGTTCTAGCCTCCTTTCATTTACTTCTTTACATTTTTTGCTCAAATTCTTACACTATTTTTTTTCTCTCACTCAACTTAGAAAAAAAGGCAAAGCTGTTTGATCCAGGAAAGCTGAGTATTATCTATTATTTTTTGAAAATAAATTTTCTTATCACTTGAAAATTACATGATTTTGTCAAAAGTACAATTTTATAGTGATTTGTCATTTTTAAAGCTTTATTTCACTTTTTTCAGTTTATATTTGCTGAATCAATGGCTGATACAGATTGAAGAAAATTTGTTAACTAGAAATGCACACATACAGAAAATAGCTTATTCAAATAATGAAGAATAATATACAACCAACATGTATATTAGATTAAATCATGTAAAATTGCCAGCATTGCTATAAAACAATATGTGTATGCCCTATTAAAAATATTTTTTTCCTATGACTATTAAAGTTAAATATTTGTGCAAAATATAAATGAGCAAACTTATAAATGAGTTGTTTGCTTAGTAAGCCTCATGTGAAAATTATTTTTCATAGTCTTAAATAATATTTTAAAACTTCAACTTCCCATTGCTGAAAACACTTATTCAAAAAGATATATGCACCCCTATGTTTATTGCAGCATTGTTTACAATTACCAAACTATGGAAGCAACTCAAGTGTTTATCAGTAAGTAAATGGATAAAGATGTAGTATATATACATTGGAATATTACTCAGTCATAAGAAATAATTAAATCTTGCCATTTGTAACAATGTGAGTGGAACTAAAGAATATTATGCTTAGTGAAATAAGGCAGAGAAAGACAAACAACATGTGATTTCACTTATATGTGGGACCTAAAGAACAAAATGAACAAAGAGCAGAAACAGATCCTTAAATACAGAGATCAAACTGATGGTTTCCAGAAGTAAAATGCACACACTAGCATTTTATAAATTATTTCTAGTGAAAAGTCAAGTGATTTCACTGAAATAATCTTTTTTTGTTTATTCTATTCTGAAACTGTTCATCTCTTACAGGTGTAAGTGCTTAATAAAAAACAAAGAGCAGTCTTTCACTCAGTGGTCATATTGGTGTGAAAAATTTAAGTTTTATTTATTTATTTTTTTAATAAGATTTTATTTATTTATTTGACAGACAGATCACAAGTAGGCAGAGAGGCAGGCAGAGAGAGAGGAGGAAGCAGGCTCCCCGCTGAGCAGAGAGCCCGATGTGGGGCTCGATCCCAGGACCCCGGGATCATGACCTGAACAGAAGGCAGAGGCTTTAACCCACTGAGCCACCCAGGCGCCCCTTAAGTTTTATTTAGAGCATAAAGATATTATACTAAAGGAAGGTCCTTTTTTGTTTCCTGAAGCAGTGAAATAAAAATTTCACCTTTCTGGGGCATCTGGGTGACTCAATTGGTTGAATGTCTGATTCTTGTTTTCAGCTCAGGTCATGATGTCAGGGTCCTGGGATGGGGCCCCAGGTCAGGCTTGTGTTCAGTGCAGTCTGTCTGTCCCTCTCCTTCCCCCTCTGCTCCTCCCTGCTCTCTCTCTCTCTCTCAAATAAATAAATACAATCTTAAAAAAAAATTCTTTCTTTCTGCCCTTTATGATTTTAGGAAGCCCCATATTTTGCCTTTTGATACACACAAAAAGTCACATTCTCAAAACTTACTAAGCAAAATGCCCCATTTGGCAACTTACCCAGAACAATAACTACAAATGCATATTTAGACTAGTAACTGGAGTTTGTTCTATTTTAGATAATCTATCACGCTCACCTACCATGGTCACGTGTCACCAAACATCAATCAGGTGTGTGTAAATACATAGCTAAATACAACTTTTTAATAAACAACATAAAAGGGAGGATGAAGATGTTACAATTTTCATTTCTTCTTTACATACATATATTTGTTAATTAAGAAAGATATGTATATACCTTAACTTTATTTACATTTATCATTTGACTGGAGGTCCAAAATCTAATTTTGAAATATTATTTTTTGTCTTAATTCTTTTCATAGTTTTAAGTATTCTATATTAGTGAGAGACATGTATTCATTCAGTGTATTTATTAAATGATACAGTGATTTCCTAGAAGTCCTATGGATATGTAAGGATTTGGGTAGAACTCTAAAAGAATTGTTGCAGGCTTTATAGTTTCTAAATATTGGATAAACATGGGATAAAACATCATAAAATTATCAGCATTAACACTTTAAATTAGCAAAAATATACAAAATAAAATGGTTAAGATATGGAAATTAATATTGAACGATCTTTACCAGGAGGTGAGGTAATAAATTATTTTAGGTGATAGTTTTATTCTGAAGTTTTAAATCTATGGACCACTGTTTGTCTATAACACTTAAAATTTAAAGATTTTCTAATTATAATATAAAACCAGAAACATTTTTATACTAAGATCATTCAATAATAACAATATAGGGTCATTTTGTTAATGGATATATATGTGAAATCCCATTAAGTGTTAATAAATATAAAATTAAACATATTTAATTGGAGATTTAATTAAAATTAATGTCTTATTTAAAAAATTTCATCTTCAGCTAGGTTTATATGAGAATGAAAAGATGATTTAGTACCATAAACTATATTTATCAGTCAGTCAATACCAGTTAGTCAGTTAAGCAAACCACATGCCATATGAACATATCACAGAAAAGCCAGTGGATAAAATTTAAACCCTAATCTAAATCTTAAAAAAATTATCAAATTAGAAACAGGATTCATTTGATATAAAAGTATCTCTCAAACTACATGGGAACATCACAATTTCCTTTAAATTCAGAGATTGCAAAGGAAAATAATTTAATTTTTTTTCTTAATCTCTTGGTCATTAAAATAAAATATAAAACAGAAATATGAAGAATGAAAGTTGTGAGGTATAAAAAAGGAATTAAACAATCATTTATAATTTTGATATAAACCCAAATATTAAGATATATTTTAAACAAAGACTCTGCAAACTCAACAGTAGCAAAATAAACATAAAACCTAAGAATAAACTTAGTAAGAGATGTGTAGCCCTTTATTAAAAGCACAAATTTCTTTCTGAGAGAGATAAAGGAGCTTCAAATAAACAGAGAGACACACCATGCTTTTAGAATATAATACTGATATCAGAACAGCATCAACTACATGACGTCATCCTCAGGTTTCTGAAAATTCCACTTCAAAATACCAATGCATTATTTTGTATTAATACAATAATTTTATATTTTAATTGAATAATAAACAGTTTAGAATAGTCAAAAATTAGAAAAGGAAGGCTAACCAAAGATAATCAAATATTAAAAATTATTATGAAGCTACAGTAAATTAAAAAATGTGGTATCTGTGAATTCAATGAAGCAGATGTACCCAAAAGACAAAACCCTTCTCAGTTGAATCCAGTGGAGAGAGACAGTGAGAAAGAAAGAATCTCATAGATAGAAAGATAGATACATATATTATAGATATAGATCTGCATATAATTATATATAATATACATATTACATATTATATACAATAAACAATATAATTCATGTATGCAAAGAAAGCACGTAAGTCAATATGTGAATTCATAAATGTATCTGGGAAATTGGCAAGACTTTGGAGAAAAAAATCATCATATATCTTTTTTTAATATTTAATGTTAAAACAAATACCACAATAAATAAATTGTCCAGTGTAAAAAAGGAAATCTCAAAATGTTAAAAGAAAAATAATAAATTTGGAAAAGAAAACTTTTCAAATCAAGTACAAAAATCACAAAGAAAAATTCAAAAGACTTAATAATTCATAAGCAGAATTAAATGGCAAATAAAGTTTATACAGAACTCTTTTTAGATAACTGACGCTTTGTATTTTAACATCTGGGTAATGCTACCTCTATTTAGTACTCTTATTTTTATATATTATTCCTTGATATAGTCTGTTGTTACTTTTTTCTATATAAACTGGAATGATATGGTTTTAAAAAATGAATGTATTAGTATTTTTATTATGAAACGGATGAAGTATATCCCTTTGCCTTCCAAGAACTGAAGTATTTATAATGGTGATTCTGTTTCTCAAAACTACCTGTTCAAATCTTCCTCTGTGTTCTTCAGTAATCATTTCAAGTTTTATTATCTGTGCTTTTATTTAATCTAGATCTTATTGCTTATTTGATTTATTCCTAGATTTTTGTCTTTTTTCTCACTATCTTAAATGTGATCTTTGATTGATCATTTCTTCCAAGTGGTTGTTCTTTTAGCAATCCATTTCAGAAACACTTATGAAGCATTGGCTGAGTTCCAGTCACTATTCTAGGAAGCCAGGATACAAAAGTGAATGGGGTCAACAGTAATCCCTGACTTCTATGAAGTTTATGTGGGGGAGACAGAAAATATAACACAAGAATGTTCATATCTACATCTAAGTATGCTAGAAAAAAAGGAAGTTCTAAGGAAAAAGGAACAGAGGAAGGTAACAAGTGTCAAAGCATGATCTGAAATTTTCAGATTTTAGAATAGCCAAGCAAGACCTCACCGAAATGGCATTTAATAAAAATCAGACTGAAATGTTTAAGCAAGTCACATGGCTAGGGGGTAGGACATTCCAAGGAGAGAATAAGACATAAAACCTGAGTCAGAACCTGCCAGAGGTCATCAAGAATAGAGGGGAGGACGGTGGTGGCTCCAGCAGGTTGGAGAAGCAGGTAGAAGGGTGTTGGGTATCGGGAGAAGAGGAGGACAGCAGATCACCTACAGCCTTATACAAACCATTTATTATTTTTTTTAATTCAATTTATTTATTTTTGTGTGAGAGAGAGAGAGAGAGAAAGACAGAGAGCATGAGTTGGGGGGAGGAACAGAGGGAGAAGCAGGCTTCTCACTGAGCTGGGAGCCATACACAGGCTCAGTGCCAGGCCCCTGAGATCATGATCTCAGCCAAAAGCAGACGCTTAACCAAGGTGGCCACCGATGATGTTTTGAATTGAATTTTCATACATTTGTATTTTTTAAGTTCAACTTGATTGATTACTTTAATGGACTTATATGTAGGCAACTTTTGTAAAGGCTTCGAAGACCATCTACGTGTTTCGTGTTCAGTGTAGAGAGAGTTTTCTTTTTCCTCAGTAGAGTTTGTGAGGTGGATAAATGGATATTTAGACAAATGGATAGACACAGCGATGAAAGAAAATCACTTTATTACATATGTTAAATGTCTTCAGTATCTTTATTTACTGTTTACTCCAGCTGTGACCATCTAAGAAGAGTGAATGAACATTTTCTTCTGCTAGTTCGTTTGTATGTCTCCTTGCATCTCCTGTAATTTTGGTTTCATGGATTCTGCTACTGATATTTGGTGCATAAATATGCAGAACAGTATGTCTTCAATGAGAATTGTTCCCTTTATCCTTATGGAGTAAACTTTAGCTTGATATTAAGAATGCAACTTCTACATTTTTCTGTTTGTATATTTGCATTTATTAGTACACATTTCCCTATCCTTAAAAAAACGAAGAGTTTTAACATTCCTGAATATCTTTTTTTTTTAAGTGAGTCTCATAGGAAAAAAAAAAAGTTAGATTTTCCTTGTCTGAGATTAAATGAGACCAATTCTGCTACAGTGTTTCCAGTAACCCTTTGCTCAGCTGAAGTTCATCCTTTAGAGGAGTCTTCCAAAAGGAATGTTTCCTCAGATGCTGCATGTTCAAAACAGTCTTTGTGCTGGGATGCGAGTCTGACTCTCAGCTCATACCTGGATCTCATCTCATCTGGATCTCAATCTCATACCTCCTTCCCACAAGTGTCTTGTAGGTGTTGCTCCTCTGTCTCTTTGTAATGAATGTCACCAGGGCAGTCTGTGGGCAGCCTCCTTATTCTCACACATAAATACTTAATCTCTTTGCCTGCCTGTCTTTGCCTGCCTGCTTTTATTTATTTTTTTAATGATGTTATTTATTTGTCAGAGACAGAAAAAGCATGCACAAGCAGGAGGGTGGATGGGGGTTAGGGGGGGCAGAGGGAGAAGCAGGCTCCCCGCTGAGCAGGGAGCCTGATACTGGGCTTGATCCCAGTACCCTGGAATCATAACCTGAGCAGAAAGTAGATGTTTAACTGACTGAGCTACCCAGGAGTCCCTGCTCTCTGCCTTTAATGTCCAATATGTTTACAAGTTTGTGTCTCAGTACTGACTTTTGGGAGTAAAGTTTATAAGATATAGGCACATGTTGGCATTCTTACAGTTAGATTCAAGTTTTCCTGAATTGTACTTTAAAATATTTATTTCTTCCACTCTTTTGTTCTTTCTCTGTCCTTCCTTCTTTCTCTCTCTTTCTTCTCCTCTTCCTTCTCTTTCTTCTTCCTCTTCTTCTAAAACTTTAAGGAAATCTATGTTGTATCTCTTTTGCTTATTGTTTATTGCTACCATTTTTATGTCAATTCTTTTTGATTCTTTCCTTGTTTCCATTTCATTTTGCTGTCTTTTATTTTTGTATTTATGTGCTTTTCTCTCTTTTCTGTATCATCCATTCTCCTCTTCCTTTTTCCAATTTTATCTTTATTTCTGTGATAGCTTTCTTCTATTTTCCTGAATTCTGCCAGCTTATGTTTTAGAGTCTACTGTTGTCTTCTGTCATCTTTTTTTCTGATTTCTCGCATGTACTTTCTACTCTTCCATAGGAGAAGTGACTGCTGCATTATATAATTTTTAAATTTATGATAGATATTTGTTAACTGTTTTTCTCCGATTTGTGGCATCATTTTCTGGAAAGCATTCTTTATCTGCTTATTTCTCTTTTTTCTGCTATATTTTTTTTTAAATAAATGTATTACTGTATTAATGCTCTGCCCATGATATTTTTATTAATCATAATTACATGAGATAGACTTCCCTGAACCAGGGATTTTTGGTTCCAGTGAATCTGTGTAGTGTTTTGCCTCAACTGCTTCTCAACCATACCAGGCCATGGTAATTTATTCTAATGATAAACCGTGGTCCTCCAGATTTCCAGCTAGCTGGTGCCAACAAGAGACATTGGTTCTGCATCACAGAATGAGCACCTTCTATTTCGGAAATGTACATTTCCTGGCACCTTTTGAATTGTGTCCTGCCTGGGTACCGTTAAGACTTTCCACCGCCACTTTCCATGTCACTCTGCATTCTCAGCCAGAAATCAATCCTCTATGCCAAGATCTAACTAAGGTTCTTTAAAAAGGGATGTAATTATTACACTCCAGTGTGAACTTTAGCTGCCAATATATTTTTGCTTGTGTTTCCTTAGATCTAATTTCTGACAATTGTCAAACTGCCAATCCTACATAATTTTGCTAGAAAGGGAGTTTGTGATGCTATTTTTGTTTGCTTATTTTTGTTTCCTGCCTCTTTGGTATGATTTTCAGAAAGAGAAAGGGGGGGATACTGAGCTTGTATGATAATGTTCATAATAGGAATATTCATGGGTGGTTTTGGGGGAGAGAAAAGGATATTTGTGGAGTTTGAGTTTTTAAAATAATTTCATTGAAGTATATGTAACAGAATAGTATGACAATAATATGTGAAACTTGATAATATTAAATACAAAATGAGACAACCCGGAAAACCAGCACACAAATAAAGAAGGAGATCATTAACAGAGCCTTAAAAACCTCTTACACACTTTTTAAGTCAATATGACCAACCCCCACTACTTGATTTTATTGTTTTAATTATTTTGCATTTGATGAATATTTGATGAATTTTTTTAAAATATTTTATTTATTTATTTGTCAGAGACAGAGAGGGAGAGAGAGCGAGCACAGGCAGACAGAATGGCAGGCAGAGGCAGAGGGAGAAGCAGGCTCCCCTCCGAGCAAGGAGCCTGATGTGGGACTCGATCCCAGAACGCTGGGATCATGACCTGAGCCGAAGGCAGCTGCTTAACCAACTGAGCAACCCAGGCGTCCCTTGGTGAATTTTTTAAAAAATATTTTATTTATTTATTTGACAGAGATCACAAGTAGGCAGAGAGGCAGGCAGAGAGAGGAGGAAGCAGGCTCCCTGCCAAGCAGAGAGCCTGATGTGGGGCTCGATCCGAGGACCCTGAGATCATGACCTGAGCTGAAGGCAGAGGCTTTAACCCACTGAGCAACCCAGATGTCCTGATGAATTTATTTCTTATACATATCTTTTTTTTTAAGATTTTATTTATTTATTTGACAGAAAGAGAGAGAGACAGCGAGAGAGGGAACACAAGCCGGGGGTGGGGGGGTTGGAGAAGGAGGAGCAGGCTTTCTGCTGAGCAAAGAGCCCAATGCAGGGCTCTATCCCAGGTTCCTGGGATCATGACCAGAGCCAAAGGCAGGCACTTAACCATCTGAGCCACGCAGGTGTCCTTCTTTGTTTTTTTTTTTTTTTTAAACATTTAATTAATTTATTTGACACAGAGAGAAAGAGTACAAGTAGGGGGAGTGACAGAGGGAGATGGAGAGGCAGACTCCCTGCTGAGCAGGGAGCCTGATGTGGGACTTGATCCCAGGACCCTGAGATCATGACCTGAGCCCAAGGCAGATGCTTAACTGACTAAGCCAGCCAGGCATCCCTATTTCTTATACATTTCTAAGCTCTCTCTTAACTTCCAATTTTACAAGTAGAAAACATTAAAATGAGTTATGTAAAACTTTAAGAACAAATTATTATTCTTATGTTTTCCTTGTAACAAAATCCTTTTAATTAAGAATAGTTACTTCTTGATAAACTGAGAAAACTCTGTGTTTGGTTGGATTATAGAAATAAGAGACGAGGTCTCAAATATGAACTTACAAAATACCTTAAGATTTCACGACTAATGTGATATTATCAAACTCATTAGTATTAATTACACTTAGACCTATTGAAATGTATTTATGTTATATAATTGAGCCTTCCTGCTGGTTGACCCCATCAAACTCCAACCTTAAAAAAATCATATAAATTCCATATATGTGGAATAGAGGAAGACTCTCAGGGGTGCTTCATGAGCATCTTTCTTATGTTGAGTTGTTTATATTTTGAAGAATGAGACTTATCCTGATAGATCCGAATCTGTATCATAACCAACTGAGTTAACCAGGCACCCCATTTTCTGATTCTGTGACAGCAGTGCTATGGACTCAAGCTAGTGTTTTAGGCAACAGAAATCACAGCATGCTATTTTCCAAAACTGTTGACTTCCTATTTCTAACAGGTCAGAGAAGTGGATTTTAATAATAAAATGGTGAATCTAGAAAGGTCTTTTGAAAAAATCAGTGAGGCCCCATTGGTCTACAAAGTAATAATTGTAGCACCTCACCCTTAAATCCCATAGCCGTGACTTTGTTCTCTTCTCCTGTCCTTTCTTGCTTTGCCCTCTCCCTCAGTTGAGAACTGAACTTCATGAGATGGGATTCAGGCTCTCTACCCTTGTTTACTGTCATGGCTCCACAGACCACAGGTCACTCTTATTTCTTGGAAAGAAAAGGCAGGCTTGTCTGTCTGTCAAGCTGATGAACTCCCATGGCTTCTCAGAGTGTAAGCTGAAAGAAAATCTCTCTGCAACAGGCTTTTCCTAGCCAAAACCAACATAATGAAGGGCATATAAACAGTTGGCTGGACTGATCCTTACAAGGATTGAAAGGAAGCAAGAGCGGCTTCACTCAGACAATGGAATCTGCACTCTGTATGCAAATGCCCTGGCTTCCATTTCTGGGGCTTTTCCCACTTCAGGAGGTGCAGCCCATAATGCACTCACACTCGACACAAGGCCAGAGTATGGGGCTTCATTCAGGTCACACCATAAGATTTCAATTTCACTGACTTTGCTTCAAAGCAAAAGCAGAACTCCAGAGCTGGAATTTTTTCAGGAGCTCTTTGCATTTACCCCCTCCCTTTCTAGGCTCCCCCAAATGGGTTTAATTCTAGCTCTACCAAGGTTTTTGGTAAGCCAGCTGGACATTAGGGAATCCAAGAAATATGTATTTAATTATATATCACAGTAAGCACTGTATGGAGGAATGATCATATCATCTTACAAATATCCACTATTTGAATAGTAACAAGAAAAAATATCAAAACACAGGGAGGCAAGAGATGGATGCCAGGTTGGATCTTCCTGTTATCAGTATTTTTATAAATAAAAATGTGACCCAAAAGATTGTGCTCAGAATTTGTAAATTTCATATTTTTCTTTTCTTCAGCACTAAATGTGTCAATGTTGAGAAGGTGTCTAATTTCATTTAAATACAAACTGTAACAAAATTTACCAGTAGAATAAAATTCTGACTTTGTCATTTATTTATTTATTTATTAAAGATGTTATTTATTTATTTGAAAGACAAAGATCACAAGCAGGCAGAGAGACAGAGGGAGAGGAAAGGAAGCAGCTTCCCTGCTGAGCAGAGAGCCCAATGTGGGGCTCAATCTCAGGATCCTGGGATCACCACCTGAGCTAAAGGCAGAGGCTTTAACCCACTGAGCCACCCAGATGCCTCTAACTCTGTCATTTACTTTGAAAGCAGAGGTCTAAATCTCAAATGATGGCATGTTTCATTTCTACCACCTCGTTGTATTTACAAGATAAGAACTGGATGCTACTTTGTATGTTTTTCTTTAGTTTTTTGTATGTGAGCATATTTGTTGCTTAATTCCAGAGATTTTGCAAATTTTTATGTACAAAATTATTATATTTGCTTTTTATTTACAGAAATCATGAAGTCTTTATATAATAGAAAGTGTTCTATTTTTAAGGAAATATTCATTAATTAAATTTTCCAAGGATGTAATTGCTACATATCATGGGAAAAAAATCCAGAAGATTGAGAACATATTTTAATAATGACATGTAGTGTTTATTATGAGGAAGAGAATTTCTCAAATATTAAATTTGTACCACCTAAATATATTGAATATATAACTATTAGTTTTATCTTTTAACTGATTAAATAAATATTTAATAAGTTTCTACCATGTGCCAGATCCTGGCATAATACTAAAAAACTGGTGACCTGAACCACAATATGTTTCTCTATGTTAATAGAGGATCATTTCTTCAGATGTTTTTCAGTACATTTGCTCAGCTGCTGGAATTCAAAATTATAATAATTATATTTTCATTAAAAAAATTTCTTCTTGGGGCACCTGGGTGTCTCAGTTGGTTAAGCATCTAGTTTTGGCTCAGGTCAAGATCCCAGGGTCCCAGGATGGAGCCCCAGCAGGGAGTCGGCTTCTCCCTCTCCCTCTGCTTGTAACTCCCCCTGCTTGTGCACTCTCTCTTGCTATCTCTCTCTCTCTCTCTCTCTGTCAAATAAATAAATAAAAAAATCTTTAAAAAAAAATTCTTCTTTTGCCCTTTCTGGGAGGGGGGGTGTTCTTATTTCTTGTTTATTTAAAAAAAAAAACTGTGTCTGTTTTTTTTCTTAAATTTTTTCTTAAGTTATATATCTAATAATTCCATCCTTCAAAGTCCCTGGGACTCAAATTAATTATTTATCTTGTAGTTATCAAAAAATCATTGTATTTGTTAATTTGGCCTTTTAATTTTTCATTGTGCACTCATGTTTAGTTAAACTTTATCTGTGGTAAGCTGAAAACCCAAATGGATGATGCATTTTTCCCAAAGAGAAATAGTGTTTACATTTGTTGGAAGCCAAGTGGTATTACTGAATCAGGACTACAAAGTACATTGAGAATCTTGGCTTAACAAGAAATTTTAGGATTACATTTTTAAATTTGAGATAGTGCCAAGGTTATTTGGGTCCCCTAGCTCTGACTGATATGACTGTGACTTCATGTTCATTCTCTGCTTTCTTTATTGTCCTTCATAATTTTCAGCATTTCATTTTCAAATATATTTCTTGTTATTTATCTACTATATGGTCATATTGCCAGAGGAAAGTTCTTCCAACTCTCTAGTCCAGTAGTCTTCAAAGGCAACTCTTCCTTAATAATTTTCTTCTAGTGGCACCTGGGTGGCTCAGTGGATTAAAGCCTCTGCCTTCGGCTCGGGTCATGATCCCGGGGTCCAGGGATCGAGCCCCATGTCGGGCTCTTTGCTTGGCAGGGAGCCTGCTTCCTCCTCTCTCTCTGCCTGCCTCTCTGCCTACTTGTGATCTCTGTCAAATAAAATCTTTAAAAAAAATAATTTTCTTCTAAATAATAATTTTATTTTATACTAAAGTTAAATGTCAATTAAAACAATGAATCCATGACTAGATTTTTTTAATTTTAAAAAGGTAATTATAATTTTGACAAATTCTACCTGAAAATTTTGAAACTAAAAAAAATATTCTTAAAGTTTTAGTTAACTAGCATTTTATCCAAGCTTCTGGGAGAGTGCAAATAATTGTTGTAAAATCTTAATTCCCTGCTTCTTAGTTCTCCTGTACAACAGGATAACCACTGGCCATATGTGGCTATTAACCAGTTGATATGTGGATGGTCTGAACTAAGAAGTCTCTCAAGTATGAAATATTCACTACATTTTGAAGACTTTGTATAGATGTAAAATCTCTTGTTAATACTTGTATATTGTTTGCATATTAAAATGATAATATTTGGGATATATTGGGTTAAATAGAATACATTAAAATATAAGCTTACCTGTTTATTCTTTTTAATGTGACTATTAGCAAATTTAAATGATGTTTGTGACACACATAATATTTTTATTAGAAAGCAAAGTAGTTTTATTATTTTCAAATTTCCTACAAACTAGTTATATATTTAAAATATTATCTTATATTTAAATGATTAGGATTTCATAAAATTTCAAAGGATAACTTCCCAGGAAGGCTTAAATGTTAAGTAAGTACTATGGGTAGACTTTATGACATACTTTAGAATTTGCTTTTAATAAGAAATCATTTTATTTTACAACTATAATGCATGTCCTGTTAAAATTTCAACAATATGTATAAATTAAATAATTCAATAATTGAGAAATATGTAAAGACATTTTATGATTTCTTTTTTTTAATTTTTTTTTAAAGATTTTAATTAGTTATTTGACAGAGATAGAGATCACAAGTAGGCAGAGAGGCCGGCAGAGAGAGAGGGGGAAGCAGGGTCCCTGCTGAGCAGAGAGCCCAATGTGGGGCTCAATCCCAGGACCCTGAGATCATCACCTGAGATGAAGGCAGAGGCTTTAAGCCACTGAACCACCAGGCGCCCCAAGACGTTTTATAATTTAATCAAGAAAAAATTGTGAGATTAAGTGATAAAGTTCTAGAGAAACATGGTGTTATGCATTCACATATTAACTTGCATAATCTCTAAAGTTTTTATTTTATTTTATCTTTAAAGATTTATTTCTTTATTTGAGAGACAGAGAGCAGTGGGGGGGAGAGGGGCAGACTGAGAGAGAGCCTCAAGCAGACCCGACCCTGAGCAAGGAGCCCAAAGTGGAGGTCAATCTCAGGACCCTAAGATCATGACCTGAGCCAAAATCAAGAGTTGGATACTTAGCTGACTGTGCCACCCAAGTGTTCCCTGTTTTTTTATTGGTAATATCTCAAATTTTTTAAAATTTCAAAATATTGAATAAATGAAATTGTGTAGTATGTAATGTTTTAGGATTAACATTTTTTAATCAGCATATTTCCCTGAAGATTAACAAGAGAGCAATTGCTAGGTCATATGATTTAACTGCATGTTTCACCGATTGGCTGTATCCATTTTACATTCCCACCAGCAGTGATTAAGTGATGCAGTTACTCTGCAGCCTCACCTGCATTTTGGAAATGGGAAACATAATTGTGATTCACAGGGATTAGGGATAGGAGTTGGGTAGGGAGGTAGAATGATAGGTATGGATATAAAGGGAGGGGTGCCTGGGTGGCTCAGTGGGTTAAGCCTCTGCCTTTGGATCAGGTCACGATCCTAGGGTCCTGGGATCGAGCCCCACGTCAGGCTCTCTGCTCAGTGGGGAGCCTGCTTCCCCCTCTCTCTCTGCCAGCCTCTCTGCGTACTTGCGATCTCTTCCTCTGTCAAATAAAATAGTAAAATCTTAAAAAAAAAAAAAAAAAAAGGAAACATAAGGAATCTTTGTAGTGATAGAACTGTTCTGTTTCTTGGCTGTTGTGATGGATACATGTGATAACATTGTAAATATACACAGACAGATATACTAATGAATACAAGTAAAACTGAGGAAATCTGAATAAGATTCATAGATTGTAAACATTTCAGTATCCTGGGTATGATAATGGACTATAGATTTGCAAAATGTTATTATTAGAGAAAACAGAGTAAATAAATGGTACATGGGATCTTGTTGTGTAATTTCATACAGGTGAATCTGTAATTTACATCAAGAAGTTTTTAATATGAAGTGTATTATAAAACTACATTTATTAAAGAAGTACAATTTTGGGGTACCTGGGTGGCTCAGTCAGTTAAGTGTCTGCCTTCAGCTCAGGTCATGATCCCTGGGTCCTGGGATTGAGCCCACATCTGGCTCCCTGCACAACACTGAGCCTATTTCTCCCTCTTCTGCTCCCCCTGCTTGTGCTGTCTCTCTCTTTTTGTCAAACAATTAAATAAAATCTTTAAAAAAATTAAGTATGGTGTTACTGCAGGCAGAGGCATAGAAAAATTGGCAGAATATTGAGTCTGAATTTAGTATATAGTGAAAATTATACTTCAAATTGTTGAGGAATATCCAGAAAAATAAGCTACCCACTTGAGGAGACCAGTCCATAATACAGATAGTCATATCCCAGCATTATGTATCATAAATTTATTTACTTAGAATAAATTCTTTATGGATATTATTTATGTATTAAAGACATAAAATATCTATTAAACACTAAATATGCAAATAAATTTCAGGGTGGTTTTTTTTTTTTTTATTATAGGGTGTGGAATGACTTCCTTAGCATGACACAGAAGCAAGAAATCAGAAAGCAAAAAATACATTTGTTTTTAAATATAAAGATTTGTCTTCATATGTTAAAAAAAATTAATAAGGAGATAAATACCTCAATAAAAAATAACACAATAATTGACTGGGTACCACATAATTAGAAAATACCAATTTTCACTTGTGATCAAAAAAACATAAATTAAAACAATGGGATTCCATTTTTACTCTTATACAACAGATACAGATTTTATCATCTCTAGTGTTCATAAGCCTATGGAAGACAATTGGTTTTGTATACTGGAGCTTATAGATTTGTATCACCTTTATAAAGAGCCATCTGGAAGTATAGCTCTTAATACAGAGGTATATGTCTTGATCTGTAACTTCTGTTTTATTTATTTAATATGAGCTCCTAGAGATGTAATACTCTTAAACATTTGAGTTGACTATAGGGTGGACATTCAGGCTTTGATTCTCCATATAGATGTGATGAATCCATATGAATGAGACTTATTTTGTTTAAATAAAAATCTTTAAAAATCACTGCTTGTCATCAAGTCCAAACAAGCAGATCTTTATCTGATGAATAACTTTTACAAAATTCTATACTATTTTTGTGGGATGGGGGAAGTTTTAATAGTTCCTATTTTGGAGAGCTTAAAGTAGAATCAAGAAAACAAAACATACCTGAAGCAGATAATTTAAAAATGTCTAATACCACAATAAGGAATGTGATGTCTTTAAGAAATCTAATGAATTTAGAAAAAAGCTTATAACCTATTGTCAATTTAGAGTGGAAGGGGTGATGCACAGATTTCTTAAAAAGTTTAAAAACACTACACTAATGGGTCAACAATGATTAGCTCTGAATGCTGAGATTGATGGTAACTTTATTTTTTTTTACTTACAGTTTCTGATTTTTATAATTTAGAATGCTATCTCAATAAATATGCAAATATAAAAAATTAAAGTCCAAGCTATAGAACAAATAAATTAATTAATCTTGATTATTTCGATGATCACAGATTCTAAACTTTACAAAGATATCATAGTCTTTCTTTTTGCTAGTGTTATTAGCTTCTTTTTAATGGAAATAGCTTGCTTTCTTTGTTTCTTTCTTTCTCATCAGATACACACATTCCTAGGAACAAAGGGGCTTATAAATTTTTCTTGCAGAATCTGATGGAAATGATCAAGAAGAAATGAAAAATGGGGCAGACACTTCATTGATTTCAAAACTAAATAATAATGCTAAATATATACACAAAGGAAATTCTATCAGATATGGAGGAATTTGTATGAAAGATGATAGGAATCAGCATATACTTCTATTTTCTGAAAGCACTGATATATTAAGTGAGTTTGTATAGAGAAGTGTTAGTAAATTACTCCATAGTTCCCTAATTTAGAGTGGCACAAGGGGAAAGCATTTAGAAGTCACTTGAGATATTGGTGCTACTACACTCACATTTCTTTTCTTGACTTCAAAGACCTGCAGTATTTAAAGCAGTGGTGTACTTCATTTCCATCTCTCTAACTCTTCCTCTTTCTCTCTCTCTCCTCACTCTTTGTCTCTATTTCCTTTAATTTCCTGAAAAGTTCAAAGAAGTTGTTACCCAAAATTTTCTTGTCTGTTTTGGGGTATGCAATCAAAATATCTTGTTTCCTCATTTATCATTTGCACGCTTTATGTATTTTTTTTGACAAAAATTTACACAAGTCTCTCATTTAATGCAGTTATTTTTTTCTGTTTATATTTGAATGGATTCATATCTACCCAGGCATCCTAAATGTCAAAAGTTAATATTAAAAGAGTGTTCCTTGGTGACTGATGAGTCTTTATGCATAGTGGTACAGTAACTGCAGGAGAGCAAAGGTAGGAATTACAACAGACTTCTTGTCAAAAACTATGCAAGCCAGAAGTCAATGGAGTGACATCTTGAAAGTGAGAAAAGAAAAAATAAAACAAAACTGAACATGAATTCTATAACCAAAGATTCTATAACCAAATTCTATAATTTGGTTATTCTATAACCAAAGATTCTCCTACCAAAATGGAGGAAAAAAAAACCACTTTATAGGCAAACAAATACACACAATTTAGACAAAGGCAAAATTATTACCAGCATAACTATAAGAAACTTTAAACTAAATTCTTTAGGTCGAAGCAATACATCAGATGGAAGCAAGTATAAACAAAATATAAACAAAGAAATGAAGATCTCTGGAAATGGCTAAAATGAAAGTAATTATAATAGACATTTATTTATTTATTTATTTACTCTAAAATTTGCCTATCTCAAACAAAAAATAGTAGCAATATATTTTGGTTTTATACCATATGTAAAAGTAAACTGTAAAGTTACAGTAATACGCAAGATGGGAGGGAGGAATGGACACTATAAAATTGCAAAGTTCTTACTCTCCATCTGAAGTTTCAGAGCTGGGTCATTTAGGTTCTTTCAGAAATTTAAGAGAAATAGATGGGTCTAGGATGGTTAGCATTAAAAATGCCAGCAATTATACTCTACTAGGAGTATTTCTCTCACAATTAAGGCACAGTCATTCATTCTGGAAAATAAATGTTACTCATTGTTGTGTTAATGAATACTAAATTTCAGAAATAATAGTAAATCATCTTTAGAAGAAATTTAAATTTAGGTTTATAGTCAAACTTTAAAATTTTATCCCATTATTTCCCACGTCTTCTAAGAAAATTTACAAAGTTTGGGGGAGTAAATGAGTCAGCAAAGTTTTACCAGGAAAGCAATAAAAAATCTTTTACAATATATAATGAAAATAGTCTCCCTATATCAAAATAAAAAAAAAAAAACCTTTTGCACAGCAAAAGAAATCATCAACAAAATTAAAAAGCAACCTACTGAATGGGAGAAGATACTTGCAAATGTCATATCTGATAAGAGGTTGATGTCCAAACTATGTACAGAACTTACACAACTTATCACACACACAAAATCCCTTCAATTAATCCAATTAAAAATGGGCAGAGATCCTGAACATTTTTCTGAAAAAGGCATACAGATGACAAAAGACACATGAAAAGATGCTCAGCATCACTAATCATCAGGGAAATGTAAATCAAAACCACAATGAGATAACAACTTATCCTTATTAGAATGGCTAGAATCAAAAAGACAAGAAATAATAAGTTTCGGTGAGCACCTGAAGAAAAAGAAACTGTCTTGCACTGGTGGGAAGGCAAACTGGCATAACCACTGTGGAAAACAGTATGGAGTTTCCACGAAAAGTTAAAAATAGAATTACCATGTCATCCAGTAATTCCACCACTGGTATTTGCCCAAGGAAAATGAAAACACTAATTTGGAAAGATACATTCACCCTTTTATTTATTGCACCATTATTTAAAATAGCCAAGATATGGAAGCTATCCAAGTGTCCATCAACAGATGAATGAAGAAGATATAGATAGATGATAGGTAGATAGATAGATAGATGATAGATAAATATAGACACACACACACACACACAATGGAATATTACTCAGCATAAAAAAGAATGAGATCTTCCTATCGTGACGATGTGAATGTACCCAGATTATTATACTAAGTGGAGAAAGTCAGACAAATACCATATGATTTCACTTATGTGTGGAATTGAAAAAACAAAACAAATGTACAAACAAACAAAAAGCAGATACAGACCCCCAAATGTAGAAAACTGATAGTTGCCAGAAGGGAGGCGGTAGGAAAAGGGGCAAAACAGGAAAAGGAGAGTGGAAGATACAGGCTTCCAGTTATGGAATGAAAAAGTCATGGGAATAAAATACAGAGCATAGGAAATATAGTCAGTGATATTATAGTAGTATTGCATGATGACAGATAGTAATCAAACTTGTGATGAGCATAGCATGACTTATAAAGTGGTCAAATCATTATATAGTATACTGGAAACTAAAGTAACATTGACTGTCAGCTCTACTTCAATAAAAGTTAAATAAAATGCATCTTCCAAACCTTAGTACAACTTTTTAAGAGATGCATAAATAATGTATGGATGAGAATGTATAGTAGTTTTATCCTCAGTAGCCAAATATTACTAACAAAACTCATGTCTTTTAACCAGTGAATGAATAAACAAGCTACATTCATACAATGGAATACATGAAATGCTACTTGGCAATAAAAAGGAATGTCTACTACTGCAACGGTTAAACTTTCATAAATATTTCAAGCACTAAAATTCACTCTCTTCAAGAAGGCTTTAACTTTCATGTATCTACTAAAACCAAGAAATTATTCTTAACACCATTTACCCTTTATTATAGTTCTCTCAGAAAAATACAAATATTTGTTTGGGTTTCTTTGTATTAACATGTTTTTGTAGAGTTTGATATGCAATTTTGTTCTATTTACAAATGTTATAATACAGTGTTATATATGTATATGTAGGAGTCATTACTACACTGCAATTTTCTTGGAAAGAGGCCTTATATATTATCATTTCTTTCTCTAGTCCCAATCTTATTATCAACATGGCTAAGTAGAAAAAGGAAATAAAATAGAAACTAAAGAATAGTAATTTTGATAGTAGAAAAATCTTTCATGGTACTAAAAATAAAAATCTTTAAGATTACATTTTCTTTAAAACATCCCAAAATCTTAAGGAATATTTTAAAATTATAAATATAATCATTTTATTCATAGATGGAGAAACTGAGCTTATTCAGATGGTATGAGAATGACCACTAGAACACAGTCCTTTTGAGTCCTAAATCAAAACAATATTTTTTTCAGTATATCTTACAGAAAAAAAACATAGCTCCCAAAAAAGTCAATTATAACTTGTATGATAAATAAGGCTATTAGAGGAAAAATTAAAAAGGAGAACTGCAAAGTTGAAAAAGATACAAAGAAGTTAGTATGGTATATTCTGTATGCCCCTAAAATGGTTTGTCAATTTTATTAGTTTAAGGAAAAATAAATTTGGAACCAAACTGACAAAATTGCTTCATAACTATATACTACAGGTCTACCCACTTAGTATGTCTTTAAATGAACAAATGAATCTTAAATGAATGACAATTCAACATTGGTCATTGACATGGAAGGTTCAGATGATGATAGCGTTTTGCTGAGACACAACCTGAAGCAATAGGCAAAATCAACTTCACTGATTGGTCTTTATTTGAAATTGTGAATTTTGTTCATTAGGAATTTTCTAAGTTGATTTTCATTTTTTATAAATATTACTGTATAAATTATGTACCTTCATCTTTCATTGCTGAGTTTTTTGGCACCTCCCTACATTTTATATTCCAAGACAAGTTCCTCCATCTCACCCTAGTCCTGGCCGTGAGGAGTGACCCCAGATGTTTTCACTATTAAAATCTTTGCTCTGTGTGGTATTTTAATTGGGGAAAAAAAAAAGCAAAATAAGAAGTCAACATGTGATGATAAGATTCCAAATTACATTTACTTTATATCCAGTTAATCACAGAAATCTTTGGATACTAGAACTACAGCAGTTAGAAAGCAATTGAGATATAAGCTTTTGTTTTATTATGAAAGAGCAGAACATTTCTTCCCATGAATAGCATAAGGGAATAATGGCAATTAGCAGTTTAGGGTTATGTATTTGCCTGTTTCTAGAGAATAGAGGTCATTGGTTGAAAATGCAGCAGAATAGAATTTTTACTTCTCCTCCTAACCCCTGCCCTTGCTACTAATGCCTCTGGGAGAAAGATGCTGGAAGACTGCCAATCCAGTCAATTTTTCATTTTCCAAGGGCCATTGTGGAGAGACTCCATCAGCAATACAGGAGACAAAGGCCTCAACCCAGTAAGGATAGCACAGTGTGAGAAAAATTCATGCACAAAGAGCAAAGACCCTTTAATAGCCCTTTAACTGAATCTATTTTATAAAATGTATCAACACTTATTTTAAAATACATTTGTGAGAATTCATATCTGTCTCCCTTGATAAAGTGTATGACACTTCTTTTATCATCTACAGCACTATAATTGAGTGGTTAAGTTTTGAATAAATATTGTTTAATTGAGAATGATTTAACAAAGGAATTCTACTAATCTATCTTAAACTCTAAACACATATTTTAGAAAAACTTTTTCAAAGGAAAATATGACACAATACATTCTAACTGATCCCAAATTAATACACAGTTAACTATTATATTGTTCAAGAAGAATCTAAGTATATCTAAATCAGAACTGATATCTGGAACATTCTACTGAATAAAAGAAACCATTCAATTACATGTTCAAGTGTACCAAGTTAGGTCTTCTTCTCTGTTTTGATTTGGAAGAGCAGAGAAAGAAGAACTTTGTGGGGCATATATTCCAGTGGAGGTTTATCATCTTAAAGAGTGAATGCTGGAGAAAATGAAGAGGAAGAGAGGGAAGAAAGAATTAATCACCTTGACAAATTCCAAGACAAAATTATCTGAAACTGTGAAAAATATTGTCACTTTATTATATCTATTTGGTCAGACTACTTAAGAAGTTGGAAGAAGGTTTCTGAACAGGAGATCTTTAATTAAGTCTAATATTAGATGGGAAGTTATCATTAATTTAATCATGAATAAAAGGAAATATTCAAAATGGAGTTTTCATCAGTAAAATACTCCAGTTACAATGAACAAATATAGTCTTCAAATAAATTTTGCCAAAGATATGACTGCTGACTTCCATATATTGTCAAACTCATTTTCAATCATTGGCAAAATTTTAGTTGACCTTAATATTATTTGTTTTCATTTGTTTCTTAATTATCCTTTCCTATTCAGTTTTGCTTATTTTTATAATATGTATTCAAAATTGTTCCCTTTACCACATTGTTTGTTCTTTAAAGTTCCTCTGCTAATTTCTTTTCCTACAGTTACATCCTAGTTAACCACATCGGTTTCTATCCTTTGTTTATAATTTTGCAACACAAATTTAATCCCAGTTTCTCCCACAGGGTCAAAAATATTCCCCTTTTTCTTGAAGTATTATTTCCAGGCATACTTAAGTTATATTCCCTTAGGGCTCCTCTTGTTTTACTCAAACTTTTCCCACATTCATAAATGAACCAACTATATTATTTCAGGAAGTTTGAACAGTTGCACCAATCATTTAAAAATACTTTTTCCCAATTTAGCTCTTATTATTCCAAACATTTGAATATTTTTATTAAATTCATTAGGGCAGAAGTGACAGTCTTCACAATAAAATCTGCTAACATGGAAATAAAAACGTAAGAATGTCCTGTATTGAGTATGTGATAACCCTTTCTAGTCTGGGGGTTTGTGATATAAGACCTTTTGCTTGCTAACTCTCTAGAACTGATGTACTAGAACATTGTATAATATTTTGAAAAAAAAGTTTACTCATTTGAGCAATTTTTTTTTTGCTGCATGTATTTATATCTGTATAAGTGTGTGTGTGAGAGAGAGAGAGAGAGAGAGAAAGGGAGAGATGATCACTGAGACTGTCTTAGTGTCTAGAATTACACAATAGGTGTCTGTGAACATAAAAAATTATGTGTTTTGTCTCTACTCACCAAAAATTTTCCAGAAGAAACTATTTGATATTTCATTATCTTGATATTTTATGTGAACAACTTGGCTTATTTAAAAATAATTGAGCAAAATGTGTTTCATATTGGCACATGGCAGATGCCAGAGAGTTTCATGGTGAATGAATAACCTTTCCCACGGAGCTGGCCTTAGGTGCCGCGCTGACAGTCCACACTCCTCTCCTCATCTGTTCACATGCTGGCAGTAACCTTTCAGTGAACCAGCAAATACAGTAACATGTTAAGTAGAGCTCTCAGAAGGCACTGCATGAGCAAATTGTTAAAAAGTAGGAACTCCTGACAGTAAAACCACAGACTTTACACTTCCCTGAGTCCCTACAGATTTCTTGTTTGGCCTTTCTGATCCTCAGACTCTTTATCTGCAAAATGTGAGTTCTGGCCTGGATCTCTGGTGTTCAAAGAATTTTGTGGACTCAGAAGTAAGGAAAGATGCTTTAATGGCTGCCTGACAGGATGAGAGAAAAACTCAGGAAGTAGGACCCTGGACTTTCCTCCTGGGATCGACTGGATGTTACGTCTTTGGTAGTATCTACAATGGATAACAGAGCTCCATTTAAGATGCTGTTTAAAATAAGGTTTTGACAGCTAAACAAAACCATCTAATGCCTTTTTCCATTTTAAAAACTGATTTTTCAATGGATTAAATATGGCATGTAAAATATAACAGATCATATATTGTTTTCATTGCATTTTTCACTTTTATAAGACTTCCATATTCATCACCTCTTTTAGTTGTGTGGATGGATCATCACTTTTTAGCTAAGGAACCACAGAGGCTCAGAGGCATGGCTTGGCCTGTGCTGAAGACACTGGGACCATAATCCAGACTCCTCTCCTAGAATTTGCTCCACTTTACCATTTTTCTCCTCTTACATCAGATGCACTCAGACAGTTGTCATTTACCATTCACACTTCTAATCTGGGCTTATTCATCTAACGGAATGGTCTGGACTAATATTCTTGTGGCACATCTTGATTCAATGTTCATAAACTATTGGTGTACATTTTTAGAAATTATACAAATAAATGAGTATATCTCCATATAGGTGTTTTCACTCAGTGTAAGTAGAATTTATGGATTCTCAGTCCCAAATAAAGTTCTCTATTACATGTACAAAGCACAGCTCAGTGATGCCCATGGGACATTGAAGGCTTATAGTCAACCTGCAAGCTATCTTTCATTTATCTATACTTCCCTTCTCCCACAAGTTGTACTTACCAAGAGTCAGTCACGTTTGTTCCCCAACATTAATCATGCCAGTTTTTCTTACTATTAAAATCATACAGTTAATTATGTTATAAGAGCCTATTGAAACATGACTTTGAAAGTGCGTGTGTGTGTGTGTGTGTGTGTATGTTAGAGAGAGAGAGAGAGAGAGAGATACTGAATGCTTTGAAACATTCAATGAAGATGAATCATCAGAAAATACTATTGGGTTAGGTTCTGGTTGGGAACTTAAACCAAATTTAAAAAATATGAAGATACAGAATGAGTGTTGTCCTCAAAAGTAACTATTATTTTGTTCAACAAGTTTCAAACAATGCTAAATAAATCCATTATATTACTTAATATTTACCTGATTGATATTCAACTCTTAACCAATTCCAACACCTGATCCTTACAAAATTTGTAGGTGGCATTTAAGAGATGAATCAACTATTTAGATACTAGGAAGCCTTACAAATAACAAATCCAGAATTAAATAATGTTTTTCATTAATTTAATTACATTCTCAAATGGTCAAAAGATTTTATTTATCATTGTTTATTGTCATAATAAACCTTGTCATCATTATCCCAAGACTTGTAGGTCATACTGCCCAAACTCAGACAAAGAAAAAATCCAGTTGAACAAAAATATCCATAAGACTGGATGAAATACAGTTATTTTGCAATCAAGAAAACTAGCATTAATCCAGAAAATACTTTTTGTTGATAAAAAGTGGGATGAGAATATATGCAACCTTTAAAGTACATGTTTAAGTCTGTAACTTGAAAACCCGTGACATTAATGTTGATTTTTCTTTATTTTCAAAGGAAGATGTTTGTATTTCTTTTTTTTCTTTTTAAAGATTTTATTTATTTATTTGACAGAGACACACAGAGAGAGGGAACACAAGCAGGGGGAGTGGGAGAGGGAGAAGCAGGCTTCCTGCTGAGCAGGGAGCCTAATGGGGGGCTGGATCCCAGGACCCTGGGATCATGACCTGAGCCCAAGACAGACACTTAATGACTGAGCCACCCAGATGCCCCAATGTTTGTATTTCTGAGAAGAAAAATATAAAAAGCAGCCATTTGAGCAATGTCTCCTTAAATTCACAAATGAAGAAGGATATAATATTCGTATGAGGAGTTCTTAGAATTCTGGGAGCACAAATCAGAGACTTTAACTCTCCCTGAATTGTCAGTGATTATTTTACGTAGCGGATGTTTAACCTGAAGCTAAGATAAAGAGCTTCAAGGTAGGTCAGAGGTGAAAGCAAGAAGAGTAGTATAGAAGAGGCATGTGAGAAGTCAGAGGCTCAGTGTGGGATTACTGAGTGCAGTGCAGAGGATGATAATAGAAAAACTGGGGAGGAGAATAGGATGGAAAGATGGGTTTCCAAGAAATTGTTTTTCACTGTTTCCCCAGATTTGTTTTAGAGTGGTTTTCATGTTCTCAGACTAGGTATGAATGTGCAAACATCTAGTGAATGTGTTAAAAGCATAATCAGTTGAATGCTGGGAAAACAATGTTTTATATTGAGAAATAAAAAGGAAAGAAGACAACTATCACATTTTCATTGCTTACTCAGTGCCAAGCATGGAACAAGGCATTATTTATGGTTTCATATCTATTACCCATGAAATAGATATGCATTTTAATAACTCGGTCTTAATGATGTTGTGTGACTTACTTCAAAATTCCCTAATTAATCAGTGGTGTAACCAGTACTTGACCACAGACTGTCTAAATTAGGAGTCTACATTGAAAAGTATTAGACATCTAGGCCACCTCTCGAGGCCTTTTGATGGCCTTCAGAACATGAAACCCAAGGCTGTAGCAGTTAAGGGCTTTATGGTTATGGGCAAAATTCTATTCAGAGCTGTGTGGGAGGGATAGGAGAGGAGTAGGCAGGGAAAGAAACTGGTACAGATTTTTGCTGGGGACTGGATCAACCAAGGCTCAGGCCATGGCTTGGGAGGGCCTAGGATTTTGGTAGATGTAGAACTTTCTGGAGCCCACAGCCCATGCAGATGTCTGACATCCTGACAGCTGGAGAAGAGGGCCACTTGAGTGGCTCACTGATGACCTGGATACCTTAAACATTCACTGTATACTAAAGGCTCAGTTACAGAGATGACTCCATCTACACGGACTGGCCTTATCACTTTGAATATGCTGAGCATTGAGACCCAGATTAGATACATGGATCAAACCAAGTTCATTGTTCCTGGAGGTCTGACCTTTTTATACATCACAACTCAGGCATAGTGACTGCCATGGCTGCACCCCAGGAATCTTCTGCTTCCCCTCACCCACCTTGCCTTCACCGTAAAAAGAGAGGTTCCAGGCAATATCACTCATAGTCCAGTGAGCCACCTTCCTCCCACCTAGCCAGCCAGCCATTTTCCCATGTATAAGCACCGGTTCATATTTTCCCAAGGATCAGCTCAGAGGTTTTATGTTATTGATAATTTATCCCAAAGAATAAATAAACAAATGCGATCCGGTGTCTACCATGTGTCTTAATTCATGAGTGTTGACACACATGTGACAGGGAAATAGTAATTGTGTATATGAACTATATTTGCTTTTGAGCATTTATTTAATCTTTTAAAAATTATTCTTAGAATATCAATAAGGGGCAACACTAACCACACAGCATTCTAAGAACAAAATTCAGTGTATAGATAGATGTATGAGGATTGTATATATTCCGAATTTATTAGAAACAAAATTTTAATAAAACTTAATAGACGTTTCAACTCTATTTAGTCAAAAACTATAAGCTCCTCTCTCAAGAGTTTTATCATCACACTTGTTAATTGTGTATCTGAGTTGTTAATTGTATACATAAAAATATAAAAGTCAATAATTAATAGGCACTATAATTGTGTTAGTAATTTTACAATAAATATTGCAATAATACCATTGTATTATTTAACTTTGTTGTAATAAATGGTATTAGTTACAGAAATGTCTTAGAAGTTTTCATTGGGGGAGTAACTAATTCATCTTTCTGGTTTATACTTTAAAAAAAATAAACTAAAATCTATAAAGTAGTTATACTACTTTTTGTTTAATTTGTCCAAATTACTGTAAACTTTAGGAAGCTAGAATTTAAATGTTTTAAATTCTTCTTCCAAAGAAGGAAAGAAGATCTGTTAAAAAACCTTAATTAAGTATGATGTCTTGAAACATAAAATACCTTGCTTGTCATGATATGCTTATGCAAACTAAAATATAAATTCAGTTCCCGGCAGAATGATTAATGTATTTACATCAACCCTTAGGGAATGTTGTGGCAAAGGGGTTATAAGTGTCTTTAGTTTGCCATACATGGAATAATTACTCTCTTGCTTTCACCACTCAGAACTATGCCTTAGAAAAATCAAAGGAGAACATGGTCCAGGTGTCTTGAAGAACATCTACTGTTAGTGTGAAAAATAAGCCTCCCTGAAACCATTGTTTCAAATTATAGCAGCACCAGGGTAGTTATTATGGAAATAATGAAAGGGATTTGTGTAAGGGGCAAGTGATGGGGCTTAAGATCCCTTGGTGGTCATTAGAAACAAGTCAGTTTGGGAAATTTGGTTCGTAAAAGGAACCAGTTAGACGTTGTCATCCTATATCCACTTCTGATGGTTAGCCTTACACTATACTTTGATTTCAAGTAATAGGAGGCATGTACATAGTTTTATTTTTGAAATCTGAAGGTCCTTCCAGTGTTTATAACAAAACCCTTAACATAGTGGGCATATACGATATATTTTTGAAAGTAGGACACTCTTCTGGAATAACATATTGGAAAAAAAAATAAACAAATGCAAGCTTCCCAACTAGAAAATTTACTTAGGGCACCTGGGTGGCTCAGTGGGTTAAAGCCTCTGCCTTTGGCTCAGGTCATGATCTTAGGGTCCTGGGATTGAGCCCCGCATCGGACTCTCTGCTCAGCGGGGAGCCTGCTTCCCCACCTCTTTCTGCCTGCCTCTCTGCCTACTTGTGATCTGTCTGTCAAATAAATAAATAAATAAATAATCTTAAAAACAATTTAGAAAATTTACTTCATATTACTGCAAACAGGAAAAAAAAATCCTACCAGACTGGGATTTTCCTTCTTCATATAGCAGTCTCTATCTTCATCCAAAATGTACTTTTGCTTTCTCATTTATTGTAGTCCTTTTTTTTTTTTTAAATAGGCGATAGAGTATTTTTTAATTGCAAATCATTTTTGTGAGATATAATTTAATAATTACAATTAACAGCCAACCATAAGTCTTTCTCATTTCCAATGAGATTTATTCTTTTTTAAAAAGATTTTATTTATTTATTTGACAGAGATCACAAATAGGCAGAGAAGCAGGCTCCCCTCTGAACAGAGATCCCATGTGGGGCTCGAACCTAGGACCCTGAGATCATGACCTGATCCGAAGGCAGAGGCTCAACCCGCTGAGCCACCCAGGTACCCCATGAGATTTATTCTTTAATAGTCCCTGCCCAAGTATAAAATGGCTTAGTAAAGCTTAATCACCAAATCTTCTTATAGAATTAACCTCATCAGGTATACCTTGGTTGTATGTTCAATTAAGGCTTAAGAAAATAGAGAATATTTTTTTCAACAAAGTGTGTTTATGAGAAAATATGCCTACTAGGAAAAAAAATAGACATACACTGGAAATAGAGTACCAGAGGAAGAACATATGGAGAGAAAAAATAAAATTACACTGTTACAACTGGTACAAAATTCCACCTCCCCCTTTTGTCCTTCTAAAGGCTTGTGTGGACTATAAAGGACCAAGGCAATCATTATTTTCTCATCTCTTTGTACACATAGGAAATATGTAAAGAACTGAGGCCTAGAAGGTTGATGTCACTTATCTTATTATACACAGTTTATAACTGGTAGAGGCAGGACTAGAATTCAAGCCTCTGATTACCACTACATATTGTTGAAACTCTTCTCACTCTGGCTGGAATTACATTGAAGGATCATCCAGATCAAGAAGCATATTTACCCAGGAAAGAGGATGCAATCCATCAGAGCAGATGTAAGAAGTTACAAGAGAAAATGTCTAAGGCAGAATTCTAGATTGTTCCAATATTCAAAACACAGAAAGAAGTAGAAATGCTAATAAAGGTGATGATTAAGAAATGGCCAGGGACCTCACAGGAAAGCCAAGAGACAATGAATCATGGATATTAAGGAAGAAGGGAATTTTGAAAGTTAATTATACAACATTACCAAATGATTCAAGGTCATGCTTTCTTCTTGAAACTCTTTCTTTGCTTCTGCGATACCGCATTTTCTTGTTTGTTTACTTATTTCCTTATACCTACCTGCCTATGCTTCAGTCTTCTTTGCTGGTTATTCCATTCCTGATGAGCCTTTAATTTTTCAGTGGATATTGGGGAGGGTATGTGCTATGGGAAGTGCTGTGAATTGTGTAAGACTGATGAATCACAGACCTGTACCCCTGAAACAAGTACTACATTATATGTTAATTAAAAAGAACTCTTGCCAGATATAGGGAAAAAAAAAAAAAAAAAGGACCGGGTCTAAGTGTTGGGTTCCCCTTCTTCTCTTTCTGTAGTTCCTAAATGACCTCATTCAGTTCTACCACCTTAAATGTCCTCCACATGCTGATGACCCCAAATTCTACATCTCCAATCTCTACTTCTCCTAAGAAATACTGACTTGTATATACAAAATCTTCCTTGACATCTACTTTTATTTTTTAAGATTTTGTTTATTTATTTGACAGAGAGACACACAGTGAAAGAGGGAAGGCAAGCAGGAGGAATGGGAGAGGGAGAAGAAGGCTTCCTGCCAAGCAGAGATCCCAACGTGGGGCTCAATCCCAGGACCCTGGGATCATGACCTGAGCCGAAGGCAGACATTTAACCAACTGAGCCACTCAGGGACCCCTACATCTACATATAATTTCAAACTCAACATGTCAATTATTGATTCTTACCCCCAAAACTGCTTCTCTTCATTTCCTCCATCTCAGTGAATGATACCAGATATAGTCTGTTGCTTACATTAGAATCCTAAATTTCTCATGATTATTTTTGGCCTCTTCAATACACTATATCCAACCAGTCCTGTTTACTCTAATTAAAAGTCATATCCTGAATGTGTATTCCACTTCTCTTTTTCTCTACCATCACTAAGCTTAATCTCAACACCATCTTCTCCCTTCTTGACTCCTGTATATATCTCCCTATTGCTATTTCCATTCTTGATCATTTATCCTCTGTTCTTCAAAAGAAGGAGGAATCTGATTTCAAACATGAGTCAGACCTTATTTCCTCCCTATTTAAAACCCACGCATTTCTAACTCAAGTACATTTAAGCCATGGTTATGCTCTGGCCAGCACAGCACTATAAGATTTAGCCCTTACCTAATACTTCAATTTTATTTTGTACTACTTTCTCCTTGTCAATTTTCTTCCAACATCACAGACATTTTATGTCACTGTTCTTTAAATATGATAATCCCACTCCCATTTCAAGGCATTTGATGTTGCTTTTCTTTTACTTGGAAGATTTTTCCTGATCTTTGCATGGATGATTATTTCTTGTCACTCAAATGTTACCATGTATGTCACCTTCTGAAAGAGGCCTTCTCTGAGCAGTCAGGCATTATTTGGTGCATTACCCTATTTTAAATATCTGCATAGCATACTATTATCTGACCTTTTTACTTCTTCTACCTATTCTCTAAAAATGTAAGTTATATGAAAACAAAGTCCTTACCTGATCTCAGAATTATACTTGATGTAGAACACATTTATTATGTATTGATTGAAAAAATGATAAATATTTTTATCCGGTGGTCATTAAATGCTTTAGATAGGATATGAAGTTAGAATACTAGTGGAATAAAGAAGACATTTTTTCCCCATATAACAAAGTCTCTACTCAGTTGTCTGACACAGTATTAGGAAAATAGAAATGGAACTTGGAAAGGCAGTCACAGTCTTTGCTCATTGGGGAGAGGGTAGTCATTTAAATATAACTATGTAAATTATTTAATTGGTCTTGTTATAAGATCTATAGGTGAACAATGCATGGTGCTTTGGAGCTTCTAACCAGGGAAAATAACTAACTAGGTACCAGGGAATATAACCTAAAGAAGTGGAATTTAAGATCCATTTAAGGTTCCAAAAGATTAATAGGAATCCATAATACTATTTCTTGGCGACCACTTTTTTTGTTATGTAAATAATGAGAATATAATGATGTTTAAGGGATAGAAATGTCTTGTCTAATTATTAGTCCTGAGAAATAGATATCCTTCATTGCAGATGATTGAAGTAATAAATTTGGCTTTCTGCTTTAAAATAAGTCTCATGAGAGCTTAGTAGGAATATATTTCCCAAAAAGTCACTGATGTGGTATTAATAAATGGAATTTGGGTACCAACAAATTTGGGTACCAGATGGTTGTCTGTCATGAATGCTCCAAAGGCTAGTTTCTTGTTGGATACCGCCTCTCGCTGTGATACTGTTTTCAATTTCAGCAACAGTTTTATGAAGGCATAAAAAATTTTCTTATGAAAAAAGAGATAAAATTTGTACCTTTCGTGCCTTTTTTTTCTAATATAATTACTTTCCACAGCCAGTGACATCAGAAAGATATAATTTTTTCCATGTCTGGTTCAAGCAAGGTTTCGGAGTCCTAAGTATATGAGATTTTTATATTATGTAAAGCTCTAATAGGGCTGAATTTAAAATTTTTTTGGATGAGAAGCATTGCTAAAGATGATCTAGTCAAACAGATTAAAACATAGAGATGAGGGGGGAAGAGAGACAAAAACCGATGTTATGACATGTTCATGGAGGTGAAGGAATTTTCCAGTAATTACCTAGCTTGTTAGAAAACAAGGAATCAAGGAACTTAAAGATTTATTCACTAAATTCTACACCTGCAACTAATATTACACTGTATGTTAACTAGAATTTCAATAAAAACCTGAAACAACAACAAAAAAGGACAAGGAATTTGTCTCAACATTTATGCTTTTGTCATATCATCAACAAAAGAAATACAGAAATATTTTGTAGTATTATTATAATTTGCTATTACTTTTTCTAGTTTCAAAAAATATAAAGTCCACGTATACAAGGCCTCCCTTACCCTATCTGATATACATACTTTCTGGCCTATTTTTCACTACAGCTTCCTTTAAATCTTGTATTTCATGAATATTTGTATTTCACTAATGGAGAAGTGTGTTTTTAAATCCCTAAGTTTTTTCCATGCTGTTCTTTTGTCTAGAATGATTCTCCAAGGCCTTTTCTATCAGGCAAAGTTCTCATTCTCCACTCCCACAGGAAGGGTTCTCCAAGCCGAGGCTGGGTTCGGTGTCTTAGGTGTTCTCACAGAAGTATCTGTTTCTCCTTAAACATAAGATTTTCTGGAGAAACAAGATATCTTGCTTTGTCATTATATGTTCAGTATTTATCAGAGTGTCTGGTGCATATCATGTCCTTCCCATTGTTTTCGATTAAAGGAAATTAACACTGTGATGTCCTTAACCTACTGACCTGAAGTATTGATTTTACCTGTGAAATAGTATGATCCATTCCTATACTTATTATTTAAACAGTAATTTAAAATTTCTTTTTATATATTATATTAAAATTATTTCTTAAAATATAGATATTTTATTTCTGTTTAAATCTAGCTTAGTTGTTAATGAAATTAATTTTTATCTCCTCTGGTTTGTATTTAATATTTTCATTTCAACTGAATATATTTCGAAAAAATACTGCATTTAACAGTGTGATAAAAAGCAAGCTGACAATTATATATTTGTTTATAACTCTAAATCACCAGAATTTTAGAACTGAAGAGTATTTTAGGCCTTAATTCATCCAATAGTCAATAACTCATGCTCAGTAATTCATCCATGGTTATTATCAGAAAAGCTATGTATGTTGCATTATAGCCAAACTCTTTCAACTATACACTGTTGCCTTTTCTGTTGCATAAACTAAAAAAAAAGTTAACTATGCCAATAAATTTCGAGCGTCTGAAAGGAAGATGATTCACTTAATTGGGAGATAACTTTCTCATCACTGATGGCTTAATATACTATCTTCAAATTATAGAGCAAGTTATTAAGAAAGCCCTGCACCTGGCTCAGTAGTTAATAGGTACATATCTTATTGTTCAGTAAATCTGGAATTAGTTTTCCTGTCTTGAAGTCCAACTCCCTAGAGATCTGCCCTGGGTATCTTATAGCCATACACTAGGTGTGTCGTAATTGTTCTGGGCAACCCAGTATCTGAGTACACTTCAATTTCTTCCCAAATTTGAGGTTTTGAGAGCTTGCACATTTCTTCCCCTCCCCTAGAGAATGACTCTTTGTCTTGCTGTCAATTGCTGGTTATTTCTTTGAATAGAACATGATGAGTTGTTCAGTCTGACTTTAGCTTCCAACTGCAGTTATGCCCCACCCGCAAGTTTGGCTCTCTTTCATATTGATTTTGGTCTAAAGCAAACCTTAATTTACTACATCTCTTTAGAAACTGCATGGTATACTGGCTGAAATCAGACCTAGAGACAAACGAAGGACCCAAAACTCAGCTCTGTTCTGCTTATCTCCCCACAACACCATTGCTCACACCACTGAGAGTCACCATGTTTCAAGGATAAGCTGGCTAGGTCATAAAAACATGAGCTATATTTACTCAGGTCTGTAACTGAAAATATCAACACATTTGATCTTGGAACTCTGGGGTAATTTTTGAAAACTTCTTGTAGTGATGGTGCCTTAAATAAAACAAGAACAGCAAAAGATAGTATCTAGAAATATTAAATAGTAGTCAATATGCTTAAAACGTGTTGATTCCTTAGTTTTAATTTCAGTTCTTCAATATGATAAAATTTAACATAAATTTACCATTTGAACCATTTTCAAGTGAACAGTTCAGTGTCATTACTTACACTCATGCTATTATGCAACCATCCTCATCATCTCCAGAACTTTTTCATCTTTCCAAATTGAAATCCTGTACCCATTAAATACTAACTCCCTTTCTCTTCTCTCCACAGTCCCTGGAAACTACCATTCTTCTTTCTGTCTCCATAAATTTGACTATTCAAATGGACTTCAAATAAGTGAAACTAAACAGTGTTTGTCTTTTGGTGACTTGCTTATTTCATCGTCCTCAAGTTCCCTCCATGTTGTAGAATGTATTGTTTTCTTCCTTTTTAAAGGTGAATAATGTTCCGTTTATATAGATATATATATGTATGTTATATGTTATATAATATATATATTATATGATGACATATATATTACATTTTATTATTTTGAGTTCATCAAGTGTGAAAATAATCCACACATATCTACACAAAGGAATGTGTTTAGTAGCACTTTATTATTTACAATGCTGATAGCCAAAAGAGAGTATAAGTGTCCATCTAAAAAATTTATGGGCTCTTAATAGGATGAAAAGTCATTTAATATATAGATATAAGAAAAATGAACTGAAGTATAGTGAAATTGTTAAGAGCTTACTGTTTGGATTGTAAAACCAGTGCCACCTCTTACAAACTGGGTAAAATTGGAAAGTTGCTGGAATTTCCTGAGCCCCATTTTATTCATTTAAAAATTAGATGAGAATAGTATTTTTATGAAAATTTACTTGTGATTACTAAATAAATGGCCTACACAAGTCAATTAGTTCAACATCTGATATAATAGTTGAATAAACGTTAGTTATAATTAGTTATTATGTTTTACTGAGTGTCAGCATGTTAACTCACTGCTAGATTCTAGAGATGAGAGATGAATAACAAAGGACTTCTGGATTTGAGGGGCTCACATATAAGTCAAGAAAAATACCTAAACTTGGAAATATATGTTGACTTTGGAACTACTTTGATGTATGCAATTGTTTCATCCTCAGACCTGGAAAGAGGTTTATGATATAATGTTAAAAAGCAGAACACAAAATCTATGAAGTACATACTAATTACAATTATGTGAGCTATACTTCAGGCACAAAGACACACACATACATGCACAAAATGAATGTTTGCTGGGATTTTTACATGTAAAATTATCTAAAATCATTAAAAATAATAAGAATACAATAGTTAACAGTATGAAAAATCATTTTAAGAATCTGAGATATGAATTTGAAAGAAAAATAAGCAAGTCTTTGTTCTTTTACAGGCTAGAATCACAATGTTCTTGCTAACCGGGATTTAGATACAATTTTGTCCAAAATCTTCAGTTCATAGATAAGGAAGTTTGGAAAGGTTTAAAGATTTGCAGCAAGTGAGAATGGAAACCAGCCTACTAGCCTCTGTCCTGCAGTCTCTCCTCTAGACCATAAATTCACTTCTGAATAGGCTTCTGTAGACCTTATTTTTTATAATCTTCAGTGTACTTAAAGGTACGTAAGGTCTTTTCCCCCCTTTAACAGTTCCACGGAACATATGGAACTTGATGTAGAATTGTCTAACATATTTTTTTTAATTTACCTTCTTCAGGATTTCATTAGTTAAATATAATGTTTCCTACTATTCATGATGTTTAGTACAATGCACAGCATTGAAGATTAGCCTAGTATACAGAACAAGTCTCTGAAGGCAATAAAATATAATTTTTAAAAGTTCACTTTTGCAAAGACTTTTAAGACATAGTAGTAAATATTCTGAAAGCTGGTAAAATGCTTTTAATAGTTATTGCACTGGCTGTAACTTGGTTTACTATATGATTACACTGGCTTCTCTTTTGATACCTATACAAATAAGGATTTGCCCTTTTATTGCTTTGAAATTTCTTTTATGTACTTAGTAAGTGAGCCAATCAAGTAATTTTTAAATCTCTGCCATCACTGTGGAAATACAATTTTCAAAGCTATATATTGCCTATTTGTGTACTCTGTCTTGGATCTTGTAGTGGGAAAGTAGCTCTCACAGGTAGAGGGTACCCTAACATTTTGTTCTTCCATGGAGATCTTTTCTTGAATTTCTTTTTTATTAGAAAGCATATTTTTCCTAAAAGACTGATGGAGAGCATTTGAATGATAATCTAAATATTTTCTTGGCTTTCATTGAAAAGGATATAATATCTTGGCTTAGAAAAAAGCTTATTTTGCTATACATTTAGAAGGCATCCGGCATATTTTCTATACAGTCAACACAATCTTTAAAGCCATCTGCAGTTTGCAACAATTTTATAGTTTAGTAGCTTAAATTGATGGGAAAATGAGCTGCTGACAGACATGTTTTTCCAAATTGATATTTGAGGATGGCACAGCCAAAATACTTGGCGTGAAAGAGCAAAGAAAATGAGGAGTGTGTATCTACAGAGCACAACTCCGTATTGCAGCACAAGCTAAAAATGCTTTCAGTCTGAGATTTTACCAGTTCTCTTAGGTTCCATGTTGCAGTCTTTGGTGAAACGTTGCACTAAAACTTAAAAAGGCTAGAGTATTTTTTTTCTCTCTCTTATCTAGGTAGATAGAGATGTTCCAACTACTGGCAAGTCTTCTTGAAAAAGTAAGTGCCATTTTAAATGCATGCTCTTTTGAATGTTACTTATGCATGGATTAATTAAATCTTCAGATACGAAAAAAACAGACACAAAAATAAAAAAGTCCCCATCATATGTATTCACGCGGTAAGGAGATTGTTAATTTCAGATTACTTTTCAGGCTTCTAGCTCTTTTTGTATTTTTGTCACTGCTAAATTTACTAAGATCTTTGCACTGTACATACACACAAATATACAACACACACACACACGTAGCACCTCAAATGAAAAAAATAATTTGGTGTTTCACTTTTTGTTTTTGTTTTTTCATTGGTAGTTTGAGGCTAAATAGTGATGGTGTTGCTCTAAGACTATGGGTCAAAAATAGAAGCAAACCAAGAAACAGACTGTTAATCTATGGAACAAACCGAGGGTTGCTGGAAGGGAGGTGGGTGGGAGATGGGTTGAATGGATGATGGGTACTAGGGAGGGCACTTGTGATGGGCACTGGGTGTTGTATGTAAGTGACAAATCACTAAATTCTTTACCTGAAACTGATATTACATTATATGTTAACTAATTGAAATTGAAATAAAACCTGAAACTAGGGGCGCCTGGGTGGCTCAGTGGGTTGAAGCCTCTGCCTTCGGCTTGGGTCATGATCCAAGGGTCGTGGGATCGAGCCCCGCGTCGGGTTTTCTGCTCAGCGGGGAGCCTGCTTCTCCCTCCCCCTCTGCCTGCCTCTCTGCCTACTTGTGATCTGTCAAATAAATAAATAAAATCTTAAAAACAAACAAACAAACAAAAAACCTGAAACAAACTAAATAATAAAAGACCTCTGCACAACCATCAGTATATTTAAAAAAAAAAAAAAAGTATTTTCAAACAAGCTTTTTTGAAGCACAAAAAAGTTCAATTTGTGTTTTTGCTTTGTTTTTTAGTACCTAACTGGTCATTGCTATTGGACATGAATTAACATTAATTAACTCAGTCAACAGACACTTGTATCAGGTCCCTCTCAAAAATGAGATGTCATTGCTGTCTTCCTTCAGGGAGAGGTTTGCCAGCTCTAAATATCACTCTCCTTTCTCCTTAGAGATTCATGATTTATAGCTCAGGTCAAAGAGGAGGCTCCTAGACATTAACTCAGCCTGAAGGAACCTGAAAAGGTACTCTAGGCGCCAATACTAAAGTTTCTTTAGCCCTCTACTTTCAGCATTACAACTGCCTGGTAGAAAAGTCATTATTGTTATTTATGTTGCTCCTCCCCCACTAACCTGTGCTGTGACTCCAATATGCCCAGTGATAAGACCATGTGGATTATGTAACAAATATATACAAATATGAATTATTTTCAATGTGGAAAGCATTTTGATTTGGTTTTAAATGTGCTATTTTTAGAGGAAAAACAGTTCCAGATAGTACCGAAACTGCTTAATGAAAACTAAAACACTAAAATATTTTAATAATAACTTAGGACTAAATTAAGTAACATGTACAAACATTAGTATTCTTTTCAGTTTATAATAAACTGTGAAGCACATTTCTCCAGCGCACAGTTTTGATTCACAGAGACCTAGACTATGCCACTTTAGTAATCCCATAACCACTAGGCTGTAATTTTGCATACTCAATATCCTTTCAGGGAAGCCAAGTGTTATCTGGAAGTGCTAATGAATGACCATTTTATACAATGCTTGCAATTACCATGCAGAACACTCCACTAGGCCTGAAGCCCTGTGAATTTGTCCAATTTCAGGTTTCATCAAAACTTAAATACCGGCTTAATTTCTATTTACAAAGAGGTCATATATTCCAAATAGTGGTTCTCAGTTTGAGTTCTCAAAAAAGAGTCAAAGATTTTGTTAGATTTTGATTGATTCAGTCAAATGTAATTCAGATAGAAAATTGAAAATTTTATAAAACTAAATGAGTGGAGCCCCTCAGTGTACATGAATTTGAAATTAAATTCACTAGCTAGCAGTATGATTTTTTTTTTAATTGTGAAAAACATGAGGGCATTCAATAAATGTTTGTTGAGCATCTATTAGATGTTAGGCATTATTCTACGTCCTTGAGGTAGAGGTGTGAACTGAACAAGGAGTAGCCCAGTACCTCTTCTAGCTGTCACTCTTCTAGGAGAGACAGACAGCAAAAGTAATTATATGGTGTAATACCAAGCTGTGATAAATGCCATTGAAAGCAAAACAGCCCAAGAGTATCGGGAGTGACGCATAGTAGGCTGAGTGAGGATTGTTCACGTGAAGTTAAAAGTGATAAAGAAACTTCCATGGAATGAGAGGTGAGTCACTGCGACAGTGCCCCAGGCAGAAGGACAATGAAGACCCTGAGGTGAGTTCCAGTAGCCTAAGGAGGCAATACTGATGGGTTGCTATAAAGAACAAGGAGAGTATTAGAAAATGAGGTAGGGGCGCCTGGGTGGATCAGGGAGTTAAGCCTCTGCCTTTGGCTCAGGTCATGATCCCAGGGTCCTGGGATTGAGCCCCCAGTCAGGCTCTCTGCTCAGCAAGGAGCCTGCTTCCCCTTCTCTCTCTCTCTGCCTGCCTCTCTGCCTACTTGTGATCTCTGTCTGTCAAATAAATAAATAAATAAAAATCTTAAAAAAAAAAAGAAAAAGAAAAAGAAAAAGAAAATGAGGTTAGAGAAGTAGCCAAGGACTTCATGCCATGTAAGGGACACTCTAGTATCTGTTGAGTATTAAATTTCCAAGAAATGATTTCATCTGACGAAAAAGACAAGTGTGTGTAATTTTTTAAATTGTCTTTTAAAATGTGTTTGATGCCTACACAAGAATATATGCTCAGGTGAGTATATTGGAGAATTCTGCTCTCCTGACTTACAACCTCTAGGCCCTTTTATATTTCTAGCTATTCCTGCCACAACTATCTTGCCTCAGCTGCAAAGTAACCTCTCTTCTGGGAGGTGAGGCTTCCCTAAAGCCTCTACACGGGGGACCCAGGGGAACTCCTAGCCTGGAAATGCACCGTTAATTCTCCATGGGGCTACCCTTGACCAAAACAGTCAGGAGTCAGAAGCAAATGCTTCTCTCTACAATTCTGAGATCTATACTTTTGGTTGCACCAAAGATTCTAGAAGGTTTGAGTTCCAGTTGTCCTTGATAACTCTGCTGGCTTTCCCTTTTTCTCTGTTTAACTCTGCCAAAACTTCAATCCTGTTCTCTTGGAATCACTTCCCCAAATAAACAATCTGGATGTCAGCCCTTGTATCAGACGCTGTTTTCCTAGAGGAACTTTGGGTAAGACATCAAGTTTAAAGCTTTGAAATATAAGTATATAAAATACAATAACCTTGGGTATACCCCTTAATCCAATAACTAGTGTATTCTCATAACCTGCAGCTATCAGCGTGTTCCTCTCTGTCTCCTGCCTCAGCCACCACTATCTCCACACCTTCCCTGAAAGCCCAGCTAGGGAACCACAGCCACAAGCTTTGGGTTCATCACTCTCTTACCATAGTTTCTTTAAACAGTTTTATCACATATTTATATATTGCAAAAGAATAGATTGTTTTCCTTTTGTCTGTCTTTGAGTTTTATGAAACAGTAGCATAAAACGTGTAGATTTATGCAACTATTTTTTAACTCAAATTATGTTTCTTTAATCCTTGTTTTATGAAGTTGTTCTTCAATCGCATATAGTAATATAATTCACTTATTGAAATTTATTCATTTTTTTCTGTCAATAGGCATTTAGGTCTTGCCACAGTTTTGCTATCTTGAGCATTGCCATTGTAAATATTTTTGTACATGTGTCCTAATACCCATATGCAAGAGGATCTCTTAGGCTATGCGTCCAATGTGGGGGCACCTTGCCACTTATGGCTATTGAGCTTTTGAAATGTGGCTAGTCCAAACTGAGACATGGTACAAAGTATAAAAGAAGTACCAGATTTCAAAGAATAAATATGAGAGAGAAAGAAAATATATATTTTTTAAGAAAATATATTTTAAATAATTTTACAGTACTGACTGCATGCTTAAATGTTACTCATTTGGATAAATTGGGCTTTATGAAAAACATTATTAAAATTAATTCACCTGTTTCTTTTTTTTATTTTGAAGATTTTATTTATTTATTTGATAGACAGAGATCACAGGTAGTCAGAGAGGCAGGCAGAGAGAGAGGAGAAAGCAGGCTCCCTGCTGAGCAGAAAGCCCTATGTGGGGCTCAATCCCAGAACACTGAGATCATGACCTGAGCCGAAGGCAGAACCTTTAACCCACTGAGCCACCCAGGCACCCCTTCTTTTATGTTTTTAATATGACTACCAGGAAATTTAAAATTCTAGCTTTGGCTTGCATTTGGACTGCACTAGTCTGGGGACTATGCTATTCAAAATGTTTTCCCTGACCATAGCATCAGCATCACCAGGAAGTGCAAAATCTCTGTCCTCAACCCAAACCAGCTGAAAGCCTTGTAGAAATACAAAATTCAAAGTGAACGAATGAATAAGTAAATAAAAATAAAGGAAAGGAAAAGACATGGAATCCAGGAAACAGGAAAGAAGGGCAGTGTACAGGGTACTGATCTAGATCAAAATTGAACACAGAGCTCTGGAGGAAGATCCCTGAAAAAATAAAATATGTGATTAGATAGAGAGGTTAAGAAAAGAAATAGGGGATATATTTATTATAAACAGTACATAGGAAGGAACAATTAAAAACTTCTGGGAAAAGAAAAGCAGCATCAGAAGTGAAATGGAGTTACAGTCACTCCTGGATTTTTAAGAAAAAAAATATTTATACACAATTATGAAAAGAGCTATCAGGGGATAGGATGGGGAAGATTATATCTGTATTTTATAAACTAGATCATTGAAGAGACCGTCTGTACTTGAAGGAACATGAAATAAAATGATAAGGTAATGTATCACCTACAGATACGAAGGGACATCTAAAAAAATAAGAACTAAATCATGAGAAAAAAACAAAACAAAACAAAACTTATCCCCAATAGGGGAGGAGGCAGGGAGCTAGAGGTCTGACAAAAAGATAAATTTTCTGTCATGGCAAAAGATGGTCAGTGACTAAAATGATGGATGGAGAGCTAGCATTAAAAGAATATTATTTTCCAGAAGAAAGAGCTAAAGGTGTTCACTTGTAAAGAATAAGTCTAGAGTATGAAGTGTCAGGGGAGTCATTAATTTGTATAAATTATTTCATAAAAGTATGAAAAATTATAAAACACTAGATATAAAGTTAGATATCTAGATATAGTTACATACTATGTATAATATATAGATATATCCTACTTAGATATTGTCCACAATAAACAATTATGATATTAACATCTTTTGACATATATTTGTAGTTTTTCTCCGATTTCTCCAAGTTTAAATTTTATGACATTTGTTTTGTTTATTTTTTAAGTGTATATGTCAATATGCCATCCCCTATCTTAAAAGTTTGAAGTTTTTTTGATGCCTTCTGTCTTGGTTATTGATCTTTTATAAGGCAAAAAATTATTCACCTCAAAAATTGTTTTCTTATGTGAGATGACTTAAAAAAAATAAGGTATAGCTTAGATGAAATTATGGAATTTATATCAGAAAAGCATTTAAAAGTATATTAAAGGCAAGTCATACACAATGAAGTAAATTTTCTAGGAAAAGAATGAAATCGTGCTTCAGTGGATGTGATGAGAAAAGCAATGTTTGAGAACTAATTTCATTTAATATAAATAAGATTTATAAATATATATAATATAGATAATATATTTAAGATAGAATACAGAATATATAAAATATATTTTAAGAATACATACTTACATATTATATATGCTGTTATATAACATATAATGCAAAATAACATATATTTATCTAAAAATAAAATACATAATATATAGATATAAAAAACTGATTCCATAATATATCCTCCAAAGACAGAAATTATTTTAAAGATTAGAACCACTTCATAACTTCTAGCCATTTTTGCAATGAGTATGTCTAGCATTTTAATTTTCCCTTTATTTTTTGTAGTGATTGATGAATGCCAGCTCTACCCAGATACATAGCCCAAGGTCCTCATATATCAATGGGATTCATAAAGCTTTGCCAGCAAATTCTTGTCATGAGATTTATGGCTCTAGATAATTGTTTTCTTTGGAGTTAGTACACTATTTATGCAGATTATTTTAGTTTGAGAAAATAATCAAAACTGGAAAATATGGTAAGCATATAAGCTATAATTGAGATCTTTATACAGAAAGATGAGTTTAACTTTTGTTCAAATCTAGATGAAATGTCTGTTGTCTTATATTTCATGTGTCTAAATTATTAGGAATAAGTGTAGTAACACAATAACACAAACGTGGAGAGACGATTCACAGAGCACATACCATGCTAGCAGCTCTTTAGTCTGGGCCACTGTTGCTGAATCCTGAAAAGAGCTGGAGCAATGACATTCCAATAGTGGACAGTGATCAGTGAGTACAATCCATAGAATTATTTGTCAATAATTTATATATGGTTATAATCTCAACAAAACACAGCATTGATTGTGTTGATTAAATTGTAGATTTAGCTTAATATCTATAATAAAGCTTACTTCTTTTAATCATTAAGTATAGCAATAAGTCCATATAAACACCTTTGACTTTGGGATCACTTCGTCTTTCCAGACACCTTTTGATTTTACTCTTGACTTTAAAAATTGACAAGGATATACACTCTACTTGAGTCACAATTTTAGTGCTCAGTCTATTTAGGAAGCATCTCAATTTGAGAACATATATCTCTGTCCAATTTTTGATCAATATGAATAATTTCTGTAACTGTTTTTGTGGAATGAGACCCCCCTGGCAGTGCTATAGGACTTTAGAGAAAGAAGAAAGCTATTGTGTAATTTATACAAACTCTATCTCATCAGTTTTTAAAAGACTAATCTAAAACAGAAATTAAGGAAGTTGCTACCATCAGAGAGCCAATGGTCTGAAACTTTAAACATGCTTTCCCTAACTGATAAAGTATGTGCACTTATGTTTTAAGAGCTTTAGGCAAATTCTGAGCTTGGAGGCAGACAGATCTATCAACTGGGGGGAAAAAAAAAAAACAGTTTTTCAATTCAAGGAATTGAGGGACTACTGAATGAATCATCAATAAACTGACTTGCTGGGATTATAGACGAACTGTTCACTATCTGGTTCTTTTCAGCCTTGTAGATAGCTCCAGACATATCTGGTGTATAAAACAATAGACTCCTTATTCTGGGGAAAACAGCTGCAATAGCTGTTCAAGAGATGGGTGGTATTCTACTTTGTTTAAAATATTTAAATTTTATATGACTGAAAAGACAATGTTTTATTGTTTAATAATAAAGTATGGAACAATTGCTGTTTCAGAGCATTCTCTATAATAGGCATCTGTAGATTTTCTGCAGTATTTTTCATTCACTAATTGGAACCAGGACATTGGTCATAGTGATTTATATCTCTGAATTCCTTTTTAAATTGACTTGTACAGTCTTTAAAATTCCTTAGCTCAGTTCACCAGCCAGTTAGATACACACTATTGTTTTGTTTTTGAATGTCTTAAAATTATATGTAAATCTTTAATTATTTCACTTTTAGACTATGAACAAACTTTAAATCCCAATGTTTTATTGGCTATTAGAAATCTAATGAATAAATTAGAGTTAATTTGTTCACTTAAACACATCTCCTTTAAATTTGGAAAAGATATTTAATGCTTCAAGCTAACAGAACAAAATAGTGCATATGCTATTATTACAGATATGTGGTTTGCCCTTTATGCACTTTCTAAAAGAAAATTGATATTAATATCTCATACTGATGTTATACATTAAAATTATTTTGCACTTAGACCTATTTTCTGATATTTTAGTAAATAAACTGACAAGCATAGAAGAAAAATAATATTTATCCCATTACCTTTGCAAAGTATGGTGGCCATAATCAAAGGAAAGTGAATAAGCTTTAGAAATTGATCAAATTTCACTGAAATTGTGACATTTTCTCAAAAGGAAAATCATAAAACTCTCCCAAAAGATTGTTTAGTTTTAGAAAGTAGTTCTGACTCTCTCCAACCCTTCTGCCTTCCTTTGGTTTGTTTACTAAATTGCTAATAAACCCAATTAGGTTTTTCTTCTTCCCCTTTCTCCTATCAGGCATAGACTCCTCTCAGGCAGATTTTTCCATTAGGACAACTTCCACATCTTCAGGCATGAAACTGACTCCAGGCTTTCTCTAAAGCCTACTGCCAGATAGTTTGTTTACTGTGCTCTGCGACCTTCCCTCTTCATCCTGTGTGACTAATTGAAGGCATCAGATCCTGTTTCCTGAGGCTTCTGGTACCCCACACTTGGTTTATTCCTTCCAAATTTGGCCTTCTTTTTCATTCTCTATATCTCAAGATGTAGTAAAACACCCTCAGCTATCTTACTTCTATAAGGGTCTATTTGCTGCCTGAAGTTTAGCTATTATAAAAGGAGTATTCAGTAATAAGCCAAAAAACCAAAATATTTTAGATGTCTATGGTCTTTCATAAAATGTGATATTCTAGAACACAACAAATTGGTTTGTGTCAACAGTGACCACAGAATGCTAAGAATAGGTTGATATTTAGAAGCCCATTTTAACTGCTTATAAGCCATAACAAAATTGAAATTATAGCCACCATTCCCACTAAATGACTAAAAAAAATTTTCTATACAGACTTTGAATTAATATATGTGCTACTTCTTAATGTTTCTTTAAATATTTTTATTGAAACTTGTAGAATCAAAGCTATTTAAGATGGAGAGCCTCAATATTTGAAGATAACAGAAATGCATAAAGATAATTTTATGCACCAATAAAGCCTCACTCTGGGCACAGAGTAAACAATAAGTGCCAGAGACAAAGGCTCTGACCCTCAAGGTTAGTTTAGTCTAGGAGACATTTTGACATGCAAACCTGTGACAGCAGGTGAACTAAGGGAAAATGAACTAAAGGAAAATGGTGATCTTAAACCAAGCATTCAACACTAAGGAAAGCATAGTAGAGGTTGACAGGACTTCAAGCTTTACTGGGCAAGTTAAAAAAAAAAAAATCCTGTTAGAGATCCTTGGAAGAAGGAGATTAGGAAAAGAAGAGCCTAGAGTGGGAGGGGACCAGGACCAGAAAATATGGAATATGAGCTCTGGTATAAAATTCTTGCACTAAACCCCTTCCCTTCATATTGCTTTAGCTGAGAAGACAATCCAGTTGAAGTTCTTAACAAAAGGTTGAGCAGGGCAAGCACTCTCTCATTGTACTCACAAATAGTGTTTGGGCTGTTATCTCAGTCTGGAACTCTGGGTAATCATAGCCCCACAAACAGCTCTCTACATGTAGGAAGATTCTGAACCTCAACAGCAAGAACACACCCTCGGGACTAAGCTTTTGTTGTTGTGTTAGGCAAACATGATGGTATCATGGAAGGTGATGTTTGTCATGCAGTGGTTCTCTATCCTGGTTGCATATTAGAATTCTCAGGGGTGGGGGACATTAAAAAAATATATATATACTATTTTGCAGAACTCATCTTAGACCAATCAAGTCAGCTTGGTATATTTATTAAATATTCTCGATGTGGTTATAATATACAGTCAGGATAGAAAATCATTGATTCTGAGGCATTCACAGGAAAAACTTCAAACTATGAGAAAGTGAAACAAGTCCCCAGATACAAGGAAAGAGGCAAATAAAGTGGACTAGGTTGGAGAGCATTCTATTTGTGTTTTGTTCTCTTTCTCATATTGCTCTGAGTTGGGTCAGTCCAAGAACTGCCAGCAGGGCAGCTTCCTCCATTGTAATGATGAATTTCCATTGGTATTTTCTGGCTGACTCAGTATCCCTCTATCTCTCTCTCTTTCTCCCTCTGTTTCTCTCTCACACACACACAGGACAAAATAATATGGTAGATATAAAAGTAATTGGAACTAATAAATAAGTAAGAGTTAATTAAATATAAATGGGTAAAAACAACCAAAAGATAAAGTGCCTCATATCTATTTAAGAAGAAGATTCCATAGTATATTGTTTGCAAGAAAAACAAAAAAGGATACAGATGTAATGAAAAGAAGGGTCACCTGTACCCCAGTGTTCATAGCAACAATGGCCAGAGTCGCCAAACTGTGGAAAGAACAAAGATACCCTTCAACGAATGAATGGATCAAGAAGATACGGTCCGGGGCACCTGGGTGGCTCAGTGGGTTAAAGCCTCTGCCTTTGGCTCAGGTCATGGTCCCAGGGTCCTGGGATCGAGCCCCGCATCGGGCTCTCAGCAGGGAGCCTGCTTCCCTTCCTCTCTCCCTGGTCTTCTCTATGTGGAAACATCTCAAGTCTCAGTATTAAAAAAAAAAAAGAAGAAGAAGAAGATATGGTCCATATATACAATGAAGTATTATGTCTCCATCAGAAAGGATGAATACCCAACTTTTGTATCAACATGGATGGGACTAGAGGAGATTATGCTGAGTGAAATAAATCAAGCAGAGAGAGTCAATTATCATATGGTTTCACTTACTTGTGGAGCATAAGGAATAACACAGAGGACATGGGGAGATGGAAAGGACAAGTGAATTGGGGGAAATCAGAGGGGGAGATGAATCATGAGAGACTGTGGACTCTGAGAAACTGAGAGTTTTGGAGGAGAGCGGGGTGAGCCTGGTGGTGGGTATTATGGAGGGCACGTATTGCATGGAGCACTGGGTGTGGTGCATAAACAATGAATTTTTGAACACTGAAAAGAAGTAAAATAAAATAAAATGGAAAAAGAAAAAACAGGACACAGAAAGTATGAAAATCAAAGAATAAAAATATACATCAAAAATACATATCAAAAATACAAGAATTAAAAAAGCCAATATAGCAATTTCAACATAAGATATGATAGAATTTAAAGTGAAAGCATCAGAGGGCCTGAATTCACATTTTTCCAAAAAAGACACACAGATGGCCAACAGACACATGAAAAGATGCTCAACATCACTAATCATCAGGGAAATGCAAATCAAAGCCACAGTGACTTTTCACCTTACAACTGTCAGAATGGCTAATACCAAACAGACAAGAAATAAAAAGTGTTGGTAAGAATGTGGAGAAAAAGAAACACTCAGGCACTGTTGGTGGGAATGTAAATTGGTACGTTGGAATGTAAAATGGAAAACAGTATGGAAGTTCCGCAAAAAATTAAAAACAGAAACCTCATATGATCCAGTAATTGCACTGTTGTGTATTTACTTAAAGAAAATGAAAACACTAATTTGGAAGCTCTACACATCCCTATTTTTATCACATCATTATTTACAATAGCCAAGATATGGAAGCAACCCAAATGTCCATTGATAAATGAAAGGATAAACACACACACACATGCACGCACACACACAGGAATATTATTCAGCTATAGATAAGGATGAGACCTTGCTATTTTTGACAACACAGATGGACCTGGACGATATTATGCCAAGTGAAATAAGTCAGAAAAAGACAAATGCCATATAATCTCACATATATGTGGAATCTAAAAAACAGAACTAATGAGGAAACAAAAAGCAGAAACAGACTAAATTCAGAGAACAAACATAGTAGCCAGAGGAGAAAAGGGTGGCGGAACGGGCAAAATGGGTGAACGGGGTGAGAGACACAAGCTTCCAGTTATGGAATAAATAAGTCACAGGGATAAAGGAACAGCATAGGGAATATAATCAATGGTATTGTAATCGTATTTTATGGTGACAGATGTGAACATAGCATAATGTATAGACTTGTCAAATCCCTATGCAGTACATCTGAAACTAATGTACATTGTATGTCAACAGTACTTCAATAAAAAAAATGAAGTGAAAAACATCATAAAGGACAATAAGAATATTATAAACTATTAAAAGGCCAACATATATTGGAATGCCTGGAAATCTGACTTTGGCTCAGGTCATGATCTCAGGGTCCTGGCACAGAGCCCCATGTCCAGTCCCACTCAGTGGGGAGTCCGCTTGTCCCTTTCCCTTGGCACCTCCCACCAATTGTGCTCTGTCACAAATAAATTAATAAAAAGCCTTTAAAAAATAAATAAAAGGCCAGCATATCAAAGATATAACAACCACTTAGTAAGTGCCCTCACTATTATGTCAGTCACTGTGCTAAGCCCTCACCTAGTAACACAAGAGTAAAACTATGAGACCTCCAAGTTAGTCAGACCCTCTCCTCCAAAAAATACATGAGAGCTCAAATAACCCAGGAGTTCTCCATAATCTGATGTGTTAATGCACATATTTTTTCTTTTGGTGTTCGTATTTCTACCCTAATCCCTCCAAATAGCCAACAAAAGGAAAATGTTTTATTTAGGCTTTTTTTCCCTGTCACTCTTCTTTCCTCCAGGCCTAGGGACTGACTTTCACTTTAGCAATATTTTCTAGCTCTTAAGGCTTTCCAGTACATAAAAATTTTATACCCCCAAGGCTCCTGAGACTACACAAAAAGAAACAAAAACATTCCATAGTGTATGACTAGGGATCCCAGGAAGTCTGGCAGCCTTTACTTCAGATACACCACAGAAAGTTTCCCAGTTTCCCAGTCTTGGGGCTTCCTGTTGGTACTGTGACCCAAATGAAATTTATTATTTTTACTAAGGTGATGATATTCTTGGTAAAAAGAGAGATTTAAAAAAAAAAAAAAAAGACTGACCAAGTATAAATTTGGTTTGCTTTGGGAATTATTATGCAAAGCACAATTTTATAGTAGGCAAGTATTTCAAGGTTGGTATACTTGGCAAGAAGGCAAGAAATAGACATGGAATCAAATTTATGGGACATGCAGCCTAATGAAACATCTAATTGGGCATCAAACTTGAAGTCCAGCTTGTAGTGGATAAAATTACATATTCACAGCCAATTATAAAATGGGCCTCAGCTCCCTGATCTGGAAAGCAGGTAAATGCTGAGTAGTCTTTTTTTTTTTTTTCCTTTTTTTTAAGCCAAAGGACATAGCTGAGTTTTACATAAAATGGGGTTGGTTTTAAAAACAAGATTTCAGCTTAGGACATCATGTGTCTGTTTTTAAAGTTCCTTTGGCAGGCCCAAATGGCATCATAAACTTAATGTACTGAAATTTGAGATTTTTCATGCAGGAAATCAGGCCAGGATATGTCAGCTCACCAAAAAAAAGCATATTATTCTTGGAGGTATAAAATATTTGTTCTGTAACTACAAACACATTAAAATTTCCTTCAGTTTGAATTTTAAGTGTTCCTCGTGGAATGTGTGATGAAGCTCTGTGGTCTTGGCAGACACAGAGTAACCTCCTCTAGAATCTCTTTTGCCTGGACCTTAGTACAGCTTGGTCTTGTTTTTCTTCACCTTGATAGGTATCTGGTTATGAGATCATGATTTGACTTTCTCCTTTCATGAATCACGTATCTGAGGCCTCATTTCTAAAGAATAGGTCTTTGATTGCTTGTTTAAGTTCTTTACTAATATGAAGATCCATGGAGGATGTTGGCAAAAACTTAGAGACAGAGTGATAAGAAATTCTATTGTCATGGCATTTAAATAGAATTCAAAAATACGTTCAGGATAATTGCCACACAACTAGTGATTCTGAAACACAGGTCAAGATGATGGCATTTCATTAAGAAGCTGGAGAATAAGACATTATTTAACAATAAAATGAAGGCTTAGTCTCTAGGATCAGAGGTTTAAAGAAAAGGATATGTTGAAATCTGCAAAGGAAAGAGAAGTCCCCTTTCTTCTTAGTCTTCTAAAACCCAGCAGGACCAACCTACCTTATTGTATCCTAGGTGAAACAGACTTCATCAGTTCTTCCATTAAAGCTAAATTGGTCATATTGTAGTGAAAAACAGACAGTCTACATAACTGTTTAATAAGTTAACCTGAGAAAGAGAGGCAGAAGCGTTGAGTGGCTCTAGGGAACACCAGGATCTCAGGATGGGAAGGATTCTCATGCACACACAAAAGAACCTATGTAGTCGAGAGCTTAGTGCTAAAAGGAACTCAGGACAAGTGTTAAACTGTGGCCACGGTTGACCCTGATCTTAGGTATAAATGTCTTGGATCCCTATTGCAAACATTTCTGAGCATAGGTACAATTTTGTGGAGATGCTGTATGAATATAAAACGGCCTTGGTTTTGACTTATAAGAGAGTTTTTCTCTCTCTTCTTTCAGTTTTCTCTAATGCACCATGCAACTGACAGACTTCTTGGTCTTGAGTATGGCTAGTTTCTCCTAAATTAGGAAGAAGGCCCTAGAAACACAGAATTAGAGATAAACTACATGTCTTGAAGATTACCTACTCATTTCTCCTATGTTAAGGAGAGAATGCTAAACTCTGGAGAGGTTGAATGAAAACACTAGTTGATGTTTACGTTCCCCTTGTCTCAGTCTGACGATAAGCCTACCATAGTAATGAAAATGATTCCTACCACTAGTCAGAAAAATACAATTGTCATGCTTCTTCCACTGCAAAACCTGATATAGTGAATGAGATTTCAGGCAGCCCTAGTACCTTGCACACTGGCCCTCAATTGTCATTCATTTACCCTCATAGTACTAGAGCTAAACATAATACTAAACACCCATTTGCCCTCAATTGTCATTCATGAATGTATGGTTTTATTTTCTTAATCCACCTATTTGGAGTGTACTCTTATTATAGAAGCAAAATATGTTCAAATTCTGAAAGCTGGTTTAAAAAATCCATAATTATTGATAAATCTGAAGTAATAAATGAAGGAACTCTGACATAATCCAGCGGCTAGCACCATTGTTGCATAAACAATGGTGCTTGGTTTCTTATTACATGTTTCTAGCTCCAGGAAGAAAAATGCCATCATGTTTCTAGAGTTTGTAGCTATAAAAAATAAGAACATGTTTAATCTGAAGAGTAAATGGGGTTTATGGATAATAATTATTTCACTTTGAAAAATTATTTCCACGAGAGCCATTGAGTTTAGCTGAAAAACACATGACCTATCAGAATTCACATACCATGACTTACACCTGGACTTTCATTGCCCTAAACATTGTAATTAAAAGCAATGGTAATGAAAGCTTTGAAAAGAATAGGAAGGTTGATAATAAATGACTCAGGTCTAGAAAATAGGCTGTCCATATTTGAACTGGACATGTACTGAGCTACTACCATCATCATGTCAGTAGCACTGCTGGTGTGACCCACTCCAGTAACTGACTGCTTTCTCAGGGGTCCAGGGAGATTGTGGATACATTATAGCGATTCCACTTTACTTTCTAATGCCATCTAACTGTTTCCATATTTATCATCTTGGATAGGTTGAGAGACACAAACAAAAAGAATGGGTGGGTAGAAATGTTAATCGCAGTTGCCTTAAGTAAAAGTAATCAAAACAACACTATAATAATGAGTTACTATACATCCTAGTTTTCCTGGGGCAATTTTATTCTAAGTCCCATGTACTGTCTGGTTTAACATTTGTCCCAGACAAAACTTCCAGGTTTGGTAAATTATACCATTGTTCAAATAACAATTGATAATATTTTAGTGTTTATCATATGCTACCAAGTATAAAAAGATGTGTAATCTAACTTAATCCTTTTAACAACACTATACAATATAAATTATTATTGTAGTGCCCATTTTATGAACAAAATAATAAAGCACAGAGTTCATGTAATTTAACAATTATCACCCCACTACTAATCGAAGGAGTCAGGATTGCTGACTCCAATTCTATATGACAATTCTTGACTGTCTCATAACAAATTCACATTTCCTGGGCTTTGTCAAGGCAAATGTTAAAAGTGTAAATGGGAAGAAGTTTCAATAGCTAACCATAAATTTAGTAAATCACTTATTTTTAAACTAAGTGTCAAATAGGATTTGATTGCTGCCATGACATGTTTTGAAAAAAGCATAAAGTTCCTTTAGCAAGTCTGGAAGATGTAAATCAGGGCCTATCCCTTGAAACCTTAAGAGGTAAATTAAATAAAAATTATGAAAATGTATTTTATAGAGTGAAGGATCTTTTTGCTGTCAGGTGTTGATATAGACTAAAATTCAACCATGTTTGGATGATAACTGTAGGGATGACAGGTGAAGAGTAAGTTAATAAGTGCTGGGGTGGGTAGAACATGTCACTTTTTAAGGATGATATTAGAGAGGAAACCTCTTTAGAGCATACTAGAAACCCATGTGGCCTAAGAATGGATCTGATCCAGTTAGGTAATTTTTGTCTTTTCTCATGAAAGTTGGGCAAAAGTTCATAAACCACATAAATCTTTGAAATAGCAGTTGCTTCAAGTTTAAGAACATTTTTTATTTACAGTACATTCTGAAATCTGGTGATCTTCTCCTTCAGCCAGAAATCCCCATTAACCAGCACTGCATTTCCTGAGGTCTACAATTTCATTCTTCATGAAGAACAACCTAAGATAACTTCTAAATCATTAAGAATTATACTGAAAGCAATGCTATTGGCTTGCATTTCTGTGAAACTTGCTAATCTTTGAAGACACATGTAAAGTAACTCTGTCACCAAGAATATTTGAATAATTTGAATATCTACTCTCAAATTCATCGATTAAAGAGTATTCACCAGGGATGCCTGGGTGGCTCAGTTGCTTGAGCAGCTGCCTTCAGCTCGGGTCATGATCCCGGTGTCCTGGGATCGAGTCCCACATCGGGCCCCTTGCTTGACAGGGAGCCTGCTTCTCCCTCTGCCTCTGCCTGCCACTCTGTCTGCCTGTGCTCGCTCTAGCTCCTCTCTCTCTGACAAAAAAATAAATAAAATCTTAAAAAAAAAAAAAGAGTATTCACCATATATGTGGACAAGATTTCTAGTACTATAAGAGGTTTTATGTTTGTCTGTTGTTTTGTTTTTTCAAGTGGCCTATGCATACACAGACAAATAACACTTGATAGTCTTGCCCTTGAAAATAAAGTTTGGCAACATGTTGCTCTACAAAGTCTCAATATCAAGGGATAATTTATCTTTTAGTTACACTGCGGATTGCAGTATGCACTCTGTTATTGAATATGGCTTGTTTATATCTATAAGGCACAAGGACAAACAAGATACAAAATTACATCAGGAGAAATATGCTAAGGAGCCTATTTCTAGGAGGCCAATGATCACACTTAAAGTATTTTAATATGAGCAGCTGAATTACACTGTCCGCTGAACCATTTAACATTCTTTTTGACAGGAGGACCAGAGAGTGTTCACAGCTATGCTATCCATTCTTCCCACATCACATGTGCGCTTGCCAGAGAGGTTGAGGTAAATTTGCCAGAAAGATGTGAGCTCAGTACTTGGCTGTATAACCACTTTAAAAGTCTACTGAAAAACATTTGAATAAAAAGGTAAGTTCTCAGTATCTCCAATTAAATTTGGATGGTATAATCTTTTAGCTAAACAGTGTTGATGTTTCTGGCATTTCTGTTTTGTAGTGATCTATAATTTGGATGTAATATACACATATGCCACCACCACATGCATACAAAAGCATTCATATATATGTGTATGTTCATATGCATGTATTTGTATGTGCTGGCTATGGTCTTAGTAACAATCAAAGGGGGAAATTCTAACTGTTCTGTGACCTATAAAAATTTTGTCTAAATATGAAAGACATTGTGTAAGCTTTAAATGTATTTCAAAAATGAAAATAAGGGCAAATTATTATTTACTTAACACACTGTAATTTAAACAATTAGACATATTTAGAATTAGAGTGTTTTTTATTTATTTGTAAAAAAAAAAAGTATCAAGAATTGTTCTTTAAACAGTGCTTCCTTTCCTGTGATGTAACAGGATACAGAACTACTATCTTTTCTAAGCCTTGAGAACTGTCATATTTCTTTCCAAGTTTGAATATACTTTTGGCATTTTCTCCTTTGTGCTTTCAATATTGTGAAGTATTTCTAAGACTTCCTTTAAAATGAAGTGTTTTACTAGCATTACATCCTCTAGGATGTCTTCATCCTTTTGATCACAATTGGCTCCTCCATTTACATCAATAAGTTCTCCATTACTAATTTCTCCTGGCTGCACATCTAGACTCTTGGATGGGGGTCGTGTCATCATTCCTATGGTCAGTCATTTCTTCTATAACTCCATTTATGCCCACTTTGCATTTTACTTCCAGCACCATTGTTCTTCATTTGTTTGCTCTGCTTTGATCTCGGTTGGTCAATTTTCCTTTTTTGATCATTCATTTTTGTAAATGTCATTTGGGTTTACACTTGAAAGACAAGGAAGTAATGTAATAATACCCTTTGCTGTCTGTGGATGAACCAAATCACAAATGTGCACTGATCAATCATTGACAGACTTTGAAAGAAGTGAGGTGATTGGTCCCTGATCATGATGACATTGGTTATTTACATAGTGATTTATGGACTATGGATTTATGAGAGCTATCTAAGAGTATCTAAGAGTATCTATGAGATTTATGAGAGCTATCTAAGTTTGTATCTAATACAATTACTGGCAGTTAATGCAGTGATCACTGAAATTTGAGCAGTGTTGTAGGAGGACTGGTGTTACTGAAATTTGTGCATACCAGAACTGTGCAAAGAAAAGAATGCCTGTAAATTCCTCTTTTTTCCATTGTTATACATAGGGTTATGCCCTGCTCTCAAATACTTAAATATAATAAAAGTTGAAGCAAAGTTGACCAAGATGTAGATGGGATCATCTCCCTTTGGACACAAAGAAAACACTCAGTGTTGAAGAACTACAGTTGCTAGGAAGGACAATTAAAATTAAAAGTCTCACATTGTGTGGAGGCTAGTGATCAATTAAAATCCATCCATCCATACCTGAAGCACAGCATAAAAAACAGGCTACACAAAAGTCATCCTTGGGCTTTTCATAAACTCACAAATCTTAATTAGGGAAGGGAAAGTCTTCAGTGGACTTGTTCTGCATAGAATTAGTATGAGAGTAATACATAAAATAGATTGCAGGTGTTGTGGTAAGATTTGTCAGGAGGTTACATTATCCCTTACATTAGTAGGACATGGAAATACTATGGGTAAGAATTATTAAGACAATGACACTAATAGTGGAGAGAGTGAGTGACTACTGTAGAGATGCAGGAGACAGGACTTGTCACTGGGAGATAAACATGGAGAAAAGAGCCATTTGGAGACCACTACTGTTTCAAGCTTGAGTGATTTGCAGAATCCTGATGATCTGATCCTCACAAGATACTAGCAGTGTTTAATGTAGTTCATTTGAAACAGATAAAAAAGACTGTTAGGTTCTCTCAATAGGTCGCATGTGTTGTCTTGCATGGTCATTCACCTATATTGCTGGGTCTCTTAATTTATAGACTGTCATAAAAAATAAATATAGAGCAGGTAGCATGATCTACTTCTTTAAGCTTTCTTTCATCTAGTGTTTCAGACAATACAAGCTTTTCCCTTTCTCAAAAATGTGGAGATAATTATATATATAAATATATGTAGTAGAGGCAACAAATCAAGACTTTCCAATCTTCCCACATCACAGTTTTAGAAAATCAGAGGCATGTTGTGCACATTTTTAGTTTTTCTTAGTCTGTTTGCCATCAGTGATCATATGTTTCTAATATTATGAGCCTCACAAATGCCATAGTACCTCTTACATTTGTCTCACAACATGTGTTTGCCAACTTTTGTCCACAAGGGAAAGCTTTTATAAATGCCAAGTAGATCTGGCATAATTGTTCAAATACAGAGAACTTATAATGATATAAACTGAGCCATGGGGGGGGGGGTTTACAGAGAATGAATACTTGGTAATATTAGAATAATATTGCCAATAGATGATTGTTAATGCTTGTTACCATAATTCAGTTTGTCTGAGTGTCATAGTATATTCTTTTATAAATCAAGATTAAAATCATTATGCGTGATTACCTTTTTATTCAAAAGCTCTGGTTCAATGCAACTTATAGTAAATTCAGATATATTCAACTATGGCTTGTAGCTGTTTCTCACATGATATTCTAGAGTAGACAAGGCTTTTCTGCCAATATACGTAATGAAATGGTATCAGAACATGGCTTGGGTCATGTGGCACAGCACACTAAAAGCGTGGAGAATTGAGGTCCAATTCTGATTTTGTCTCTCACTCAGCTGTATGGTCTAGGTATAGTAAGAAAACACACTAAGTCTCCGATCATTCCTTTATAATTTGCGATAATGACAATTCTTCCACTCAAGTCAGAGTTTTGTCATTAAAAGCAAGCAAGGAATAAAGTTCTACTACACAAACTTATAAAACATTATACAAATATAAAGTTTCCTTTTTATTGTTATCTATAAAACAGGCTTTTTTTTTTTACATTGGAAGATCTATGACGTATAACAGATTTATATTTATTAAATTTTTTCATACAAAGAATGCCCTTGACTTACAAGAGGATTACATTCTGGTAAATTCATTATAAATTGAAAATGCATTCAATACATTTGACCTACCGAACATGATAGCTTAACCTAGCCCAACTTAAATGTGTTCAGAACACTTAGTTAGCCTGTAGTTGAGCAAAATCATCTAATACAAAGCTTTTTTCTTATAATTAAGTGTTGAATATCTCATGTAATTTATTGAATCCTGTACTGAAAGCCAAAAAACACAGTGGCTATATGGGTGTAGAATGAGTATAAGTTATTGTGTGTTCACCCTCATGATCACATGGCTGACGGGGTTTTGATTTGCTGCCTCTGCCCAGCGTCTTGAGAGAGTATCACATCACATGTCACTAGCCCAGAAACAGATCCAAATTCAAAAGTCAAAGTACGTTTTCTACTGAATGTATATGGCTTTTCCCATCATCGTAAAGTCAAAAAATCTTTCGTTGAACCATAGTTAAGTCAGGACCATCTTTTTGCTAGTAGAGATAACAATGGGGAGTAAGATCAACAGAGAGAGAAAATAGGGTATTAAAAAAGGATTTTGGCTGCATGTTAATGAAACCTCCATGTCATATTAAGTTCTCGAGCCGCGATGGACAACATGGAGCCTGTTGAGGAATATGTTGCTGGCTGAGTTTAGAGATACATGACAACCTGTGAATGAAACATGAAAGGACTATTTCCAGTCTCTAGTTCTCAAATATATCAAAGACCAAGTGTTAGTGGTTCTAACACAGACCAGGTCCACACTGGCATTCAGTAAAGCCAGTGCTAAAGGTTTTTTATATATTGTTTTTCAGAGTCGTTCAAATATAACAAATTTTATATTGAAGGAAAAATATCTGGCCAATGAGTATTTTTTCCTCCTAGAAATTTTGGAGAAAGAAGAGGAAGGAAGAGAGCTTACTTCATCACTTTTTAATGCGTACTATACCATAGTAATAAAAAAAAGTATAATCTTGGTACAGGAAAAGATACATAGAACCAAGGAAAACAAGAATGCCCAGAAAGAGATCTATTTATGTAAATTGTGGTGACAACACAGATCAGAGGTGGAGTGGATAGATTTTTTAAATTCATTATATTTACTTATTGGCTTTCTATATAAAAAATAGAATTCAACCTTTCAAAAACACAGATGAGTCAAATATAGATTAATTAAAAATCTAAATAGGAAGGTGAAACTATAAGATAAGTAGTAAAAAAAAATGTAGATTTCTTTTGATTTTGGACTAGAAATTTCTTCAATAAAATGCAGAAGCACGAACCAAAAAGAAAAAAAATGTGATTGTACCATATCAAAATTAATGGTTTCTATTCAATGAAGAATACCAAGATGAAGTTGTTAAAGCAGGACCCACTGGAAGAAGTTATTAATGATGCCTAAGCGGAGAAGTAAATAAATAATATCTAAAATTAACAAAGGATTCTCATTAATTAGCAAGAAAATGATGGTGGGCACAATAGAAAGAGGGCCCAAGGAAATGTATAGACGACTTACAAATGGAGTTCCTAAACAGCTTCCATGTAGGAATGACATGATACGCTGATTTTTTTCAAGTTTTTTATTTAAATTCCAGGTAGTTAACATACAGTGTATATTAGTTTCAGGAGAATTTAGTGAATCTTCATTTACATATAACACCAGTATTCATCACAAGTCCCTTATGCCAATAAGAGAATGCAAATGGTGTCCTATTTTTCTCCATTAAACTAAAAATAAATAAATAAATAAATAAATAAATAAATAAATGCTCATTGATACGGTTTTAAAAGAATATGGGGAAACACAAGACTTGATTAGAGGAAGCATCAACAAGTGCAGGCTTTCTGGAAAGTAACCACAGCAACATATTTCTTCTGACCCAGCAATCCTACTTCTTAGTGTGCCTGCAGGGATTCTCACACACAGGTCCATGGGTAAACATGGTTACGGATGTTCATCGGAGCAGTTACTGGAGGGTTGGGAAGCTCATACAGTGGAAATATGTAACAGTATAATATGCAGCAATCAAAGCACTGAAGTTGGTGAGCATGTGTATGTATGTATGTACGTATGTGCATCTTATATCTCACTATGAGTGGGTGCTAAATGCACACTGTGGTGGGGAAGAAAGTGAGAAAGAAAACAAGAATATAGCACAACATTACTTTTTAAAAAAACAAAGTGGCATACTGGAAACAATCATTCATATAGATATATAGATATGCATATACATAGTTTTTAAGATTACATTCATACTGAAGTCTACATTAAACACATTAGATTGGGTTCCTGTAGGTGGAAGAGAATTAAGTGGGAAAACTAATAGCCTCAGATAAACAGACCAATGATAGAGTGTCATGAAGTGAGGACTATAATTAGCTAAACTATATGGAAATGAGACTCATAAAACAAAAAGCAAAAGGTAAATTGAAATGTATCTCAATGAACTGAAGGTAATGAATTTAATTTTTGTTTATGATTTTTTTCTAAAAATACCCTTAACACTACCATAAATATACCCCTGCAAATGAACAAACAAACAAATAAAAAAACCCCAAACTGTTGATATTGGCAGGTGCAAAAAGTGTCAGGGATAGCAAAAGAAGTAATGAGATATTAGTGTTTGATCTGATAATATAATAACATAAATGTTTGAAGGTAGTACATGATGTAATAATCTTGTCTGAAATAACAGGAAGGAATGCAGTACACAGTGGTAGGAAAACACTGGCAGAAATTTTAAAACGCAAGCAGATACGATCTAGAATTATAACTCTGCGTTGGTCTTGGGTACATTCCCTCAGGTAGACAGATGGAGAATTCCCATTACGCTAATAATATTTTTTAAATTGGCCAAACCTCAAAATTTTATTCTGTGGATGACATCTGATTTAGACAGCCAAATTTTCTGAACTTCCAAATTAAATTTTGATTTTATATAATTCTTTATTGTCTCTAGGCCAGGGATTATTAACCAATTATTTTGTGGAATGGACTCTTTCGTTGTCTGCAAAGCCCTTGGACTCCTCCTCAGAATCATTTTCATCCAAATTCAACATTCATTTGTTAAATATTATTAATAGGCTTTGCTATCATTTGTGATCCTCAGCAGGAAGACAGTGATAGGTACTAGGTATTTATAGACAAATACAGGTTTTGTAAATGCTATTTTGCACAGCAGCAGCTCCTCTTGCCAGTGAGTAGCACTGACTACCCTTGTTGCCTAGCAACACCACTTTATCAAAGACAACCCGGTAGTCAACTGAACTGGAGGTCAGAAGTTGAAATGGAAAGTATAGTAGTTATATGTCTAGACTGAGATTTGCCTGGTTTTCTATAACCTGTGAAAACACTGGCTTTGGGAGTATTTTTTTTTTCTTGTTTATAACCCTATTAACATAGAAGTAGGATATCAGTAAACTGCTGCACCGATCTTATCTACTTTTAGCCAGAAATGATCTCAGGCAGCCTGAAGCAATTGCTGGGAGTATTTCAGCCTCTGCCTGTTCAGGCAAAGAGTCAAGAATAATCATTTGAAAAGTATTTCAAGGAGTCAAGCTTCAAACTTTTTCTTCTATCATAAAATTTAATTCTATTTTGAAGTGATCTAGTTGCTTGAAACAGAGATATTGAAAATCATTTCCTGTTCCTTTTCCCCCTCTTTTTAACACATGTGGTTTGACACCCTGCTGTCTCCCCAGTGTCTCAGTTAGTTGGTCAATTTGATAATGAATAATTGAATGAAATGAATATCTTAGATGCCAAAAAGGGGGAGAAAGAGCAAGTACCCTCTGGGACTTCTTTTTCTTGTTCATCTCCTGCCTCTTCCTTTTTCACAATTAACAAGCTAAGAAGCTGAGATCAGTGGATTTTAAGAAATATATACATGATGCCAGTTTAGGAAAGCACATTGTTTTTGACCAAAACTTACCCTGGGTTCTAATTTCAGTCAGACAGGTTCAGGGAAGAACCATTTGAATCTACCAGCCTACTCTGTTTTTGTTGTGTCTGTTTAGTGTTTGTTTGCTTGTTTTGTTTTTATATCAATTACCAGTGTCCCATTGCTTGCACTCAAAATCTGTCTTCTCATGCTCTTGGAATTCTGTCTCACATGTACCTATATGCCTTTCACTCTTCCTTTTCTCATTATTCTCTTACATCATCATCATTTTATTGACTCAATTTTACTAACTTCATTTTTTTAAATTTTTTCTCTTATTTTTTTTTACTCTTCAAGTTCCTTTTTAACTTCAGTCTATTTTAAGTGAGTATGTAGGATCCATAAAACTACGGTGCACTGTGTTTACTGAGTGTATTTGAGTATTTGAGTATTGAGTGTATCTCTGGATCTCTTAGTATCCCCAAATCACATCTACAAGTTATAGAATATACAGTATTCTTAAAAACTACAGGTGTGATTCGATCCATAGTTTGATGAATCTGTTATAATGAGCTATGCAATGCCAAATCTTCACAACACTACTAATCCACAACTGTGCAATGTTAAATTTGAAAGAAGGTTTGTGACCCGTACAGAGTATGGGTTTCCATTTAAAACCCCATGATCCTATTACCACTGAGGTTCAAGGATCAGCTTGCCATTATTTCAAATAAATTATTTTAAATAAGGGCTGATTGGTTAGTTGTTTTTCTTTTGGTATTCTCTCTCTCTCTCTCTCTCTCTCTCTCACACACACACACACACACACACACAACACCACCACCATCACCATAACTACCACCAATTTCCTTTACTCCACTTTAGGAATAAAAATGTATTGTTCTTTTCTTTTCTGCCTTCACATTTTTACTTGACACACATTTTCTATGATTTTAGTATATTTTTATGTCACATCTTCTTAAATATCCATTATTTCTTTTTGCTAGGTTGTAGCCCGATTAAAATTTTCAGTGATTTTTTTACCTCAAAATTATTAACTCTTTTCAATAAAATTTTGTCATATGAGTTATTAATTCTATTTTAAAACACAAGTCTTTCCTTTATCTATTTTTTTTTTTAATTTATTTGTTTGAGAGAGAGAGAGAGACAGAGCACAAGCAGGGGGAGTGGCAGGCAGAGGGAGAAGCAGGCTCCCCGCTGAGCAAGGACCGGACATGAGACTTGATCCTAGGACACTGGGATCATGATCTGAGCCAAAGGCAAACAGGTAACTGATTGCACCACCCAGGTGTCCCTTTCCTTTGGTTTATTTAAAAGAATTCGACTATGAGCCTTTTTCCAGCCAAGTATTTTGCTAAGAACATTTTTAGCAAAATGAACTTAGCTGAAAGAACTATTAATTACAACATGTCCTAAATGGTAGACATTTTGTTACTTAATTCTGTAAAGATATATTTATCTGTTGTCCATACTTTTAACAAATATACTAAAAAATCACAGTATTAAAAAACTGTAGTGTTCTTTCAGTATTTGCAATTGTTGTTTTATTTAGATAGGTGTCAAATTAGCTATAATCATGCTAACATTCCAATCCAGGAAGGATCTCTATCTATCTCATTTCTTTCAGTGTTAGATATTTAGTGATTTTTTCTTGGTTTCCTTGACTTCTTCTCTCTCTCTCTCTCTAAAGGAAACTTAGGAAAATAAATGAGACTGAATTCCATTTTAACTTAAACTCTACCAAAAGTAACAACAAATATCCCAACGAAGTCCAGTGAATATGCTTGACAGTCTCTCCTCGGTCTGAGCGGTAGTTGATTTCTGCCTCCGTGTTAATTCAGGGTCATCACTTCATCTAGGCAAATTTCTTTACTGACTACTGATAGTCATCATGGACATTCCTGTTAGACCAGCAAATGTTTATTTTTGCAACCAAGTTTTATATATTAGTATTTTTGGTGGCGTTCTTCTAAGAACTACAAAATGAGTCAACAGTAATGCCTAGATAATCACCCTTGGCTCAGTGCATCTTTAAGAAGATATAGCCTTTTTTTTTTTTCTTTTACTCAGTTGTCATGCACATTGCTGCTGTTTGAATGAAACCATTTCCTTCCCTGATTTTTCTCTCTTCTAGTTTCACAAAGCAAAGCTCTTATAAGTATGAGGAAAAAGCAGTCTTTACTTGGTATTAGCTTAATTTTGAGCCACACTTCTGACATCCTTCATACACTGTTCAGCACCTTGTCCGCTTAGTCCTATTCAGCTCAATATCCCATACAATAGTAACCACCAAAGCCTGTATTTTGCAGCAATAATGAATTTAATAAGTAGTTCACAATTTGATGGTACATCTATAAAAGTTCATGGCATGCAGGTTAAGGTCAGACTGTTATCCTCCCCTAAAATATTATTTTTTCCCTATCTTCCACCAGAATTCCACCCATCATGAAGGGTTTAGATATAGTAAAGACCCAGCTTCCCTCACTTAGGATTCCTATCCCACTCAACCCTGCATTGGCCTTTCCTTGGTCAGTGAAATTATGGTCAATGACAATTATTTGATTAATTATGTTATATCTTTATATCTTTCCAGTTGAATTACGAGATACCTAGAAGTCAGAGAAAATGATAAAAGTGTTCTATCATCTCAGTAAATGTATTTTTTTAAAAAAGATTTTATTTATTGATTTGACAGAGAGAGACACAGCGAGAGAGGGAATACAGAGGGTGTGGGAGAGGAAGAAGCAGGCTTCCTGCCCAGCAGGGAGCCCTAGTGGGGCTTGGTCCCAGGATCCTGGGATCAGACCTGAGCTGAAGGCAGCTGCTTAATGACTGGGCCACCTAGGTGCCCCAGTGAATGTATTTTCAATAAATAATTTTGAATGATTATGTGATTAACTAGGAAGACAATGAGAAGATCATACAAATGGGAACTGAAAAACTAAATTCTATTTGCAGTTTTCCAGTGATTACCTTGGTTATCTAAAACAAATAGATTGGTTTCTCTGGGTCTCTGTTTCCTCATAAACAAAAGGAGAGATTTGGATCTTTTTTTTGTCCTGTGATTTGATGAAATGATGAATGAGGCAAGAGTATGGGGGATGAGTAAAGTTAAAGATTGCCAGTAGGCAAAGATGCTCAAAATATCTAAAGGACACTTGCTGTTACCATATTCTGAGGATTATTTTCTGATTTTTATATTAAAACAAGTATTTTAGTTGCTGCTCATGAGAGAGAGCTAGATAGAGTAAATTCAGAAGATGGAGCTCAAGTTTAGCTCTTCTTTTTCTAGCTGTGTGATCTTGGGCCATTGACTTACCCTCTTTGAGCCTTACTCTTTTTACATGTAAAGGGGGAAGAGTAGTAACTCCATAATAAGTATATCATTATTATTTTTTAAAAAGTTTATGAAATAAGTTTGTAAATACAAGGCATCACAAGTAGTGAAACCAATATTTTTTATATAAGTGACATAGATAACACAATTTTTCATTTTTTTATCAATTTTGTTGTTGTTGTTGTTATTTAAGCAGCTTTATTTCGACTGTTCCCAAGCCTGTGTAGACTGATTTTATTTTGCATGATTTTTGAAAAGGCTTGGAAACATGAATTTCCTGGCCAAGATTATCAACAAAAAGATAACTATACCTTGTCTATATTTGAAAATATGTTTCTTGTATTTATTTACCTCTACTTCATTGAGAAAAGAACGTTGTTGGTTATCATCTAAAATACATCAAGGTATCTATGTATTCTTATACATGGAAGATAAAAATTGAACTTTTAACATTTCTCAGTTATAGTCAGAAAATTAACTGAGTGGAATTGTTTTTTTAAGTTTTTATTTATTTATTTTGGGAAAGAGACAGAGACCGTGCGAGAGAAACAAGTGGAGAGGAGAGTGAGAAGCAGGCTCTCTGCTGAGCAGGGATCAGCAGTTCAGGTCATGCCACATGGTTCAGGGATTGAGTCCTCCCCCGCCCCCCGCCACCACCCCCATCGGGCTGAGGGAGCCTGCTTCTCCCTCTGCCTGCCGCTCCCCTTGCTTGTGCTCTCTCTCTCTGACAAATAAATAAAATCTTTAAGAAAATTTTAGTCCAATAACAATAACTGAAAACTTTATTAGGTTCCTGAAGCCTTTACAACTTCCTTAATTTTGTTATATTTGCATTTTTTATTTTCTAAAGAGAAGTCATTCATGAAATATAGGGATTCTTTGGGATCATGACCTGAGCTAAAGGCAGACACTTAACACACTGAGCCAACCAGGCGCCCTGAGTAGAATTATTTTAAGCTATGATACGTGTTTTGTGTTCATATAGCGTTTGACTTTAAATGACGATTGATTTTTATTCCTTCTCTATGGAATGTCTTTAAAAATATCTGGTGCATTTAGACATTTATTTAATAACATTTGTTCTCACGTTGCCAGTTTTTTCTATAGCAATCTCCAGCAAGTTAAGACTAATATTTTCACTTACCAGTTCTTTTCAGATCAGGGAATATCTATAGACAACCTCACAGGATGAAGTCTATTTAGCTATCACTGCCCTCCAAAACATTTTTAACATTAATATGACTTGTCTTATGTAAGTGTAAGCATAATTTCTTATCTTTCTGTCCGTGAATACATATAACTCACACTTGAAGGATGATGAAAATGGAACTAGGTGTCACAAAGAGAATTGTACAAATCCTGATGCCCCCTTGTCACCTCTAGTGGGCATTTTTGATTAAATGAGGAAGATGGTTTATGGGAACTGACCATCTGTACCAGAAACTTGAAGCAGAGAGCATTTTCAACATCACAACCAACTAGTATGATTTCCCAGAAGATCCTGAAGTAAAAATGCAGATAGTGAGAAGAGTTAGGAAATTGTAAAAGACAGACACAGGTCTGTTGGTACACAACGAAGTTCTCTGGGAGGGGGGAAGAAGCAAAAAAGCAGCTTCCTGCACAGGAAAAGAAGTTCTAAATAGAACAAGATGCTTCCTCCCCTAAAACATTGACGTTTACTTTCAAGCACTCAAAGTAAGGAAATAGATTTAAAGTATCAGTTGCTTTGAACATTAAAGGGTAGAAAATTCAAAAGGTTCAAACTTCTTGCTTTAATCCCATTCTTTTCTCCCATCTGGTTGTTGAAAACATTCTTTTCTAGGGACATAAATAAAACGGAACTATTATTTAATTCCTTTAGGCTCTCCAAAATGTCTGGAGGAGATTTACACCAACTAAAGGAAAATCAACACATAATCAGTTGAAATGCAGCAAAAACTAAGATACCACTAAGTGATCATTCTTTATTTAACAATTACTAAGAGACAACTATGCATATTTCAAATATTGTATTTGGTTCTAAGTCTGGGTTGAATTAAACGTGACCCTGCCCTCTAGGAATTCATGAACTACCATAGGAGATAAGCACATAAAAATTAAAAAAAAAATAGGGGCTCTTGGGTGACTCAGTCAGTTAGATGCCTGACTTGATTTCAGTGCAGGTCATGATATCAGGGCACTGAGATCGAGCCCCACACTGGCTCCATGCTCAGTAGAGAGACTGCTTGCGATTTTTCTTTCTCCTTCTCCCTCTTTTTCTGCCCCTAACCTGCTCACTATCTATTTCTTTCAAATAAATAAATCAATATATATATTTTTTAATTTGAAAAAGAGCGAGTACAATGAGTTCCATGGTAAAAGTTGGCACTGAGTTCTGTATACATTGTGTGTCTCTATTTATTTTGATAGTGGTAATATACACATAGATATAAAGAACCTTCCCATTTTACAAGAATAGTTTTGGCTACATTTAGCAATTAACCATGTGGGCATAGAGCGAGTGCACAGAAAGTCTATTAAAGAATTTCCTTGACAATGTGAAATGAATATTAGTCCTAGAACAACATAAATTAGTAGTTTGAGTGAGGATGAGGGAGGAATACAATTTTAATCATAAAAAAAGCCTCAGAAGAAACTAATTCTGTCAATATGTCAACAACTTAATCTTGGACTTCTAGCACCCAGAACTGTGAGAAAATACATGTCTATTGTTTAAGCCACTCAGTCAGTGGCACTTAGTTATGGCAGCCCTGGCAGACTAATATAGGGATAATTTATTCAGATTCTGAATTAGATAATTTTCTTAATTTTTTCTCTTAGTCTCAATTTCCTTTCATATTATAGTTACCCAGGGACAACTAGATTAAAAGAAATACATAGTATGTAGAATGAATTTGACTTCTCCATCTGCCTTTCTTTTGTCTCAGACTAAAATCAGAGTATTCTAATTACTTTGTTTGAGTCAGGGATGAAACAATGTGTATGTGGGACCATCATACTTCCCAAGTGTATACTATCTTCAATGTAGGAAAACTGTACCACTGTTAGAGGCTCTGGTAAAAGTGTTGAAGGAAGATAATGTAAGGAGTAAAGGGCAAAATAAAGTTGATTATTTATCTCTCATTTTAGTCAACTTCAAACAGATATATATCTCAGTTTGAAGTTGACTAATACATATACATATATATATATGTATGTATATATATATTCTCTGTGTTCTTCATTCTTTTGTGCTCTGAAAATGTTTTTGTTATGTTTAGCTGGGGTGCTTCTTCAAATACAGAAGTGCAGTACAGTTTCGACCCAGGTTCAGAGCTAGGGAAGTATAACAAAGATAATGAATCTCAGGAATATAGTCTCAGGGGAGTAGCTTTGCATACTTGTGAGTGTCTCCCCACAGCTGGGTTGCTTTGCTCACAGTCACTTCCAAGCCTGGCTTATTATTTCCACTATGAATACAAGTCAGGTTATTAAATCCTTGTGTTTAGAGAGTTATAGCAGCAAGACAGCTCTCTGGGAGCATGTAGAACAGGAAATAATACTGAGAAGTTCTTCCTGACACTTCAGAGAGTCTCAGTGTTTTCGGTCTTTGGGGCCTTGGTGCAATTTTGCCCTCCAGCCCTGTCATGGTAACCTGCCTCCATGAGTTCAGATTACTGGCAAGCTACTGCCCAAACTTTTGTCTCCTACCCGAAAGCTTTTCTGCTGATGCTGAAAGCAAGAAATAGAAGAACCAGACAGGCCCACTGTACATTAACTACATGGAAGCAGAGAATAAGGTCCCTGTGGTGAACCAATGTGAGATGAGTGCTGTCAGAGAAATTCTTTTCCTTCCCCAACCTGGCAATATTGCCCTGAGAATCAGTTATTTATATGTCCTCTCAGATGGCATTCCCAAGAGATTAAGCAATTCATTACACTTGATGCCAGGTAGGATCAGCTTGGTAAGAAAGCCTTTGATGATGGCTCCCTTTCCTGCTTCTCCAGTCCTTCCCCCTCTCCCCACTCCTGGTCCTGGGGCTGGGATTAAAGGTTTTATTCCAGGTTTTCCTTTCTGGGTGACCTAGGCTAAAACAGAGGGAAAGAAAAGCAGTTCTTTCTTGAAATAACTGGTATTATTTGCCCCAAAAATGAGAAAGAAGAAATTACTTAATTACCGATTTCAAATACACGTCAATTTATCTACCTTATTTTTTTAAAATTTAAGAATAGTTAACATATAACTCAATGCCAAGACTATCTGGTTAAAAATTGGATGGAGGACTTGAAGAGATATTTTTCCAAAGAGGACATACAGATGTCCAACAGACACATAAAAAGATAGGTAACATCACTACATCAGGGAATATAAGTCAAAACCACAGTAAGATGTCACCTCAGACCTGGTAGAATGGCTATATCAAAGAGAAATTAAATTGCAAGGGTTAGCAAGGATGTGGAGAAAAGAGAACACTTGTGTACTGGTGGTGGGAATGTAAACTGATGTGGCCAAAATGGAAAACAGCATGGAAGTTCCTCAAAAAATTAAAAATAGGAATTCCATATAATCCAGTAATTCCACTACTATATATTTACTGAAAGAAAATGAAAACACTAATTCGAGAAGTATATGCACCCTCATGTTTACTACAGCCTTATGTACAATAGTCAAGGTGTGAAAGCCACTCAACTGTCCATTGATAAATGAACAGATAAAGATGTAGTATATACATACAATGGAATATTACTCAGCCATAAAAAAGAATGAGAGTTTGCCACTGGTGACAACATAGATGGATGTAGAGGGCATTATGCTAAATGAAATAAGTCAGAGCAAGACAAATACCCTATCTACCAAATCTGTAATAGCTTTTTTAGAAAATATTTTATTTATTTATTTGACAGCGAGAGAGATCACAAGTAGGCAGAGAGGAAGGCAGAGAGAGTGGGGGGCAAGCAGGCTCCCTGTTGAGCAGAGAGCCCGATGCAGGGCTTGATCTCAGAACCCTGAGATCGTGATCTGAGCCGAAGGCAGAAGCTTAACACACTGAGCCACCCAGGTGTCCCTGTGATAGTTTTTATTGCGTTAACTTGGGTAGGCTGAACTACATTCCCTAAAATTCCCTTTGTAGTATACTTCCAGATAGGGTGGGCTACAAGGGATAGTCTCAGATTAGGGTAGGCTGATGGAAAAGAGACAGCCACCATTCTCTGGCATAAACACAGATTATCCAGTTATTCAATCAAACACTAATCCAGATGTTATTATAAAGGGATTTTACAGATATATTTAAAGTCCCAAATGGGCTAAGTTAACCAAGAGAGATGTTATCCTGGATGGGCATGCCTTAATAAATTGTAAAGCTTTTTATTTATTTATTTTTTTAAGATTTTATTTATTTACTTGACAGAGAAAGAGAGAAATCACAAGTAGACAGAGGCAGGCAGAGAGAGGTGGGGGAAGCAGACTCCCCGCCGAGCAGAGAGCCAGATGTGGGGCTCAATCCCAGGACCCTGGGATCATGACCTGAGCTGAAGGCAGAGGCTTTCACCCACGGAGCCACCCAGGTGCCCCTATAAGGCCATTTAAAAAAAGGTTTACACTTTCCCTAAGTGAAGAGATACCGAACAGCTGTGTATGCAACTGTTTTCCTTTCCCCTGGATCTTCCTATGTAAGTGACTGCTGCTGATGGTCAACGGGCTTCAGCTCATGTCCACGGGATCCAGCCTACTCATGATCCTTCCATCCTGACTATCTGCCCAGTGGATTTCAGGTTTGCTTAGCCTATCCCTACAGTTGTATAAACAATTCTTTGTAAACAAAAACAGACAAACAAACAAAAACTACCTATAACACTTGAAAAATTTTTTTTCTTTTATAAATACATAGTATAGCCATCTAACTTACTTATGCTTTATAGGTGACCTATTATTTATATACCTTTGGCAATAAAAAAAAGACCATAAAACAAACCACATTTATTAAGTTGCATCCATTATATAACAGATAATATGTGGCAGTGTGGAATCTAAGATTGTTCCTGTCCTCTAGGAACTTGCACCCAGTTGGAAAGGCAGATACATATGCATTAATATTTTACACAGTGTTACCTGATAGCACCAGGTTATCACACTGGCATGCTTTCTGATTCTTTGATTCAAGGGCTAAAGGATCTAATCAAGCTGTCAGCCAAAAGATAGATACAGAGATAGATGAAGACAGATAGATGATAGATGACAGATAGATGATAGATAGATATAGATATATGTATAGGTATAGATACAGATAAAATGACATATGACATAAAGCCAATGACATTGCTATATTAAAACAAGATTCCTTTTCATTCACATTTATAAAAATGAGTGTAAGGTTAGACTTGATGCCAAGCTTATTTTTAGTCTTGCATTAAGTACTATTGATCTAAATAGGAACTATCTGGGGCACCTGGGTGGCTCAGAGGGTTAAGCCTCTGCCTTCAGCTCAGGTCATGATCTCAGGGTCTTGGGATCGAGCCCCGCATCAGGCTCTCTGCTCAGCAGGGAGCCTGCTTCTCCCTCTCTCTCTCTGCCTGCCTCTCTGCCTACTTGTGATCTATCTCTGTCAAATAAATAAATAAAATATTTAAAATAAATAAATAAATAGATAGGAACTATCTGAGGAGAAAGCAGCTATGTTGTTGAAAGATGAATTCCAAGTAAAATTTTGAATTTTATATTTAACATACCATTATAAATGTAATGTATTTATATTATTTTGATCAATCTTATGGAAATAATTATTATCTTAACATCTCAATCTGGCATAAATTTTTAGTAGCGTATAGTGGCCAGAAAAAAATAATTTAAAATTTTAATGTATTTTTTAATTGAACGGAAGTATGATAGAGTCAGCTATAAAGGATTTCAAACATTAAATACATTAGAATAATATTAAGTACTATGATTATAAAATTTATTTGTCAAGTTAACTGATCCATGGGGTACCCAGATATTTGGTCAAACATTATTCTGAGTGTTTCTGTGAGAATATTTTTTAATAACATTAACATTTGATTCAGTAAACAGCAAAACAGAATGACTTCCATAATGTGGTTTGGTCTTTCCCAGTCAGTTGAAGGCCTGAATAAAACAGATGCTGACCCACTGCTGACCAACAAAGGCTCTAAGAGGTCTTCAAACTGGAACATTAGCTCTTCCTGGTACAATAGCAACCTGCTAAACTTTAGGCTTGAACAGGGATATTGGCTCTGCAGATTTGGGACTTTCCAGCTTCCATAATCACATAAAACAATCCCTCACAATAAATCCTCATGCATATGTGTGTGTATTATGTCTCCTATTGGTTCTATGTCTCTGGAGAACTATGACTAATGCAAGTGGTAAAATGGGATGAAATATTAATTCAAGGAGAAAAATAATGACATGTAATATCTAGTCATTGAAGAGCTTATTTATTATTTTTTAAAGTAACATTGGTGTTTTTGGATCATTGTAGTATACAGATTACACTGGATACATTTTCAAAGTAGAGTAAGAGTTTTGCTCTAAAACAGGGCTTCACAACTTTTTCTTTAAAGGAGTCAATAGTAAATATTTTGGATTTATGGATCACACAGTCACTGTAGTTAGATAGATTTTTTTTTTAACAAGTCCATACAAATGGGTTGAAGAAAAGATCCTAGGATAAAAGAAATAGTGCAAAGATAGAGAATTAAGGAAACTGTTGAGGGAGCATGGTCTTGGTGAACAAGGTTAAGGACAGATAAATTGGCATGAGTGATAGAAAAGTGAGAAGGAATGAATGGAATTGGAAAATGGAGGGAAATCAAATCTAAAACACTCAAGTTCTCATGGAATATGGAAAGAGCAATCTACAGAGAATGCAAGGAAGGGAAAATGAGGAAGATGAGGTGGGAGAGGAGAGTTAATTTAAGGCCTTAAGGAAAATGGCAAGATGTGGAGACATTGAGGAAAATATTTTTGAGTGAACCTGTGTGTCAGACATTGCTGGTGCTCAGCAAATATCCATCTTGTCCTCTACAATTCCTGAGCGTTCATGCATCTAAGAGAGCTCATGTGAATAAAAGTGATGTGTTGTATGCACTCTAAGGCAGTTTAGAGTGAGTATTTCTGCTCCATGCTCTCTCTTGCCTGGCTCTGAAAATCTGAAATGCCATGTGTTCCAAAAGGATTAGCTATAAAGTAGGGAGGGGCTATCAAGTATTACCAGAGTATGATATGACCAGAAAATGATACTTGCGTTAAACTGCTGAGATTTGGAGGCTTATTTGCTATGGTAACATAGGTGAGCTCATTGTCACTAACGAACCAAGGATAATTGAAAGGTTGCTACCAGGATTATAGAACAGGATTTGCAGGACTGTGTAGTCAAGTAATAGCTCTGTGTCCAAAGGAATTGAAGAAAGCAGGGTTGGGGTTGCTGGTATCAAATGATGGGGGCTTGGGGGAATCAGAGGATGGAAGAGAAGAGGGGGAAGTAGAAAGGGAAAAGAAAGGAAGAAGGAAATAGACAGGATTGAGCAGTGAGGAGGCCTGACAGACTGAAAAAAGAGAGTATCGAGGAGTGTGAGTCTCTTTTAGTTTGAATAGCAGGTATATTGGGGAAATCGGAGTGAGGCTAAAGAATGGATGAATGTAGTCAAAAAGTAGAAAGTTACATTTATAGTTTTCAAGGCAGATCATTTCCAGGTGACAGTTAATTCATAGACTTTCCCTAGACACCATAGCTGATGTGGCATGGAAATGAAATTTAGAACGGCCCAGAAATTTTTCAGGGGAATTGTGGCCTGGCTCATGCACATGCATGTTGAAACGATATGAAAGAATTAAAGCTCTGATTCAATTGCTCAAAATTTATCCTTCAATCACTAAAATATTTACAAATGTCACTGTTAATCCACATCCTTGTTTATACTTCCTGTCACAGAATGCTTTTACTTGGAGGAAATAGAAATGCCTTATAGACTTTTTACTGAAGTAGTAGCATCATAGGCCAGGTAAAAAAGACCACTATATCAGCTGTGCAATTTTTACATGACAGTTAAATCAATAAACAAATACCGTTAAAGACTTAAACTTCTAATATATTCTAAGAAAGATATATATGGTACACTTAAAATGTGAACTCACCAATTCTGTAAAGTGGCTCCAGGTCAATGAGCTAAAAATATTAGTTATAAAGAAAGAAGTCATTTCAGTATTCCTGGGGACAAGCTCAAATTGGAATAGTAGAAACGTGAGTCAAATTTTTGTGATCTGAACAAACATCCATTATTGTGGCTACCTTTATTTCCATGTATTTGTTCATTTATCAATTTTTAAAAAGAACTTTGGGTACCTTAATCTCTCTAGGACTCAGTGATGTGAAGAGAGAGGGGAGAAAGGGGGGGATGTTTAGAAATTAAAAAAAAAAAAAAGAAAAAAAATAGTTGTTCTTTGATGTATCTAGAAAAAGTAGATCCATCCTTTGCCTAATAATTTTCATGAAGTTTTATGAAATTAATAGGGGGAGGAGATAAGCATTAATGAGAATGAAATGTATTTGATTTGCAAAAACTTCTGGGAAAGAGATCTTTTCTCAGCAGTGTGAATATTCTATGTATATATACTACCACAATGGACAAAAGTCAGTCATTCCATCACTGGTTAAAGCAATCTCTTGTATTCTTTCTTTAAAAAGGGATATATAAAATATGCTTCTGTGTCAGATACATTTACCTTCCACTTCTAACCAAAAAAAAAAAAAAAACCAAAAAACAAAAACAAAACAAAAACCAAGAGAACCTACAAATGAAAACAAAGGACTGCATTTAGAAATAATGAGGTTTGTTTTCAGTTTTATTTCTCTTCTTGGTAGTTAGGAGCAGCTGCTATAAAGTGACTTTGTGTCTGGTGGGGTGGCTTGGCAGGGAAGTTAGGGGTGGCAAGTGACTTACTAAAGTTAGAAATAAAGAAATGATAATAGAATAACCAACAAGAGAAGAAAAGACTAGGGCAAGAAGGTAAGACACAAGTTGGTTCTTCAAGTAAAAACTAGTCTGGACGTTTGGGCTGAAAAATTAATTTTCAGTAAAGAGCACAGAATGAAAATAAAATCAGAACATGGAAAAGAACGTTAAGAACTATGCAAGAACCACAATGTTTGATGACCTGTCAGCTCTCAAATGAAAAGCAGGTGTCCTCTCTCTTCACCTACTTCTGCAAAGACTCAGGGTTTCCAAAGGGAAAAGAAGACAGGCTTTAATTATAATTAAGATATACCTAGATCAGAGTGGATGCATACATTTTATATTTTTTTAAAGTCATCCTGACTACATCTGTGAAGAATTTGCACCAACTTTGCTCCCCAAATGAGTTTCCTTTAATGCACCATCTCTAAACACTAAAAACATACCGTTGTATTGTGACTTAAAGACATCAAAACATTTTAGAAGAATAATGTTCTCTCCATAAGAACTTAGCTAAATTTTTTCCTTTATATTTTAATAGAAATTACAAATATCAGAAAAGACCAAAAACATCTAAAATTCTGTAGGTTACTTAGGTTTTTTATTATTAAAAATTGTGAGTCATTGTCATGGAGAGATTAAATTTAAGAGTGACTCTACTGATACACTATGCATAGAAATAGGCTCAATGGAGAATTATTTCTTCACTGTTCAATGTTATAATCCAACATCATCTATTTATATTACTTCTTACTTTGTAAGTAGATCTTTAGAAATTATTCCAAAATTATAAATATGGCTATATATTGTTCTCTAAAGTATACATTTTTATTAAATATAAGGAAAAGAAAATGGAAGCATTATTTTTCCTCAAAGACTTTACAAGCCTGGAATGTGATTATCCTCAAAATTTGTGATTATCTGTGTATCTATGTATCTTAATTGTCTCCCGGTTAATGTCTTAAATTACACAGTGTTCTACCTCGTCCCGTCTCTATTTACAAGTTCACATCTTAAAACTTATTACTCTAGGGATTCTGGTTCCTCTTCCAAGATGCAGTGTTAGTATGAGAAACCGCCACTTTTTACCAGCACTCTAAACTTATGATTTGAAAAATCCACCAAGAGTAGAAATCTAATTATCCAGGCCCTCTGTGGCCGGAGCTGCTGGAAGCCCTAAGCCTCTTCCTGGCAAGGTGTCGAGTGAGAGGGCTGAGAGATCAGGGCACAGCTGGGAAAGGTTAGCTCTGTCCTCAGAGTGCACAGACCTCTGACGAAGAGAAGGTTGAACGAAGCATGTCATGGAGCTTTCTAGGGGTGATAAGGTCACGTACGTGGGATAATTCACATAGTACCTGTGACAGCATTGCCTGTCCCTTCTATATTAACATAAGCAACTTTAATTTTCCTTACTCTTTCTGAGAAGAGAAATAATGGAACAATTGTACATTTTTTTCCTGAATATTAGATGATGATGTTATTGAAAAATGCTTATGTGATCTTTATTCGCCTAGTTAACACACTGATTCATTACATAGGTCAAGGAAACCAGCAGTAAGAATTTCTCTAGAGTAAAGTATAGTTCAGAAGGGAGACAAAAAGGGAAAGGATCGCAGAAAAGAAGAAGTTTTAATATCTTTTGTTCCAAGAAACTTTATTTCTTCTGAAATGTGTATGTAAAATATACATGCATATTTATATGAAATGCACCTGTGTGTGTATATATATACAAACTTATGTCAATATACTTAATACTATATATACACATTCATGTGTGTATATATATATATATATATTTACTTTTTTAATGGAAAAGAGGTCATTTGATATCTTCTTTCAGCTGACGAGCTTCCATCCTTTCCTTTTTGGCATGTGTGTCTTCTGGTTGAAAGAAGTAGTCTACCTTCACCTACTAACACCAGAAGGGCAAGAATTTCTCTTGCTCTGCCCTGGCAGGCAGCATGAAGGCCTGTTTTTTTGCAACAGCTAATCAAACGCCCCACATCAGGCCTTTGTCTCTTGATGGAATGAACAAAAAGAACGAGGAATTCTTATGTAGGACCGTATCCTACAACCTCAGAAGACCTAGCCTTACTGTTTTTCCTGAAGATAGCTTTATGTGTCTGGCATTGTCCAAGAAGCTTTTCTAATACTAAGCCTGGTTCCCAGATTCACATTTAAACTGTGAGTTTAATAATATTAATAATCATTTTAATAATTATTTTATTCCTTTTAATAAGGAATCCTTTTAATCATTTTTAATTTTTACTTGAGCACGTTGAATTTGGTTTCTAATTACATTGTAGATGACGCCAATGTTGAGAATAGATTCAGACTCCATCTTGCCATTTAAGATCTTCTCTCCTCAAAATAAATTCTTAAAACTATCAAATTGGGAGTTATATACAAGGAACTACAGCACTGGATAATAATAATTTCTGTACTACTGGATAAGTTGTCTCAAGAAAATAAGAAGAAGATAAGGTCTGTGTTTATAAGATTAAGAGAAGATGAAATTTGGCTCTCTTTATATCTGGAGAGTTGAAATGTACAGTAATATTTGTCCTTTATATAAATCACTGATGTAAATGTTACATAAATGTGAACATGCATACATGCTGTCTGCTAGGGGAGACCAAGAGAAGTTCTTGTCCTTCTGGTGCTGGTAGTAGAAGGCAACCTTTGCCTTACTACAATATGAAATTATATCATAGTAATAGGAACTAATTTTATAAATTATGTCAAGAAAAGGTAACTTACTATTGAGCTGATATTTTTCATCTACAAGGTTATTACAACTACCTTCAAAATCCTGGCATATACAGATGAAATATAGAGTGTTCTATCAGAAGTAGTCATTCAAAACGCTAAAAATCATACCACCTCCCAATACAATAGATAGATCTAGCATTAGGAATCATTGAATATTTTAAGCTATCATGAGATACTTTCTAGAATTTTTTTAAATGTCATTTTTACTTAAACATATTTTGGAAAAATTCAACTATGCAGTAGGAATTTTAAAAATCACTTTGGTAGATATGATCGAAGAAGGTAGTAACATAAGTTAAAGTCACTTTATCCAAAAATTTTGGTCAAGAATTCTACATAATGATATTAAAATGATATTATTAAAAGTAATGGCCCAAATCTTCTATAGCACATAGCTATAAACACACACGTGCATATACATGTACATGCATATACAGATAACTTCTTAATAAGTTTATCCCAAAATGATGATAAAAAATTAGTTGATTTTTTGTAAAATCCAGTATTTTGATATTTCTTATAAGTAAATAAATAAATAAGCAAACAAATAATAAATAGAACTGTCTTTTTTTTTTTGAAGGATATTTCTTGGTTAAACCGGCTTAATAGGTAGAATATGAAAAGGCAGTGGCATCTCTGGAGCAAAGTCTCAATAAAACTTTCCAAATGCTAGGATTCTAGGATAGAGTTAACAAATATCTGGGGAAATGGAATCAGAAATTTGTGATAATCTCATTGTCTCCTTCTAAAGACTTTAAAAGAAAAGATAGTAAATGTACCATAGAATATGTAAAGTTTAAACTCTCTGCAGTTCTATAGAGAATATCAAACAATAGGGTTTGCTAATATAAAGGTCAAGCAATGGGAAAGCAAAATGGGAGATGTTAATGTGTAAGCAATGATACGTTACTGCAATTTTATCTGCTATAACTGTCAAAAGTAGTTGTTTACAGATAACATAAATTTGCACTCTCTAAAAGGTGTACAAAAAAGTTTTAAAAGATACAGAGGTGATACTGAAACCCTAATAAAACAGAAACATAAATAGCCTAAAATATAACAAGCACCCCTCTTTGAAGCATGCATCATTGACTCTCTCCTTGTTGCTACCATCTACAAACATCCTAGTTACAAAGTGTTAAATACTTCAAATGATTCTAATCTGTTCTACTTGCTTCTCTCAAAAGCAGACAAATTTTATTGTAGAGAATTACATAATCAGGATCACTCATGTTCCATTAAATTTAGCATCACAAAATTTCAAAAGGATATTTACTCATGTCAATAGTCCTACCATACAATCCAAGTAAAGTCATTTCACTACTCCCTGCTATATTTATTTTACACCTTTTCTCTACTCCCATATATAGCACAGAGTTTATGATCACAGGTTCTATGTGCTTTAAAGAACGTTAAACAATTGGATCTCTCATACATTGCAGGTGGACGTGTAATTGATTCAAAATTGTTTGGCTGTATCTACTAAAGCAATTCTACTTCTAGGCACATTCCCAAGGAAAAATGTATATACCAAAACACATGTGCTAAATCATAGCAGTTTTATTCAAAATGGCCAGAGACTGGAAAGCAAACCAAATATCCATCAATAGCAAAGTAAAAAAATATGTAGTGTATTTACACAATGAAATTGCACACAGCAAAGGAAAAGAACAATGGCTGATGCATGCACCAACATGGATGAAAGCCAGATGCTGAAGAGTATATACAATTGGATTCCATTTCCATGTGCAAAGTTCCAAAATCAGCAAAACTTAATGATGGCAAATAGACATCAGAGTGCTGATGTAAGTCTGAGTGAGTGCTGGAATTGTTCTATTTTTCAACCTGAATGGTGGTTACATGGGCATGTGCGTGCGTGAAAACTCATTGAGCTACATGCTTTGCAATGGCACACTTTCATATTTTGCTTTGTTTTTTTTTAACTATTTTGAAAAAAGTATAGATTTGCAGCAGTTTGCAAAACAATGTACAGAGAAATCATGTGTATCCTTTCTCCAGTGTCCATCAAATTTAACATCTCAGGATGTTAATAACAGAATATCAGAACCAAGACAATGAGATTAGTACAATTGATAACACTTATTCAGATGCCATAGGTTACACACGTAATCCCATTTTACATACATAGCCCAATGCAGCAGTATTAATGTGTAGCCTTGTATCACTACAATCATAATCAAGATAGTCAACTATTACTTCACCACAAGCTTACCTTGTGCTAGCAACTGATAGTCAAACACCCCTCTTCTTGCTTCCCTCTCTCTAACCCCTGGCAAGACATTCTTCATCTTTCCAATTATGAGGTTATGAATATACATAACAGAAAAATGTAACATATATCTTTTGGGAATGGCTATTTTACTCAACATAATTCGCTCAGATTCATGCAAGTTGTTGCGTGTTGCAATAGTTTGTTCCTTTTATTGCTGCATAATATTCTATGGTGTTTAACCATTTTGCTTCACCATTCACTCATTGGAAGGCATTCGGGTAGTTTCCAGTTTTTGACTATTATGAATAAGGCTGCTATAAACATTCATACATGGAAATAAGTCTTCATTCTCTGAGGTAAATGCGTAAGAGTGCAATTTCGGGGTTGTGTGGTAAGTCCACTTTTAGTTTTGAAAAGAACTGCCAAACTATTTCCCAGAGTGTCTGTACTATTTTAAATTCCTAATATCATTGTATGAGTTATCTAGACTTTTTGTATCCTCACCAGCAGTCAGTGTTATCACTGTCTTTCATTTGACTCATTTTGATAGGTATGCTAGCTTATTATAATTTTGATGTACATTTCCCTAATGGCTAATGATGGTAAACATATTTTCATGTATTTATTTGTTATATCTTCTTTGTTGATGCTTTATGTATTTTGTACCTCAGTACAAAGGTTAAAAAAAAAAATCCCCTGAGAAAAGGAAAACAAAGTTCAGGTTTTGGAGGCAGACTCCATTAGTATGAATACTACTAGCTCTGCCACTTGCTAGCTGTGTAACCTTAAGCAAGATTTTTATCAATGTCTAATAGAGATGCTGTATTTAATGTATTCATACATTTAAAGCATTTAAAACAGTACTTAGAAAACTGTCAGGACAAAGAACATGTTAGGAAAACAAAACTTTCCCAAACCTCCTTCTGTCTCTTCATTCTTAGCTTCTAGTTCAATTCATGCAAAAAGTATGATATTACTTTAAATGCATTAGACATTTTTACTCATAAAATCCTCACAACAACCTTATATGGTAGTTCTACACCTTAAAGATGAGGAAATTAAGCCACAGAGAGATCGAATAATGTGTCCAAGATTAGAAAGTGGTCAGAGGCCAGGCTAAGGAACTGAACCTCAGCAGTCTTCCCCGTACTCTTTTTTTTCTTTTTTTAAAAGATTTCATTTATTCCCTTGACAGACAGCGATCAGAAGTAGGCAGAGAGGCCGGCAGAGAGAGAGGAAGGGAAGCAGGCTTCCTGCTGAGCAGAGAGCCCGATGCAGGGCTCCATCCCAGGACCCTGAGATCATGACCTGAAATGAAGGCAGAGGCTTTCACACACTGAGCCACCAGGTGCCCCTGCCCCTGTACTCTTAACCAGTGAGTAATCAAATAGGAGTGAATTTACTTTTCCACTACAAATCTATCCTATGCATCTGGACTCACTTACTCTGCATTTCCTCCTTCCACAGTAAAATAAGTGCCTTGCATTCATCTAAGGCCAAATCTCTATAACTATGCTTGGAACCAGTCACCATTACTTGTTCAAGGATTTTACTTCTGTGCCTGTCCCACTTCTCTTCTGCATCAGTTTCTTTCCCCTCACACCTGCATTACTACTATTAGTATGGCAACATGCTCACTTAATATTAGCTCTCTTCTACACGTCTTATGACCTTATGTTCCTCTCTAGTTAGCAACAATTTCTCACATCAATTCATACAAAAATTCCTTACTTTAGTCATTTATACTTGTGGGGTCTACTTCTAAATGTCTTTCATTTTAAGGAACTCTAGGATTTTTCTCAGTACTCACAAGAAGAGCTCTGAGGAGGGCACTTACCACACTATCAAGGTTAGAGCAGTCTTTCTCTTTCCCAAACACTTATACTCTTAGCTCCCTTCTTCTCAAAACACCTTTTCCTTTAACTTTCCATTACAACAAAGTTGTCTAGTTCTCCACAACCCGTTGACTACTGCTTTTCAATCTCCCTTTTAGCTTCTCCTCTCTGGCCCAGTGTTGCTGTTGTTGTTGTTGTTGTTGTTGTTTTTAAGATTTTATTTATTTATTTGACAGAGAGAGAGATCACAAGTAGGCAGAGAGGCAGGCGGGGTGGAGAAGCAGGCTCCCCACTGAGCAGAGAACCCGACGTGGGGCTCCATCCCAGGACCCTGGGATCATGACCCGAGCCGAAGGCAGAGGTTTAACCCACTGAGCCACCCAGGTGCCCCCTGGCTCAGTGTTTTAAGGAAATCATGGCTATGTCTCACTGAGTTCATCTGTCTTCTCCCTTCTGGACATGCCCTTTCCCTAGATGGGTTCATCCAGACCTATGGCTTCAAATACATCTATATACTGATGATTTTAAAATTTATATCTCCAGCTATAACCCCTCTACTGAGATCTCGAATTGTATGTCCAATGTGATATCTCTACCTAAATGCTGAATTAGCATCTCAACTTTGAAATTATTATGCAAAATTGATCACTTGACCTGCCCCACACACCATACCCATCCCCTAGTCATCCCAATCTTAGCCAATGATGCTAAGCCCAAAACTCGTAAGTTATTTTTGATTCTTCTTTCAGTCGACTTATAACACCTGTCAGCAAAATCTGTTAGCTACTTTCTAAAAAAAATTTAAAAATATAAAAAATAAACAAGGATAGTAAATCAAATCACAGATTACAATCTCCTTTTCTACCACACTAATCCTTGAAATTCTACATTTCTACAATTTCTATTCTTGCTTTTCCTCGTACCTCTTGAAGAACCAGCCAGAGTGATCATTTTAAAGAATAAATCAGGGTTTAGATTGAATTATACTTGCTTAAAACTCTCCAGTGACTTTCCATTGCATTTAAACTAAATCAAAACCCGTATCAAAAGACATATTATCTATGGGGCGCCTGGGTGGCTCAGTGGGTTAAAGCCTCTGCCTTCATTTCAGGTCATGATCCCAGGGTCCTGGGATAGAGCCCCATATAGGGCTCTCTGCTCAGCAAGGAGCCTGCTTCCCCCTCTCTCTCTGCCTGCCTCTCTGCCTACTTGTGATCTCTGTTTGTCAAATAAATAAATAAAATCTTAAAAAAAGAGACATATTATCTAAAAAGACTTATGTGAACTGATCCCTCCCATCTCTCTGAATTTAACTTCACTTTCCCCATTTTTCACAACTCTCTAGCCACAGGCACCTTCCAGATGTCCCTTAAGCATGCCCAACCTTTTCCTGCTTACAGTTCTGCCTCAGACATTTCCATCACTATTTTCAACTTTCTGTTCAAAGTTCTGCTCTTCAAAGATGCTTTAACTTACCACTAAAGTCAAAGTAACTGTCTATCACCTCCTGATACTCTTTGTGCATTTATAGTCCCTTTGTAGAACTTACTACCTTAAATTAAATTATAGGTATTTGATTATGAGCTTTTATATTTGTTGTTTCTCTTACTACACTTGTCTCGCCCACTCCCCTAAAGAAAGTGATTTTCAAAGTTGCAAGGCCTTTGTTCACCATTCCATGCCAGATGTGCATAATATGCATTGCCTTTAAAATAGATAGCTCCTATTCTCAAAAGATTAGGAACAGTCTTTGGTAGGTTAATTTTTAAAAAAATCTATAAAGCTGGGAAACAAATGATATACACACACCAAAAAATTGTGAAAAGTGTGCATTTATTTTCTTAATGCATGGGTGAGTCTTTGGGTGTGGATCCAATGATTACAGTTCCTACATAAAGTAGCATCTATGGTTACTAGACTATGTGGTTACTAGATGACTAGACTATTTAAAATGAGCAAGCCGTTAAAGACACTTGTGAAGTCTTCTGGATGCTGACTTGTTTAAAATTTTTATGGTATTTTGTCCTATATTTTGAAATTGTCTGATCAAAACTGATTTAACATGTACTTCTGTAGCAATTCATCTTAATATTATTAATATTTCCAAAACTTTTACTTTAGTTTTCATAGAATTAAAAACTCTCTTCCATTTGTTGCTTATATATCATTGGTTTAATGTGACATTAGTTGGTTATTGTCACATTAATTATATAATAATAATAACAGGTGCAGTTCTCATAAACAGATTTGGGCACACCTTGAGTGTTACTTAGTAACTCACTGGGCAAAGAGCAATGCTACTGCATACTTTTATAACTCCTGTGTGCCTTTAACCTATAGTTAAATAACCTGAAAATAGTCTGGGTCTTTTTTTTTTATTAAGTTTAATTAATGCAACTTTATTAGATTTATAATTTCTGAAACTAATTTTCATATTCCAGTCTGAATATGTGAACAATGCTGAACAATGAAGATCTGCATTTGGTCCTCATCAAAAGACCCTTAGAGGCATTTATATTAATTTGTGAAGAGTAAGTTTTTCCTCAAATAATGTTTTGAAACTACTGCAAACATCATATATTTAATTAGTTTCTTCTATTTTCTCAGAAGACATATGAAGCTTTAAATTCAGTTGGAAAGTCAAAACTGACAGGTAAAGTAGTAACAGATGTACCTAGAAGAATCATAATTTTTTTGGAAAGACCTACATAGCTGTCTTCTATAACCTGCATATTTATATGATGAAATATTGATACAACTAAACATTTTAAAAATTATTTTTTCAATAAATTACTATTTATATTTAATCATATGATATGACTAATTTTCTAATAAATCAGTGAAAATTATAATATTACCCACTTGTATCATACAGAAATTCTGCCAGTCTACCTACAGTAACACAAGAATTCCCTCATTACGTATTAAATAAGAAATCAATGCAAGAGTATTATTTTTTTTAAGATTTTATTTAGGGGATCCTGGGTGGCTCAGTCAGTAAAGTGTCTAACTTTGGCTCAGGTCATGATCCTAGGGTTCTGGGATTGAGCCTCCTATTGGCCTCCTTGCTCAGCCAGGAGTCTGCTTCTTCCTCTCCATCTGCCCACCCCACAACTCAGAATTTTTTTGAGAGACAGAGAGAGAGCAGGGACAGTGTGGGGTAGGCGGGAGGAGGGACAGAGGAGAGAGAAGCAGACTCTCTGTTGAGCAGGGAGACCACAGGGCTGGAATCCGGGACCCTGAGATAATGACTTGAGCCAAAGTTAGACACTTAACTGACTGAGCCACCCAAGATCCCCAATACAAGAGTATTATTTTATATACTTGGTGAAATTCAATACATAGTTCAACTTCATATATTATTAATTACTTCATTTAATACACTAATTAGCACTCAGAAAGAGTTGCTTATGAACACTTTTTTTCCAGAAAGCATTTCATTCACACTTGTAAAATAAAGATGAAACATTAAGGAAATTGTGGGAAGGGTTCATTTAGATACATTTTTGCACAGTTAATTACACAGTTAATGAGGTTTAAACATGCAGTACCATTTTAAATTTTTTAGATATATATTTTTGTGAAAATCCCAGAATTACTTTTGTGGGGTGGTGGTGATGATTGAAGAGTATAGCAATTACTAACCATTTGGAAAATATTCGTTCTAATCTGTAGCAGACTATTATGGTATTTGGAACTCTGTCATTGAAATCATCTTGTTACAAGTTAATGTAATACGTACCTCATTAAAGAAATATTATAAAATGTGAACTTCCCTATTTATTCCAAGTTAACAAATTGCCAATGCTAAATATCCAAAATGTTCCTGAACTATTTGTATTTTTGAGGAAACTATAATTCTTATAACAAGGAAATATTTTTAAATTTTTGTAATAGTTATTTCAGGTTAAAAAGTTAAATAATTGTTTTTGCTTAACTTCTTCCAGCTATGGAAATATAAAGAGAACATTTATTTAAGAGACACTTAATTATGGTGTGTGTCAATGAGACAAAGTTTGGAGAAGGAAGACACACACTATGACCAAAATTTAATGTATGTTCTAGAAGTATCTTAAGTCCCTCAACAGTTCACAAAGCAAATGATTTTATGCTTAAATCTTTAGTACATGAATCATTAGCTTGAAAGAATATATTTGTACATTTTAAAATGTATTCTTATAAAAGTTCTCTGATCATGCCTTCAGAGAATTAATGTCAGCAAATAAAATCTGAGACCGCAAGCTAGGCATCCTAAAGTTTTGTCACAATAAGACTATGTCAACATAGTAGATAAAAATATGATTCCCTTTGGACTAACAATATGAATTAATTTTAAAGTAGAAACTTGAAGCATTTAGAACTGGAAAGATGGTTATTAATGAGCTAGTCTAAACTCTGCATTTTGAAAAAAAAGATTTAAAAAAATAAGTACAAGGAGCTTAAGAAATTCCCATAAGCTCAAAAAATTAGCTAAGGATAGTTTTGTGAGTTTTGGTTAAATATTCTTTAATTTTATCATCCAAATGATTAGACAATGAATTAGAAAAACAAACTTTCAATGGGATCCTTAACCTGTAAAATTCATTGTCCAGAATAACCTAGGTCTGCATGGATTTTTCTAGTAATTTATCAGCATGTTCAAAAGAAAGCCATCATATCCTTGAACCATAACTTCCCAACTTTCCTTCACTGTTTATTTTCTTTTTACAATGTCAAGTAACAAGCCACATGGATATGGGAGAGAGTGATGAAAAAATTGAATATGTTTAAATCTCACTGTCATACAGTCTGTTACTTTCTTACCCACTCCCTTGTTGTTGATCAATCTGAATTTATGCTGTATTGGATTGAAATATTGTAAATTTATTCTTAAGAAGTCAAACAATACATATACATTTGAAAATCTCTCTCCCTCTTTGAGGCATTTGCCCACTGTCTTGTCTTTAGATATAATTATCATAGTGAATTTAGTATTAATCATCTCCAAGAGTATTTTTATCTTACATTTTTACCACAAACCTATTAGACATTAAAATATATATTATTAGTATAATGTTTAAATAGTATTTTGAATTGTTATTTTTAATGGGCCTATGATTTATAACTTTTAAGCTTACTGATTAATTTTATGGGTTTTTTTGCTATGACAATGAAAATGCCACATTTCATTAATTTATTCTATAGCTAGATATTTAGGATATTTCTGACTTTGCCATTACAAACAAAGCTAAAGCTGAAAAGAAAATACGTATATGGTTTACTAGGTATATGTTTAAGAGTTGATAGAGTATATAAGCCAAGAAATTGAATTTCTGGATTTTAAGGTATACAAATCTTATAATTTACTGAATGTTGTCCTGTTGCCCTCCAAAATTGTTGTACCAATTTATACTCTCACTAGAAGAGTATGAGAATTCTTTGCCAACATTCAGTTTGTCATATGTTTAAATATTTCAGTGTGATGTATATAATTTTCATGTTAGCTTGCATTTCTATGATTGCTAATAAAATTAAATACCTTTTTACAATTATTGGCCATTAGGCTGCTTCCTCTATAAACTGATCATATTTCCACTTGTTTTTCATTCAGTTTTTTTTTTTCTTTTTTTCTTATTCATTTGTAAAAGTTCTTCATATATTATGGGTCCTAATTCTTTGTGGGATATACATATAATAATATATATATATATTATATATGACATATATAGGTGGTATATATAGGATATATGTGGGATATATATGATATATATGTGTGGGATATATAAATATATATAAGACATGTATCTTCAATATCTCCTCCCAATGTGTTTATAATACCTTTTGTTAAACAGGATATTTAAAACTTAATGTACTTTTTTTTTTTTTAAAGATTTTATTTATTTATTTGACAGACAGAGATCACAAGTAGACAGAGAGGCAGGCAGAGAGAGAGAGGGAAGCAGGCTCCCTGATGAGCAGAGAGCCTGATGCGGGACTCGATCCCAGGACCCTGAGATCATGACCTGAGCCGAAGGCAGCGGCTTAACCCACTGAGCCACCCAGGCGCCCCTTAATGTACTTTTTAAAAAAGATTTCTTTTCAGTGTTCCAGAATTCATTGTGTATGCACCACACCCAGTGCTCCATGCAACACCTGCCCTCCATAATACCCACCATGAGGCTCACCCAACCTCCCACCCCCCACCCCTTCCAAACCCTCAGTTTGTTTCTCAGAGTTCACAGTCTCTCATGGTGCATCTCCCCCTCCAATTTCCTCCAACTCAATTCTCCTCTCCATCTCCCCATGTCCTCCATGTTATCCCTTATGCTCCACAAATAAGCAAAACCATATGGTAATTGACTCTCTCTGCTTGACTTATTTCACTCAGCATAATCTTTTCTAGTCCTGCCCATGTTGATACAAAAGTTGGGTATTCATCCTTTCTGATGGAGGCATAATACTCCATGGTATATATGGGCCATATTTTCTTTATCCATTCGTCCTTTGAAGGACATCTTGGTTCTTTCCACAGTTTGGCAACTGTGGCCATTGCAGTTATGATCATTGGGGTACAGATGACCCTTCTTTTCACTACATCTGTATCTTTGGAGTAAACACCCAATAGTGCAATTGCAGGTTCATAGGGAATCTCTATTTTTAATTTCTTGAGGAATCTCCACACTGTTCTCCAAAGAGGCTGCACCAACTTGCATTCCCACCAACAGTGTAAGAGGGTTCCCCTTTCTCCACATCCCCTCCAACACATGTTGTTTCCTGTCTTGCTAATTTTTGCCATTCTAACTGGTGGAAGGTGATATCTCAATGTGGTTTTGATTTGAATCTCCCTGATGGCTAATGATGAACATTTTTTCACGTGTCTGTTAGCCATTTGTATGTCTTCTTTGGAGAAGTGTGTGTTCATGTCTTCTGCCCATTTTTTGATGTTATTATCTGTTTTGGGTGTGTTGAATTTGAGGGGTTCTTTATAGATCCTGGATATCAGCCCTTTGTCTATACTGTCATTTGCAAATATCTTCTCCCATTCTGTGGGTTACCTCTTTGTTTGGTTGACTGTTTCCTTTGCTGTGCAGAAGCTTTTGATCTTGATTAAGTCCCAAAAGTTCATTTTCACTTTTGTTTCTTTTGCTTTTGGAGACTTATCTTGAAAGAAGTTGCTGTGGCCAATGTCAAAGGGGTTACTGCCTATGTTCTCCTCTAGGGTTCTGACGGATTCCTGCCTCATGTTGAGGTCTTTCATCCATTTCAAGTTTATCTTTGTGTATGGTGTAAGAGAATGGTTGAGTTTCATTCTTCTACACATAGCTGTCCAATTTTCCCGCACCATTTATTGAAGAGACTTTTTTTCCCCCCACTGGATATTTTTTTCTGCTTTATCAAAGATTATTTGACCGTAGAGTTGCAGGTTCATATCTGGGCTCTCTACTCTGTTCCCCTGGTCTATGTATCTGTTTTTGTGCCAGTACCATGCTGTCTTGGTGATCACAGCTTTGTAGTAAAGCTTGAAATCAGGCAACGTGATGGTCCCACATTTATTTTCCTTTTTCAACATTTCCTTAGCAATTTGGGGTCTCTTATGGTTCCATACCCCCAAACTACTAGAACTCATATAGCAATTCAGTAATGTGGCTGGATAAAAAATCAGTGTACAGAAATCAGTCGCTTTCTTATACACTAACAATGAAAATACAGAAATGGAAATTAGAGAAATGATTCAATTTACTATAGCAACCAAGAACCATAAGATACCTTGGAATAAACCTAATCATAGAGGTAAAGGACCTGTACTCAAGGAACTACAGAACACTCGTGAAAGAAGCTGAAGAAGACAGGGAGACCATTCCATGCTCATGGATCAGAAGAATAAACATTGTTAAAATATCTATACTGCCTAGAGCAATCTATACTTTCAATACCATTCTGATCAAAATTCCACTGGCATTTTTCAAAGAGCTGGAGCAAACAATCCTAAAATTTGTATGGAACCAGAAAACCCAATGTACTTCTATTTGTTTTCTGATATATGCCTTTAATATCTCTTTAAGAAAAATTTCTCACTTGGGGCCATCATTATATGTCTTTATATTTGTTTGTAAAAGTTATGAAGATTTGTATTTTGTTCTCTGATCTGTCTGAAAATTATTTTGTGTATATTCATTAAATACATCTTCCAAAAAATAGATCTTCTTTTTCCATTAATACATAATTCCATTTCTGAGACACATCTTTTCCATATATTTCCAGGTGTGTTTCAGGACTCTGTTACATTAGTTTATTTGTCAAGCTCTGTAATATTTTTAGTAAGTGCTCTAAGAGAGATTAATGATAAATGTTGATATTTTGCAGGAGTAATACCTCAATACATCCTTTATTACCTTTTTATCAAAGCAATTTGTCTATTAATGATATTTGTTTTTCCCTATGACACTTAAAATGACCTTTTCAAGTTTTATGCAACAAGTATTTAGTCAGTTTTTGTAGTAATTCTTCCATTAACAAATTTTTAAATGAATGTAACATATTTTAAATGTCCAGTGTTAAGGTATACAGTTGTATCCAGTTTACCATACATCTATATCTGGGAACCCTTTACTACAATACAGATAAACATTTCTGTCAGCCCAGTTTCGTTGTGCCACTTTGTATCCCATTTCTCCTTCTATTCCTTTTCTAGGCAGTCGGTGATCTGCTTCTTATCACTCTATTAGTTTGCATTTTCTAGAATTCTATATACATGGAATCATATAGCATGTACTTTTTTTGTCTAACTTCTTTCATCAGTATAATGATTTTGATACTTTGATGCCAAAAATTTCAAAATTTGATATTCATCCAAGTATTGTAAGGCATCAATAGTTTACTGCTTTTTATTTGGGTGGTATTCCATTGCATAGATATACCACAACTTACTTATACATTCATTTGTTGATGGATATTTGGATTGTCCTCAGTTGAGGCTACTACACAAAAATCTGCTGTGAACATTTATGCACAAGCTTTTATGTGAAGATATGTTTAATTGTTCGGATAAATACCTAGGAATGGAATGCCTGGGCCATATGACAGGTGTTTGCTTAGCTTTTTACAAAATGGTCAAACTATTTTCCATAGCAATTGTACAATTTTATATTCCTACTAGCAGTGTTTGAGAATTCCATTTCTTCTATATCTATGCCAATATTTAGTGTGGCTGAAACTATTTTGTTATTTTCTTAGCTTAGTTGTATAAATTCAAACATCAAACTCCTATAAGAAGTAAAAAGTTAGAAATTACCTGAGGATACTTTTCTTTGTCTAATCAGAGCAAGGCCTTCCTTATTATCTTCCTATACAGGTATCTAGACTTATTTTTGTCCACCATTTCATTAATGGTATAGCAACTCAAAGGTCTCCACTTTAGGTAAAGGCCCTTTTTCCAAATCCCTAACTTTCATGGACCATCTCTTATGCCTGAATGTGTTTGAGACAGGCAAATTAATCCTGCTTCTCATCACCCATCTTGGCTGAGTCCCCATTTTCCATTCCCACTCCCTGTTCCCATATTCTCTCCTAGAGTATGTTGCCCTCTTTGATTTTACTCTTGAAGAAATTGAAACTGATTCACTTATTAAAATTCATTTAAACATACTATTTTGGTTAGTTCTAGAGCAAATCAGAATTCCTAACTCCTAACTAAATATGTTCTTCTTACTTGGTTTGGTGTAAGCCAAACAATAAGATTAAATCAGAAAATAAATAAAAGCTTTGGAGCACCACTACTCAAAACAGCCAAGAGGTAGAAACAGCTTACATGTCTATTGGCAGATGAATGAATAAACAAAATGTCATCATATATATGAGATATATATGATACAACATTATATATGTATAATTCAACCTTAAAAAGAAAGAAAATCCTGTTACAGGCTACAATTTGGATGAACCTTGAAGACATTGTATTAAGTGAAATAAGCCAGTCATGAAAAGACAAATGTTGTATGATTTATTTGTATCAAGTATCTAAAGTAATCAAATTTATATAAACAGAAAGTAGAACGAAAGGTACTGGAGCTCAGGGAAAGGGAAAGGGGAAGGGGAGGCGTTGTTTAATGGATATAGAATTTCAAATTTGTACTCTGAAAAAATCCCAGAGTTCTATTTTGCAACAATGTGAAGATATTTAATGATACTTAACTGTACACTTAAAAATGGTTAAGATTGTAAGTTCTATGTTATGTGCTTTACAACAAAAATAAATAAAAGCTTTCGGTAGTTTTCCTTTATATCAACTTGAAGAAGTTGTCTTCCTGTTTCTTCTGAAATAGAAGATCACTAACTTTTCCCACAAATATTGGCATGCATATTTAGTGAATCTTTTGAGTAACATCAACAACAATAGTTCCACTGTGATGGATTTCTGAATATTTAATAAGGTCTAGAGAATTTTATAAGATTTGGACCCACTACAGCCTCTACTTTCGGAAGCTCAGATACCACAGCCAAAGGGCACATGAGTTTCCTACTTACCAGATGTCAGTTGAAGCATGGGATTTTTTTTTTTTTTTAGCTTAAAGACAACTCCCTCTACATTTTCTTTATTAACAATGAAGCTCAAAGAAACCGATTCTGTGAACTATGAAAGTTTCTCTTTATGGGACAACAGTATAAATTCAAATTTGATTATCTTGAGACTTATCTCTGAAACATAGTTACCTTGGTTCACAATACTCCAGAAAAATATGGAAAAACAAAAGTAGACTCAATTTATTTTAAAGCAGGAGTAATATAATAGCTTTATCAGAAATATGTACATAATATTAGAAGATGCATATTATCTCAAAAACTATATGTGCAAAATCAAAGTAGTTGTCCTTAATATGCCATTGATTTTTTTTTTCAGGCTGTCATTGTGAAGACAGTTATTAACCTTCTCTGTTAACCTCTAATTAAAGGGGTATAGATGTTTTCTGGAGAAGAAAAGGAAGAGCCCTTTAAAACCATTTGGTATATTCAGTAACTTTACTCCTTTGAGTCACTTCACAGAGTACTTCTTCTGAGAAGTGTCTTTTTATAAATCTGAATTTATATTTTTGAGTTCCTATTAAAGTCCACCCAGCAGGATATAGGTTTAAGTTGAAATTTTAAGGAGAGAGAAAGAATACTCTTGACAGCAAAATTCTTTCCATAAACAACTTGTAGGAATCTTGTATAAAATGTTAGTATTTTCAGGCTATATAGCTTTCCTTTTTGAGAACTCTGAAGAGTAGATTAATTCTTTCCAGAAACAGTGAGATCAGAGCACTGAAAAAAAAATATATATATACACATTTTAAGAGGTCATTATTCTAAGAGGCAATGCTCTTTGAGGTTTTAGAAGCCACATGGCTAGAAATTTAGAAAGTATAAGATTTGTATTTGTAACATAAAAATGGTAAAATATTTTCCAATATAAAATAAAATTTAAAAAAATCATATTCTTTATAATAATCCAGAAGTTGCTAATACAAGATTTTAGATTCCCCCCTTTTGGTTTTACCTACATTCTAGGTGGTAGAGTGGTGTTAACTTTAACTTGAAGATGAATTTAATAGAATATCTTCTACCTTCCTACGTGGGATAATAGGCTTAGAATTTAAGTTGACTTTATATGACACTATATAAACACAACAGCTGAAGATTGCTTCAGCATAAAAATAACTTCAGAATGACTCTCAAAATTTTCTTATACGGTATACATGGGGGTAGCAGAATGAAGTAGGCTTGTGTTTGTCAGCTTCTCTATAGATGCCTCTACCATGGACAATTCATACTCTTTCCTCCTTAGAGAATGGATACCAGAAAGAATTATCCTACCATGTTATCAGACTATTACCAGAATCAAATAAAATGTGAATAAAAGCAAGTTAAAATCATAAAATTTTGAAAACACAAACCATACTATTCAAAGACTTTATCATGTTTATAAAGCAATAATACAGAATCACACATTTTTATAACTACAATGGAACAGAGAGTGTTTTCTAGTTCCATGTTGCTTAATGTTTTTAGGTACAAAATATTACATATAATTTCAAGTGTATCATGTGTCTTAGAGAAGTGAAGAGACTTAACTGAGGTTACACAGAAATTTTGTGGCAGAGACGATCCTAGAGTTCATGCCAGCTGATTCACACTCCAGGGTTTTATTTCCCTAGACCAGAGTTACTGATAACTGTGTCCCACAGAGCCCGATTCATTTCAGAGACACCTCAGTAGCAAACATAAAACTCTCCCAATCCTGACACTTCTTTTTTCTGTTTTCAACCCTGGGCTTCTTACAAAAAAAAAAAATTGTTTGGACATTATTACTGTAGAAGAATAATAAAATGATAGATATGCAGTGGGAAAAGTAATACAATACCAGAGTCAGGGTTTCTTATTCATTACCATGCCCTTTCTGGAAGAAAAGTATATCTTCCAGAACTATGAGGTTCTTTAAAAACTACAGTATCTGGTGGTCCAGGCATTTGTTGCTCTAAAAAATTTAGGGAAATGAATTCAAAAATTTAAAACTCTTCAAACAGTAATTTCAAGGTCTATATGAGTTCACTGGAGAATTCTACCCAAATGTTTAAAGAAAAACACCAATCTATATAATCTCTTACAAAAATGGAAAAGGCATACTTCCTAATTCATTTTATAAAGCTATCATTACCCTAAGACTAAAAGAAAAAAAATGGTAAGTACAGAAGAAGAGGAAGAAGAAGAAAGAAGAAGAAGAAGAAGAAGAAGAAGAAGAAGAAGAAGAAGAAGAAGAAGAAGAAGAAGAAGAATGAAAAGAAAAAGAAGACAACTACAGACCAATATCCCTCACAAGTATAGACTGAAATTCCCTAGCCAAATGATGGCAAATAAATTTGAGCAGTGTATATAAAAGAATTATACATTATGACCAAGGAAGATTTATTCTAGGAAAGAAAAGCTGGTTCAATGCAAATTACCACGTTAACAGGTTAAAGAAAAAAAAAAAAAAAACACATGATCATACCAATTCATGCAAGAAATCATTTGATAAAGTTCAACACCTATTCATGATAGATGCTCTCGGCAAATCAGAAATTAGAAGGATACTTCCTCAACAACAAAAACCTACATCTAACATCATTTATATTAATAAAAAACTGAATTATTTTCACCTAATATCTGGAACAATACAAGAATGCTTTCTATTATTCAACATAGTACTAGGAATTTCAGACCATGCTAGAAGACAAAAAGGGAATAAAACACATGATGATCATAAAAGAAGAAATAAACTGTCTCTATTGCAAATGGCATGATTATATAGAAAATCCCAAGGAATCTACAAAAACACTCCTAAAACTAATATTTAATTTCATTAAGGTCACAGAATACAATATCAACATTAATAATTAAGAAAAATTCTACGAATGACCAGTGAACATAAGGAAATCAAAATTTAAAATGAAATACCATTTGATGGGGCACCAGAGTGGCACAGATGGTTAAGCATCTGACTCTTGGTATTGCTCACATCCTAATCTCAGGGTTGTGAGATTGAACCCCATGTCAGGCTCTGTGCTCAGCACAGAGTGGCTTAAGACTTTCTCTCCCTCTCTGTCTGTCCCCCAAGTTAATTAATTTTTTAAATATAATACCATGTACAATCATTCAAAAAATGAAATATTTAGATATTTTCTAAAAAAATACTAAGTAAACTAAATAATAAATAGGTAAAAAACAACTAAACATGTATAGGAATTTCATGCTGAAAATTACAAAACACTGATTAAAAAATCAAAAAAGAACAAATGGTATGAAAACACATATCATGTTCATGGATTGGAATACAACATTCTAAAAATGTCAAATCCCTTAAACTGTTATAAGTTCAAGGCAATACCTGTCAAAATCCCACCAAAATACTTTATAGTTCTAGACAAGATCCTAAAATTTTAAAGAAAGACAAAGAAACTATAAAGGATTTCTTCTGAGGAAAAGAATAATAAAATAGGAAGAAACTCTCTGTCCCAATTTAAGATTTTGTATAGTCTTAAACTGTGGTGTTACCAGAGCAATAAACATATACATCAATGGAACAGAATAGAGAATCCAGAAATAAAAGTACACAAGTATACATTCATACATCTGATTTTTTTCTAAAAGTGAAAATGCAGTTCAATGAAGGAAAAATTGTCTCTGCCTCATATACCATCAGCAATCACCATCATCATCATCTCCATCTAAACCTCATACCATATACAACTTTAGCTATAAATAGATCACTGATTTAAGTGTAAAATGTAAAACTCTAAAACTTATACAGGAAATAAAAGTGAAAATCTATAAAAACTAGGGTTTGGTGAAGAGTTTTCAGATATGACCAAAAGCATCATCCATAAAAGAAGAAAAAAAAAATCCAACGAATTAGGCTTCATTAAAATTAAAACTTTTATTCTGCAAAGGACCCTGTTAAGAAGATGAAATACTGGTGGTTGGCATGAGCAAATCTCTGAAAACAGCATATTTAACAAAGGATTTGTATCCAGAATTTATAAAGTACCCTCAAGTTCAACTGTGAAAAACAATCCAATTGGGAAATAGGTGAAAGACATGAGGAGACATTTCATCAAAAAGGATATATTGGATGGTGGGAAAAAACATGAAAATATCTTAAACATCAAAAGCGACTAGGGTAATGCAAATTAAAACTGTGATGAGATATCTTGAAATATTTTAGACAAGTAAAATAGCAAAATAGTGACTACATAAAATGCTGGCAAATATGCATACTTTAACTTTTCATACTTGCTTAGTGGGAATGTAAAATGGTAGAGTCATTCTGAAAAATAGTTTGTTTCTTTGAAAAATTAAACACTTATCATATGACTCAAGAATCATACTGCTAGGGGCACCTGAATGGAACAGTAGGTTGGGTGACAACTCTTGGTTTCCACTCAGGTCGTGATCTCATGTTAGTGGGATTGGCCCCGCCTTGGACTCTGTGCTCATCATGGAGTCTGCTTAGGACTTTTACTCTCTCTCTCTCTCTCTGCCTCTCCATTTGCCCCTCCCCCCCAAGAAAAATAAATAAATATTTTTTAAAAATCATACTGTTGGGCATCTTCCCCCAGATAAATAAAAATTTTTATTCAAACAAAAACCTGTATATGAATGTTCATAGCAGCTTTATTTGTAATAGAAAAAAAAATTAGAAATACCTAAAATCTTTCCCAATAGGTAATGGTTAAACCAAATGTTATCTTTACAACATGGAATACTACTAAACAATAAAAACAAACAAACAAATAAACAAACAAAACCCCTAAAGGATTATTTATTTATTTATTTATTTATTTATTTTAAAGATATATTTTTTTAATTTATTTGAGAGAGAGAGAGAGATTGCAAAAGAGCAAGAACAAATGGAAGGGACAGAGGAAAAATCTAAAGCAGGCTCTACACGCAGCATGGAGCCAATGTGGGGCTTGATCTCACCACCCTGAGATCACATCCTGATCTGAAACTAAGAGCTGGACACTTAACCAACTGTTCCACCCAGGAGCTCCAGGACTATTTAAATAGACAACAACTTGGATAGATCTCAAAGGCATTATCCTGAGTAAAAAATATGTCAAAATGTCACATACTATGATTTCATTTATATAACATTTTCCAAGTTATACACATACAAAGTAGATTAGTTGCCGGGAATTAGGGGTGGATGAAGGACAGGTATAGCTATCTAAATAAAGAAGTAGGAAGAGGTACTTGACTGTGGTGGTAATTACACTACCATTCATATGTGATAAATCACCTAGAACCTTCTAGAAATAAAATGTTATTTGAGCTAGATTTAAATAGATAATCAATATGTGAAATCAATTTAATTTCTATATACCGGCAACAAACAGTTGGAAACAAAGTTAAGAAACAATACCATTTAGAGTAACAAAAAACATGACAGGGGCACTTGGGTGGTTCAGTTGGTTAAGTGTCTGACTCTTGATCTCCACTCAGGTCTTGATCTCGGGGTCATTGGTTCAAGCCCCATGATGAGCTTCATGCTGGGTGTGAAGCCTACTTAAAAGATAAATATTAATTTAAAAAAAATGATATATAATCAGAAATACATTTACCATCTATGTCCAGGATCTCATATTAAAAATCTTCAACATTATAGAGAAAGACTAAAGAAGATATATCATGTTCATTGATTGGAAGACTCATTAGTAAGATGTCAATTCCATATAAATTTGTGTATAGATTCAATGTCATCCCATTCAAATAATTTCAGTAGAAATTGACAAGATTAATCTAAAAGTTATGGAAAAACAAAGGGCTTAAAATACTCAAAACAATCTTAAACAATATAACAAATTTAGAGAAACTATATTACCTATTTTCAAGATTATCATAAAACCACAATAATTACAATGATGTAGTATTTGCCTGCAAATAGACAAATAGATCAATAGATGAAAAGTATCTAAAAAAATGATCTCATATATGCATGACCAATTACATGTTTTTACATATATGCCAATATAATTCAATGAGGAAAGGACAAACTTTGCAACATATGGTGCTGGAACAACTGGATATTCATACATTTAAAAACAAAACCAACCATCAGTTTGGTTCCCCGAGTCCAGAGTCTCTCATGGTTTGTCTCCGTCTCTGATTTCTTCCCAGTTTTCCCTCCTTCCCCTGTGATCTTCTGTGCTATTCCTTATGTTCCACATATGTGTGAAACCATATAATAATTCCCTTTCTCTGCTTGACTTATTTCACTTAGCATAAGCCCCTCCAGTTCCATCCATGTCGATGAAAATGGTGGGTATTCATCCTGTCTGAGGTTGAGTAATATTTCATTGTGTATATGAACCACATCTTCTTTATCCACTCATCTGTTGAACGGCATCTCAGCTCCTTCCACAGTTTGGCTATTGCAGATGTTGCCTTTATGAGCATTGGGGTTACAGAAGGGAGGGGGGATGGGGTAACCAGGTGACAGGTATTAAGGAGGACACATGTGGTAATGAGCACTGGGTGATATACACAACTAATGAATTGTTGAACACTATATAAAAAACTAATGATGTACTATATGCTGGTCAATTGAACATAATAAAAAAAAAAAGAAAGAAAAAGAAAAAACTAAAGTAGCAGAAAACATGGGGAGGGGGGAGAGGCAACAAAACCAACCAACCAACCAAAGAACCAACAAATGTCTTGACCTCTATCTTGTATATAAAAATAATCTGAGATGGATTTTAGGTACCTAAATAAAGGTGAAAAGATCTCAACATAAGCATTTGTAAAGATGATCAACATCATTAGTAACCAGAGAAATGCTAATAAAAAACAAAATGGGATACCATTTCAAATCTATTATAATGGTTAAAATTTCAAAGATTGACAATATTGTTAAAGGGAAAATGTGGAGCCATCAGAATTTGCATACATGGTCTGTATGAATGTCTCACTTTACAGAAAAAGAAAAGGCAGTTTAATATAAAGTTAAAAACATATTTCCCCTTTGACCCATGAATTCCACTACTAAATAAATGGAAAACATAAATCCACAAAAATACTAATAGAACTAAAAAGAACTAATAGAACATAGAAAGTTTAGTCATAATAATTAATGAATAGCAAAACAATCAAATAGCCAGCAATGGAAAAATGAAGAAAAGAATTGGAATGCATTCACTCAATGTAATAGAATCTTCCTCAGTAATTAAAAGGAATTTAAACACTGACACATACAATAACTTGGAAAACCTCAAAAACACTACATTGATGAAAGAAATCCAAGAATTAAAGAGTTCATACTTCATGATTTAGATTCCATGACGTTCAAAAACAAGCAAAAGTAACATGTGAGAATAGCAGTTGACTTTGGAATGAGGGAAGAAACTAACTGGAAACAGCATGGGAAAACAATCTGGGATAAAAAAAAGATTCTATATCATGTTTATGATGGCTACATGGGTGTTTCCCTGAGCTCACTGAACTGAATACTTTAAATTTGGACACTGTGTTGTATGTAAATTAAACTAAAATAATCATTTAAAAAGAAAAAAATCATTTTTTACAATTTAATTTAAATTTAATTTTTTTCAGTGTTCCCAAATTCATTGTTTATGCACCACACCCAGTGCTCCATGCAATACCCTCCTTAATACCCACCAGGCTCATCCACCCTCTCACTCCTCTCCCCTCCAAAACCCTCAGTTTGTTTCTCAGAGTCCACAGTCTCTCATGATTCGTCTCCCCCTCCAATTTCCCCCAATTCACTTCTCTTCTCCATCTCCCCATGTCCTCCATGTTATTCCTTATGCTCCACAAGTAAATGAAACCATGTGATAATTGACTGTCTTTGCATGACTCTGCATAATCTCCTCCAGTCCTGTCCATGTTGATACAAAAGTTGGGTATTCATCCTTTCTGATGGAGGCATAACACTCCATAGTATATATGGACCATATTTTCTTTATCCATTCGTCCTTTGAAGGACATCTTGGTTCTTTCCACAGTTTGGCAACTGTGGCCATTGCAGCTATGATCTTTGGGGTACAGATGACCCTTCTTTTCACTACATCTGTATCTTTGGGGTAAACACCCAGTAGTGCAATTGCAGGGTCATAGGGAAGCTCTATTTTTAATTTCTTGAGGAATCTCCACACTGTTCTCCAAAGTGGCTGCACTAACTTGCATTCCCACCAATAGTGTAAAAGGATTCCCCTTTCTCCACATCCTCTCCAACACTCGTCTACTTTACTGCCTTGTTGATTTTGGCCATTCTGACTGGTGTAAGGGGGTATCTCAATGTGGTGTTGATTTGAATCTCTCTGATGGCTGATGATGATGAACATTTTCTCATGGGTCTGTTAGCCATTTGTATGTCTTCTTTGGAGAAGTGTGTGTTCATGTCTTCTGCCCATTTTTTGACGTGATTATCTGTTTAAATTACCATTTTTTTAGGTAATCATTCATCATAAACTGTTGAGTGAATGTCTATTAGATAAATCTCTATTCACTATTTTGATTAGTAACATTGGTTTGGGAAGGCACTACATTTCAATTTTGTAATTACCCTGTCTTAAACATGAAAAAAGAAAAAAATTCTCTACATTCAAATGAATAATTTATATATATTCAAATTACTGAATATGACATGACACATTTGGTAAATGTTTTATTTCCTTTACTTAACAGGCTCCACAAAACAGACTGGGCCAGATGGAGCAATCATAGAACAGAAAAAGAACACAGGACCTAAAGTCAGACAACCTGAATTTCTTTTAGCTTTTGTCTTTTATGATTCTTTTTGGTAGAAGTTCCCAGCTGATTATCACTGTTGAGGTTTCTTAACACTAGAAAATATTATTAAATATGGGGAACCATCAATACACATAGCAATGGCCTAATGTCCGGGCATCCTGGTTGTCAACTTAAAAAAAAAAAACAAAACACTGGTATTTATAATAAAACATGACTATTCCTGTTCCTCTTTCTCCTTCAGTGTTTTGAATTTGTTGTACATTTGTTTTAATATGCAGGAAACCACTTTTCTCTTTAATTTTAAAAGCTCTTATGAAACCAATCACATGTTTCAGTGCCATCTTTTAAGCAGCTGACATAAAGCCAAAGTGACAGGGCAAAAGTATAAATGCCATCCCTTTCTCCTTTGCTCCCTATTACACAGGAACACCTCCACAGCATTTCACTGATAATGTCTTTTCAAATTCTGACATCTTGCAAAATTAATGACTGTGTAGTTTTAAAAATGTAAGACTTCTACTATCTCCACATTTTAAATGTATTTCCTTTAATGTGTTTTCATATGAAGATAAGATAATTATATGTATATATGTATATATCTACATACATATATAATGTTGGTGCATACTCACATGCATAAAAGTATATCAATGAAATAATCATTTATTTTCAGTCTTTCATCCATTCAATATATAAATATTTTTAGCTATATACAGGATTTATGATAAGTACTGGGAATGTGATTTTAATAAGATAGTCTACATCTTTATAATAACAATAACAAAGATTTATACCCATGCTTATACTGTTCTAAATTCTTTGTCTTGTCTCTATTTGCTTAATCACTGTAATCCTATAAAGAGAACTATTATTTAGTTAAAATTCAGATACAAATATGAATAATAGCTAATCCAATATCACATAGCTAGGAAAGAGTAGAGCCAGAATTTCAACCCAGGTGGTCTAACTCCAGAGTAAAGGATGTGTAAGTATGACACCATGCTTTCCTGCTCTTGTATATTCTCTCATACAGGAAAGATACTGAGTAGGTATAAGTGGGATAGAATAAACAAATATAACTCAAAATGTATTTCCCTCATACTACATGAAATATTTCACTTATTTCATCTCCTATTAGATTTAACAATTCTAAATTATTTTCTTCTTTTTTTTAATCAACCTCTATTTTAAGAATGGAAATAAATCTAGGAAGACTTTAGTGTAGACCCATTCTTTTTTCTTCTAATATGTATCTAAGATCAAGTAAGAGAAGAAGTGAAATTTTAATAAGATGAATTGGCTCAATGAGGAAAAAATCATATATCATATCAATTGTTATATGACTTACAAGACCTCCCTGTGGGAGGAAAATACTTTGCATCATGCTGAAAAAGATTTGGTTATGTGACTTCATTGGGCAAATCAAATATGAGGGAAATATTATGCGTCATGCATAGCAAAAGCTTAAAAGTCATTTCATAGTTCTACAATTGGTCTTCCCATCTGCCATGAGAATGGCACCCTAAGCAAAGTCTGTTCTTTGGTTTGGTTCAAAAAATGAATAAGACCCTCAATGATGTTTAGTTCACAGAGGACACAAAAGTGAAAGAGATATTTGTTGTTATAAATTAGTGAAACTTAGATTTATTTGTTACCACAAAATAATGTCACAAAATCTAAAGGATACAATAGATTTATCTTTTCATATTCCTCACCTAAATTTTCTAAATAGAGACCACTATTCAAAATTCTTTAGTTTCAAGTGATGGAAAACCACCTGAAACCATTTGGTAAGAAAAGGGCATGAGTGCCTTAAGAGTAAGAGTAAAAGCTGAGTGTTACAAGCAAGTAATGTCAAGACCCTAAATATCACCTTAAACCATTCTCAAAATCTTGTCTCTATCTTTCTGTATATGTCAACTTCTCTCTCTTTTGGGGTGAATGTGTGTGCGTGTGTGTGTAGCCTCTTACTTTATACCTAATTTTTCTACAGAACATGAAGTTTCACCTCTCTTTAAAAAAATGCCACCAAAAACAAACAAAGGAAAAAACCCTCTTTCCTTCAGTCCTTCAGATTTGGTTCAAAAGTTTCCAGGAAAGAAATCTGGTTGTGTCATATATTTTGGATCACTCTAGAGCCAATCAACTATTTCTAGTCATCAACACTGTATAAACACATGGTAGTTCCAAATGCATTACACAGGAACACAGAAATGAAGCAGAATGAGAAGAATCTAGAAAAGAGGGGTGCTGAACAGATACTTAGAGGCTGATTATAAAAATCCTTACAGACATTACGTAAATCCTACAAATCTGGGAAGAGGAAAGAAAGATAAAATATAAAGAAAAGCCTGTTTAAAATTTTTATATATAGCCAACATGCAACATTATTTCATTTATTCAAACATAAATGTCATATGTCAGTTATTGCAATATATCTGAGATATGTCAGTAATTGCAATATATCCTGAGAATATAAACATATAAGACAAAGAGTTTAAAAGCTTAAAATCTCATCTAGTATGCAAGAAAGTACATACATATATATGCTGTTTTAAAAATTAAAATAAAAGTCTTAGGTTGATATGAGTGTTCAATCATAGATCCCAAATGTTACCCAAAAACTTGCCAAAGAAGTAGTAGCCTGAAGGATAAAGAGGGCTTAGAAATATGAGAGAGGAATGACATTAGCAGGAAGGCAGAATAGGAAGTTCTGGTCCTCATTCCTTCACAGAAACCCCAATATGAACAACCATCCGCATATAAGAATACCATTGTGGGAGCCCAGAGTCTGGCTGAGAGATTCCAGCACTCAGGTGGATGCATTGAAAGGGTAAGAAAAGCAGTTTCACTTTCCGCGTATCATCTGTTCCTCAGAATGGTGCAAATTGGTGCTGAGATAGCTGAGAATCACTTGGCCTGTGATTCTCCCAAGAAGAAAAGTGAGTGAAGTGAGCACCTGGCTTCCTCACTTTGTAGGACACTGTCCAGGAGGCCTGCTTCTATCTCATCCCACCCAGAATACTGAGGGGATTGGCATTGCTGAATTGTCCAGAGGCAACTATCAACAGCTAGCAATCAGGGAAAACATGAATGGATTCAAAGAAAACTGGCACATGGATCTCAACAGCCAGACATGAATCCTGGTAACTGGCTCATGAACTGCAAGAAGAGGTTCACACACAAACTCCACGGGACAACTACAGAATCCCCCAGTTACCCAACACCTACCCCCAGTGCTGAAAATGGCACATGCAAGCTTTTGCAGAGAGATGTAGAACTCAGTAGCAGTTTGAAATCTTAGCAGCTGGTCTGACTGCCAGATTGGCAGAAGGAGCACAGCTTTAACTTCAGAACACTGCCTTAGGGAAAATGGGAAGCTCTTAGCAACCAACCTGATTTTGAGGGATGGAGAGATTGCACACAATCCTAAGACTCCCTCCCCACCCCCTTGGCTAAAAGAGAATTAGAAGAGTGGAGAAGGTACAACTATAGAAAAGTTCTGAAATCCTGAGGGTTCCTAACCAGGCTGGTGAGTAAAGAACTTTCTCTTCCAAATCCAGTCAGTACAGCCTAGAGAAGGTGACTAATGTTCAAATTAGAATACAGTAATGAAAGTCTTTTATCAACACAAAAAACTTTAAGGAATGAGAACACCACCAGAGGAATAAATAAGCAATTGCCCATAGCCATAAACCTGGGCTCAATGCAGAGAGAGCAGACAAAATGCCTATCTCCCAGGTACTCTGTGGAAGTGGTTTAACTGGACACTTTCCCTGTTGCTTTTGGGATCTGGGTTCTAATCAGTCTCCATCTAGGTGATGACTGTGATCCTCCCCTATAGGACAGTGATGGGGCTTAGCATACCCTCAACTATTGGGAGCTACTAAAAACAAAGACCATGACTTGAACAATCAGTTCAATTTAGTAGAAGACTTCCACAGCAGACTACATGAAGTTGAAGAAAAGATCAGCAGACTCAAACTAAGTGCAATGGATTTCATAAAATCAGAAGAGTAAAAAAGAATAAGGAAATGAAAATAGCCTATGGGACTCATGGGATACCATCAAAAGATCAAATATATACACAAAACATAGGGTGCAGAAAGAGAAGAAAGACAGAAAAAGGTGGAAATCTTATTCAAAGAAATAACCGAAATGGCTGAAAACTTCCCCCATTTGGAAAAAGAAATAGACATCCAGACCCAAGATGCCCAAACAATACCAAATAAGAATCTAAAGAGAACCACAACAAGACACATTATAATTAAAATGTCAAAAGTTGTAAGATGTTTTATGTTAGCATCATACAACCACAAAGCAAAAAACATATAGTATATACACAAAAGATAAAAGAAAAGGAATCAACACATATACTAAAGCAACTACTCAAATCACAAAGAAAATTGCAAGAAAAGAAAAAAGGAACAAAGAAATTACAAAAGAGCAGCAATTTTTTAAAAAATGGCAGTAGTAAGTCCATACCTCTTAATAATTTCTCTTAATGTAAATATACTAAATTCTCCAATCAAAACACCTAGAATGGCTGAATAAATTTTTAAAAAAAGATTCAACTATATGACTGCCTGCAAGAGACTCATTTCAGCTTTTTTTTTTCTCATTTCAGCTTTAAAGACACATAGATTGAAAGCCAAGGAATAAAAAATGTATTCCATTAAAATGGAAACCAAAGGAAAGTAGGGGTAGTTATATCACACAAAATAGACTTCAAGCCAAAAACTGTAATTAGAGACAAGAAAGTTATTATCTAATGATAAAGGGATAAATTCATCAAGAGGATATCATGATTATAAATATTTATCCACCCAACATCAGAGAACTTAAAAACATAAAGCAAATGTTCACAGACCAGAAGGAAGAAATAGAGAGCAATATAATAATAGCAGGGACTTCAGTACCTAACTTTCAACAATAGATAAATCATCCAGATAGAAAATTAATAAGGAAGCACTGGCCTCAACCTACATGTTAGACCATGATGTTAGACCAGATGGACTTAACATGTTAGACCAGATGGACTTAACAGACTTACATCCAACAGCAGCAGAATGCACATTCTTGGATAAAAAACCTAAGACTGTATTTCAAGAAACTGAAAAGGAAAAAACAAGCTAAGCCCAAAGTTAGCAGAGTCAAAGAATTAACAAATATCAGAGTGGAAATAAATAAAATAGAGACAAAAAAGACAATAGAAAAAATCAACAAAACTAAAAGCTGGTGTTTTTTTTAGAAGATAAAATTAATAAAACTTTAGTTAGATTAGTGAAGGAAAAAAGAGATAAGACTTATTAAATAAATAAGAAATAAAAGAGGAGACAATACATCTGTTAACACAGAAACACTAAGGATCATAAGAAACTATAATGAACAATTAAACACAAGCAAAAAAAAACTTAGAAGAAATATATGAATCCTTAGAAACATACAACCTACCAAGAATGGTTTGTGAATAAAAACAAACAAACAAACAAACCTCTGAACACATCAATTACTAATTAGGAGACTGAATTAGTAATCAAAACCTTTCAATAAACAGAAGTCCAGATCAGATGGCTTCCGGTGAATTCTACCAAACATTTAAAGAAGAATCTAATACCTATCCTTCTCAAACTCTTCCAAAATACTGAAGAAGAGGAAACACTTTCAAAAATATTTTATGAGGCCAGATTATCAAACAAGGACATTACAAGAAAATAAATTACAGTCCAATGTTCCTGATTAAAATAGAAGCAAATATCCTGAACAAAGTATTAGCTAACCTAATTCAACAGTACATTAAAAAGATCACATGTCAAATAAATCCAATTAGAAATGGGCAAAATACCTGAATAGACATTTCTCCAAAGAATATACACAAATGCCTAAGAAGTACATTAAAAGGTGCTCAAGTAAATGCAAATCAAAACCACAATGAGATGTGATTTCACATTTGTTAAAATGGCTATTATCAGAAAGAAAAATAACAAATATTGGTAAAGATCTGGAGAAAAGGGTAACCCTTGTACACTGTTTTGGGTAATGTAAATTGGTGCAGTCATTATGAAAAACAGTATGAATGTTCTTAAAAAAATATAGATTTACCTACCATATGATCCACCAATCCCACTTTTAGATATATATGCAAATAAAATCAGGATCTCAAAGAGAGATCTGCACCATGTTCATTGGAACATTATTCATCACAGCCAAAATATGCAAACAACCTAAGTGTCTATCAACCAGTGAATGGACAGAGAAGATGTGGTATATACATACAGTGGAATATACTCAGCCTTAAAAAGAAGAAAATCCTGTTATTTGTGACAGCATGGATGTACTTGGATGGCATTATGCTTAGCACTATAAGACATAGACAAAGTTGTATGATTTCACTTGTCTGTGAAATATAAAATAGTCAAGCTCACAGAAACAGAAAGGTGATTAAACAGGGGCTGTCAAAGAGGAGCAATGGGGAGGTGATGGTTAAAAGCTATAACGTTTCAGTTCTATGAGATAAATAAGTTCTGTAGATCTATAATGGTATAAGTATAGTGTCTTTAGCTAACAATACTGTATTGTGTAATAAAATTTGCTAAAAGACTAGATCTTGTTGTTCTTACCACAAAAATAAACATAATGCTAAAGGGAGTGGGAGGAAACTTTTGGAGGTGCTGGATATGTATATAGTCTTGATGGTGGTGATGGTTTCATGGATATACACTTATCCCCAAACTCATCTACTTATAACATTAAATATTTACAGTTTTTTAATATGTCAGTAATACCTCAGTAAAATGGCTTTTTAAAAAAAGGTATTTGAGGGGCGCCTGGGTGGCTCAGTGGGTTAAGCCATTGCCTTCGGCTCGGGTCATGATCTCAGGGTCCTGGGATCGAGCCCCGCATCGGGCTCTCTGCTCAGCAGGGAGCCTGCTTCCTCCTCTCTCTCTGCCTGCCTCTCTGCCTGCTTTGTGATCTCTCTCTGTCAAATAAATAAATAAAATCTTAAAAAAAAAAAAGGTATATGAGGAAAGTAGAAAATGAAAACCAGACAGAGAAGGAATTTTGCGCAGTCACAGAGAAAGGAATAATTTAGAAAAACAAGAAGTTCTACATGGAGGACGTACTGGATAGAAGAAAATAGTCAAAATAAAACTTAGCTACTATTCAAATTAGGTATGTTGAATTTTATCCTTAAGGTAACAGTAAATTCTGAAGGATCTGTAAACTCGGTAAGGGGCTTTTTGTCTTTTGTTTTATTTATATTTTATTCTAGTAGCAATGTAGGGAAAGGATTGCTATGAAGAGATATAAAGGAGGGTGGAGATGCTTCGGAGGCTCTTGATGCTCCTTAAATGATTACTTTCAGTAAATGCTAATAATAACTTGAACTAAAAATGTTGATTAATGAGCTAGTGGGTAAGTCAGACCAGAATGTCAAGAAAGAATGTGAGATTATTAACTTGGTAAAGTAGATGCAAAGTATATGATGGTACCATAAAGATAGCAATATTCAGAGAGAAAGTAGGTTTTCAGAGAAAAGGCAAACTATTTAGTGTATATAGATTTAAGGTGTCTTTAAGTAATTACAAAATAAATATCATTAGTCATAAATCCAATCTTGGAGGAGGGTGGGGACAGGTAATGCAGAGTAGAGAAGATAGAAGAAAGAGACAGAGGATAGAGAGGATAGAGAATCTTCTTTTAAACTGTGTTCTGACATCTATTTCAGCCACCATCTTCAGAGACTTCATTCCACAAAGTAAATTTTCCCCCTATTTTTTTCTTCTTCTCTTCACTTCTTCCCTTTCTTCCTCAACTTTCTTTCTTTCCCCTCCCCCCCCTTCTTCTCCCCTCCCCCTTTCTATTAACATATGTTAATCTCTTTCATCTTCAAAAATACCTCACTTTGATCCTTTGTTGGTCTATACCTGCTCCCTTACCTTTTTTCTCCCTTCAGAGTCAAAGGCTTCTGAAAGAGTAGGTGTACTAGCTGTTTCCATTTCCTCAAGCCCTATCCCCTCCTTGATTTATTTCAGTATCTTTTGCCAAGATCACCAAAGACCACTCAGTGTTCAGTCCCAATTTACTTGGCCCCTCTGCAGATTTTAACTCTGCTGATCATATCTTCTCAAAATATTCTTCTGCCTTATTTCAGCAATGGCTCCTAATTTTCCTTCAACTTATTTTGGCCATTCTCTTTTCTTGTATGGGTTTTTCTTCTTCCACCTAACCATGAAGTATTGGACTTCTCCCCAAAGTTCCATTTGGCAAGTTTTCTCACTCTGCAAATGGTTTTTCAATGAGCTCACTCCCTTGGCTTCCACTGCAGCACACCTAATAATGACTTACAAATCTACAGATCCTGCCCAGATCTCCCTTCTCACCATGTGAAGACATAAGGGAAGAACTCCCTTCTAAGTGTTGATTGCAAGGAATTTTCAAGCTTATATCTAACCTTACAGCAAACCTACAGAAAAGAAATTACTTATTTTCCTATACTACCACAAAAGTCCTTCCTTTAAACATTATTAGCCCCAAGGGACTTCCCTTGACTCATAAGTCCTCCAAGATGTGGAGGTGTGACCAACTCTTCCCAAACTGCATGGACTAGGAATTGGGGGAGGTGTTTTCTCACAGAAAAGTGGGAACTTTTGAAAAGAACAGTGAATGACTGCTGGCCAGGCATAAATAACGGGTGCCCCCTGCATACTCTGATACCACCAGAGAAAGCTATACTTTCTATTCCTGACAGCCAAGATTTGAGAGAGAGAAGTTAAAGAGGCAGGTAACAAATCTCAGTGATTATTGAGAGAACATGAGATTTTGAAAGAGAAAAAGGTCCAAGACAAGAAAGCAGTGTGTCAAGTATGTCCTGTGTAAGGACATGGAGACAGGGGAGAAATATCCATAGAAGTATGAAAAGGCAGATGAAGCTAAAAGCCAAGGGAAAGAGTCAGATTTCAGGAGATGAGCAGGAAGCTAAAACAGTAAACTGACAAAGGGGATTGACAACTAGTGCTTTCAGATCTTGTGTAAGAAGCAGAAAAGGACAGGGGGCCCCTGGGTGGCTCAGTGGGTTAAGCTTCTGCCTTTTGCCCAGGTCCTGATCTCAGGGTCCTGGGATCCAGCCCTGCATCAGGCTCTGTGCTCAGAAGGGAGCCTGCTTCCCCCTCTCTCTCTCTGCCTGCCTCTCTGCCTACTTGTGATCTCTGTCAAATAAATAAATAAAATCTTTAAAAAAAAAAAAAAAGAAAAGAAGAAGAAGCAGAAAAGGACAATTTTGCAGTTGCCAGAATTCAAAAACTAAGAGACTGGCAAACTATGACAAAACAAAACTACATGGTAGAATGAGGTGAGCTCAAAAGATTGGACTAAACCTATGTTTTGATCATTGATTTAACTGTTTCAGCACCAGGAATTGATTCTCCTGCTAGCACCCTGTCTAGTGAACTGTTAGCACTGTTACATGTGTTCACACTCAATTGTGGAAGGCCATTTTATGTTCTGCTTAATAGTAAGGTTTCATTCAGTCCAAAATTCAAAAGATGCAAGTCAATAAAGAGGAGATGTCTGAGGTAGAGGAATCAGTAAGTATAAAACTGAGGGGTATTTAGGTCAACGATGACAATAATCCTTTAACCCTTAGAGGTTAAAATCTTAGGCTTTGCATTTTGCATGGGTAACCAATAATTAATATATTCCAGTAGGTATTTTTGATTTGGATATCGTAGGGGGCCATCCTGAATAGTTGTAATTAATATTTTATTTATTTACTTTATTTTAAAGACTTTATTTATTTCAGAGAGAGAGAGAGAACATGTGCACAAATGGGGGGGAGGGGCAGAGGAAGAGAGAGAATCTCAAGCAGACTCTGTGTTGACCATGGAGCCCTACATGGAGCTTGATCCCAGGACCATGAGATCATGATGTGAGCAAAGCCAAGCACTGGATGCTCAACTGACTGAGCCACCCAGGTGCCCCTGGAACCAAGAGGATAATTCAGGCTTAGGTCTAGAGATGTGGCCAGTGAGGTGAATTGCACTATTGTAAAGTTTCCTTAAGATCTTCTAAAGACTGTAGTTTGACCAGGTAATTGAGAGAGGGACATACCCAACACTTAGTATACTTTAAGATTATGAGCTTGTTGGTTCAGCGAGGCTTACACAAAAATGATTTTATAATCTTTTCATGGTTGGTGATTGTACATCAGGAAGCGGGGCTAGGAAAGCAAAAGTCAGGAACAGAAGGGAAAAGGGAAGAAGGAGGAAGGGTATTTCACAGAGTTTGGGGCTGAATTAGGAAAGAAGATGGGAGAATAGAAGGGAATATGGGAAGTCATAAATACATTTCAGAAATTTTATAATGGGACTTATGGTTGTGGATAATTCAACCCAGAATAACTCCAACTATTCAAACTTTTGAGTTGAGGTCCTCACTGGAGTAAATCCAGCTGTGGAGTTGATGATACGTTGAAAAGTTAATACCCCTGCAGGGCTAAGGTCTTCATGGGGATAGAGCACATAAATCCAGATGGGGGGCTGAGGTCATCAATGTAATACCATGCCTGTGTTCCTGGAGAAAGTTGGATGTGATTAAGATCTTATCTGTAATTATTTTGTGCCACGCCAGGGCTCTAGAAGTGCTCCTTTAGATAGCTAGATAAAAGCATATGGTGTCCCTTCAATGGGTCAGTATAATGAAGGACTCCTGAACAGCACAAGGCAGGCATAAGCAGGTTTGGGTGGGGTGAGTGAGACAGAGTGTAAGCTGACCATTTATACAAGTTAGCCTTTGGAAGTGGGGAAAAATTCCAGAGCCTGAGCTGGAGGGTTGCAAGATTTAAATTTCTTGCTGCTACCAAAAGAGGGAGTGTGTGTGAACTGTCTGATCAGTGTGCCTAGACTGTACAAAAGAAGGGGAAGACAGATGGGCTTGAAAGCTGTCAGTGATCAAATATATAAAATAAAGTCAGAATCTCTATTAAGAGTCTTCTTTCTATTACTGTTATAGTTTTTTGGTTTTTGGGTTTTTTTTAAGATTTTATTTATTTATTTGACAGAGAGAGAACAGGGGAGTACAGGCAGGGAAACAGAAGAGGGAGCTGCAGAAGGATGGGTTGAGCTCCCTGCTGAGCAGAGCGCCCAATGTGGGGTTCTGATTCCCAGGACCCTGGGATCATGACCTGAGCTGAAAGCAGTCGTTTACCAAACTGAGCCACCCAGGCGCCCCACTGTTATGGTTTATCAAGGGTTTAAAAAATACGTATGAGGGGCGCCTGGGTGGCTTAGTTGGTTAAGCGGTTGCCTTCAGCTCAGGGCATGATTCCAGAGTCCTGGAATCGAGTCCCGCATCAGGCTCCCTGCTTAGCAGAAAGCCTGCTTCTCTCTCTCCCTCTTCTTGCTGCTCTGTTTACTTGTGCTCTCTCTCTGTCAAATAAATAAATAAAATCTTAAAAAAAAAAGTATGAACCTACATAGATTAATTCCTTTTTTTAAAAGATCTTTTTTTTTTTTTAAGATTGTATTTATTCATTTATTTGAGAGAGACAGAGAAAGAGCAGACAGAGCAGACAGAGAAAGGCACACAGACAAACAGAAAGACAAAGACAAAGAGCAGACAGAGAAAGTGGGGAGGAGGGGCAAAAGGAGAAGCAGACTCTCCACTGATCAGGGAGCCTGAGGACAACAGATGACCTGGGGTGGATCCCAGGACTCTCAGATCCTGACCTGAGCCAAAGGCAGACACTTAAGTCTCTGAGCCACCCAGGGGACACAATTAATTCTTAACTCTAAGTGGCATTTTAAATATTGTGATTTGGAATGACAATGAAGTATATGTTATAGTAAAGTAAAATTTTCCTTAATTAACTATGGTTTATAGACTAATAGAAAAACTAATAATACCCAGAAATTGAAACTGCTAGAAACTAAGAGATTTACATGTGAATGCACATGTAACATAAATTAAACCTTACTTCCCTGAAGTTACTTTCAATTCAAGGACTGAAGGACTAAAAGAATTCAGATAGGATAAGAAACAATAGTTTAACCTTTTCAGGAACTAGTCTTAAAACATATATATTTTTAAAATTTAATTTGATTTAATTTTTTTGTGTTCCCAAATTCATTGTTTATGCACCACACCCAGTGCTCCATGCAATACGTGCCTACCTTAAAACATATTTTTTAACATTAAAAATAGCCAGGAATTTTCCCCCATTGTTTTAAACTTAGATTCTGTCCACCTCTGGTTTTTTTTTTTAATTAATTAATTTATTTTTTAAAATTGAAATAGTTGTTAAAACTGCATTGGGTACCATTTCCACCCAACAGATGAAGGAAATACTGGAACTCTTTTAACAAAATCTGTATCCCAGAGATTTCCTTCTGAATATTGCAGACCTAAGCAATTCACGTAGACTAAAATTTAAAACAAAGCAAGAGAAAAACAAAACCCTTTTTGGCATTTAACCCATGAGTTACAGATTAAATTTTTTAAAAGTAGAATAAAATTGTACTATGATAATTTGAGGATGGCAAAACAAACTTTCTTTGAATATATATGGTAAACTTTGTAGTCATGGCTTTAATTGAAATTGTTATAGGTGAAAGTCCATTTGGTGATAGAAATAATTTGTTTCTATAATTATGTAAACCACATACCATAAACAAAATAATTGTATTTTTATAGTGACACACCTAGTTAATGTTCATAAATAACTTCCTTGGCCATTAACCAAATGCACCATTTTAGCATTTTGCTGAACATATTCATATCATTATGCCCTGGCATTTTTGGGTGTAAAGTCATTACTTGTGCCAACAGCTCACTAGATAGGCCTGTTAGAAGCAGAATCAATTTCTGGTGCCAAAACAGATCAGTTGTCAAGATAGACCAGATAATCTAATCTTTTGATCTCATCCAATTCTATTAGATGCATATAAATATATTTTGGAATTGGTTTTCAAATATAAAGCACATGACATGTGAAACAGACTCTGAATTGCTCCAAAATTTGGCAGAGTAAATGCTGGCTCAATATAAAAAGTATATGTGATTCTCTTTATCTCTCTTTTTAAGATTTATTTGTTTATTTGAGAGAAAGGGCAAGCCAGGGGGAGGGACAGAGGGAGAGAGAGGGGGGATTCCTCAAGCAAACTCCCCACTGAATGTGGAACCCAAAGCGGAATTTGATTCCAAAACCCTGAGATCATGACCTGAGCCAAAACCAAGAGTAGGACACTTAACTGATGGAGCCACCCAGGTACCCCTGAAATTCTCTCTTAAACCACAATTTGAACAAAGTTAAATTTCTTGACCAATCCTAAAATATCACTGAGTTCTCTCTATTCTAATATAAAAATAAATCTGCTTAAATTTATACTTAGAAAATCCAGTAATCATGAATGTTCTTTTTTAAATTTATTTTATTTTATTTTTATTTTTTTCAAGTTTTTTATTTTTTTTTAAGATTTTTATTCATTTATTTGTCAGAAAGAGAGAGAGAGAAAGCACACAAGCAGGCAGAGAGGCAGGCAGAGGTGGAGAGAGAGGCAGGCTCCCTGCTGAGCAAGGAGCCCGATGCGGGACTCGATCCCAGGACCCTGGGATCATGACCTGAGCCGAAGGCGGCGGCTTAACCCACTGAGCCACCCAGGAGTCCCATCATGAATGTTCTTAAGTGGTTGATTTAGTATCTTATTTATTTATATCTTTTTCTCATTCAAAAAATACAAAAAAATTGAAATAACTGATCACATGCTCTTCAGGATGACTAGGTAACATACACAAAAAGTGGCCTACATGCATTTTATCAGTCATTACAACAGTCCTATTTTACACAAAACAAAAATGAACAAATTGTTAAAAAAAAATCTATAATATCTATAATGAATTCTCCTGGAATTCCCCCTATGGAAGTACAACATGGATTTTTCTTGATTATTTCTTACCAAAACCTTCAGCTTAATGTCAGATGTGTCACTTCGTGGTGAAAAAGGATCAATTCCTATACACTAGGTTTCACTAGCTGTTGAGGTGGGGGAGTTTTATTTCCTGTTGTTATACCCCTATAAACTTTTGTTACAAAAAAAAAAAAAGTTTTTTATACAGTGGAATTATTGTACTTGATGGTCTGAGAAAGTAGAAATATTATAAATGATAGATTTATAATATTCATTTTAATATTTCTTAGATTAACAAATGTTAATTTTCCTTAATAAATAAGTATATTTCATATATCTCTAGGTGTCTAATCACATAAATGTGGGTTTCAGGAGTTATCCCTATCTTTTGAACACTACAGGAACTTAGTTACAAAATAAATGACACTGAAACACAGAACCTCACAAATGCATTTTAAATCTTTGTATCACTTTAGGATAAAGAATTCATATGTTAGAATTAAAATTACTCATATATTATGTTACAGCACTAGGTGTTTAAGAAAAAGCAAGAAAGGAAATTCAAAATTGTTGACAAGATGGCTCTTCAATAACTTGCTTTGTTGTTGTCCATTAATATTGAAATTTAACCACCTTTCCTGAATGTTTAACAGAAGATTTGTGGAGCCTGATCAGGCACCGACAACTTAAAGCTAGATAGCATATGGTATCAAACAATACAATGAAGTTCAGCTTGAGGATTTTAAATTTCTACCGTAACTTGCAAATACTTAGAATAGAAAAAGGACAATCAGTTTTAAAGATTATTATCTAAGGTTGAATGAACTGTCATGATTTAGATGAATAATATATAGAGGCAAGTTATAATTTCCCTAATGATTTATTTACTCACCTTAGCACAATGTGTTAAATAGACTAACTTTAACTTACAATTTATTAAAATTGTCACGGTTTCTTTCTAAAACCATTTTGTTAGCAGAGTCACTGTGTACTTATTGCTGGCAATGAGCATTAAGGTTCTTCATTTATTTATTCAACCAATATGTATTAACACTACAGTGTATTCAAGGGCCAGATAATGACAGAATTGAATAATCAACCTCTGAAGCCAGACAGAAAGGAGGAGGAGGGGAAGGAAAGACTAAAATAGAACAACAAATCCACGAAAAAGTATAAGGCACAAGACCAAGGGCTGGAAAAGTTTTTAAAATCCAAGGTATTTTAGCAGATATAAGGAATGAGGTGAGGGAAAAATTGGAAAAATAGACGTTTAAGATCAAGAAGTTGGCCACTAAAGTTCAAAGTTATAGAAATTTTAGCTAATAATGCTACAGAAGACAGTTAAAAGAGGGTGGGTAAGCTATCTTAGAGGTGCAAGTCACAGAAATTAGGTTAATCTTCAGTCGAACTTCCATTCTTATAGTTGCTGAAACCACTTCTTACGTTGATAAGATTTGGGGTGGAGAAGGCCATTGTAAGCAGGGAGAAAGTCCTCGGCGAACATAGCATATGGCATTAAGGCAGGTACTTTAAGAAGATCTATAGAATGATAAATAAAGATCATGGGTGCATGAAGGCACAAGAATATTGGTCATGTATCACCAGAGAGCTACAAAAATGTCACGCCACTTTCATCCAGATAAACATGGGATTAGATTTTCAATTAAAGCAAGAAATTAGGGGGAAAATACTCTTCTTTTACTAAACGTGTTGCAATACCAGGTACTTGGTGGTATGTGTGTATGTGTGCATTACTTTGACTTTACATTTCTTATATAGGCTGCAACTGCTCATGTATTGTTTTAAATTTATCTAATTGTACCTTTTATTTCTCTAATTGCAGTGGGGGGTAATGACCAAGTTTTATTCATCTGTATAATCCATTTAACATAACACAGCAAACTTATTTTTTTCATAAATATGTTTTGATGAAGAAATATGTCACTATTAATGAATAACCCTTTCAATGTTACATTTCAAGTTACTAAAAGGGGTAGAGAAACTTACCATGTTCTTCTGCTTTTTATGTTACTTTTGGTGTTTTAAAATATCTTCAGGGTAGGGGTGCCTGGGTGGCTCAGTGGGTTAAAACCTCTGCCATCACACAGCCACCATGCTGCTCTCTCTGAGACATTTCCTGCGAACAGCTGGGCCTCTGTGTACTTTATAGAAGGGTAGGTTTACCCCCTTTACAGACATCAGTCCCAGGCCTGGGATCCTGTGGGCTCATCCACTTAAAAGATCACCCCAGGGGCGTCTGGGTGGCTCAGTGGGTTAAGCCGCTGCCTTCGGCTCAGGTCATGATCTCAGGGTCCTGGGATTGAGCCCTGCATTGGGCTCTCTGCTCAGCAGGGAGCCTGCTTACCCCCCACCCTGCCCTGCCTAGCTCTCTGCCTATTTGTGATCTCTGTCTGTCAAATAAATAAATAAAATCTTTATTTATATATATATATATATATATATATATACATATATATATATATATATCTTCAGTGTACAACTTTTTTTTTAATTTCTTTTCAGTGTACCAGAATTCATTGCTTACATACCACACCCAGTGTTCCATGCAATACGTGCCCTCCATAATACCACCACCAGCCTCACCCAAACTCGCACCTCCCTGCCTCTTCAAAACCTTCAGATTGTTTTTCAGAGTCCATAGTCTCTCATGGTTCGTCTCCCCCTCCAATTTCCCCCACCTCCCTTCAGTGTACAACTTGATGAATTTTAAAAAATATATACATCCTTGTAAATAGTAGTATACTAAAGCCCACTCACAATGGTTCACAAGAGCTGTTGTGCACAATTCTTACTGGTTTTGCTTCATTAATAAAACACTGGTAATTTGAAATAGACCACGGTGACAGTATTTACAATGTGGACATTTGACTGTTCTGCAAAGCAGGACTTCCCCAAACTCCTGCTTCCCAGAAAGCCAGAACACCACTGCTTATCAACATCAATTGGCTCAAGATACACATTGCATGTATATAACTTCAGGCCTATTTTAAGTCAATCCCTTATTAAGCACTCTGGATTTTTATCAACACTGATTAATTCTGCCAGATTCTAAACTTCACATGAATGAAATCACACAACATATAGTGTGTGTTTGTTTTCAGACTTTTGTTTCAGACTCAACATAGTATTTTTCATCTTAACATGTGTCATTGTGTGTATCAGTAGAGTGTTCTTTATGGGTGTGTAATATTCTATTCTATGAATATGTCAAAATTTATTTATCCATTCTCTTGTTGATGGACATTTGAGTCATTTTTTGTTTGGGGCTATTATCAATAAAACTTCTATAAGCATCTTTTGTACACATTGTGCATGTGTATATGTATTCATTACATATTCAGTCCACTTAAGTATATACTTGGGAGTGAAACTGTTTGGTGGTAAGGATAAGTGTGTCAAACTTCATAAGAAAGTGCCAGACAGACTTCCAAAGTAATTGTATTATATTTGTACCAACAATCTATGAGATTGAAATGTCCACATCCTTGCTAACAGAAGATGTTGTGTTCTGTGATATTTTTAAAATCTAACCTTAAAATGTAGAACAGTTTATATTCTTCAAATTTTTAACATCCAAAATTTAATTTGAAACTATGGTAGATAAGACTACTATTTTTCATAAATTTTATGTTACCATCTAAATTTTATAGAATCTGAATTTAAGAATAGAATATTTTTATAAAATTACTACATAATATTGCTCTGAAGATTTTGCTTCCATATTACATGAGGTAATCATTTTTTATCATGTGACATGACAAAGAAATAATGCTTATTCCAATTCTACTAAATGCTCTCAAGTATCCCATATTTATCTTCTATCTAAATGTGAAGAAAAAGTTAAATGAGCAATGACTTTACAGTTTCAAGATACAGTTCTTATAAATTCTGCATTTTGTATGTAAATGGTTACATGTTTCTAAATCTGAGCGAAGTATCTTTATCTACTTTTCAGGTTTCATGCTAACATGGGTCTCTGTACATAGGCTCTTAGTTTTGATACCCTGGGACTAACCTTGATCATTGAATACTCTCCTGGTCATCCTATAGTCTTCTCCAGGGTGAGAAATGAATTGTAATAGTTCAGGACCTACTGATATTATGAGCTACTAATGTTGTGCTTATTCAGGTCCATAAAAATTACTTAATTTAGTAAAACAAAACAAAAAAATTATCCAAACTTCTTATCTAGATGAATGTACACAAAAATATTTACTTACTATTTTCCTAGACAGGCTTTTTTTTTTTTTAAATTCTTAAACAACTGTTAGCAACATATCTTTTTTGATTGACATTTTCAAGAAAATATTGAATTGAAACACCATTTTTGTCAGTAGGCCACCAATTTGTATCTAGAAAGTATGAATGCTTTCTTTCTATTTCAACAAATTATTCTGGTATCATGTAGGTATGGCATTTCTTAAATGATTTATTGAAGCAGTCTCGAGTCTTTTCCAAAACTCTAGCCAGCCCCATGTTTTAACATAACTTCCAAGAGAAAATATACTTTATTTCATTCTCTTTTATCTTCTATTTTAGATGTCAGATTTTCATCAGTAAAATAGGCCATCAGCGACAAGTGAAACAGCTTTTTTTTTTCTCACTTAGAATAGGAAAATACAAATCATATAGCATCTTTTAAATTACTACTTGACCAAGTAAGAATCAAATTGCAGAAATCTCTTTTGCAATTTTCTTTCTTCTTTTTTTCTTTTCTTAAGATTTTATTTTTAAGTAATCTCTACATTCAACATGGGGCTTGAACTTATAATTCTAAGATCAAGAGTTGTATACTTTACCAACTGAAATAGTTAGGTGTTCCTCATTTGGCCTTTCTAGTGGTTTCTAACAAGTCATCTTTATAATAAATAATATGTCTTTCTAATAAATAATATAAAATATGAAATACAATAATATAGTTTTATAAGAAGTAATATAAGTAACTTATAGGAAGATATATTTGTCATGGGTCAATGGCTAGAAAAATAAAGGAAACCACTTGTTTTTTAATTTTTTTTTTACCCCTGAAACTAATAATACAGGATATGTTAACTAAATTGAATTTAAGTAAAGATTTAAAAAAAGGGAAACTAAAAAAGCAAAAACCAAACAAAAAGATCAAACAACAATAAATAAATAATAAATAAAATAAACTACTTTTAAAAGTGAATGGAGAGTAAGAATGATACAAGGTTGATATTTTCTACAACCAAATCTATTTTGAAGCTTTATCAAAGTTTTAATTAAAAACTTAATTAAATATCACAGAAAAGTTTTATTTTTATATGAAGTTACCCAATATGTGAACATTGCACTTCTATGATGTTTTTATAGAAGCAAAACAATTGTTAAATCAGAAAGAAAAATTGATCAAATAGGAGTTTAATTTAATGCTCACATTTATTTTATAATATCATGTTATGCAACAAGTAGTGGGTTTTATCAAAGTCCAATGATAGCTTGTAAAGGAGATTTCTATTATGAAATGTCTATTTTAACATTTGGATATTTTTAGGAAGCTTGTTCAAGTTCACACAGCTAAAGATAAGAATAAAAAAGGTAATATATTATATAATGATAGTCCTATCTGTGTTATGTATCATTAGATACATCTAATGTATTTTCAAAAGAAAAAAGACATCATTACAGATCCTACTGACTGTCACACACACACACTCACACACACACACACACACATACACACAGAGGAATATTACTATAAACTTTTCAGCAATCCACATGAAAGTTTACGTCAAATGGATAAATAACTTGAAAATAAAATTTACCATAGATGAGACAAGAAAAATAAAAAATATGAATGAACTCATATATATTAAATACCAAGTTCATTATCAAAATCTATTCTAAAATGAACATTTCAGATCTTGTTGGCTTCAGTGATCTGAATCTATACATTCTATATGGAAAATGAAGAAACACTTTCTAACACTTTTTATAAAGTTAGTATGACCTTGACATCCAAATATGAAAAAAAAGTTATCAGTAAGATATTATAATTATTATATGAATGTGAAGATGGCTTAATAAATGAAAAGAAATCAATGAAATTTGTCACATTAACAGAGAAGAATATATATTTTTCAGAAATGCAGTAATAATTGACAAAAGTCACTTTATCCATGATTAAAAACCCATAGCCAACTAAGAGTAAAAGGGATTGTCCTTTATCTGATAAGGCATATCTACAAGGAAAAAACAATACAGCATACATTAGACTTAATGGTAGTTACTGAATGCATTTCCTCTGAAATCAGTAAAGAGATAACTATAACTTATACCAACACTTCCATTCAACATTGTACTAGAGGGTTTTGCCAGTACTAGAAGAACACAAAAAGACATAAAGATTGAAGAATAAATAAAACAGTTGCTATTTACAATATATTTTATTTGTATATTTAGCACATAAAAATGCAAAAGAATCTAAAAACAAAGCATTCAAATTAAAAAGTAAATTCAGTAAAATACTGAAAACAAGGTCAACAAGCAAAATTTAATATATTTATATCTATATCTATCTATGTGCTAGCAAAAAACTATCAAAACTTACATTTTAAAAATGATAACATTTATAATATCATAAAAATCTTGTTCCTAGGAATAAATATAAGGGAATATGTGCAAGGTCTCCTAGAAACTACAACATATTATTGAGAAAATTATTTGAGAGAAATATTTGTCATATGTCAAGGTTCTCCAAATTGATTTAAAAATTCAATATAATTTCAATCAAAATCAGCATATATTTGAAGAAAATCACAGAAGCCATGAAGTCTAAGGTTCTTAAATTGATTAGAAAAAAAAGTTCTGTTCAGCATAAATAGCATTAAAAAATCAAAATAAAAGATAATCTTTACTAGTAAAAAAAGAGTTCCTAAAAATAAGTTTAAAAAGATGAAGAGCTCAATTTTAAAATGGTCAAGTAAGTAGTTTATAGTTGAAGAGCTGCAAGCGAGCATATAGTTTAAAAAAAAGATACAATCTTACTCATAAGTACAAATTAAATTAGCACTAATATATGATCTTCAGCCATTAGATATATACACTAGCATTTAAAAATACATAGTTTAGGCTTAATAATATTGTTGGGGGGGTTGTAGGACAGGCACTTTCATTTATCATTGGAAGTGTAAATGGAACAACCTTTTAAGAAATATCTATCAAAATTAAAATTGCACATGCCATTTGACAAATAGAATCCACTGCTACTAAGTTATGTTATACATATGACAATAAAACTAAGTTTTTTTGAAAAACTAAGATTATTTATGACAAAAAAAAGCTCATATAGAGGATTGGACAAATTAAAGTTGTCGTCCTATAATAGAATCCATATAATTACTAAAGAAATTAATGTATTTATGTCTTGCTTCCTAAAACATTGAATAAAAAGGATATAGGCATGTATCTCTTTCTTTTTTAAAATACCTGAAAGTGTTATTTACATTTTATTCTATATCTATATATTTTGGTTTATGGATTTTTTCCTTGAAATATATACATTAAAACAATCTGTTCATAATGGTTACTTCTCTTAAAAGTACTAACATTAGGTATACTAATTTATAATTATTATTTATATCTTTTTCTTTTGTTTCTTCTAACCATTTTACCCAGAAGTTTTACAGATTTGATAAAGTTAATAGAGATAATCTGTGTAATCTCATTAAAAAGCATTTTTACTTTTTTCTTTCTGTGTCTCTGTTTAAAAATAAAAACACTTGGGGCACGTGAGTAGTGTAGTTAAGCATCCAACTGTTGATTTTAGCTCAGGTCCAATCTCAGGGTTGTGAAATTGAGCCCTGTGTCAGGCTTCACACTCAGAGTGTTAAGTTTCTCTCTCCCTCTGTCCTTCCCTTCTCTCTGTCCCATAGATAGATAGATAGATAGATAGATAGATCTTTTTAAAAAATGAAAAAAAAAACAAAACTTGAGTTCCTTTGAAGTGTGGTAGATACACTTCCTCTTACCTTTTTCTGCTAAATATAGCTAGCACCCTGGACATCATAAATAAGATAAACATAACAATACTTTGACAGCTGACTGGCTAGAAAGCTCAAGACCCACGAAAATACCAGTAGTAAAACCTGGTGCTTTCCTTTTGTTCTAAAATCAGGCTGGGTACTAAGGAAGCAAGTAACATGGAAATACCAGTAGATGGCTCAGATAAAATGCCATAAGAGCAGTAAAGGGGCAGCCTAGTGAGATAGAAAACTTTTATTAATAACTGCTCTACTCCAACAAAATACCATTCCACACCCCCGTCATACACACAAGTAGCTATATTTCCATGTCTGCAAAGGTCAAATGGGAAGATTAGACTTCCACCTTTGCTCTGACTTTAACAAGTCATAAGCTCCCACCAAGGTGACATCACAAGTATGATATCAGAGAAAGCCAAATAAGGAGGAGGGTTTTGACCTCTGCTAGGAAATAATTAGGAGTCCCCAGTAGCAGTGTCATTGGAGACAACAAGGGGGACCTGAGCTTCCACCTCTTTACTAGGATAGTATCAGAGAAGGCCAAGTAGGAAACAGGGATTTTTTTTTAAGACTTTATTTATTTATTTGACAGAGAGAGACATAGCAAGAGAGAACAAGCAGGGGGAGAGGAAGAGGGAGAAGCAGACCTCTCACTGAGCAGGAAGCCTGATGCAGGGCTCGATCCCAGGACTCTGGGATCATAAACTGAGAGGAAGGCAGACCCTTAATGACTGAGCCACCCAGGTGCCCCAGAAAGGGATTTCAACATTGTTCAATAATAATGAGTTTTCCCCTTAATCACAGTGTTAACGGAGGTCATGCGAAGTGTGATAACTAGTCACTTCCCTCTGCAACCAAGGCAGTGTCATTGGAAACCTAGTGCAAAGGGGTGCCCGGGTGGCTCAGCTGGATAAGCATCTGCCTTCAGCTGAGGTCATGATCCCAGGATCCTGGGATCGAGCCCTCCATCAGGCTCCCTGCTCAGCAGAGAGCTTGCTTCTCCCTTTCCTTCTGTCTGCTGCCCTTCCTACTTGTGCTATCTCTCTGTCAAATAAATAAATAAAATCATTAAAATAAAAAAGGAAATCTGGGGCAAAGCCTGAATGCCTTCAAAGTACAGCATCAGTGAGACATCTTTCTCCTACAGGAGTATCAAAAGAGATAAAGAGAAGTAGAACTCAGTTATGACCCCAGCTTGGAAGTGTCAAGGTGGTGTGTTCTTCCCCTCCAGTGTGGTATCAGAGATGTAAATAAAATACAGAGTCTCATAATAAAATAGCCAAATGCCTGTGACGCAATAAAAAAAAAAATCATTCATCATCTAGAGACCAGGAAAATACAGCTTAAATAAGAAAAGATAATCCACATACCAAAACCAAGGTGATACAGACATTGGAATTAACTAAGATTTCAAAGGAGCCATCATAATAATGCTTCCATAAGCAACTATGAAAACACTTGAAACAAATGAAAAAATGAAAGTCTCAGCAAAAAGTTGTAGATATAAAAAAGAATCAAATGGAAATTTTAGAAATAAAAAAAGGAAAACCATGACATTTAAAAAATAAATGAAATGAATGTTTCAAGAATAGAATGGAGTGGACACAGAAAACAGTCAGTGGTAAAACAATAGAAATTATCCAATCTGAATAAACAAATGGAAAAATAAGTTAGAAAAAGTAAACAGAACCTCAGGGACTCATAGGAAGACTCATAGAAAAAGACTAATATCCATGTTACTAGAGCCCCAGGGGGAGACCAGAAAGAATACAGGACTGACAAATATTTGAAAAAATAATGACTGAAAATTTCCCAAATTTGGCAAAAGACACAAATCTGAAAACTCAAGAAACTGAGCAAACCTAAAAAGTATAAACTAAAGGAAATCCATGCTAAGTAACATCATAATCAAACTCTAAAAATTAAGATGAAGAAAAAATTTTCAAAAGCAGTTTAGAAGTGAAAAAATAATTAGAATAACAGTAGATTTCTCATTAGAAATCACATAAGCCAGGAAGTAGAATTACAGTAGAATTTCAAGGCCTGAAAACCATTAACCTAGAATTTTATATCCAGCAAGGGTATCCTTCAGGAATGAGTACCCGTCAGGAAATCAAGAAATTCTCAGATGAAGGAAAATGAAGAGAATTTGTCAATAGCAGACCTGCCCTAAAAGAATGGCTAACATAAGTTCTTGAAAAAGAAAGAAAACAATAAAGAAAAGAATCTTGAGACATCCTTTAGAAACAGTGAAAAATATATATAAATTCTATAGCTTTCCTCTTCCTTTTGAGTTTTCTAAATCATGAACATGGTTGAAGAATAAATCATAATATTGTATAAATATGTTTATTTTTTAAAAAAATCTGCCCATATATCTTTAGTATAAATACCTCAATCTGATAGCATATTTGGCAGTGAATTGGATTGAGTGACACAAGACCCACCTCTATGATCCATACACTATATTACTTGTTAGTTTTCTAAACTAAGACAAATGCTACATTATCTTAATTTTTCATTTTTTAAAATTTTATTTATTTATTTGACAGAGAGAGACACAGTGAGAAAGGGAGCATAAGCAGAGGGAGTGGGAGAGGGAGAAGCAGGCTCCTGGATGAGCAGGAAGCCTGATGTGGGGCTTGACCCCAGGACCCTGGGATCATGATCTGAGCCGAAGGCAGACATTTAATGACTGAGCCACCCAGGCACCCCTAATTTTTCTTCATTTTAAAATGAGAATATAAAATCATGAGTTTTATAAAGTTGTTTTAAGATAAGACTTTGTAAATTATGAAAAACTATAAAATACAATAATATAAATTATTATCATTATTTACCTCTTAAAGCATGCTTTTGTTCAAAGGTAATCTATCATGGAATCTATTGTGCTGAAGTATTTAAGAAGTACTGAGATTTCCAATATATACTGAAGTAAATTAAAAAGAACTAAGAGGACTGATGGAAAAGATAGAAAGATGGATAGTTATATGATAAATCAAGTATAGTAAAATGTTAATGGTTGGTTCTTTGTAATGGATATATGGGTGTTCACTGTAAATTTATTTTAACTTTTCTGTATTTTTATAAACTTATAAGAATTTGGGGAGAAAAACTTTAACTTGAAATCTTAATTTCTCATAGATTTCAAGCAAATAAAATGTTACTAAGCATATTGACTATATAATACATGATAATATATTTTGGGCTACAACAACAGTATTATATTGACAAGAGAAATTAAACACAAGTTCCTCCCCTGTGTGTATGTATGTATGTGCATGTTCACACACATGCATATACAAGCCTAATATGTTTATGAACACATATATGTATGGCCATAAAATATCATAACACAAAGAAAATGAAATTACAGATTCTATCACAAATGTATACTAATGTTTAACTATCTTTACTACCTTTATTAATTTAAAACATTAGTATTAATGTTAATTTAATAGTAAATTAAGTTAATTTAATACTAATGTTTTAAGACCCATGGACAGTTTTATTGTGTTTTTTTATATCCTTAGTATATGTTAATAAATATGTTTATATTAAATATCTCAGAGAATCCAAACCCAGACAAAATTTTTTCAGTATAGAAGATTTACCATAATACATTTCATTTTTCCTAGTCAAAAATTTTTAACACCAGATCACTGTAATCACATTCATTTTCCAAATATGGTAATTATGACCAAAACTTCCCATTGCTTTATATAGCATTAATGGTAAAATCTGGGTTTGCTAAGTGCATATTCAACTCAATCCTTTTGATACTCAAACCCACAAAAATCAACTTCATTTTTCTGGGTCAAGTTATTATTCAGGCAAAGAGAAATATACTCAAATTAAGATACCTTTGAAAATGTTCCTCAGGACATTAACCTATTTTTATAAAGCAATATTTAGAGAGGTAAATGTAAATGAGCCATATGGATTGCATTCCACTTGAAGTAACCACATATTGGCAACTTAATGGAAAATGGGCTTGGAAACACTTTGGAATGTGTTAGGTACCAATATCAAGGTCTTTTATGACTATGTTTTATGGTTTTAGTTAACAAGCCACAGTTGGAGAGTAGAATTACCACATATAGCAAGGGTGGCATTTCAGTGGTATGCATGTATTGGAAAGGACTCAGCTTGAGAGTCTTGAATATGTCAGTCTGGGAGAGTATATCACATTTCAGAATAGGGTTATACTGGCCTGAGTTATCCTTGGTGGATCCAGAAGCGTAGCTGGACTTAGCATGTATGTAATTCACTAGAGCCATTCATTATACCTTTTACTTATCAATTATTAATTAGTGCTTTAATTAATTAGTTCTCTACATTATTATTAACTTAAAAACATAAGGCAAAAGAATAGATGTTGATTAAAATCCAATGATTCCCACAATTCATAAGTATAATATATGTCCTTAGTGCCACACCCATATCATCTTGGTACTACTGTATTCATGCATGCCAGACTAATTTCCAACATCTAGCAACCGAATTTCTTTCTGAGGTCTTTTTCTGGCCACCGAATTCTGTTCTGCCCATATGCAGTAGGCTGAAGAGCTGGAAATGAATTCTACTTAAAAACAGCCCTAAGCCAATCTCCTGTAGATGAAAGAACACTGAAGTCCATGTTCAGATTCTAGAGTTCCAGATCAGGTATAAGCCTTCAGTTACTCACAGTGTCACTTTTTTCTTTCCTATCTTGTTTCCTCCATCTTCTTACTCATGTTCCCTGACATTATCCTACAAATAAGTGACCTGTCCTAAAGTCCTTATCTTAGGGTCTGCTACTTGGAAAGCCCAATTAAGACAATAGGTATATTAGTCAAGGTTCTCCAGAGGAATGAAATCAATAGAATACATATACAGATATATAAAGGGATTTATTATGGAAATTGTCTCATGGGATTATGGTGGCTGAGATATGCCTCCATATACTATCCATATTCCATAATATGTCATCTATAAGCTGAAGAACCAGAAAAGCTGGTGGTAAAATCATTTCAGTCTGAATCTGAACACCTGAAAATCAGGAGCTCCACTGTCTGAGAACAAAATATGGCTATCTCAACTCAAGAAAGAGAGAGATAATTTTCATTTCCTTTGTTGTTTTCTTTTAGCTGGACCGTCAGTGGATTGGATGATACCCACCCACACTGGTGAAATGATTTTCTTCACTCAGTCTACTGATTCAAATGCTAATCTCCTTTGTAAACCTTCTCACAAACTACAGACTTTATACCCAAATCCAACATTGGGCCAGGGAGTCTTCCCACACCACCACATAATTCTCAGATACCAGATGGATGTTCTATAACTCAACTCAATTATGGCACTGCCTACTTGGAGGTAATTGTCAAATCCCACAGGTTAAGGGCTCAGTCCTACAGGACTGCTCCCCCCAAATCATGCACACACACACACACACTCACCTTTCAGAAGTCAGTTGGAAGTCCACGTTATCACCTGTATTTCTAACCTATAGGCCTGTTAGGTTTGATTTTATTTCTGACCAACAGGCTCTTTGGGTTTGATTAATTTGTTGGAGCAGCTCTCAGAACCCAGAAAAACATTTTACACATAACATTTCCACTTTATTATGAAAGAAAATAACTCAGTAACAGCCAGATGGAAGAGACGCATAGGGCAAGGTATGGGGATTTCCATGTCCTGGGAGTGTATGACTCTGCCCAAATCTCCACGTGTTCACCAACCTAAAAGCTCATTGAACCCCATCCTTTTGGTTTTTATGATGACCTTATTACATAGACACAGGTGATTAAATCACTGGTCTTGACAATTGAATTCAATCTCCAGCCCTTCTCCCCTCCTGAGAAGTAGAGGTTCCAACCCTCTAATCACATGATTGATTCTCCTGGACATGCTTAGGTAGGGTTCCAGGTGGTGACCTCATTAATATAACAAAAGACACCTTTGTCATTACCAACAGTTAGGAAATTCCAGTAGTTTTAGGACCTCTGTACAGGAAACAGTGATAAACACCAATATACATATATCTACACATATACATATACATATACATATACACATATACATATACATATACATATGTTTGTTAATGTGTGTGATATACATACATACATACATATGTATGTATATTTTGTCTTTGTCCTCTTCTGGCACAGAGCTAAAATTATAAAATCACACAGATACACCTGAAAATAATATTTTACCAGCTATCTGGACATCCCTTAGCCCAGTCAAGTTGAAACATAAAATTAATGATCACAATAAAAAGGCAGGTATAGAAGCAAATAATCACTAAAAAATATGGTATGAGCCATAGTAAATATATCTAACACCTTCATGGGAACCAAAGGTGAGTATTACATTCATTGGTTCAAATAAGAATAATTTACTGGGCACCATTTTTTAGGCCCCCAATTGGTATAAATATAAAGAAACACCAAAGCACTTTCCTGGATATTTATAGAAATGTAAGTTACTAACTGGAGACAGAGAAATCATTTTGCCTAGAAAGAGATGGGGTGGGATGGGTGGAAAGAAGAGAGGATAAGGAGAAAGTAAGTATGGAAAAAGGAAATAATGGAGGCTGAAAAACGTTACTGAGGGTAGACAACATGTCAATTTTACTTTGTTCCATGACTAATTTTTTCATGTAGAATATGGTGACTCCAGTTCTAGGCAGAAGGTCAGGAAGTTGAAAGATCCAGAGACACACCAAATGGCATGGTGATTTAGGGGCAATAGTTGAGTATTCTGAGAACACAGCATGAATGTAGAAGACTTCAGGAGGGTGAAACAAGAAAGGTATATTAAGGCAAGATCACGTAACCTTTGCATACTACTTGAGTCTGGACTTCATCCTATGACCAACAAGAATCCACCTACCTTAGGGGTCTAATTGGCATGCCCCTCTGTCCTACATGTTCTGAAGAAAGCTTTGTACAAGCTGCACTCTGTAGTCTGCCTTAGGTTCAATGGTCACTAGAGAACCTAGTGCAAAACATCTAGATGCATTTGAGGATATAAAGTATTTATTTGATATTACCTTTTGTTAGAAGAGTACCAAGTGTTTAAACTATAAAGAATCATGGGGAACATCTATCTAGTCCCCTGACTTTGCAGAACCAAGACTGAAATACATATATCATAAATCTTAATCTCTTTTCAATATATTAAATTGTTCTTTAACAAAATTATTTCACTCAAAATAATTGTTTAAACTATGTTGTGTATGCCGGTGTTCCTGAATACAGAGAATAACAAGCACTTTATTTCAAAACTTAACTCTCACAAATCAAACAAGATTGGCCACATGTTGATTATTACTAATGATGTAGGTTTGTGTATATGGGCATTCATTATACTATGCTATCTTGATGTTTTAAATTATTCACAATTTATGTTTTAAATTATTCACAACAAAATGAAAAATTCAATTAATTCTCATAAACAACGATAATTAGTTATCTGTAGCAGATTTTGTTAGGACAACTTTATGGTCTGGTGCCCCATTCCTGGTTGCTGATCTCCTGTGCATCCTTCTTCAGAGTATTGTCCTTAGTTGATTTTGGGAGCCATCTCACCTGGCTATCCCTGGGAGTCTCTCCCTACCCCACCCTCAGGGATGTCCACAGCTCATGACAGAATGATTAAGAAAAAGTAGTAATGATAGCTCTCTCACCTTTGGGTGAGAAATCCTTGGGTGCAACTCACACTCCAGGACTGCCTGTGGGATTAGGCTGGGGTTAGACTTCTTCTGAGACCCCATCTTTGTTTGACTTCCTCAAATGTTCCATGCAGTTTTCCTCACAACCCAAAAAGTTTCTCCTGGAACTCTCCTTCACTAAAATATTTGTAAAATAATTTTATCTTGGACTTTTCTAGGGAACTCAGCCTTAAACGATTTTATTTTAAAATTGATGAGAATTAATCTGTTGATTAGAGCATTAGACTAAGTAGGAATCAGTAGTCCTGGCTATGAGATTGGTTCTGTGTTTTCTTATCTGTGTCAATCAACTCTGTGAATATTAGTTTCCTTTGAAGAATGAGGAAAATATTTTCCAGTCTATACAATATGATATTGTGAGGAAGAAAGGAGATTACACACATGAAAGTACTTTTGAAAATGGAAATTCTATGTAATATGATTATATTACTATGCTTCTTCTATAATCTTCAAATAGTTACAAATTGATCCCTAATTATTCATACATTACTGAATTCTATAAACTGTGAAATAATTTTAAGGCAAATAGAAAAAAACATGTTTTAATATGCCTCATAACTAGAATGAGTTTTCTTGGTTAATTTAGGCCTTTCATTTCTGCATTTTCCTGATAAGACACTGATGCTAGACATAAAGTTGAATATCTGGTGGGAACTGGAATCCCATTTTATCTATAAAGGGAGCACATTCCCATTTTCTTTTTCAGGAATGAAGGAATTATTTGCAAATTGATTGTTAACATCTTACAACTCTTATGAAGGAAAAATAAAACAAAACAGCAACAATTCAGGTAGTTATACACTATAATAATAATAGCCATCATAGATCATGCACTCTACTTTCCAGAATTCCCACAGAAAAGGACAGATACCAATTTCTATAATGAAGTGATAATCCAGTAATGTGAGTGCTCACATAATGGAGAATGTAATTCCTGACTACAGTAATTGATGCAAGACTAAAACAGTGCCTGAAATATAATCTGAGTGAAAATAAGTAGACGGAAATATAGTAGGTAGAGATGTCTATGCTTATGCTGAATTCCTATTGCTCATAGAACCACTTTTATTATTTTTTTGTTTTTCTGTTTCAAATTGTTATTTAAATTCTAGTTAGTTAACATGTAGTGTAATATTGGTTTCACGATTAGAATTTCATTATTCACCACTTACCAGTAACACTCAGTGCCCATCACAAGTGCCCTCCTTAATACCCATCACCTATTCATCATATCCCCTTGCCCACCTCCCCTCCAGCAACCCTCAGTTTGTTCTCTATGGTTCATAGGTTCTTATGGCTTGCTTCCCTCTCTTTTTTTTCCCTTTCCTCTATGTTCACCTGTTTCATTTCTTAAATTCCACATGAGTGAACTCATATGACATTTGTTTTTCTCTAACTGACTTATTTTACTCAGCATAATATGCTCTAGCTTCATCCATTTCATTGCAAAAGGCAAGATTTCATTCTTTTTGATGGCTGTGTAATATTACATCATCTATCTATTTTATATATATATATATATATATATATATATATATATATATATATGCCCCACATCTCCTTTATCCATTTATCAGCTGATGGACATTTGGACTCTTTCCATAATTTGGCTATTGTTGATAAAGTTGCTATAAACATCCGGGTGCATGTGCTGCCTCACATCAGTATTTTTGTATCCTTTGGGTAAATACCTAGTAGTGTAATTTCTGTGTCACAGGATAGTTCTATTTTCAACTTTTGAAGAACCTCTATACTCAAAGCATCACTTTTAAAAGAGTGTCATTGAATTCTCAGATTCAATTACCCATAAATCTGGTATAATGTTCTTTTCTCAGAAATACTTTCTGGGAAAAAGAAAAAAATACTATTTATAATTAGTTGTTCCCCCTTCTCTCTTTATTCATATACATAGTTTTTTAAAAAATGTTAATCCTCATTTATAATTGCTATCTTGATAGCTATATCTTTCACATATGATTTTTCTGAAATATGTATGGAATTAACAAAATATCCAAAATATAATTCATATTATACATTCTCCCTCTTTTGATACTTCTGAAAATAAACATCACTAAAGAGTAATATCGGGTGATCATCTGTGGCTGGAAAGTAGGGCATACTAGTTAGATGCCAACATAGCTTAAAGTAATAAATTGTGTGAAATATATAAAATTCTATATTTTATTCTGTTTTCTATTGTAATTCTTAGCATAACAATACAGATATAAGATAAAGGGCCAGAAATGACTTCCCCATGTTCATCTCCATAAGAACTAACTTCTCAATAAGGAAAATGTAAATACTGATGATTCCCAAAAGCATACTCAGCATATGGAAAATAAATGTAAAATCTTATTGTTTTGAAAATTGGCTATCCATACTAAAGTGGTTTAATTTTAATAAATGTTTGAAGTTTTGAGCAAGAATGAAAATTAGCATGGACAATGGTTAGCAATTTCTAGGAAGATATCTCTAAAAATTATTTGGAAGCTTGCTTATGAGATGTTATTAAGTATAGGTGATGTGACAGACTCAAGCGTGTGTGTATTCATGACTCAGTCTCAAACTATTCCATTTTCCAATTCATCTAAGGTATCAAGACTGAATTTATCTTGAGCTTCTATTTTTTTTTTCCTAAAGGAGTTATTGAAATGTCTTGTTTCCTCTAGTTAAGGATAAAGTAGTTTGTAAGTTTGTAACTAAAATCAAAGTGTTTTCTTTTTTTTTTTTTTAAGATTTTATTTATTTATTTGACAGACAGAGATCACAAGTAGGCAGAGAGGCAGGCAGAGAGAGAGAGGGGGAAGCAGGCTCCCCGCCAAGCAGAGAGCCCGATGCGGGGCTCGATCCCAGAACTCTGGGACCACGACCTGAGCCGAAGGCAGAGGCCCAACCAACTGAGCCACCCAGGTGTCCCTCCAAGTGTTTTCTTAAGTGAATGAAAATAGGTGAAAAACTGACAGGGAAGGAGATAATAATATTCCATGACTGATGAAGTAGAGCCGTCGGAATAAGATTAAGTGTAGTCCTGAAAGTGGCCATTCCCATAGGCTATCATAGTTAAGTACTGACCTTCAATCAGAGACAGAGGTCTTCCAGACACAAACATTCAAAGGCAGTGTTTTCCACTGCCCTGATGTACACACTCCCACACAGCCACAAGCCTGTGTCCTTGTGCCAAAAAAGAGAAAGACCTCTACAGCCACCATGTTTAACTTTATTTCTCAAATAAGCTGCTGCTTTATTATCACTTATTCTGTCATCAACCTAGAAGCTTAATCTAAGCGACACTGAGCAAGTCTTTCACTTACTCCAGCTCAATTAGGGAATGGAAAAAAAATCAAAGGAAAGATAATATAAAACATGTTAAATTTAAAATTCTGCAGTTTTTATCTTTGCAGTTGTACTCCTCCCAAATGAAATAATATTGGATGAAGTTAAGAATGTTAGTATCATTTTAAGAAAACAGAGAAATGGAAGGAGATAAATTTACCCTCATGAGATTCTTTCATCAGAATACTTTCCAGCTTTTGGACTCTGTCTATGGTAGACCTGATGTCAAGTTTTCATTAGGTTATTTCCAAACGGAAGTAAGCAGGGTACTTTTGAATAAGATCTCTGATTATTTCATTGGTGATTAGGTATTTCTGTGACAGATTTGTTATCTGAAGTAATATTAATTAATACACTGCTGAAATATTCATTTAGCTTTCTCCTAAGGATTTAAAAAAATTTATGTTAAAATGCTATACATTAAGGTTTTAGAAGTCTTAAAGACTTTCGGACTTCTGCTTCTGGGAAGATGAAATAGATATTACACTTGTATATCTCCTGCTAAGTACAACTAAAAACACTGGACATTATGTATAAATCATAAGATTCTGAAAGATGGAGAAGAGAAGGCAGACCATCCAAAAGTGGGCATGTAGTTAGTGAATTTCTTATCTCATATACACCAGACTTGGAGCTGAAGAAATTGACAACCCAGAAACACCAACAGGTGCAGACAAAATAAATAAACAAAAAACAACAAAAACTACTCTCAGCCAAAGGACAAGGTAAGAAGGAACATAACAAGACAGAAAACTTTTGGACAATAAACTCTACTCCAACCTAACACAATGAAAAAATCAGCCTCATCCCCATCCATGTCAACAAAAGCTGAATGGTAAGCCTAGATTTCTATCCTTTCCTGGCTGCAATGAGGTTTTCTAATTCATCTTCCTCCACCACCAAGATAGTGTCAGAGAAGGCCAAGTAGGGCACCAATACTTTCATCTCTTTTGGCATTAGCAAGGTTATCTGTCCCCCAGTGAATAATGTTAGTAGGGGCCATGAGGGATTCTGTACTTTTGCTGTCTCTCAGGAGTAATAAGCCATTCCTCCCTTTCCCTTCTCAGGCAATGTAGGAGGAAACCTAAAAGAGAGTAGGACTTTCAACCACCATCCAGGAGTAAGGAGTGCCCCCTTCTCCCATTATGTAGACGGTGGTTACGCAGGGAGCAACAATGAAGCATCCATTCTTTCTCAGCCAGGGCAATATCAATAGACCCTAATGGGAAGTTAAAAATTTCATCTTCACTCACAAAGATAAGCCCCTTCCCCTAAACATCAAAGGAACCTGGGTGAGAAACCCCAAATTCTAATCCTACTGGTAGAGTCTGAACTTCTGCCTTCTGCACCCCCACCCCCAACCTGGTAGCTAATGAAGCAGAGAACCTCTTCTTTCCCTGATGGAGGTATGTCGGACAAAACCAGCTGAAATAGATGGCAGATAGAAGAATAAGATCTAGGGTCTGTTACATAATGCTATACATTTTCAGGCCTCAGTAGAAAAATTACACATCAAGAACGAGGAGCATCTCAAACTGAATGAAGATAATCCATAGAGGCCTGCACCAAGATGACAATGGTGTTAGAATTATCTTAAAATGATTTTAAGGTAGTCATCATAAAGATTTTTTTTACAAATACACTTGAAATATGGGGAAAAATAAAATATCAGCAAAGAAAAGATATAGAGACAAACAAAACGGAACTTTTAGGGCTGAAAATATAACAACCACAATAAAATTAGTCAATATATGCACTCAACAGAAGAATGGAAAGAACATACTGGGAAAAAAATCAATGAATTGGAGATAAAACAGTAGAAATCATTCAATCTGAGTAAGAGAGAGAAAATGGGTTGAAAAAAATTAAAAAGAGAACCTCAGAGAACTGGGACTATAAAAAGAATTTCAGCATTCATGCCATTGGAAACCGAACAGAGAGGGGAAAGAGATTCCAAATTTGGTAAAACACATAAACCTAAAAATGCCAGAAACAGGAAATCTCACATAGAATAAACCAAACAAAACCTATACTACAGCACACAATAGTCAAACTTCTGAAAAATCTTTATTCATAAGAGCAATATCTTACCTATCAGAGAAAAAATAATTTCATTAATAGCAGATTTCTCAACCAAAACTATAAAGGCTAAAGGGAAGTGTCAGACCATCCTCCAAGTGCTGAAACAAAAGAACTTCAACTTAGTATCTTATATTCATTGAACATACCCTTAAGAAATGCAGGGGAAATGAAGCCATTTTCAGATAAGGAAAAACTAAGAATTTGTTTCCAACAAATCTAAACTAAAAGAATGACGATGGTAAGTTCTTCAAACAAAAAAGGAAACAATAATAGACCTTAGAATATCAGGAAGGAAGAAAGCACACAGTAAGCAAAATTATGGGTAAATAAAGAAGACTTTCCTTTTCTTCATGAGATTTTTAAATTGTTTAACAACTGAAGTAAAAATTATAGCACCATCTGATGGAGTTATAAATAAGTGTAGAGGAAATATTTAAGACAATTACATTATAAATGGATAGGGTAAAGGAAGACAAAGTCAGGGATAGTTCGTACACCTCACTTAAACTGGAAATTAGTAGCAGTAGATAATGTTGTTTATGTATAGTGTTATACACAGAGTAACCACTTAAATTACATGAAACAGTTCATTAAGAAAACAATATAGATAAGTCAATGTAATTCTAAAATATATTTAAAATAACCTACAGGAAAACAGGCCAATAAACAAAAAACAGAGAAACAAACAAACAAAAACAAAGGGAGTAAATAGAAATAAATAAATAAATAAAAAGACGTAGGAGACTTCTGAGGAAGATGCCAGAGTAGGAGGATGCTAGGCTCAACTTGTTCCATGGATACAATGAGATAATGCCCACATCAGTGTAAATAGCGCAGAAAATGACCTGAAGACTGGCAGAAAAGACTCTCCAAAGATAAATTTAGAAAAGAGGCCATGTCAAAGAGAATATAGTAAGGGCCTAGATGTCAGTTTCATTCAGACCAGTGGGACTATATGCAGGAGCAACAGTTTGAAAAATGCCTGGGTTATATGGGAAGGATATTTACTTACTAATTTCAGAGCATGTGCTAGAGGGGTAGGGATCTTTCAGAAACTTCAAGAAAAAAAGATGTGTTGAGTGCTATTTCCCTTCCCCACCCCCCATCCTAGAAATATCAACACCTGTGGGAACCAACACAGCACAAACATTCTCCACCTAGCTTGCTAACAGCATGCTCTGCCCCCTGCCCTCACTCACTATGGTGGATCCATTCCCACAACCTGGCTGGCCTCAGCAGATTTCCTGGGCAGCTGCAGCTCCCATCCCACAACAAACCTGCATGGACCTTGCTGGCACCACACACCCTGTCCCTGCATTCTCTTGTGAACATACCCAGTCCAATATGTCCTTGGCAGAGCCCATTCAAAGTGATGCTATAATCCTGGCAGTGTGCAAGCAGCCCCAACAAAGGTCAGCATCACTCCAAAGTGACTCCTGCCCCAGGAAGAGAGGAAGATAGCTGCACATACAAGTCTGACTGCCTCTCCAACAGTGGGTTGAGGGCAGACATCTTATCTATCTACAAGCCCCATCCACTAATAAAAGCTTCTGAAGGACAACACAGGAAAAGTGCTCTGCAGTTTGGTACTACTGTATCTCTGGCAAATACATGGTCTGACACAACTCAAGACCAAGGCAATCCCAGACTGATCCACTAACAACATAAGGATCAAACTCTGCACACAATAGGCAAAGAAAGATACTGCAGATGACTATACTGAGAAGTAAATGCAACTCAGCCACAAGTAAGACACACAACACACACTGGAGACACACATGAAGCATCGGGTGCTGGTGAACAGGCAACATTGCATTTCAGGGCATTACATGACCTCTTCTTCATAAGGCCACTACTTTTAAAGCAGAAGGCATAATTGACTTTTGTAACACAGAGAAATAGAAACAGAGGGTTAAACAAAATGAGGAGACATAAGACTATGTCCCAAATGAAAGAATAGAACAAAATCATAGCAAGATAGTTAAATGAAACACAAATAAGTAATATGCCTGGTAGAGAATTTAAAGTAATGGTCATAAAGATACTCACTGGATTTGAAGAAAGAGTAGAGGACCTCAGTGACACCCTCAACAAAGATATAGAAAAAAAGAATCAGAGATGAAGAACTCAATAACTGAAATAAAAAAATACACTAAATGGAATAAATAATAGACTAGAGGAAGCAAAAGAACAGGTAAGTAACCTGGAGGACAGTTTAATGGACAATGATCAGGGTGAAAAAGACAGAGAAAAACAAAAATAAAAAAAACTAAAATAAACCAACAGAACTCAGCAACAGCATCAAGCATAATAACATGAACATTTTATAATGATCCCAAAGAAGAAGAGAAAGAAAATGGGGCAAAGAATTTATTTGAATAAATATTAGAAGAAAACTTCCCAAATCTGGTGAAGGAAACAGAAATCCATATCCAGGAGGCAAAGAAAGCTCCCAACAAAATCAACCCAAGGAGCTCCACACCAATACACATAGTAATGAGACAGCAAGAGAATTTTAAAAGCAGCAAGGGAAAAGAAAACAGTTACATACAAGGGAAATCCCACAAGGTTATCAAGAGATTTTTTTCAGCAGAAACTTAGCAGGGCAGAAAGGAGTGGCATGATAGATCAAACTGCTGAAAGAAACCTACAACCATGAATACTCTATCTGGCAGGACTATCATTTAGAATAATAGAAGAGATAAAGAGTTTCCCAGACCCCCCCCCCAAAAAAAAAACAAAATAAAAAAAGAAAAATTAGAAGAATTCATGACCACTGAACAACTAAACCAGTCCTACAAGAAATGTTAAAGGGGGCTTTCTGAATGGAAAGGAAAGACCACACCAAGAATAAGGAAAGTAAGAACAAAAGCAATAAAATTAAGTATATTTGTAAAAATTAGTCAAGAGATTCACAAAATAAAAGGATTAAGTATGACACAATATACACAATATACCTAAAACATGCTGGGGGGGGGGGCAATAAAAAAAGTCTTAACAAATTCAAAAAATTTGAAGTCATTCAACAGATTTTTTCTGACCTTAACCCTATGAAAGTAGAAATTAACCACAAGAAAAAAATCTGGAAAGGATACAAATATATGGATGTTAAATAATATGATAATAAACAATGAATGGGTCAACCAGGAAATCAAAGAAGAAATGAAAAAACAAAAACAAAAACACGGAGACAAATGAAAATGAAAACACAGTGGCCCAAAATCTTTAGGATGAAGCAAAAACTGTTCTACAAGGGACGATTATAGCAATACAAACCTACCTCAGAAAGAAAGAAAACTCTCAAATAAACAACCTAACCTTAAACCTAAGGGAGTTAGAAAAAGAATAACAAAGCACAAAACAAGCAAAAGAAGGCAAATAAAGACTAGAGTAGAAATAAAGGAAATAGAAACTAAAGAAACAAACAAACAAACAAAAACAATAGGACAAATCAATGAAAGCAAGAGCTCATTCTTGGAAAAAATCAAAAAAATTGATAAAACTTTATCCAGGCTAAACAAAAAAGAAAAAAAAAAGGGGGGGTGCAAATAAAATAAAACATGAAAGAGGAGAAATAGCAACTGATACCACAGATATACAAAGGATTATAAGGAATATTATGAAAAATTATATGCCAACAAATTGGATAACCTAGAAATGGATATATTCCTCATAACATATAACCTCCCAAAACTGAATCAGGAATAGAAAATTTGAATAGACTAATGAATAACCCAGGAATGAAATTGAATGAATAATAAAAATGCACAACAAACAAAAGGCCAGGACCAGATGGCTTCGCAAGTGAATTTTACCAAACATTTAAAGAAGAGTTAATATCTATTCTTCTCAAGATATTCCAAAAAAGAAAAAAAAATAGATGAAGAAGGAAAGCTTTTAAATTCATTTTATGATACCAACATAACTCTGATATCAAAACCAGGTAAAGACACCATGAAACAAGGCCAATATCTCTGATGAACATAGATGCAAAAATCCTCAACAATATGTTACCAAACCAAATCAAACAATATGTTAAAAACAAATCCCACCAAATGGGATTTATTTCTGCAATGTAAATGTGGTTTGATATTCACAAATCAATCAACATGATATATCATATCACCAAGAGAAAAGGTAAAAACCATATGATCATTTTAATACATACAGGAAAAGCATTTGACAAAGTACAATATGCATCCATGATAAAAACCCTTAATAAAGTAGATTTAGAAGGAATATACCTCACCATAATAAAGGCCAACATATGAGAAACGCACAGCTAATATCATAGTCAATGGTAAAAAATGAGAGCTTTTCCCCTAAGATCAGGAACAAGACAAGGATGTTCACTCTTACCACTTTTATTCAACATATTACTGGATATCGTAGCCATAGCAATCAGATGAGAAAAAAAAAAAAAAAGGAGACATCTAAATTGGTAAGAAAGAAGTAAAATTTTCACTATATGCAGATGACATAATACTTTATATAGAAAAGCCTAAAGCCTCCACCAAAAAACTACTAGAACTGAAAAATAAATTCAGTGAGGTAGCAGAATATAAAATTAATATCATACATCCATTGCATTTCTACAGACTAATAATGAAGTAGCAGAAAGGTAAATTAAGAAAATAATTCCATTCACAATTGCACCAAGAACAACAAAATACCTAGGAACAAACTTAATCAAGGAGGTGAAAGGCCTGTACTTTAAAAACTATAAAACACTGATGAAAGAAATTGAAGAAAATACAAACAAATGGAAAGACAATCCATGCTCATGGACTGGAAGAACAAATATTCTTAAAATGTTCATACTCCAAGCAATCTACAGATTTAATGCAATCTTTATCAAAATTCCAACAGAATTTTTCACAGAACTAGAAGAAATGATACTGACATTTGTATGGAACCCCAACAGTCTAGAAATAGCCAAAACAATCTCGAAAATGAAACAAAACAAAACAAAACTGAATATATCACAATCCCAGATATGAGGATATACTACAAAGCTGTAGTAATCAAAACATTATGATACTGACACAAAAATAGATACATAAGTCAATGACACAGAATAGAAAGCCCAGAAATAAGCCCATGATTATATGGTCAATTCAATCTTCAACAAAGGAGGCAAGAAAATGCAAGGGGGAAAAGTGTCTTCAACAAATAGTGTTTGGAAAACTAAACAGCTACATGAAAAAGAAAAGAAAAGAAAAGGAAAGAAAAGAAAAGAAAAGAAAAGAAAAGAAAAAGGAAGGAAGGAAGGAAAGAAGGAAGGAAGGAAGGGAAAGAAAGAAAAAGAAAGAAAGAAAGAAAGAAAGAAAGAAAGAAAGAAAGAAAGAAAGAAAGAAAGAGACTGGACCGCTTTCTTACACTGCACCCAAAAATAAAATCAAAATGGATTAAGGATTTAAATGTGAGACCTAAAACCACAAAATCCTAGAAGGGAGAAGAGACAATAATTTCTCCAACATCAGTCATAGCAACGTTTTTCTAGATATGTCTCCTGAGAACAGGAAACAAAAGCAAAAATAAACTATTGGGACTACATCAAAATAGAAAACTGCACAACAAAGGAAACAATCAACAAAACTAAAAGACAACCTATTTAATGGGAGGATATATTTGCAAATGATGTATCCTATAAAGAGGGAGTATTCAAATACAAAGAACTTATACAATTCAACACACACACACACACACACACACACTCAATTAAAAAATTAGAAGACGACATTTCTCCAAAGAAGACATTAGATGGCTAACAAGCACACACACAAAAAATACTCAAAGTCACTCATGATCAGGAAATACAAAACAAGACCACAATGAGACATCACTTCACATCTGTCTTAATGGCTAAAATAAAAAACAGGAGAAACAGCAATTGTTGTTGAGGATGTGGAGAAGAAGGGCTTCTCATGCACTTGGTAGGAATCCAAACTGGTGCAGAAGCCACTATGGAAAACAGTATGTAGGTTCCTCAAAAAATTAAAAATTAAATTCCCATATCATCCAGAATTTCAACTCCTGGGTATTTGCTCAGAGATGATGAAAACACTAATTCAAAAAGATATATGAAGCCTTATGTTTATCACAGCATTATTTTACAACAGCCAAATTATGGAAGGAGCCCAACAATCCATAAATGAATAGATAAAGAAGATATGCTATATATACACATGGAATATTACTTAGCCATAAAACAGAATGAAATCTTGCCATTTGCAACAACATGGATGTATCTAGAGGGCATGATGCTAAGTGAAATAACTCTGTCAGAAAAAGATAAATACCATATGATTTCACTCATTTTTGGAATTTAAAAACCAAAACCAAAAAAAAAAAAAAAAGGAAAGGAAAAAAGAGGTAAACCAAAAAACAGACTTTTAACTATTGAGAACAAATTACCAGGGGAGAGGTAGGAGATGGGTGGTAGGCGAAGGGGATTGAGAGTACACTTACCATGATGAACTATGAGTAATGCATAGAATTGTTGAATCACATAGTGTGTACCTAAAACTAATGTAACACTATATTTTAAATATATTGGAATTATATTTTTAAAAAAGACATATTTAAGGACTAACATATGAATAATTACATTAAACGTAAAGTATCTAAATAAAGAAATGACACAGAGTATTGATGAAGTGGATTTAAAAACATCACTTAAATATATACAGTCTACAATGACCTCATTTAAAATATAACAATATAAGCAAGCTGAAATAAAAGTAATGGAAAAGATCCATTATGTAAACATAAATGAAAAAAAAAGCAGGAGTAGTTATATCAATATTGGAGAAAGCAGACTTGAGAGCAAAGAAAATTAACAGAGGCAGGGAATATGTTATACAGTAAAAATAAATGAAAAAGAAGAAAGAAAAGAAAAAAAAAAAGGGGAAATCTACCAACAAGACATAGCAATTTTAAATTTGTATGCACCAAAAAACTAAAGCTGTGAAACGTATGAAGCAAAACTGATAGAAATAGACAAATGCACAATTGTAGTTTATAATTTAACACTCTCCTCTTAACACTTGTAGAATGGGGGTGCCTGGGTGGCTCAGTCATTATATGTCTGCCTGCAGCTCAGGTCATGATCCCAGGGTGCTGGGATGAGCCCTGAATGGGGATCCCTGCTCAGCAGGAAGCCTGTTTCTCCCTCTCTCACTCCCCCCGCTTGTGTTTCCTCTCTCACTGTGTCACTCTGTCAAATAAAGAACTCAACAACATCTCCAACTAGCATAATATAATCAATATTTCTACACTGTCTCCAATAACAGCAGAATGCACATTTTTTCTAAGTGACCATGGAATGTATACTAACATAAGTTATGTCCTGAGCCATAAGACAAAAAGTTTAAAAAAACTGAAAATCTTGAAGAATGTATTCTCTGAGCACAATGGAATCAAATTAGAGATCAGTTACAAGACGGTAACAAGAATATTTCCAAACTAAGAAGCTATATAACACATTCTAAATATTCCCTAAGTCAAAGAGCTAGCTAAAACGGAGTGGAGAGGCAAATTTATACCACTAAATGAATACATAAGAGTACAAATCTCAATTCAATAATATAATTGCCTACTCCAAGTACCTAAAAAAGTTTAACAAAATAAACCCAAATTAACAGAAGAAAGCAATATAAGAAAGAAAATGAAATTGAAAACAGAAACATAATGGAGAGACACAATGAAACGAAAAAACCGTATTCTTTGGATAAACCAAGAGAACTGACAAGTCTTTCACAAAGCTAACAAAGGAAAAAAGGAGAAGACACAAATTGCCAATATCAAGATTATAATAGGAGTTTTACTTATAGTCCCTATAGACTATAGTACCTATATACATCAAAATGATAAGGTAATATTATAATTCTGCACACAAACTCTTGACAACTGAGAATAAATGGAAAGGTCATTAAAAATACAAACAAAATAATGAATTCTGTTATGCTGAAAAGAAAAAAAAATGCAAACTACCATAACTCATCCAAAATTTAACTTGTAATAAAAACTTCCCTCAAAGGAATCTTGGGCCTAGATAGTTTCATTGAAGATTACTACCAAATATTAGAAGAACAAGTAACACCAATTCCACACAGTTTCTTCCAGGAAATAAAAGAAGAGGGAATAGTTTTCAAGTCATTTTATGAAGCTAGTATTTCCTTGATATCACAACCAGACAAAGAAAAATACAGACCAATATTCCTCAGATAGACTAAAATCCTTAATAAAATATCACCAAATAAAATATAGCAATATTTATAAAGAATACACTATGACTAACTTTTATCCAGGAATCCAAGACTGAATCAAAATTCAAAAATCAACCAATATACACTGTCATAGCGACAGGCTAAAGAAGAAAAATCAAGTAATCATATTCACTTATGTAAGAAAAATTTAACAGAATTAAAAACACATTCATGATCAAAATTTTCAGCAGGTTAGAAATAGAAAGAAACTTCCTCAGTTTGATAAAGAACATGTTCAAATTCCTACAGTTGATATTATACTTCTTGGTGAAAGAGTATTTTCCCCTAAGATTGAAAATAAGGCAAAGATGCCCATTCTTACCATTTTTCATTCAACACAGTACTAGAAGTTCTCACTGGTGCAGTAGGGCAAGAAAGGAAAAAATAAAAAGGTGTACAGATCAGAAGGAAATAAACTGTACATATTTGCAGGTAACATGATTCTTGTCTGAGTCAGTTAGTCTGCTATAACAAAGCACCATAGACTTGGTGGCTTACAAACAACAGTTAATTTTTCACAATTCTGGAGGCTGGAAGTCTTAGATCAGGGTGCCAGTATGGCTGGGTTCTAGTGAGTGCCCTCTTCTGGGTTGCAGACTGCCTACATCTCCTTGCATTCTCTCATAGCAGAAACAAAGTAAGTTAGCTTTTTGGTTTCTTCTTATAAGGCTGCTAATCTCATTCATGAGGGTTCTACTCTCATGACGTAATTACCTCCCAAAAGTCCCACCTGCAAATACATTGGGGATTAGATTTCAACATATGCATTTTGAGGGTACACGAACATTCAGTCCAAAACAATTGTCTAATTAATGGACATAAAACTCCTGAAACTAATAAGTGAGTTCAATAAAGTCATAGACTATAAGACCACCATGCAAAAATTAATCATATTTCAATATTCTAGCTACAATCACATGGAAACAAAAATTAAAAATACAACACCATTAAAATGTCTTAGAAATATAATACTTAGGCCTAAATCAAACAAAATAAGTACAGAATTTACATGGTGAAAACTATAAAATGTTAATGAAAGAAATAAAAATAATAATAATAAATGGAAGACATGATGCAGAAAAGATAAAAACTTTTCATAAATTAATACACAGATTTAACACAATCCCTATCAGAATCTCAGGATAATTTTTTTTTTAGGATATGGACAAAAATTATGTGAAGATTTATGTGGAAACACAAAGAAACTAAAATAGCTGCCACAATTTTGAAAAAGCATATGGTAAGAGAAATCAGTTTACCTGATTATGATACTTATTGTATAGCTATAGTAATCAGAACTGTGTGGTGTTAGGTAGGGAATAGAAACATAAATCAATGGAGAATAGGTATTCACAAACTGATGCACACAAATATTCCTAACTGATTTTTGAAAAACAGGTGAAAAGGTAATTCAGTGGAGGAGTCTTTTCGGCAAATGATGCTGGAGGAATTGGATATCCATTTTTGAAAAATGAACTTAAGTCTCACATCTAATACATGAATTAATACAAAATAGATCACAAATTTATGTATAAAATGTAAAACCATACTTATTTAGAAAATTATGAAAAACTCTTCAAGATCTTGGACTAGGAAGAGTTAGCCTTGACATCAAAATCAAAATCCATAAAAGAAAATTTGATAAATTGAACATCAAAATTAAGAAACTTTGGTATGTAATAACTCTGTTAAGTGGATGAAAAGATAAGCTAGATTGAGAGAAAACATTTTCAAGGCACATATCTGACAGAAAACTAGAATTTAGATTATAGAAAGCATTCTTAGAACGCAATGGTAAAAAAAGAAAAAAAAAATTGGGTCGTTTGGGTGCCTCAGTTGGTTAAGCATCTGCCCTCAGCTCAGGCTGTGATTTCAGGGTCCTGGGATTGAACCCTACATTGATTCCCTGCTCCACAGGGAAGTCTGCTTCTCTCTCTCCCTCTGCCCCTGCTCATGCTTTCCCACTCTCTCTCTCTCTCTCACTCACTCTCTCTAAGAATAAATAAAGTTTTAAAAAAATCAATTAGAAAATGAGGAAAAAAGACACAAAGATCACTTCACTGATGAGGATATACAGATAGTAAGTAGGTACATGAAAATATTTTCAACTTTTTTAGCCACATAGAAAATACAAATTAAAGCCACAAGGAGGGATATCATTATATTAAAAAAAAAAAGACTAAAGCAAAGATAGGGAGAACACTAAATGTTGGCAAGTATGCGGTGAAACTGGAGTGCTCATATATGGTAGATGGGAATATAAAATGGACAGCCACTCTGGAAAACAGTTTAGTGATTTCTTTAAAAACTAAATATATGGGGGGCCTATGTGACTCAGTCAGTAAAGCATGCATCTCTTGATCTTGGGATCATGAGTTCAAGCCCCACTTTGGGCATATAGCCTACTTTAAAAACAACAACAACAATAACAACAAAATATGTGAGTATCACACAAACCGTCAATTGCACTCTTGAGCACTTATCCCAAAGAAATGAAAACAAGTTCACACAAAGACTTCTACATGAAAGTTTATAGCAACTTTATTCATAATAGCCTGACACTGGCAACAATTCAGATTTCCACCAATGGATAAATGGTCAAATAGTGGTATTTCCATACAATGGAATACTACTCATCAGTAAAAAGGAACAAACTATGGATAAATGCAACTATTGAATTTCCACAGAATTACACTGAGAGGGACAAAAGTCAATCCAAAAACTTCTTAACTGTATGACTCTATTTATGTAATATCTAAGAATTGCAGAAGTAGAGGACAAAACAGTGATGTGTTTACTTAAGATAAAGGATGTTGTGGGTTTGGGAGGGAAGTGATGTGGCTATAAAATGGCAACATGAGGAATCTTCATGGCAATGGGAATATTCTGTATCTTGACTACATTAATGTCAGTATCCTGGTTGTGATATTGCACTATAGTTTTGCAAGATACTATCCCTGGAGGAAACTGGCTAAAGGATACATAAAATCTCGGTTATTTCCTACAGCTGTATAGGAATCTACAGTGATTTCCAAATAAAAAATTTGATTAAAATTAAATCATCATAGAGGGTAACATGATTACAAAGAATCATAGCCTCTTTCTTGTTACTTGGTACTGTATCATACATTTTCCAAGTTATTAAAATTTCTTAGAAAGGAACCCTAACTTTAAAAAAAAAAAAACTATCTTAGTGATTTCTAACATTTTCCTTGATAAATAAATTATACATGTCATATATCCTTCTGAACTGATTATATATAGTTAATATAATACTATTTTTCCTGAAAAAAATAGAATTAATTTAGAATTCATCTGGAACTATGAATATAAAAGTCTGTCAAATAAAAATTTCAAAATATTTAAAAACAAAGAAACAATGAGCTATAACTCCATCACAAAACAATTAAAAGCTATAGTGCTATCACACATACCTATCATATTAATGGATTTTAAAGGCATTATCAAGAAAAAACTTATGATACCCCTTGGCTACATATTGCAACTATTATTAACAAAAATAATTAAAATTTCATGATTTTATCACATATACATATCAGTGGATCACAAAGAATATTCATTAAGAGGATATATCTTATGTCAAGTATTGAATATATGGGAAAGAAGGCATTATAAAGAAAATATTTACTAAATTTCTATTTAAATAAGTATTTACATTCTTAGCAAAATAAATCCACACATTATAACTAAATTAATGTTAGTAACTTTGCATAATTATATAAAAATAATAAAAAGTAAACCTACCCAAAATAATCCAAGTGAATACATTGGTAGTCATCATAACCAATACCTTGACCACAGAACTAAAATTTTACTATGATCCATTTACCCTTGTGATTAAATGCAGAGATTTTCAAAGAAATTGATGTTCTTTTCCAATAGTTTTCTAAACTCTGTATTTTCCAAAATACAATTGTATTTCCAGGCAAGGCATCTACTGAGTAATTTTTTATCCTAAACATCTGGAATGAGAAGACAATAAAAGCAAGCACAACACCCTCTTCTTGATTTCTCCAGATACTGTATTTTGACTTGTGGATTGACATTAGATATGAAAATGAAAGAAACTCGCAAGTAAGCAGTGGACTTCCTAAAATGAAAAATGAAGTGGTCTTTCTATTTCACTTTATTATATTTTGACAGTAATGTTGTACAACTCTTACAACTTCCTTTTTGATATACAGTTAAAAACATTCAGTATTTCCAAAAGAAAGCCTTATAATTTACTTCACAAATAGGCCTCTATAAGAACCTTTCCAGAATGACTTTAAAAGAGGCATTTAATGTTGTACATAAGATGCACTGTAAGAGTTCAGCCAATGTCATTATTTTTTACTTTGCAGCTTTTGCTGTTTTTTTAAATATTTATGTGTTCCTTACAAGTACAGCCAGCTTTAACAGAAACAAATGTGTTTCTTTTTAAAGCAAGATAACTGGTTCGGACTGATAATGGTTCTGAATTTGTGGTTTTCTAGAAAAAAATAGATATTATTCTAATATCAGCTCTCTTTCAGCTCCAAAGATTTTTGAATTGAACTAGAAAGTATGTAAATCTCTTAAGGAAAAATACCTGTATAAAGTACAAACACAGGTCTTAAATACCAGTCAAGAGACCAGTAACTGTTGACTCTGGAGAGAAATGGGAGGCAGGACAGGGATGGGATAAAAACATATTTTCGTGGTATATACCTTGCAATTTATGATTTATTTAACAGTGTGCATGTGTTATCTATTGAAAAGAATGAATACTTAAATAAATACATTGAAAATGCACAGAAGTAGATAAAACAAATGTGATAAAATCTTATTCTTCATACCTATTTCTTTTTCCTAAAAAAAAAAAATCTGTATTTTAGGAAAGTTCCATTTGGGAATATTTGAAGAAAAAAATGTTTTAACTTTCAGTGATTTATGACCATGCCTGCCATTGGGTCTGGTATGTTCAGGAATCTGCAAGTAGTTATGTGGCTGCCAATTTGCTTCCTTGGTTGTTACTGATCTGTAGTGCATGTGCCATGAGTAAGTCATAAAACATCACCATGACTTATTTGCTTTTCTAAAAAACGGAGCCCACTATTCCAGTTGCTTTCATGCCTACGGAGGGTATTATAAATAATTTATCAAATACCTTTAGTATGTTCATTGTTTTACCTGGAAAGAAGGCAAGAATGTGACAGTTATTATAGTAAACCATAAAGTTAAAAAATATCAATCTAAAAAGTATCATGGCTATTAATAAATTCAAATTGGTTATGTTTCTCAGAATAAAGATGATATCTTCATTGTTGATTTTGAGTATTATGAGACCAAAGGAAACCTAACAATGATAGTTATAGACACTTTTGAACATAACAATCATGAGTGAAACCAGCATAACCAGAGGAATGGCAGCAGCAAGTAGTTTAAATCCCAAACTAGGTCAGGCTGCTAATGTTTCAGCAGCATAACATTTTCCCAAAACCTCAGTGTCATGAGTTCCTCTTTAGCTTCTTTTTCACATTTCTGTTTGTAATTATTTAATGGGATATGAAAGCACTGTGTGTGTCAAATGCAGAAATTATAGTCTACCTGCCATGTGATATCCACAGGGAGCTGCAGTCAGCTCTTGCAAGCCCAGATACCATCTCTCTGACCAAGATATTCCTAACAGACACAGTTCCAAATGTAATTTCTGTTATCTATTTGTGCAACCAAAATGAAAGAAAGCATCTTGCTTTTGAAACTTTAAAATAGATAGAGTGTTTTGTGGGGGTCTTGAACAATTTTATTATGATAATTTTCAACATGGAAACTATAGCTATGCCCTAACATGATCAGCCAGTGTTAACTGTCACAGAAGTTTAGAGTTGGTTGTCACCAAAGTAAATTTTGGTGAAAAATATTGAAACAGAATCACATCAGTCCGTAGTCAGAAATCAGGGCTTACAGGAACGTATCCTGAATGGGGTAATAAATTCCAAGAGTCATAAACCTCTTTTGGCTTACATTTCACAGCAATATTAATATGGTATAAAATGTTCTGTATATGGATAACTTCCTCAGAGTTTACTATGTTTAGCATTGAAGATTTGGACAAAAAATGTCATTGTTCTTGCCTTCAAAGAGTTCACGGCATTTTCATGCAGAAGGGAAATTATATTGTAATATAATGAAAGGTATGGTGAAGTGAGCACATACAAAAAATACCCAATTAGAACTAGGGAGGAGTCAGAAGGAAAGGAAAGGCTATCTAGAAGTGAGGATTGAGAAACACACAGACAATAGTCTATAGAAGAAAAAATGAGAGATGCCGTCTAGAGAAAGCAGTCTAGACTTTTTTTTTTTTTTTTTTTTTTTTTTTTTTTTACAACAAAAAAATGTTGCAAAGGCAGGGATGAGACCTGGAGCATGGTTTGTTTAGGAAACTATAAGATGGCAAGATGGCAAAGGGAGATGAATGAAATATCACTGATTACTGTAAAAGTAAGCTGGGATCAGCTCATCTACGGCAAGATATATTTGATAGGTTGGAGCTAGGCTGCTGCAGTCCTGATAAAGCCATCAGAAATTGTATAGAGAAACACCTCTGAGTGCTAAAAGAACTCCTACACTGATCTAAGGATACAAAAAGCAAGAGGTCTGTAATTAAAAGAACTAATCCTTCTTCATTTCTACTCAGTAGCTTTTTACTTCTGTGGATTATACTAACCAAAAAACTCCAAGGTACATCTATTCACCATACTCTTTTCATAGTGCTTATGTGCTGGCTTCATGCATGGAGAGTTGGGAAAAAGATACTGCTAGCATATGTTGTTGTTTTGTTTTGTTTTGTTTGGGGCTGACAGTGACTAGATGATTGGGTCATTTTTCTAGGTACCTATGGAAATATACAATTGTGCACTTTTTAAAAAAAGATTTTATTTATTTATTTGACAGACAGAGACACAACGAGAGAGGGAACACAAGCAGGAGGAGTGGGAGAGGAAGAAGAAGAGTTCCCTGAGCAGGGAGCCTGATGTCGGGCTCAATCCTAGGACCCTGGGATCATAACCTGAGTCCAACACAGATGCTTAACAACTGAACCACCCAGGCACCGCACAGTTGTGCATTTTTAATAAATACAGACAAACATATAAATCAGGACAGGCTAACAAGAGATGTAAGATGATAACATATATAAATAATATTTGGTACCATAAGAGTATATAAAATCAACCCAGGAAGATCAGAGTGAAATGGAAGTTGAAGATCGCTCTCTGAGAAACTGTGGTGGTTATGACATGGGTGGAGAAAAAGATGCCCTTATCCCTGAGAAAAGGTAGAAATAGAAGAAGATAAAAAACCAGAAGAGAGTAATGTTCTAGAAACCAAGAGAAAGGAAAGTTTAATGAAAGATTTCATTAAAGAGATGATTACTAGTTATAATTTTTTATAAGATGAATAAACTCCATTAGAAGGTTATTAAGGAAGTAGGTTCTCCTGTTCACTTATCAAAACACCAAGAACTTCTGACTCTTGCCAGTTGCAGCTCCACCACCTGCTAGAACACATCTTCCTACTTTGGACTGAAATATATGAATAACAACTGTTAGCCAAACAGCCAATCACACATAAAATCGGCCAGCACCAATCATAATTCTTACAATACAAACATGTAAACTTGTGGGGGGTTTTGCGTTTATAAGCCTACACTCCCTGCTTGCAACTTGGAGCACACTTTCATCTGACTGTTTTCTGGTATGCAGTCCCTAAAACCCCAATAAACAGTTTCAGTTGTTTTAACAAAAAAACAAAACAAAACAAAAAAGAATAAACTCCAGTAAATCTATGTCATGTAGTCATGTGGATTAAATTTTCCAATACACACAAGTCAAGTAAAGTAAGAAATAAGATCTTTAGTGATAATGACAAGGGTAATTTCATTGTACTGGTCAAAATAAACATGTCAAGACAGGGTAGTACGCAGAAACATACAGAGGATTAACATATAAGATCTTTCTAATAAATTTCAATTGGGTCCTCCAACTCCAAATTTTAAAATAAATATATAAAGCACAGCTTCTTGTTTCAATGTCTTCAGATTAGTCATTTTTATTCTAATAACTTTCTCTGTTATACGTGTATGAATACATATATGTATAAAGATACACACGTGTATTTGTAAACACATGCATACATTTTTTCCAAAATAATTTACTACAGGGTCACTATTCATGGAGAATTTCCAGACTAAAAACTTAAAAGGTATCTGAAGGGTCATGGAACTCCTGGGTGGCTCAGTCAGTTTAGTGACTCTTGGATTCTGCTCAGGTCATGATCTCAAGGTCCTGAGATTCAGCCCAGAGAAAGGAGAGGGGCTCAGCACTCAGAGTGGAACCTGCTTGAGATTCTCTCCCTTTCCCTCTCCCTCCCCTCTGTCCCTTTCCCCTTTTTCTCTATTTCTCTTTCTCACATAAATAAATAAAATCTTTAAAAGGTATCTAAGGGTCATGAATATAAAACTAAATATTTTAGGGTTGCCTATATTAGAGAAAACTTTAAGAACTTAATGAACTTGTCCACATAGAAACTATTATTTGTAAGTCATGCCCACAAATAATTAGGCATTAACAAATTTTCAGAAAGAGAAATTAAGAAAACAATCCCATTTATAATTATGTGAAAAAAAATACCTAGGAATAAGTTAATCAAGGAGGTGAAAGACCTGTACTCTGAAACTATAAGATATTTATGAAAGAAATTGAACACAGCACAAATAAATGCAGAGATATTCTGTGCTCATAGATTAGAAGGATTAATATTCTTAAAATGTCCAAGCCATCCAAAGCAATCTATTCAATATAATCCCTATTCAAAATTCCAATGGTGTTTTTCACATAATTAGAACAAGCTAAAAATTTTTATGTAAACACTCACACACACAGACGCACACTCCAAATAGCCAAAGTAATCTTAAGAAAGAACAAAGCTGGAAGAATCACACATCCTGATTTCAAAATATGTTACAAAGCTACAGTATTACAAAACAATATAGTATTGACATGAAAACAGACATGCAGATCAATGACACAAAATACAGAGTGCAGAAATAAACCCATGTTTATATGCTCAGTTAATTTATGATAGAGTCAAGAATATATAACAGAGAAAGGACAGTCTCTTGAATAATTAGTGTTGGGAAAACTGGACAGCTATATGCAAAAGAATGAAAGTATCACTTTCTTACACCATACACAAAATTGTCAAAATGGATTAAGGAATCAAATGTAAGACCTGAAACATCTAGAAGAAAATGAAGGTAATGGGCTCCACAATATCAGTCTCAATGTTGATTTTTGGGATCTGACTCCAAAAGCAAAAAGAAACAAGTGGGATTACATCAAACTAAAAACCTTCACAACAAAGGAAGCCATAAATTAAAGGAAAATGCAACCTACAGAATGGGAGAAAATATTTGCAAATAATATATCTAATAAGGGGTTAATATAAAAATAAATAAAGAACTCACATAATTCATCAGCAAACAAATAATCTGATTTTAAAATGGGCAGAAGATCTGAATAAGCATTTTCCCAAAGAAGACATCCAGATAGCCAATAGGTACCTGAGAAGATATTTAGTGTCAATCATCAGGGAACTGCAAATAAAAACCACAATGAGATACCACCTCATGCCCACTAGAATGGCTATTATCAAAAAACAAGCAATCAGTCAAAATGTGGAGAAAAAGATCCCTGGTGAACTGATGGTAGGAATGTAAACTGGTACACCCACTATGGAAAACAATATGGCTTCCTCAAAAAACTAAAAATAAAACTATCTTATGATCCAGCAATCCCACTTCTAGGTATTTATCCAAAGAAAATGGAAATGCTCACTTAAGAAGATATATGCACCTTCATGTTTATTGCAACATTATTTACAATGGCCCAGGTGTGGAAACAACCTAAGCATCTGTCAAGGATGAATGCATAAAGAAAATGGATAAAGAATGAATACATACACACATATGCATACACACACACATATAGACACATGAAACAAAATATTATTCAGCCAACAGAATAATTGAAATCCTGCCATTTGTGACAACATGGATGGACCTTGAGGACATTACGCTAGATGAAATCAACCAAAGATACTATATAATCCCACTTATATGAAGAATCTAAAAACAAAAACAAAACAAGCTCACAAAGAACAGATTTTGGTTGCCAGTGTGTGGGAATAGGAAGAAGACAAAATGGGTGGAGGTTGTCAAAGGGTACAAATTTCTAGTTATAAAATAAATTAGTCATTGGGATGTAATATACAGCATAGTGACTATAGTTAACACTGTATTGCATATTTGAAATTGTAAGAGAGTAGATCTTAAAAGTCCTCATCACAAGAAAATAATTGTGTATTACATGGAGCACTGGGTGTGGTGCATAAACAATGAATTCTGGAACACTGAAAAGAAATTAAAAAAAAAAGATTTTTTTTTTAAAAAATTGTGTAACTGTATGGTGAATGATATTAACTAGACTTACTATGGGGGTCATTTTGCAATATAAGCAAATATTAAATCATTATGTTATATACCTAACATACTCTTATGTCAATTATATTTCAATTTTAAAAAAAGGAGGCATTGACAAAATCTAAATGCAACAACAAAGGAGAAGATATTTACTATCTTAGGAGCAGAAGAGGGGACATTGTTTAAAGGGGATGGGAAGGAAGGTTCAGATTAGGATACCCTGGGTTTATCTCTAAAGTCAGTTGAGATGAAGCACTTGCAGAAGGTCAGGTCCAGAGACTTAAGTTTGGATACTGTTGACACATAGATCAGTATTTCTCCAATTGTAGTCTGTGAATCACCTGTATTAGAACCATATGGGAGTGATTGTTTAAAATGCTGACAATCTAGATGTCCTTTCAAGCCCACTTACTCAGAATCTCCCGGAGAGTGTCCCTAAAATCTCTAGGTTTAACTGAACATCTCATATAATTCTTAACCCCACTAAAGTTTGATAAATGATTTCTTGGGTATGGCAATAGATGGATTACCTAAGGTGTGAATATAAAATTAGTTCCTTTTTTAACTCCTGTCTGGTAGCAAAACCTTTATGTCCAGTAGCAGTATCTTTCCTAGAATTTATTGTATAATCAATAAATGATTGCTACTATTATTTTTGAATTTTATAGGAAATAATGCATAGTATGCAGCAAGAATCACAAACATGTTCATTTTTTTTAAATTTAGTAATATCACTTCTGGGAATTGATTTATTTGTTTGTTTATTTATTTTTAAAGATTTTATTTATTTATTTGACAGAGTGAGACCCAGTGAGAGAGGCAACACAAGCAAAGGGAGTGGGAGAGGGAGAAGCAGGCTCCCTGCTGAGCATGGAGCAGGATGTGGTACTAGATCCCAGGACTCTGGGATCATAACCTGAGCCAAAGGCAGAGGCTTAATGACTGAGCCACCAAGGCACCTACTTCTGGGAATTTATGTTAAGTAATAATCCAATAGGAAAGAAAATATAATCTATGGAGATGTTAATATAACATATTTATAATAGCAAATAGTGGAAGAAGCAAATGCCAAAAAATAGGGATATGATGAAGTAAGAAAGAGGTTGTTTATCTACTATATCACATTATTTTGTTACAACTAGAAATAGTTATTATAAAAAGTGTGAAGCAACATAAAAAATACATATTAGGATAATGTTAGAAAAGAAATTATGGTTACTACTATAAAAAATGATATGTTGTGTGTAAGTACTAAAAGAAGTAAAAATGAAAGCCACTTTATTTGATAAGTTATAGTATGTCATTTTACAATTGTTTCAGTTAATTATGCCAGAATGTTATCTGTATTATAAATATTTCTGATTTAAAAATCTATAATCCCCCACTCAATCATTTCAAATTTCTATAAAAGTGGAATTTGGTTAAAGGAGGCTTAATTTTACTCAAATAAAATATCTGCTCTAAAAGAGGGAGTTTTAAAAAGAGGCAATAAAAAGGTATCATAATTAACTCCTAGATCACCAAGATTTTTTTTTCAAATGAATATCATCAGATGTTCTTGCAGCTTGTTCCAAAATAGTTCTGAACGCCACTTTCAAATCAATGGAACTGAAAAAAATAAAATATTTTTCTCTTCCTCCCACCCCCCACCATTTCCTTCCTCTCCATTTAGCACAGAAGAATGTGGGAATGTGTTTGAGATTTTATCACTGAATTTTTCCACCTGTTTCATGACATGAAAACATGAACATGCAGGACTCACACACAAACCTATTTACTTACCCAATACATACACATATAAAATGGTATGTTAAATGCCATTTAATGCAACTAAATTAAATACATTAAATTAAAACATTAAATGCCATTAAGAAAGAAGAAGATGGGTTCGCATAAAAAAATTAAAGACCAAATCAGTCTTATAGAAAAATACTTAATGCCTGCTTTTTTTAGCGAACATTTGTTAATTAAATGTCTGTCATGCATGTACAGAATCTGGTCTGTATCTTGCTTTCATTACATTCTAGTACCAAGTCTGCAGAAGTAACTAACTCTACTCACCTCAAACTCTTGGAATGACTACTGTTACCTAACAAAAAATGAAACTTAGGATCATGAATTACCTCATTAACTTAGGTCAGTTGGCAACACCTTAGAAATACTTATAGTTTGAGGGACAGAGAAAAAGAAACCCACACAGGTAATAGACACAGATGGTATAAGGAAAGCAAGAAGTTCCATGAAAGATAAAAATATGTCCTTTAAGATAGGTAATAGAGTTGGAGGTAAGGGGAAGGAAAGGGAAGAAGTGAAAACAGCAAGTACAAAGAACAGATTCAAGAATTTTTAATGACAAAGGAATGCAAGAGATTGGTATAATTTAAAGATAATATTAGTAGCAAAATTTTTGTTTTATATTTTACATAAGGAGGATATGTTGACCTGAATGTTATATTGAGAAAGGATAGGATCCAGTAAAAAAAACAAAAAACAAAACAAAGCAGTAGATTAAGATTCAGGACAGAGCAGGCAACTGATAATGCAAGGCCTTCTGAAAGACAAGAACTGTATTGGAGAGCACTTTAATGTATTAATCTTCAGTGGAATAATTAACCCTTTTGGATTAGAATAAAGAGAATAAAAATAAGACTACTCATTGAGGAGTCTGTGACTAAAAGAGGTAGGAAGTTGAGTGGGGGGTGGGTGTGGGGTGTGGGAGAGGAAGGGAAGAGTTTGGATTATGAAGAGAATTGTAAGGCTTCAGAATTTTTGTTGAGGCAATAGGATAGAACATTTTAAAGGACAAGAAAGAAACTGATAATCCATTAAAGTCCTATCAGACCTGGAAAACAATGACTGAGTACTGAGGTCAAGTGGCACGGTTTCATAAATTCTCCAGCACTGTTCGGTTATAATTAGTAAGGCAGGTGGTTGCATAGATTAAGGATTAGGACTCTGCAAGGGCAGTTATAAAATGATTTAAAAAAAAAAAAAACAATGAAAATGAGGATTCAGGGCACCTGGGTTGCTCAGTTGGTTAGGCGACTGCCTTCACCTCAGGTCATGATCCTGGAGTAGCAGGATCAAGTCCCTCATCAGGCTCCCAGCTCCATGGGAAGTCTACTTCTCCCTCTGACCTTCTCTCTCATACTCTCTCTCACTGTCTCTCTCTCAAATAAATAAATAAAATCTTTTGAAAAATAAAAAAGAAAAAACGAGGATTCAAAGGGTCTTCATGAAAGAACTCAGGTGATTAACTGAGAAAATTTTGCATTGAATAAGAACCTTTGAATGAATACATGTGTATGTAAAATATAAAATCATGAGGTGCCTAGGTACAGCAAAAAACCATACCATCATCATCAAATAAAAAGGATAATGATCTTCACTATGCTGAAATAATAAGTTAAGCATCAATATGGTAGATATTATGCTATTTTTATTAACTACAAATAAAAATATAACCTTACATTATTTTAAAAGCAAAATGTCTTCTCTATTTAGAGAGTAGATAAACATGAGAAGTTGTAATGTAGTTATGGGTTGTCCACAGTAGCCTCTTCTATTAAAGGAAAAGCACTTTGAGAGACTTAGAGTACTGTTAATTCTGTTTCCTAATTATACCAAACCCAAAACAAGGTAAGTCATTTGTCTCAACTGGCCCTATGAAACATTAGAATGCTTTAGGCTCTTTGGAATTAAGGAGCCATATGGAACTTGTAGTGTACTTATAACTAAGACAGATGGCAGCAAAATGGAGCCAGCCTTGAGGCTGTACAAACACCCCAGTGACCATGAGCAGCCAATTAAGAATTGAGACAAGAGGGAAATGTCATTTCATCTCCTGTAAAATTTGTCTGGTGTAAGCATTCTTGCTGCCTTTCATAAACCTGGTTCATGGTCTATGACTCTAAACTAGAGCCAAAGGAAATGTTTTCCTGACCCCTCTTATAGAAGCATCTAAATTCTGGTCCAGTTCTTAGGCTGTTAATGATTAGAATTTCTGCTTCTACCTGGGGAAAGCCTAGAAGACTAGATTAATTCCAGCAAGATGAAGACATAGTATTCCTTTAGCTCCTAAAATAATTATCCCCAGGACTCATTCATGAAACAGTTTCTGTGTTTCTGTTTTTTACCAGTCATGCTATAGTTCTGATGTACCAAATGGAATTCATAGTTCTGTTTTCAAGGAGGCTACGAAGGAGAAAGACAAGTAAACCAGGATTATACACAGTAGATTGGGTATTCTGATCGAAATGCACTTCACTCTGAGAATAGAAAAGGGCTAACTTTCCACTCAAAGAGGGCAAGAGGTTTTCTGAAGGACTCATTTGTGCAGTCTTGAAATATGAAGGTAGATACTTAGAACAGCAACAAAAAAGATGATAGAAGAGCACATTCATTTGACAGTGAAGATGTAGCAAGAGCAAAAGCAAATACAACAATAAATAGCATCACTAAATCAGAACAAGTAGAATATGCTGTGTCTAGAACATGGGGCACATGGCAGAATACGAGTTGTGGGTGAGGGTGAATAGGTTTGCAGGATCCAGGGATGAAGGCCTTGAGTGGCAGTCTCAGATATTAGATCTATGAAGCTTCCAGGTGAGGCTCTATAAAAGATTGTGGGGTATGAAAATCAGGAGGCCAAAGTGAGGCCTGTGCTGTACTCATGAGGAGATCACTGAAATCATGAATTTGGATCGAGTGACTCATTGCTAGGGTGTACTGAAAAGATCAGAGGAACAAGGATAAAATTCTAGCTAAGAGGGACTACATACAAACATATGTGTGTGTGTGCGTGTGTGTGTGTGTGTTTCAAGGAGGCTATGAAAGAGACAGACCGGTAAACCAGAATTATACACAGTGGATTTGTATGTATGTGTATATGTATAGGTATATACACATACAAACATAAATATGTATATGTGTGTGTATGTGTGTGTGTGTATACACACGTATTATTTTATATAACTATATATATGAGTTGGTGGATGAAACAGAGATTGTGAAGATGACCAAAAAGATTTAACCAGGGTAGGGCACCTGGGTGGCTCAGTTGGTTAAGTGACTGCCTTTGGCTCAGGTCATGATCCAGGGTCCTGGGATCAAGTCCCACATCAGGCTCCCCCTGCTCTATGGGGAGCCTGGTTCTCCCTTACATTCTGCCTGCTACTCCCCATCTTGGGCTCTCTCTCTCTGTGTCAAATAAATAAATAAAATCTTAAAAAAAAAAAAAAAGATTTGACCAGGGTAGATGATGAAAATCAAGACAGCCTAATGACCAAGAAACGAAAGGAAATAGAGATTAAAGAAAGAAGGTGATCAATCGTGTAAAATAAAACAGAGTTCAAGTAATAGAATTATGGAAAAATGCACTTTGGAATCAACAGTGAGAGTACTTTCACTGAAGTAATAGGAAGTAAAATCCAGATCACCATTGATTAATCAGAAATAGAAATTAGAAAGCAAATGCACCAACTGCCAAACACGGACTCAAGAAACTTGACTCACATGACTTAATCCCATGTGACTGAAGACCGAGAGGAACTTTTTAATTTGGCCTTTCACTTCCCATTCCTATATCCCTGACTCAAATTTGCTTCCCAAGGAAGAAAAGCTAAGAAATGGTGTGTCCAAAAATATTTTTGCAAATCAAATGCAGTACTATAATGTTCTATAATTGACTTGTTCTCTCATTTTTAGAGAATGTGGTGTTCTATATTGGATTTTAAGAAAAACCGAAATCTAGTTTTATCTAGTCTGTGGATTTAAAGGCCATGTTATAAAGACTGTTAATATTTAGTATCAAGCAAGAATAGTAAATAATCTGTGATGGTGATTTCCCATGTATATTAATTAATAGATATATATTGTAGGCCATCAAGACCTTCTTTACTTAACTTCAGGTTTTAAGCTATGTTCCAGTGAGTTGAGAATTCCAAGTAAATGTTAACATTAATATAAATCAGCAGGTGAAAAAAAAATGCTTGTAATATGCTATTGACTGAACTCATAAATTAGATTTGCCTATTGGAGTTAGCATCTTGATTTATATTGGAAAAAGTTCTTTGTTACATTAAGATACTATAATAAAAATATTATAAAAAAGGAAAACTACAAACCAGTATCTCTCATGAATATAGATGTAAAATTCTTCAATAAAATATTAGCAAATCAAATCCAGTGTATACAAATAATTACACATGACATAAATTTATATGTAGGAAATGTGAAAGAATTGATAAAAAGCAAATACAAATCTCTTAGAAATAATAAAGTATAGCAAGGTTGCAAGATACAAGATAAATATATAAAAGTCTATTGCTTTCCTATTAAATGCAAAGAAATATTGAAATTTGGAATTAAAAAACAATGACATTTACAACAGTATCAACAAATAAAATGACTATAGGAATCTACCAAAATATATACTGGGTCTATATAGAGAAAATTATAAAATTGATGAAAGAAAGAGCTGAATAAATGAAGAGGTATTCTGTGTTCATAGGTTGAAATACTTGATATAGTTAGAATATTAATTCTTTGCAACTTATGCAAATTCAGTATAATCCCAATAAAGATCTCAGCATGCTATTTTGTAGATGCTAATAACCTGCTCCAAAATTTATATGGAAAGGTAAAAGATCTAGAATATTCAATACAATACTGAAGAAGAACAAACTTGGAGGGCGCATGCCACCAATTTTAAGACTTACCATGAAGTTACAATAATCAAGACAGAGTAGTACTGATGGATGGGTTGACTGATTAAAAAATAAACACTTAGATTAATAAAACAGGATTGAGTGTCCAGAAACAGACCTACATAAATATAGTCAACTGATCTTTGACAAAGGAGCAAAAGGACAGTCTTTTCAACAAATTCCACTAGCAGATATCCACATGCAAAAAAGCAACAATAAATCTAGACACAGATTTTACACATTTCACAAAAGTTAATTCAAACTGCATGGCAGACCTAAATGTAAAATCCCAAACTAATTTTTTTAAAAGAAAGCATAGGAAAAAATCTAGGTAACTTTGTGTTTATAAGTTTTCAGATTCAATACTGAAAGCACTAAAAATAGGTAAGTTGTACTTTATCAAGGTTAAGTACTATAAAATCCTATAAAATTGCCAAATTTATAAGTAAACAGGTATTAGTATTTGCTTAAGTCACTTAGATGGCTGTAAGACTAATGAATGTTTATTTAATCAGTAATTAATAATACTTAATATACATATGATATTTTTATGGACACAATACTTTAACATATTTCTTGTCTCTGATGGGTAAAACAGTTCTGTTAGTTGGGAAGAGTAGGACAAATCTTATTACCATTAGATGGAGAGAGAAAATACTCAAAATGGCTAAATGACTTGTTACACAGAATTTGTCAGTGCAGCAATAAATTTACAACTCAAACCTTTGACTCCTAACCTAGTGCACCATCCAAAGTTATCAATATCCAGTTGACTTACTAAAAATAACCCTCCATATAACAAACTAAAATAATGGACAGAAGAATGTTACTAAAAGTCTAGCCATACTATTATTTCATAGACATGGTTAGTGCATAAGTAACTCTTACAAGTTTTGAGAGGGAAGCCAAAGGATTGAATAAGTTCCATAATAATAAAAGCAGCCTCCCATCCATTACTTTCTATCATTTTAGGGCATAGAACCAAGTTTGAATACTGTTTCTTCCACCTTTTAGCAATATCTTGGGCAAATTATATATCTTTTCTGGAGATACTATTTTTCATCAATAAAACTGTTATAATGAAAATAGACACCTCATTGTATTGTGAGGATTTAATGCATTAAAGAAAAAAAAAAAGACTCAGAATAGTGCCCCAAAACTATTAAGAATTCAACTATTGTTAACTATTACTTAATTGCTTCTGAAAATAATTTAGGAAATTCTGATTAATTTTGTGATCAGAGACCACTCACGTCCAATAAACACTTTATGTATAAAGTTCACTTCCGCTATGAAGCTAAACACTCAACTTTTTGAATATCCGTTATTCTTTCTGTTGAAGAATTTATTAGTAATGGTTCTGATCCTGAGAAAACACACATCCTTCCCTCCCTAAGAAAACTAATATCACCCAAGTAGCTACTGTATAGTCACATACAGATAACTGAAAATCTTACATAGAGAAAAACCTTTGGTTGGAGTTCCCAAATTCTAAGCATTTCTGTGATTCAGTTTAGTTAATTATTGCTTTTCTCTTTCCGCTATGAAAATATAAACACTGATTCTGTAGCCCAATGAGTGAACTGAGCATGAACTCTTGATGAAGACTCTTTCATGGTAGTGATTAATGGGCTGCAAAGATTTTGAAATAAAAACCTGAAACCACAAACTAGTCATACAGTTGGCTAAATATTTTGTTTGGGTGCTCACATCCAACCTACAGATAACCTTGTGTTGACCCTGTTTTCCAAACCAGGAAGGAAGGGCTGGGGTTTTCAAGAGGGAGATTTGTAGTTTGGGTTTGGTCTGTCAATAAAAAGGGTTGTGGTGCATGGTCTTAACGAAGTTCATCTTCCAAGTCTCTGACAGACTGAGCACAAGGTTCTCACAGAAGCAAGTTGTGACAGCTGGAATTTGGCATCCACAGCCTCTCAGAACAGGCTGCTGATCCCAGACTGATAGTTTTAAACCCCTCAAACGAGCCTGTTACCATTCTTGAAATTTGTTTCAGCAGGCGCCAGGGAGGAATGTTAGTGCCCCTCATTGCTAGTCAAGAGTCTCATACTAACATAATTCCTAAGAATTTCTGGGGTCTTGGCTCTTGCCCCTTTCAGAGATTATGTTTCCCAGTTGGTGGCAGGACACTGGCAAAACCACATGTTTTGTTTAAACATGAGTGGTAAGATCAGAAAAGGCCCTTAAGGCAAATGTCAAAAGGCCATCACCATATGAGATGACTGAGCAAAATACACTAGAATAGGTGGTTTCTCTCTATCTAGGAAGTAACTTTTAAGTTCTTTAAGGAAAAAAAGTAAGATCTATTTTCTAATTTTAGATACAAATTGTCTCACTTGTATTTATCATGAAGTTCATGCAAAAGAAAGAATATTTACAGTCCCTGTTAATTATTTAGAATATAAAGCAAGTTGTAGCTAATAAATGGACTTTGATTTATCTTTTCATCTTCTACTTTGTCTTATGCCTGAGAATTAAATTATTACTTCTTTCCAAAAAATGGACTAGTAAAGAATACAAAACTTAAACATTATTTCCATCTTTGTAGCATCTTTTAGAAACCACTTTCAGGTGTGTAGTAGAATTTGATTAATTTGTGGTTGGTAAAAATTAAAGACTGTGATATTTACACAAAGATATGTAATTTTTCCTAAATATTTCAAATTTGTGTTCTGTCACTTATTAGTGTGATCTTTGGCAAGCCTCCAAAACTCTAGAAGCTTATGTTTCTTACAATAACACAGATAGTAATAATTATGTGATGATTATGAGAATTTATTGACTAAATATGAGAATACACTTTGAAAATAATAAAATGATATAAATGTAACATTATATACTATAATCTATGCTCATGTTTATTCAATTTGATCTTTAAAATTTATAGTTATTTATAAAATAGAATTAAAAATCATAATAGTGATAGGCTTAACAATTTATTTTTTTTAAAGATTTTATTTTTTGTCAGAGATAGAAACAGAGATAGAGAGAGGGAGTGAGCATGAGCAGGGGAAGCAGCAGGCAGAGTTGGAGAATCAGGCTCCTTGCTCAGCTCCTTGCTCAATCCCAAGACCTGGGATCATGACCTGAGCCAAAAGCAGATGCTTAAGCAAGTGAGCCACCAAGGTTTCCCAGGCTTAATAATTTAAATCAAAAGTATTATTTTTATTTTAAATGACACATTTGAGCAGTAAACAAACAAATAAACACGACGAGTTAAACCAGGCCAGTTGGAATTAGGAGAGCTATATAACTACTTTCTAGAAGCTGAAAGGGACAGCCATGAGGTACTTCTGGGACCACAGAACTCCAGCTTATCCCAAACATCCTAGGAAGGACTATATTTTTTAAAGTCATTTTTTTCAGTGACAGTACATGCTGTCAAGGAGGATGAATTCACAGACAGCATTTGCAGGATGTGAAGAAATAAACACCCACAGTGATATTCCTGAGAAAACCCACCACTGTACTCTGGGAAAAGGGAAAGAAGTGCTTGGAAAAATTGAGACTATGCAAACCTAAGAAGGAACACCTAGCAAATTAGTAAAACAACCTAGAATGATTTTTTTTTTTCTGAAAGCAAGTTTCTAACAAGGAAGATAGAGTTGTGGGTCATCCTGTCAATGGTACGGAGAAGTCTAGTTAGATGAAAAATGAGAAAATGTATAGTAAAGTGGCCAGTAATGAAAATGTATGAGCAGCTTGAATGGCATGATGAAAAAGGAGTATAGATATTAGTCAGCTGAAGTACAAAAGTACAAAGAGCAACGAAGGAAGAAGAGGCAACAAGTGTCAACCACTTCATATTTGCTCTTTTAAGCTGGGGCACTGATGTTGAAAATGTCCCTAGATATACAAGGCATAAAATACAGTCACAAAAGAGGAAGCAGGATCACTGCTGGAGCACACTCCTTCAGGAGCTGAAAGGGTCAAATGCAGTACATGGGTGACATTTGACTTGGGCTAGAGAAAGGATAGAGGAAGCCCAGGATAGCATAGATAGGAAATTTATAGGTTTGTGAATAGGAAATAAATTGGCCATCTTTATCTAATACATGAAATACCCAGCTTTATGTATTATATTCAGTATATTACCACAGCACTCAATGCAATAAAAATAGAATGAAAAAATTCATGTACTCATTTTTATAGTTAAATATTGGCCAATACATTATAGAAAAGATAGAAGAAAAAAGATGCTGGTATCAGTGCAGAGAAAAAGAACACTTGTGCATTGTAGATGGGATTATAAATTGGTACAGCCACTATGGAAGATCCTCAAAAAATTAAAAATAAAACTACCATATGATCCCGCAATTCCACTTCTGAGAATACATCCAAAGGAAATGAGAACACTAATTCAAAAAAATATCTGCACCTCCATGTTCATAGCAACATTATTTACAATAGCCCAAACATGGAACCAACTCTTAGTGTCCATCAGTCCATGCATAGAGGTGCCTGGGTGGCTCAGTTGGTTAAACAACTGCCTTCAGCTCAGGTTATAATCTCAGGGTCCTGGGGTCCAGACCCACGTTGGGCTCCCTGCTCAGTGGGGACCCTGCTTCTACCTCTCCCTCTGTGGCTCTCCCTGCTTGTGCTGTCTCTCTCAAATGAATAAATTAAATCTTTAAAATTGATGAATGGATAAAGAAGTTGTGAGATTATATATCTATTCATATATATATATTCCATTATATATAATATATATAATTCAATTACTTATAATATAATATATAATGGAATATATATACATATATATAATGGAATATATATACATATATATGATGGAATATTGAATAAAGTATTAAAATGAATAGCTCACTTCTCTGACTACCTAATGCATTCTGAAATATCAATATACAATGGAATATTATTCAACCATAAAAAAGAGAATATCCTATCATTTGTGACAATATAAGTGGACCTTAAAGGCGTTATGCTAAGTGAAATAAGTCAGATTGAAAAAGACAAATATGGGATGCCTAGGTGGCTCAGTCAGTTAAGCATCTGCCTTCAGCTCAGGTTATGATCCTGGAGTCCCAGATGGAGTCCCACATCATACTTCCTGCTCAGTGGGGAGTCTGCATCTCCCTGTGCCCCTCACCCTGCTCTTGTGCTCTCTCTCTCATTTTCTCTCTCTTTCAAATAAATAAATAAAATCTTTAAAAAAAATTAATTAACAGAGGTGGAAGAAAGGGAAGGGGAATTGGAGGTAGGTGGTCAAAATGTACAAATTTCTAATTATAAGATACACAACTACTAGGGATATGATGTACATGATGACTCTAGTTAATCCTGCTACATGGTACATGGGAAGAGTATGTCTAAGAAATCTCATCTCAAGGGGAATTTTTCATTTTTTTTCTTTTCTTTATATTGAATCTATATGAAATGATGGATGTTAGCTGAATATATTATGATAATCATTTCAAAATATATGTAAATCAAACTATCATGCTGTACACCTTAATTATTGAAATTATGAACGTAAATTATTTCTCAGTAAAACTGAAAAATAAATAAATAAAACTATGTTAATTTTCTTAAAAATATGTATATTGGCCAAAAGAGGTTCATAAGCAAAATACTGTAACTATTTATCCATGCATTCATTTTTTCAACAAATATATTAAAAGTTTAGTGAGTATCAGAAACTTGTTTCTATTGAAGCACAAGAAAAAAGGTGAGATTTAGTTGTAACATTAAAGATTACAACTAAACCTGCAATGACACAGCTTGACTATAAGGATTCTTAACTGTCACAATGGATTCCTTGTGGAAAATCAGTATTTTATAGCTTCCTGAAAAATATTATGCTTACTATTTTGCCTAAGTATAATATTTAAGCATGAATCTGTCACCTGGATGAGGACAGACAATATGTCATGTCCAGGGAATGAATCTCAATGTGGGGCATTCCAGACTATGAAATTGAAACTTATATGGCATAAAATTGGTCTCACAAATTTAAGAGCAGGTAAAAATGCAAGTCTCCAACATTTTTCCTAAAATGTGCTAAATCTCATAAAACAATAAATACAAAATTGTTTTTATACTATTCATAGATATTTAGTAATATAAGAATGAAAGATGTTTAATATTTTAGTACATTTGGGTTGAGACATTCTTATTGAAAAATGATTTTGACTTTTGGGAAGATATTCTAAATATTCAAGAGCTTGTGTGTGTGTGTGTGTGTGTGTGTGTGTTATTCCATCACAAAAACCTTAAAAAAAGTCCAGTGAACACTGAAATTTAGCAAGCACATATACAATATTAATTTTCAAGAACTTATTCTTTCCTTTTTAAATATATTTACTGGATATATTTATTTAGAATTACCTGCTATGTTAATAATAAAACTTTAACTCATGAATTAATTTAAGACCACTTTAGACCCACTCTGACTTTTACATTGATTGAAAACACACAAAAAGTGTAAATTAAACCCTTAGGAAAATTTAAAAAGTTGTCCAGTGATATATATTACACATACACACATACACCACAAAAATTTAAAAGTCTATAAAGATCTTAGCTCTTTTATTTCTCCAGAACAGGATTCTCTAGGGCATCTGGGTGGCTCAGTTGGTAAAGTGACTGCTTTGGCTCAGGTCATGATCCCGGTGTCCTGGGACTGAGTCCCACTTCAGGCTCCCCCAGTTCTGCGGGGAGCCTGATTCTCCCTCTCCCTCTGCCTGCTACTTCCCCTACTCGTGCTCTCTCTCTCTGTGTCAAATAAATAAATTAAATAAAAAAGGAAGAAAGGGATTCTCTAGTGTCTTCTATGCTTTTTTCAAGCAAGCTAGTGACTTTAAAATCATTATTCTGAATTCTAGTTTGAAAATATTACTTCTGTCCATACTGAATGGGTCCTAGAGGTCACTCCTGCCACTTGTTCTCTCTTTTGAGGTGAGTTTTTCTGTCTTGTCATTGCATACAGAGAAGAATAGATGAATGAGAACAAAATACTAGAATGGCAGCAATGATCCCAGAGAAAATACACTAAACAAATCATATGAGATCCAAAATATAAATAAATAAATAAATAAATAAATAAATGGAATAAATAAATGGAATAAATAAATAAATAAATAGAATCAAACAGATGGACAGAACAGAGTATATACACTGGATCCTTGTGTGTATTTTCATCTGCTTGCTGGAAAACTCAATCCCAAAATTGTCAAAAAAGAAAAAATTACATATGTACAAAGATAAAATTAAGTAAAATGAAAGTACAGAATGTAACTGCCATAATGAAAACTAATAGTGAAAAAGTAAAAATAAAGAAAGAAGGAATATAAGCAGACAGGTGAACAAAACAGATCAATACACTTTATCCTAGTGCATTTTAGTTTCTTAGAAGAAAATACAACTCTAAATCGCAAAGAAAGAAAAAATATATATATACAAAAATAAAATTAAATATATTGAAAGGATAGAATATAATTGTAACGGTGAAAAGTAAGAAAAAAAAAACCTTCAACAAAACAAAAGGTACAGCATGCTTTCTTGATCAAAATTCTTCACAGTGTAGAGATAGAAGGTACATACCTCAATAACGTAAAAACCATCTATGAAAAGCCCACAACAAATATCACTTTCAACGCAGAAAAACTGAGAGCTTTTCCCCTAAGGTCAGGAACACGACAGGGATGTCCACTCTCACCACTGCTGTTCAACATGAGATTAGAAGTCCTAGCCTCAGCAATCAGACAACAAAAAGAAAGAAAAGGCATCTGAATCATCAAAGAAAAAGTCAAACTCTCATTCTTTGCAGGTGACATGATACTCTATGTGGAAAACCCAAAAGACTCCACCCCCAAATTGCTAGAACTCATACAGGAATTCGACAAAGTGGCAGGATATAGAATCAATGTGCAGAAATCAGTAGCATTTCTATACACCAACAAGACAGAAGAAAGAGAAATCAAGGAGTCGAGCCCATTTACAACTGTACCCAAAACAATAAGATACCTAGGAATAAACCTAGCCAAAGAGGCAAAGGATTCGTATTCAGAAAACTATAGAACACTCATGGAAGAAATTGAGGAAGACACAAAGAAACGGAAAAACGTTCCATGCTCATGGACTGGAAGAACCAATATTGTTAAAATGCCTATGCTACTATCTAGGGCAATCTATACATTCAATGTAATCCCTATCAAAATACCATCAACTTTTTTTTCACAGAGCTAGAACAAATAATCCTAAAATTTGTATGGAACCAGAAAAGACCCCAAATAGCCAAAGGATTCTTGGCTGGGGGGTGGAGGAGGAGAAAGAACCCAAAGCTGATGGGATCACAGTTCTGGACTTCAAGCTCTATTACAAAGCTGCAATCATCAAGACAGCATGGTACTGGCACAGAAACAGACACATAGATCAATGGAGCAGAATAGAGAACCCAGAAACAGGCACTCAACCCTATGGTCGACTAATCTTGGACAGAGCAGGAAAAATATCCAGTGGGAAAATGATAGTCTCTTCAACAAATGGTGTTGGGAAAATTGGACAGCCACATGCAGAAGAATCAAACTGGACCATTTCCTTACACCACACACAAAAATAGACTCAAAGTGGGTGAAAGACTTAAATGTGAGACAGGAACCCATCAATGTCCTAGAGGGGAACACAAGCAGCAATCTCAGTGACTTTGGCCACAGCAACTCCTTGCTAGACATGTCTCCAAAGGCAAGGGAAACAAAGGCACAAGTGAACTGCTGGGACTTCATCAAGATCAAAAGCTTTTGCACAGCAAAGGAAACAGTCGACAAAACCAAAAGACACCTGACAGGATGAGAGAGGATATTTGCAAATGCCTTATCAGATAAAGGGCTAATATCCAAAATCTATAAAAGAACTTAATCAAACTCAACACCCAAAGAACAAATAATCCAATCAAGAAATTGGCAGAAGACAGGAACAGACATTTCTCCAAAGAAGACACACAAATGGCCAACAGACACATGAAAAAATGCTCAACATCACTTGGCCTCAGGGAAATACAAATCAAAACCACAATGAGATACCATCTGACACCAGTCGGAATGGCTAAAATTTACAAGTCAGGAAACGACAGATGTTGGCGAAGATGTGGAGAAAGGGGAATCCTCATACATTGTTGGTGGGAATGCAAGCTGGTGCAGCCACTCTGGAAAACAGTATGGAGGTTCCTCAAAAAGTTGAAAATAGAGCTACCCTATGCCCCAGCAACTGCACTACTACATATCTACCTCAAAGGTGCAAATGTAGTGATTCGAAGGGGCATGTGCACCCCAATGTTTATAGCAGCAATGTCCACAATAGCCAAACTATAGAAAGAGCCCAAATGTGCACCAACAGATGGATGGATAAAGAAGATGTGGTGGAATACTACTCAGCCGTCAAAAAGAAAGCTTGCCATTTGCAATGATGTGGATGGAGCTAGAGGGTATTATGCTAACTTAAGTAAGTCAATCAGAGAAATACAATTATCATATGATCTCACTCATATGTAGAATTTAAGAAATAAAATGGAGGATCCTAGGGGAAGACAGGAAAACAATAAAACAAGATGAAATCAGAGACGAAGACAAACCATAGAAGTCTTTATCTGGGGAAACAACATGAAACAATTTTTGGAGTGGGAGGAGGGTGTGGCTGGGTGATGGACACTTGGGAGGGTATGTGCTACGTTGAGCATTATGAGTTGTATAAGACTTACGAATCATAAACCAGTACCCCTGAAACAAATAATACCTCATATGTTAATTAAAAAAATGAAAACAAATCTATTTTGTCTGATATGAGTATTGCTTCTCCAGTTTTTTTTTTTTAATTTCCATTTCCATGGAATATCTTTTTCATCCTCTCAATTTCAGTCTATGTGTCTTCCTATCTGTAGTGAGTCTCTTTTAGGTAGCTAACCATGCATCTTGTTTTTGTTTTTGTTTTTGTTTTTAATCCATACAGACACCATATTATTTTTTAGCCATTTAGTCCATTTACATTTAAAGTAATTATTGATATGTATGTACTTATTGCCATTTTAATTGCTTTCTGTTTGTTTTTTGGGTTCATCTCTGTTCCTTTCTTCTTTTCTTGAACTCTTCCCTTGTTGTTCAGTGGTTTACTCTAGTATTGTGTTAAGTATTTAGTATTGAATTCATTTCTCTTTCTTTTGTGTGTGTCTATTGTAGGCTTTTGGTCTGTGGTTACCATTAAGCATATATATGTTAGTATGTGTGTATATATATATAATATATATATCTATATATATTATATATATATATTGCAATTTATTTTTAGTTGATAGTCACTTGTTCATGTATACTCTAAAAGCACTACATTTTTATCCTTCCTCCTCATGTTTTATATTTTTGATTTCATATTTTACATACTTTTATTTTGTGTATCCCTTAACTACTTATTGTAGTTACAGTTGATTTTACTATTTTTTATCTTTTAACCTTCATATTAGCTTTTAAATTGTGTGATTCATTGTCTTTATTACATATTTGCCTTTACCATTGGGACTTTTACTTTCATATATTTAAAAAAAATTCTGGTTATGGTCTTTTGTTTTCTCATTAAGAAAGACCATTTAACATTTCTTGTAAGGCTAATTCTCTATGACAGGAGAATTTCTGCTAGCCTTCCCCCTGAAAGCCCTCTCATCCCATATTAACTCAGTGGTTCCTATCTCTCCTTCTTATCTTTTCTTCTTTTTTTTCTCTTTTCCACCTTCTCAGAAATAAAGAAATGTCTCATTTTTTCTCCTTCCTAGCAGTACAGCCTTAGTTCCTTTGAACATCTAAGTTCTCTCAATCCCTCACTATGTCATGTGGTTTATCAAGGTATATTTCTCTAAAACAGATAGCTCCTACTCTAAGGAGAAGTTCTGGCCAGTCTCTTTGGTGATTGCATTTCTATCTCATTACCAAAGGTCAGATACAGATCAGTTACAAGGATGCAATGATGATGAATTTAAATGCTGGACAAAACAATTTCTTTTCATGTAATGATAGGCAGGGCAGGTCATGAGTGGAATTAAATTCCAATCTGCCTGAGGTAGAGAACATTTGTAACTTATCCACTAATGTATCATTAGTGCTTAGCCCAGAGCCTGGCACATAGTAGTCACTAAATGTTTTTGGATTTTGAATAAATATTAATGAGTTTACAAGTTCCATGACACAAACATTTGATCTAATTAAGTCATTGGAATAAATGGTCAGTTCAAGGAAAACAGTTAATCCACTTTACAAAAAGAAATGGCCAGTTTATTAAACACGATCAGTTGTTAGCAGTCCTGAGACAGCTATTGCACAATTCCACAATTGTCTAAACAGTAGAAAAAACACTACTGAATAATCCTTTTCATTTCACTTTAAAAAAAAGAGGCTAAATATTTATAATGTTAATTCTTACTTCGCAAAATTGTATAGGCAGAAATAAAGCCATAGATAATCATTTTTGCCTATGTGTACTCCAATAAAAGACATACCATTAGTTCAGGTTCAGAATTAATATTATAAGGTTAAATAAGTGTACATATTACTTGGAAATTTATAATTGAAGTATTGAATTAAAGCAAACGGGCACATGACAAAAAGCTTTAATACTGTTAACACTGCTTATTCAGAATTATGTAGAATGGCAAAGGCCTAATGTGTTTCAACAATTTGTAAATCCAGAACGATGTCAACATTAGCAAAGATGTAGGAGTGATTTCTTCTCATTCCAGGATGAAAAGAATACCTTCACTGTTAACAGTAGTAAATTAAATCATCAACATATATGACATACATTAAAAAAAAAAAGCAACAACAGAGCAAGAGTTTTAACTGCACAGTCACAGTTACATAAAAACAATAACAGGAATGGTTTCAGAGGATTGTGTCATTTAAAAAAAATACTTTGTCATTTAAACTTACACGTATGTTAGAAATATTTTACTTTTGGGAGCCCTGTAACCAATGTTTTCATATTTTATTCTATTTCAGTTTTTCTTCTCATGGATGGTGTTTACATTTTTTAAATTCAGAGTCAAAGTAACAACTCCAATGACTTAATATGTTGTTAACAGACAATTATATATTATTACATAATGTATTTTGGTTTCTAATATTCTACAGGGCAAATTTAATGACTGTTAGTAAGAGACAGTGATAGAAAATCTAGATACTGTTTCAGAACATAAATCTACAAGTTAAATACTCATGAAAACACTTAGAGCTTATTAATGGGTTCCCTCATAAAACAGTCCTTTTAAGTCTTTATTCATCTCTCCTATTTTACAGACTTCAAAACTGGGAAGGCACATGACTTTCTTTTGTTTTTGTCTTTGTTTTTCAGTAGCCCCAAATGTATCTCAGACAACACAGCAATTTCAACTAAAACATGAGCGTATTCTGCAATGTGAATAAACTCAGATTGTTAAGCAGCTCCAATTACAAAAATTCCCACTTTGCTATTCTTCTCAGGGATAGCAAGAGTTGCTAGCATTTCAATTTGAAAAAAAGGAAAAAAAAACACATAAGGGGAATGAGAATTAATCCATCCTGTTTTTAAAAGTCTGGTGTGGTGAAAAGGAAAAAAAAAAAAGCTTTGATTTGTTGAGTGAATCATTTTTATAAATCTTTTGAATGACTGAAATCCAAATATACAATATATTCATTTTCATGTGTCATTTGTAGGAACTTATAATTTCATAAATTGAAATAATCACGAATATGATGCAAAATGGGTGATTTAATTTTTTTAATTATGCAGTCAAATGCTCTACCACTGAGCTATACCCCCAATTTTTTTAATTATGAATGTCTCTCCCACTCCCTGCTTTGCTTCACATCAATTATAGATCCACGGAGACTGTTGATTTTGCTTGGATTATTTATGGCAACATAGTCTGTTTCTGACTTCCTTTGGTGAAAGGTCTCCAAGGAAAATTTTTTGCAGTTCTAAAAATTTCTGTATTATCCATTTCATTTTTCTAATATTAACACTTTAGTTGTGTTCATACTATACGTAGCTAAAATTCAATTATTTCAAAGTAGGATAATGCTGTTATACACACACACATATACACACACACACACACACATATAAAACAATATTGATGAAGGAAATAATATGTATATATTTATTTACTTACTGGTGTGCTTTGTTTTCTTAGCCTACTCAAGGCACATGTCTTGAGCAAGCAACTTTGTTCTAGTTATGCTACACAAACAGCTTGGGGAGTTGCAGTCAGTAGAAGGGAGATAATGTGAAATGCGTTCCAGCAAGTTGAAAGAGTTCAAGCAACCTCCAAAGGTACCTCCTAGGATGTAATTTATATGCATAAAAAATCCACCCCATTTTTCTTAAAAATCAAAATGTGCCTTTTATCCCTCAACATATTTTTAGTTGTTATTTATTATCATAGATGTTGGAAAATGAAACACTTATTCATACTACCATTTTCTCAGAAGTATATTTTTTCAAGATATCCTGACAACTTTGCTTACTCAAACTCTAAATGATTCCAAAGTTTTTGTCACCAACTTGAAAAATTTCAAATTAACACTCCTAAATTTGCCCCCTGATATCTCTAATTAATCCCCCAACCTTACTAAAACCATTTTACCTAAATTGGTCTTCTGTACTGATAGTCTTCAACATTTGTGGGGTGGAACAACAAAAATTATTTTGTTTTTCCTTCCATAGAAATTTCTTGAAGTCATTATTTGTCTTGAGTGTTTTTCTTCTTCAAAATGTTAGATACATTTTGCTACTTTTTTTTTTTTTTTTTTTTTTTTGAGAGAGAGGGAAAGAGTGTGTACACAAGTCGGGGGAGGGCAGAGAGAAAGATAGAGAAAATCCTAAGTAGATTCCACACTCAGCCATCACAGAACCCAATATGCGCTCATTTTAGGATTCTGAGATCATGGCCTGGGCTGAAATCAAGAGTCCCATATTCAGCTGACTGAGCCATCCAGGAACCCCCATTTTGCTATATGTTTACACCCAGAGTATCTGTGCTACATTTAATAGAAGAAATTTCATTATTCCTTTGCTCTCAATATTATTGAATTACATATAGATCGATCTTACATCCTTATACTGAAAGTGCTGGTTAATGCATCTTCCTAATGAGGTGGTTTAATCTTAAATATAATTTTCTTTTCCTTATTTTCTATAATTGATTAAAAGTTTAAGTGTATTTCTTGCCTATATGTATACACATATTAAATAAATATACTATCTTTTATTTATTCAACTAATATCTGTTAATGGTTAGCTGCTGATGCACAGTAGAAGAGATGCCACTGTTCTAGGCATTAAGAAATATCTCAAAATTGTTTTGTCTATGATAGTTTCTAATCATTCTTAAAATTTCAGATAATTACCACATTGTATCATTGCAAATGAATTTATTAATCTTATGCATAATGGATGCTTAAATAGCAAATGTAAATTCCATATAACCTAATGCTCACTTACAGGCATTCATAATGTGCTCGTTAGTTATATTTGCAGTGAATATGAAAGGGAATAACTTCCCACTGGGTCCCATGAGTTGAGAAAGTATGCAAGTTTTACCAAGGGATGTTAAAGAGAAATTGCCTTTTCTTTGCAGTGCAAAAATTGGAAAATACAGATATGTGGCTCTTTTGTCCTGTTGTAACATTTTCAATTGGTACTGAAATATATCGGATTTGGAGAGAAGAACTTAACTTCTTAAAAATTTAAAAATGTATCCTAAAAATATGCAATTAAATTCTTTCATCTTGAGTTGCTCACTAGAACTTGGCAAACCTTGGTTGCAGATGGTTTATCTTCTTGCCTTAAGAAATAGTTTTTTGAAAAGGATGATTGAGAACAATTACAGATAAAATATTTTTCATGCAAAGAATTCCAACATCATAAAAATTAAATCAAAATGTAAATTGTTAGTCATTGTATGTTGGCTCATTTACTATACTCTAGACAACAAGTCTTCTATTGAAAAAAGTATTGAAATGAAAAGTTCACTTCACTGGCTATCTAATCTATTCTGCAATATCAATTCCATCTTATGCAAGCTAGAACTCAAGTGAAAAATAAAATGATACAAACAATACTTCAAAAATGGAATTGTGTGGTACTACTCAAGTAGGCATATATGTCTCTCTGTGTGTGCATTATATATATATATATATATATATATATATATATATGGAGAGAGAGAGAGAGAGAGAGATTCTCTTTTATATTACACTGTAACCCAGCAAGTTCTGAATATAGCTCTTACAACGGAGAGAAATAGGAGATAAAAGACACAAATCTAAAACAATGAATGTTCACATAAAGCTCAAGGCGAAAACATTGCGGACCTGGTACATTTTTATGAAAGTGTATGTCTGATAATTGAATACTAAATTTCAGGCTAATTCAAAATATCTAGTTTATAGATTTTTTCTTATTTTGTTAATTTGAATTCGGTTAATTAACATATATTGTATTATTGGTTTCAAGGTAGAGGTCAGTGATTCATCAGTCTTATATAATACCCAGTGCTCATTACATCACATGCCTTCCTTAAATGTCCATCACACAGTTATTTACCTCATCCCACTATCCGTCCCCCCTCCAGCAACCCTGAGTTTTTTTTCCTATGATTAATAGTCTCTTACAGTTAGTCTACCTCTCTGATTTCATCTTGTTTTATTGTTTTCCTGTCTTCCCCTAGGATCCTCCATTTTATTTCTTAAATTCTACATATGAGTGAGATCATATGATAATTGTATTTCTCTGATTGACTTACTTAAGTTAGCATAATACCCTCTAGCTCCATCCACATCATTGCAAATGGCAAGCTTTCTTTTTGACGGCTGAGTAGTATTCCACCACATCTTCTTTATCCATCCATCTGTTGGTGCACATTTGGGCTCTTTCTATAGTTTGGCTATTGTGGACATTGCTGCTATAAACATTGGGGTGCACATGCCCCTTCGAATCACTACATTTGCACCTTTGAGGTAGATATGTAGTAGTGCAGTTGCTGGGGCATAGGGTAGCTCTATTTTCAACTTTTTGAGGAACCTCCATACTGTTTTCCAGAGTGGCTGCACCAGCTTGCATTCCCACCAACAATGTATGAGGATTCCCCTTTCTCCACATCTTCGCCAACATCTGTCGTTTCCTGACTTGTAAATTTTAGCCATTCCGACTGGTGTCAGATGGTATCTCATTGTGGTTTTGATTTGTATTTCCCTGAGGCCAAGTGATGTTGAGCATTTTTTCATGTGTCTGTTGGCCATTTGTGTGTCTTCTTTGGAGAAATGTCTGTTCCTGTCTTCTGCCAATTTCTTGATTGGATTATTTGTTCTTTGGGTGTTGAGTTTGATTAAGTTCTTTTATAGATTTTGGATATTAGCCCTTTATCTGATAAGGCATTTGCAAATATCCTCTCTCATCCTGTCAGGTGTCTTTTGGTTTTGTCGACTGTTTCCTTTGCTGTGCAAAAGCTTTTGATCTTGATGAAGTCCCAGCAGTTCACTTGTGCCTTTGTTTCCCTTGCCTTTGGAGACATGTCTAGCAAGGAGTTGCTGTGGCCAAAGTCACTGAGATTGCTGCTTGTGTTCCCCTCTAGGACATTGATGGGTTCCTGTCTCACATTTAAGTCTTTCACCCACTTTGAGTCTATTTTTGTGTGTGGTGTAAGGAAATGGTCCAGTTTGATTCTTCTGCATGTGGCTGTCCAATTTTCCCAACACCATTTGTTGAAGAGACTATCATTTTCCCACTGGATATTTTTCCTGCTCTGTCCAAGATTAGTCGACCATAGGGTTGAGTGCCTGTTTCTGGGTTCTCTATTCTGCTCCATTGATCTATGTGTCTGTTTCTGTGCCAGTACCATGCTGTCTTGATGATTGCAGCTTTGTAATAGAGCTTGAAGTCCAGAACTGTGATCCCATCAGCTTTGGGTTCTTTCTCCTCCTCCACCCCCCAGCCAAGAATCCTTTGGCTATTTGGGGTCTTTTCTGGTTCCATACAAATTTTAGGATTATTTGTTCTAGCTCTGTGAAAAAAAAGTTGATGGTATTTTGATAGGGATTACATTGAATGTATAGATTGCCCTAGATAGTAGCATAGGCATTTTAACAATATTGGTTCTTCCAGTCCATGAGCATGGAACGTTTTTCCGTTTCTTTGTGTCTTCCTCAATTTCTTCCATGAGTGTTCTATAGTTTTCTGAATACGAATCCTTTGCCTCTTTGGCTAGGTTTATTCCTAGGTATCTTATTGTTTTGGGTACAGTTGTAAATGGGCTCGACTCCTTGATTTCTCTTTCTTCTGTCTTGTTGGTGTATAGAAATGCTACTGATTTCTGCACATTGATTCTATATCCTGCCACTTTGTCGAATTCCTGTATGAGTTCTAGCAATTTGGGGGTGGAGTCTTTTGGGTTTTCCACATAGAGTATCATGTCACCTGCAAAGAATGAGAGTTTGACTTTTTCTTTGATGATTCAGATGCCTTTTCTTTCTTTTTGTTGTCTGATTGCTGAGGCTAGGACTTCTAATCTCATGTTGAACAGCAGTGGTGAGAGTGGACATCCCTGTCGTGTTCCTGACCTTAGGGGAAAAGCTCTCAGTTTTTCTGCGTTGAAAGTGATATTTGTTGTGGGCTTTTCATAGATGGTTTTTACGTTATTGAGGTATGTACCTTCTATCCCTACACTGTGAAGAATTTTGATCAAGAAAGCATGCTGTAGTTTGTCAAATGCTTTTTCAGCATCTATTGAGAGTATCATATGGTTCTTGTCCCTTCCTTTATTACTGTAGTGTAATACAGTCACACTGATTGATTTGCAGATATTGAACCAACCTTGTAACCCAGGAATAAAACCCACTTGATCCTGGTGAATAATCCTTTTAATGTACTGTTGGATCCTATTAGCTAGTACTTTGGTGAGAGTTTTGCATTTATGTTCATCTGGGATATTGGTCTGTAATTCTCCTATTTGATGGGGAATGTGTCTGGTTTCAGAGATCAAATTTAATGCTGGCCTCATAAAATGAGATTGGAATTTCTCCTCCCATTTCCCATTTATATATTTTTGGAGCAGTTTCAATAGAATATGTATTAATTCTTCTTTAAAGGTTTGGTAGAATTTCCCTAGGAAGCCATATGGCCCCAGGCTCTTGTTTGTTGGGATACTTTTGATTACTGCTTCAATTTCCTTGATGGTTATGGGTCTGTTCAGGTTTTCTATTTCTTCTTAGTTCAGTTTTGGTAGTTTGTAAGTCTCTAGGAAGGCATCCATTTCTTCTAGATATTCTAATTTATTGGCATATTGTTGTTCATAATATGTTCCTATAATTGTTTGTATTTCTTTGGTATTGGTTGTGATCTCTCCTCTTTCACTGATGATTTTATTAATTTAATTTCTTTCTCTTTTCTTTTTGAAAAGTCTTGCCAGGGTTTTATCAATCTTATTAATCCCTTCAAAGAATGAGATCCTAGTTTTGTTACTCTGTTCTCCTGTTCTTCTGGTTTCTATTTCATTGCTTTTTCCTCTGATCTTTATTATTTCTCTTCCACTGGTTTTAGGCTTTATTTGCTATTCTTTCTCCAGCTCCTGCTCCTTTAGGTGTAAGGTTAGGTTGCATATTTTGAGACCTTTCTTGTTTCTTGAGAAAATCTTGTTGTATTATATACGTTCTTCATAGGACCAGCTTTGCTGCATCCCAAAGATTTCAACAGTTATGTTTTCATTTTCATTTGCTTCCATGAAATTTTTAAATTCTTCTTTAATTTCCTGGTTGACCCATTCATTCTTTAGTAGGATGTTCTTCAGCAGCCATGCATTTGAGTTTTTTCCAACTTTCCTCTTTTGGTTAAGTTCTAGTTTCAAAGAATTGTCATCCAAAAATATGCAGAAAATGATCCCAAACTTTTGGAACTTGTGACCTGATTTGTGACCCAGGATGTGATCTATTTTGAAGAACGTTCCATTTGCACTAGAGAAGATTATGTATTCTGTTTCTTTGGGATGGAATGTTCTGAATATATCTGTGAAGTCCATCTGGTCCAGTGTGTTATTTGAAGTTCTTCTTTCCTTGTTGATCTTTTGCTTAGATGATCTGTCCATTTCAGTGAGGTGGGCGTTAAAGTTCCCTACTATTATTGTATTTTTGTTGATGTGTTGCTTTGATTTTGTTATTAATTGACTTATATAATTGGCTGTTCCCATGTTAGGGGCATAAATATTTACAATTGTTAGATCTTCTTTTGGATAGACCCTTTAAGTATGATATGATTAAGTATGATTCCTCATCCTTTATTATAGTCTTTGGTTTAAAATCTGATTTGTCTGATATAAGGATTGCCATCCCAGCTTTCATTTGATGTCCATTAGCATGATAAATGGTTTTCCACTCCCTCACCTTAAGACTAGAGGTGTCTTTGGGTCTAAAATGAGTCTTTTGCAGACAGCATATCAACGGGTCTTGTTTTGTTGTTGTTGTTGTTTGTTTTTTTGTTTGTTTGTTTTTTAAATCCAATCTGATACCCAGTGTCCTTTGATTGGAGCATTTAGCCCATTTACATTCAGGGTAACTATTGAAAGATATGAATTTAGTACCATTGTATTGCCTGTAAGGTGACTGTTACTGTATCTTGTCTCTGTTCCTTCGTGTTCTATGCTACTTTTAGGTTCTCCCTTTGCTTAGAAGACCCCTTTCAATATTTCTTGTAGAGCTGGTTTGGTGATTGCATATTCTTTTAGTTTCTGTTTGTCTGGAAACTTTTTATCTCTCCTTCTATTTTCAGTGACAGCGTACCTGGATTATAGTATTCTCAGCTGCATATTTTTCTCATTTAGTACCCTGAATATATCACTCCAGTCCTCTCTGTCCTGCCAGGTCTCTGTGGATAGGTCTACTGCCAATCTAATGTTTCTACCATTTTAGGTTATAGATCTCTTGTCCTGAGTTGCTTTCAGGATTTTCTTTTTGTCTTCAATATTAATAACCTTTTTGATTTCAACTTGGTTAGATTTTATTTCTCCAGAAAGAGATTCTCTAGTATCTCCTATGTATGTTTTTTTCAAGCTCAACTACTATCTTTATAATTATCATTCTGAAACCTAGTTCCAACATCTTACTAATGTCTACATTGATTAGCTCCCTAGCAGTCAGTATTGCCTCTTGTTCTTTTTTACTGAGGTGAGTTTTTCTATTTTGTCATTTTGTCCAGAAAAGAATAAATGAATGAGTGAACAAAATGCTATGAGTGTAATGACAACCCCAGAAAAATATACACTAAAAAAATCAGAAGAGACCTGAAACCAGGGGTAGGGAGGGGGGAAAAAGGGAAAAAAAACAAAAAGAGTATGATCAGGGTGGTGAATAGAACAGAGCCACACACTAGATTTTCGGTGTATTTTGGTCTATTGGAAGAAACTGCCTCCCAAAATTTTAAAGAAAGAAAAACTCATATATATACAAAAATAAAGGTAATACAATGAAGGGATGGAATATGACTGTAAAAATGAAAAAGAAGATTGTTATAAAAAGAACTAATAATAAGTTGGTTGAATAAAGAAGAAAAATTAGAAAAAAAAAAAAAGGAGAGAATATGATTAGGTAGTTGAATAGAACAAAGCCATAAACGAGAACTAGGGTATATTTTGGTCTGTTAGAAGAATCTGTATCTGTATCATATATATATATATATATATATATATATATATATATATATATGTGTGTGTGTGTGTGTGTGTGTGTTTAAATAAACATATGTGTGTGTGTATATATATATATATATATATAGTTTAATTACAATGAAGGTATAGAACATGACTGTAAAAATGAAAATTAAAAAAAAGATTTTAAAAAAGGAATTGATAAGAAGTTGGTTGAAAAAGGAAAGCAGAAAAATTTTTTAAAATAGTAAAAGAAGGGCACCTGGGTGGCTCAGTGGATTAAAGCCTCTGCCTTCAGCTCAGGTCATGATCCCAGGGTCCTGGGATCGAGCCCCACATCGGGCACTCTGCTAGGCAGGGAGCCTGCTTCCCTTCCTTCCTCTGCCTCTCTCTGCCTACTTGTGATCTCTCTCTCTGTCAAATAAATAAAATCTTTAAAAAAATAGTAAAAGAAAAACATAAAGAAAATTTTAAAAATTAACTTTAAAAGACTAAAGAATCATGGGGGAAAATCCATGAACTCTGTGCTGTATTCCCCTAGTACTGGAGATTTGCAGTGCTGGAGCTTTGCAGTTCGCATTGGTCATTAAACTTGGTCTTGTCTGGGTATTCTTGTTGATCTTCTGAGGGAGGAGCCGGTTGCATTGATTCTCAAATGATTTTGCTGGAGGCAGAATTGCACCACCTTTGCCAGGGGCCAGGCTAAGTAATCTGCTTGGGTTTGCCCTTGGTAGCTTTTGTTCTCTGAAGGGTTTACACAGTTTTAGAGGATGGGAATGAAAATGGCAGCCTCCCAATCTCTAGCCCTGGAGGAGCCAAGAGCTCAGGGCTCCACTCCTCAGTGCCTGTCAGAGAAAACCAGTTAGTTATTCTTGTCTCCCAGTCTCCGTCCACACTCCATGCTCACCTGGCCTGTGACTGAGTGTTTCTATCTCTGCTACGTGAGCCGGTTTAGAGTGTCCAAACCCAGCAGATTCCTGCAGTGGACTCCTGTGACCGGTTCCTATGCTGCTTCTCCCAGGGGAAGAAGAGGAGTCTTCCTGGATCTGCCACTTTTGGGGCCTCTGCTCTTCAAGCAGTGGTCTGACTGTGCCATGGATCATGGTTGATGGTAACTCCAAGCTGAGAATCCACTCCTGGGCTCAGTCTTCACAGCCAGCCTCCCTCTTCTGATATCTGGGAAATCTGCCGCACTCAGGCACCCCCAGTCTTTCTTTGACCCTGAGGGTACTGAGACTACACTGCCCCAGCAAGGGTTCCATTACACTGCATAGCCTCCAGAGAGATGTCCCTCACTGGAGCAAACTTCCAAAAGTTCCAATTTTGTGCTCTGCTGCTCTATCACTTGGCAGTAGCTGGCTGACATAAGCTCTCTCTCCCCACAGTCTATCTTCCTGTATATTGCTTCAGAGTCACTTCTCCATACCTCCTACCTTCCGGAAAATGGTCATTCTTCTGTTCATAGAGTTGCTGTTATTCCTTCCTTCAATCTCCTGTTGAGTTTGTAAGGTGTCCACAATGGTTTGATAACTATCTAGCTGAATTCCTGGGACCAGATGAAATTTAGATCTCCTACTCCTCCACCATCTTGAAGCCTGCTCCCCAGACAAATAAATTTTAAAACAAAGACTATACAGCAAAAGACAAAGAAGGAGATTACATAATGATAAAGGGGAAAATTCAAGAAGAGTATATAACGTTTGTAAATATTTATGCACCCAATATAGAAGCAGATAATTATATAAAGTAAATATTAACAAAGTAATTTAGGTCAACAGAAGTCTCTTGGACTTATGAGTTGCGAGGGGTATTAGTTTAAACTCTGGCTCCCACATTTTGTGGAAGTCTAAATCTCTCTGCAATAAATTCATAAGTTCTGGGGGTGGTCTAATGATCACATCTGTCCTCAAGTACCAAATGTTTTTGTACCAACCAAAAACACATGAAAAACTAGTCCTGCCCATGGTTTCCACAAATGGAAACAATCCATTCACTCAAAGTATTCCCAAAGTTGTATAATTTACTGAATATTTGGAATCAGAAGAAATGCTTATATTACAAAAATGTGAAAAAAAAAAAACAGTGGCGACAACAATAGTGACAGAAATGGCTTTCTTGCTTGGTTCTGAAATCTACACTCCAGGTCTTACATCCCTAATCAATTCTGTTACTTTTTTCAGCCTCTTTGGGACATGAGTCTTAGCCCTGCTTTTTTTAATCTTTCTCTATCATTCAATCATCCATGTATTTATTCATCAATTTCGGAATGTTTTCTGGGAAGAAGACATGTGACCAGCAACAAAGTAGTTGCTAAAGATACAAAAGTGAGTAAGACTCAGTCTCTGAAGATGCATAGCCTGCTGTGGAAATCACACACAATTATAAAGAAGTTGCAATAGAGAATAAGTGTTAGAATAGAGATTCAGCAAACACTGGGGACATATAAGATGAAGACATATTTGTTTCCAACTCATTAGTCTCAGGCAAAACAACCATTCTAGTTTGCTCAGGAATATTGGGTTTCAGAACTAAAAATCTTAGAAAACAAGAAAACTAAAATTTTGTGTCCTGGGAAACCCATCAGTCCCATGTGAACTGGGACTCTTGGTCACCCTAATTCTCAAGCAAGATCTGGGTTTCTATTACCTTCTGATAACCTTGACTGATGCTATTCATACTTTGGGGGACATTCAAGTTTCAACTCATTCATGATTTTCCCCACTTACAGCAGTGCACTTTTGGTTTTTGTATTCAGAACTTGATTTATGTTTGTTGCAGACAAATAAGGAAAGATATAAGTAGAGAGGATAATAATTGCAAAGGCATGGAGCTATAAGATATCTAAGAGTACAAACTTTTAGCTAGAAAATGCATAAGATCTAAGGATCTAATGTACAATATAGTGACTATAGTTAATTATATTATATTGTATAAGTGAAATGAACTTTATTAATAGATTAGAACCTAAGTGTTCTTGCCAGAAAGAGAGAGAAATATGTGAGGTGATAGGTGTATTAATTAATTAAATTATGGGGAATCCTTTCACAATGTATTATCATAATGCATAGTTTAAATATCTTACAATCATATTTGTCAATTATACTTTCATAAAACTGAAAAAGCCAAGTAATGAAACAACATAACATGTTCAAAGAATAAAAAGTAGCTTAGTATGGTTGGATACTATGTTCCTTTTGAAGATTAGTAGGAGATAGTTTTAAACAGGTGAGGCAGGAGCTAGACCATGAAGGACCTTGTATATCATGCAGTGGAGTCTGCATTGTATCCAGAAAAGCATAGGGAGATATTGAATGGTTTTAAACAGGGAACTTATATAGTAAGTTTTATTTTAGTCTAGAGGATTTGATTGGAAGATGAAAAGGAAATGTAGTAAGTTGACCAGAAGTTCACAAAGGCTTTGTCAAGAAAACTGGTGAGAAAGGCATTGTAATATTTGAAGTGAAAGAAGATGAAATTCTGAACTAAGAAATTGGTAGTACTGATGGAGAACAGATGGTACATTCTTTAGATAGCATATAGGAAAACTGCCATGAGTCCATGGTTTGTAGAATGTGAAGTTGGGAGCATCAAGAATCAGTATGAAGGTTAATCTAAGGAGGAGGGATGGCTGAGAAGTAGGAGACTCTGTTTCAACTGGTCCCCTAAAGTGTGCTAAATATCTACCAGAACACTCTGAACACCATGAAATCAGCATGACATATAAAATTATACACTTCTGGATCTCTGCGGGGGCAGAAGACATCAGTGAAGAGGGTGCACCTTGTGTGGATCATAGTTGATATATTCAGCTATACATCCCCTCAACCACCTCTTACCAAAAAGACTAGGAGGAGGAACACCAAACAGAGGAAAAATTCAGAGACTGTGCCCTCGTCCACAGAACTATTGGGTATGGAAATAAACAGTATGTTAGAAAGGGAATTCAGGGTAACAATTATCCAGGATAGGTTGGAGAAAACCATTAGTAACAACATAGAATCTCTAAGGACAGAACTGTGAGATGATCTGGCAGAAGTTAAAAATGCTATCGGTGAGACCCAATCTAATCTAAACACTCTAACAGCTAGGGTAACCAAGGAAGAAGATAGAAGTAGTGATCTAGAAGACAAACTGATAGAAAAGAAGGATCTGGAAGAGGCCTGGAACAAACAGCTTAGAAGCCATAAAAACAGAATTAGGGAAATAAACAATGCCATGAAACATTCCAACATCAGAATTATTAGAATCCTTGAGGAAGTGGGGAAAGACAGAAGACTAGAACATATAGTAAAACAAATTCTGGATTAAAATTTCCCTAATACCCAACTTTTGTATCAACATGGTCAGAACTGGTAGGGATTATGCTGAGTAAAATAAGTCAAGCAGAGAGAGTCAATTATATGGTTTCACTTATTTGTGGAGCATAACAAATAACATATAGGACATAGGGAGATGGAGAGGAGAAGAGAGTTGAGGGAAATTGGAAGGGGAGATGAACCATGAGAGACTATGGACTCTGAAAAACAATCTGAGGGTTTTGAAGGGGTGGGAGGTGGGAGGTTGGGTGAGCCTGGTGGTGGGTATTATGGAGGGCATGTATTGCATGGAGCACTGGGTGTGGTGCATAAACAGTGAATTTTGTTACACTGAAAAGAAATTAAAAAAAAAAAGAAAAAAAGAAAAAAATTCCCTAATCTGAGGAATGGAACATGTCTTCATGTCCTAGAGGCAGAAAGGACACCACTCCAAGATCAATGAGTTTAGAAAGACATCCAGACACTTAATTATGAAACTCATGAATCATAATTTCAGACAAGAGGTCTTAAGGGAAACTAGGGGGAAGAGATTCCCTAAGCAGAGAGAAAGGACCATCAGAATAATGTTAGACCTGTCCACAGAAACCTGTCAAGCCAGAAAGTGCTGGCAAGACATATTCAAGGCACTAAATGAGAAGAACATGCAGCTAAGAATACTTTATCGAGCAAGCCTGACATTCAAAATGAATGGAGAGATAAAGAGCTTCCAAAACTGGCAAGGTTTAAAAAGGTATGTGACCACTAAGCATGTACGACAAGAAATATTAAGGGGGGGGGGGTTCTATAAAAGAAGAAAGAACCCAAGAGTGACATTACAGAGACAATCTATAGAAACAAGGACTTCACAGGCAAGATGATGTCAATAAAAACTTATCTTTCAATAATCACTCTCAATTGTGAATGTCCTAAATGCTCCCATAAAATGACACAAGGTTGCAGACTGGATAAAATGACAGGACATGTACATATGCTGTCTACAAGAGACACACGTTGAACCTAAATATACACCCAGACTGAAAGTGAAGGGATGGAGAACCATCTTTCATGCCAACGGGACTCAAAAGAAAGCTGGGGTAGTGATTCTCATATCAGACAAATCAGATTTTAAGTTAAAGACTGCAGTCAGAGATACAGAAGGACACTACATCATTCTTTTTTTTAATTTTTTTATTTCTTATAAACATATAATATATTTTTATCCCCAGGGGTACAGGTCTGTGAATTGCCAGGTTTACACACTTCACAGCACTCACCATAGCACATACCCTCTCCAATGTCCATAACCCCAACACTACATCATTCTTAAAGGGTCTATCCACCAAGAAGATCAAATAATTATAAATATTTATGCCCCCAATATGGAACCAGCCAACTACATAAGCCTACTGTTAATCAAAGAAACAGTTATATCGATATGTATACATTAATAGTAGGGGATCTTAACACACCACTCTTGTAATAGATCATCCAAGCAGAAAAATCAATAAAGAAACACTTTGAATGACACATTGGACCAGATGGACTCATAGGTATATACAGAACATTCCACCCTAAAACAACAGAATACACATTCTTCTCAAGTGCACATGAAACTTTCTCCAGAACAGAACACATACTGGGTCATAAATCAGGGTTCAATCAATACCAAAAGAATGAGATTATTCCCGGTATATTCTCAGACCACAAGGCTTGAAACTGGAACTCAACCACAAGAAAAAGTTTGGAAGGAATTCAAACACTTAGAAGCTAAAGGCACGCTGCTCAAGAATGTTTGGATCAACCAGGAAATCAAAGAAGAACTTAAAACAATTCATGGAAACCAATGAGAATGAAGACAAATCATTCCAAAACCTATGGGATATGGCAAAGGCGGTCCTAAGGTGGAAATGCATAGCATTTCAAAAAATTGAAAAATCCCAAATACACCAATTCTCTTTATACCTTAAATAACTGGGAAAACAACAACAAATTAAGCCAACCCCACATATAAGAAGGGAAATAATCAAGATTAGAGCAGAGATCAATAAGTTAGAAACTGGAAATATAGTAGAACACATCAATGAAACTAGAAGTTGGTTCTTTGAAAGAATCAATGAGATCAATAAACCACTGGCCTAAAGAAAAGAGAGAGGATCCAAATTAATAAAATTATGAGTGAAAGGGGGAGATTATGACTAACACCAAGGAAATAGAAATAAGCATCAGAAATTATTAACAGTTATATCCCAATAAGTTAAGCAACCTAGAAGAAATGGATGTGTTCCTGAAAACCTATAAACTTCCAAGACTGAAACCGGAAGAAATTGAAACCTGAATAGACCAGTATCTAGAAATAAGATTGAAGCAGTGATCAAAAACCTCCCAAAAAACAAGAGCCCAGGACCTGATGGATTCCCTGGGGAATTCTACCAAACATTCAAAGACAAAATAATACCTATTGTTCTGAAGCTGTTTCAAAAAGTAGAAACAGAAGGAAAACTTCCAGACTCCTTCTATGAAGCTAGCATTACCCTGATCCCCAAACCAGGCAAAAAGCCCATCAAAAAGGAGAATTTCAGACCATTTTCCCTGATGAATATGGATATCAAGATTCTCAACAAGATCCTAGCTAACAGGATCCAACAGTACATTAAAAAGATTATCCACCATGACCAGGTGGGGTTTACCCCTGGGATGCAAGGGAGGTTTAACATTCGCAAATCAATCAATGTTATAGAACAAATCAATAAGAGAAGACAGAAGAACCACATGGTCTTCTCAATTGATGCAGAAAAAGCATTTGACAAGATACAGCATCTGTTCTTGATTAAAACTCTTCCTAAGTATAGGGATAGAGGGAACATTCCTCAACTTCATAAAATCTATCTATGAAAAACCCACAGCAAATGTCATTCTCAATGGGGAAAAGCTGACAGCCTTCTCTTTGAGATCAGGAACACGACAAGATCAGGAACAGTGGCCCACTCTTGCCACTGTTGTTCAACATAGTACTAGAAGTCCTAGCAACAGCAATCAGGAAACAAAAAGAAATACAAGGTATTCAAATTGGCAAAGAAGAAGTCAAACTCTCTCTCTTTGCAGATGACATGATACTTTATATAAGAAAAACCCAAAAGACTCCACCCCCAAACTACTAGAACTCATACAGCAATTCAGTAATGTGGCAGGATACAAAATCAATGCATGAAAATCAGTTGCTTTCTCATACACTATCAATGAAAATATAGAAAGGGAAATTAGAGAATCAATTATATTTACTGTAGCACCTAGAACCATAAGATACCTGACACTACAAAGGGCTCATACTCCACAAACTCAACATACACAAAACAGATAATCACATCAAAAAATGGGCAGAAGACATGACCAGACACTTCTCCAAAAAGACATATAAATGGCTAACAGACACATGAAAAAATGTTCATCATTAGCCATCAGGGAGATTCAAATCAAAACCACTTTGAGATATCACCTTATACCAGTTAGAATGGCAAAAATTAACAAGACAGGAAACAACAAATGTTGGAGAGGATGTGGAGAAAGGGGAACTCTCTTACACTGTTGGTGGGAATGCGAGTTGGTGCAGCTACTTTGGAGAACAGGGTGGAGATTCCTTAAGAAATTAAAAACAGAGCTACCCTACAACTCTGCAATTGCACTACTGGGTATTTACCCCAAAGATACAGATGTTGTGAAAAGAAGGGCCATCTGTACCCCAATATTCATAGCCGCAGTGGCCACAGTTGCCAAACTATGGAAAGGGCCAAATGCCCTTCAACAGATGAATGGATAAAGAAGATGTAGTCCATATACACAATGGAATATTATACCTCCATCAGAAAGGATGAATACCCAGCTTTTGCATCAACATGGATGGGACTGGAAGAGATTATTCTGAGTAGAATAAGTCAAGCAGAGGGAGTCAGTTATCATTTGGTTTCACTTGCTTGTGGAGCATAAGGAATAACGGAGGATTTTAGGAGAAGGAAAGGAAAAGTGAATTGGGAGAAATAGGATGGGGGAGACAAAGCATGAGAGACTAGACTCTGAGTAACAAACTGAGGGTTTTGGAAAGTAGGGGTGTGGGGAGTTGGGTGAGCCTGGTTGTGGGTATTAAGGAGGGCACATTTCCATGGGGCACTGGGTGTGTGCATAAACAATGAATTTTGGAACACTGAAAAAAATAAAATAAAATTTTTAAAAAATAAAGGTTAATCTAAGTCCCTAAGTGAGGTCTAAGAGTTAATGAAGGAAGAACAAATACAGATGATGAAATTAATAAGCAGGAAGGCGTTGACCCTTACAGAAGAGATGAAGAACAGATTAGAAGTGAGTATAGCTAGGGAAAAACTCAAAATAGATCAGAACACTCAGGGAAGGACCTAAAATACTGGTTAGATGTGTGATTTATCTTTGTGAGGAGGTATAACAATGGACATGTTGGTCTGGATTAAACGTACATGTTGGACATGAACAATTCTCTGGAATTGTCATTTTAGCAAATGGTGCTTTCCCTGTGTTCTTCTAAATCCACTGTTTATTCTATACTTAGAGTAGACAGTGATTCTTCATTTTTTATTGAAAGCAAGATATTATCACTAATATGAATACTTCCTACATAAACAACTTTATAGCAGGAAAATGGTCTACTACTCCTTCCATTGCTATCCATCTCGTTTGGTTCTGAGAGCAAAAGTAGAGTTCAGGGAACATTTGCTCATAAGGAAAGAGGTTTAAGGCTCACCATATTAGGAGGTCATAAACTGGAAAAAAAAAATTAATCCAAGTCCATAGTCAATGTAAGCTCAAATCCTTCAGTTTTTTCTTATGTCATACAGAGGGTAATTTAAAATAAGTAACTTTCAAAATATATACATATAATTTCCCTGTTGAGTCATTTTCTTAGATCTAGTCAAGATGGTCTCTTTTTTCAAAATAATTTAACTAAAACCTGAATTACTATCTTCTGTGTATTCTATACATTTTTGTGGTAATACTCATTAAAGATTAGCTTTCATTTACAAGTTTTCATTTTTTCAACTCAATTTTCCCAGTACATAAATTATTGCCTGGGAGTAAATGGAGTTGTTATTGCTTCCCCTTCTTAAAAACACATTAACTCCTTAGGACCACAAAGGTTTAGTTTTCAATATGTTGAAGCCATTGTTTTTCAAATGCTTCACCAGAGCACTCAAGTCACATGATTTTAGCATATTCCACTTAAATCTTATATTTGTGTAATCACTTTGTTTCAAGATGAATTCTCTTGAGAAGTCAAATCATTTGTTTCTGCTTGTTACAACTAGTTACTTCTTTAAGATAATAGCAGAGGTTTTTCAATTTAGATTGCTAAGGAATAATCTTTTTGTTTCTATTTCTTGCTTATTTGTTTTATTATGCATAAATAAGAGTTAATTTACTAGGAGAAATGTCACTACCTCTTATAGAGCAACTGTACCAATTGCTAAAATGATTGAGTGAAAAGCCACTTTCAACCTAGCCTATTCTGTGGAAGGATAGGACTGTATTTAAAATATTACAGTTTTTAGAAACTCTTCATAAGTTAATATTACATTTGAATTGGCATATTTGATGCTGAAAAGACACATCCTTACTATGTCTGACCTGAAATAAAAGCAGAACATTTTTTTTTTTTGGCAACAAATTTGGAAAATATTTTATAAACGTATTAAAGCAACTTTACAGAAAACTTTTTTTTTTTTTTAATGTTTAGGAGATAAGTATTTTTTTTTTCCCCATAAAGACTGAACAGGTCAGTAATCTGCTCCCCGGCCCCAGTGTTTCATGGAGGGACACAGATGCACATTTTACTGGCAGGTATCTTTTCTCACTAGGCGTAAGGTTTCTCTTTATATAAAACTGATGATGGTATAAATCTTTGTGAAAGGCAGATTAAAAATTGTCCCTCTTCAAAATGCTTTGGGTGTTGCATGACAGGCTAGAAAGAGGTTTTACATTCAACATCTTTACTGCAGTGTAATGAAACCTGCCACATAGTTCTGTTGACAATAATAAATGATTAATAATTTTGATAAAAGATTTCTTTCCAAAAATTAAATACTGTCTACAAATCCATAAATTCCATATAAATGTTAACATTTATCTTGACATATCAGGTACAATTCTATACCATAATCAAATCATTAGCAGAGCTCTACCATTTTTCATTCAGTAGAATGTCAGGGGAGTAGGACACAATGTTCAATAATGTCATGAATTTAATAAAATAAGAAATAAGAGAAGGACAAATCCTTGGTGATAATTTCCATTCCAAATGAAAATGCTTGTGATGGCTTTTTCTTTTTACATTTCCTTTCAGTATAATCTTTTGTCATATTTTTTTTCACAATTAAAAAATCTTAATTAAAAATAAACCCTGGAAATTGGAATTATAGACTGTTTTGTGTCAGTTATTTCTTCACTCCACTAACTCTTCAGCCCTGAAAATGTACATTTATTTAATTCAGCCCTGAAAATAACATTTTATTTAATATTTTAATATTTAAAAAGTATATTCATGTATGAAAATAAAATCACTTTGACCAGAATGACTTACTGAATTATCAAATTCCATTAATAAACAAAACCCAAAACAATGAAAGTTAAAAAGCACCAAAGATCAAAGAAAGAGCTAAGACTGAAATATATCAGTAATAACAAACTATAAAAATAAGGCTATTACACATCTGCTAACCACTGCTAAAAAGAAATAACAAAAAATGTCTGAGAAATTAGAGATGGTCTCTTCCGAGAGGCACTTTGCATTTTCCCTCTAGTACCTAATTCATGAGGGCAAATACTAAATCTGTCTTGATAGCAGTTGTGTCTAGCTTAGAACTTGGCACAAAGGAGGTACACAAAACAATATTGTTCAGTGAATGTTCTCTCATCTCACGATCATCAGCAATAGTCTAGATAAAGAACTTCATGTGTCATCTGCATTTAATCAACATCTGACTATTCCTTTTGCTGCTTTTAGTAATTGAAGCAATCCCTGTTCTAAAACTCAATAGCAAAGGACATCAAATAAGTTATTTTACTTCTCTCATACTTTCTTCTGTATAAAATGGAGATAATGATTTTGTGTGGTTGTAAACAGAAAAATACTGTAAAGAGAGCCCCTGGAACAGGACAAATAAATGCCTTTTCTACTATTATTACTAGTACTATTACAGTTACTCTTGTTGCTGATACTAAAATTACTATTTTTATCAGATTGCTATCAGAACACTGCCTCCTCAATATGTTTGAGGATCTTTAAGCACTTGATTTGTGATGTTGCTAACTTCAAATAAAAGAATCTCAATCATTAAATATATTGTGACCAAATTTTTCAAATTATTTTAAAGGTACCTATGTTTTCTCACTTTTGACTAGAGTACTGTTTGGAGCTCAATTGTGTCATTCTGTAATACATATTTGAAGCCCTCACCCCAGTATCTCAAAATGTGTATTTGGAGATGAGTCATTTTAAAGATATGATTAAATTAAGATGAGGCTTTTAGGGTGTTCTTGAAAGAAGAGGAAACTTGGAAACACAGAGACCCAAAGAAAAGACAGGACAGGAGGTCACTAAATTGAGGGAGCCATCAGCAATACAAGGAGAGAGGTCACCAGGACCTGCCTATACTGTCACTATGGACTTCTAGCCTAGAGAACTTAAGAAAATAAATTTCTGTTTAAGCCACCTTTTATGTGCCATTTACTTATGGCAACCCCAGCAAATTAACACAAATTATTGGACCTAGACTATATATATTTTTTTCAATAAATTTGTGCTATGTCCAACCACTTTATTAATTCTCTCTTTCTTTGTTTACACAGATTTCAAAATTTTAATCTCTTTAGGAAAAACTTAACCATATATAACTTTAGAAAACTATCCTGTATAATGTATTAAAATTTTTTTTTGTTTTAATTATTATTTATGGGACACCTGGTTGGTTCAGTCAGTTAAGTGTCTTGACTCTTGGTTTCAGCTCAGGTCATGATCTCAGGGTTGTGAGATCAAGCCCAGCATTGGGTTTCCCATTCAGTGCAGAGTCTGCTTGAGATTCTTTCCCTCTTCCTCTCCTTCCCCTTTGCTCCTTCTCTCCCTTCTCTCTCTCAAATAAATAAATAAAATCCTTTAAAAAATAAAATATTCATTAGCAAATTTTAAAGCAGCTTGAATGAATTAGACTTTTGCTGCCAAACACTGTTTGAAATGTATCCATAAAATGCCTGTGAGTCTTCAATAATTTCCTTAAGAGCATATACTGTTACCATGATTCTTATGTTAATGAAAAAGATGTCTTCCAATGGCACCCTTTGAAGACAGATATGGAATTACCAATGAAATAAGACAGTAAAAACATATATGTGCTTGTGTTTATATATATATGTAAGATATATATATAATGTATATGTATATATATGTATGTGTATATGTATATGTGTGTTTATATATATTTACATATATATATAATACCATAGCTAACATTTGCTGAGCATTTAATTATCAGATGTTAAATAAGTACGTGACACTCTTCCTCTGACCCCCCTCTCCTTCTTCATTTGTAAGCAATGAGTAAATGTGAAGTAAATAATCTCAACTCTGACCAGAGCTATGATGTTTTACTTAAAACAAAATTTTTAGTAGATGATTAATCAAGTCACTGTACATTTCTTACAATGTGGATTTTTTTCTAGGTTAAAAAAAAAAAAAAAAGATTTCTCCAGATTCGTTGAGATAAACTTTCTGCTTGGTGGATTTAACTGAATCTTATTCAGAGACACAAACAACATCTATGTGCAAAGCTTAGTTTGACAATTTTTGTTGCCAGGATATTCAAATTAATTAAAAGTACTGGATATATGACTAAAAAACCCTATATAAAATAAAAACAAATTATACATTAAAACAACTGATATTTCTAAATTCACTGAAACTACCAGTATTTACTAATAGTAAATAATAAAGGAAACTATTTGCATATACCCTCTAAGAAATAGGTAAACACTATCTCAACTATTTCTCAACTGATTTAAAGTTATAGTCAGGGGTGCCTGGGTGGCTCAGTGGGTTAAAGCCTCTGCCTTTGGCTCAGGTCATGATCCCAGGGTCCTCGGATTGAGCTCCGCATCCGGTTTTCTGCTCAGCAGGGAGCCTGCTTCCCTTCCTCTCTCTGCCTGCCTCTCTGTATACTTCTGATCTCTGTTTGTCAAATAAATAAATAAAATCTTTTAAAAAAATAAAGTCATAGTCATAGATCATCCAGACAATTAGATTTTTGCCCTAATTTGACAGATTTTTTGTCACATCTGGGGTCCTTGAACCATGTCCAATATTCCATGCTGAGCTTTTAAACCTATTTCCTGTACTTTATACATTGAAATATTTTTATACAGGAGGACAAAATTTTCAGTTATTTTCCTGATTTTGATATTTTAATTTGCATTTAAACTTTTATTTCCCATTGAAAGAACCTCTTTCATAAAATGTATTTCTTAATATTTTTTCTCATTATTTTAAAACATGAACTAACATTTATTGAAAACTGACTATGTGCCAGGGATTTTTCCAACCTATTTACATATTATATATTATATGTATATATCAGTTATGTATACAGTTAACTGAAGTATAAATCCTGATTTAAAACTGGATACTAAAAATAGAAAACTAACAAAAAATCATAAGAATGACTCAAACCTATTTATTTCATTTTTAAAAATTCTTTACAGCTTTACTGAGGAATGACTGACAAGAAAAATAATATATAATTAAGGTGTATAACATATTTTGATATATGTATGTATTGTGAAATTGTTACCACAGATTAATTAATAAATCCATCACCTCACATAATTAAAACATTTTTGGCTCATGAGACTACTTGAGACATATTCTCTTACCAAATTTCAAATACATATTATTAACTATAGTCACCATGCTATATGTTAGGTCTCCAGAACTTATTCATCTTATAACTTAAAGGTGGTACTCTTCGACCAACTGTCCTTGTTTCTCCAGCCATAGGTCCTGTTAGCTACCATTCTATCTCTGTTATGTATATTTGACTCTTTCATATTCAACAAATATGTGAAATCTTGCAGTATTTATTTCCCTCTGTCTGCTTATTCCACTTAAAATAATATCCTCCAAGCAAGATTTCATTTTTTATGGCTGAATAATATTCCATTATATATATATATATATAATTTCCAATTTTCTTTATCCATTCATTTTCAATGGACATTAAAGCTGCTTCTACCTCTTGGCTATCATAAATAATGCTGCAATGAACATGGGACTGCAGATCTTTCTTTGAGATCAAATTTCAATTCCTTTGGTTATACACACAGAAGTGGGATGGCTAGATCCTTTGGTAGTTCTATTTTTAATTTTTTACGGAGCCTCCATACTGTTTTCCAAAATGGCTATACCAATTTTATTCTCACCAGTGGTGGTTAAGGGTTTCCTTTTTTATATTTCCTCACCAATACTTATCTTTTGACTTTCTGATAATAGCTATCCTAACAAGTGTGAGGTGGTATCTCACTGCGGTTTTGATTTGCATTTCCCTAGTTATTAGTAATACTGAGCACCTTTCCGTAACATACCTGTTGACCATTTGTACTTTTTATTTTTGTGGGTTTTTTGTTTTGTTTTGTTTTCTTTTGTTTTAGAGAAAAGTCTATTCAAGTCATTTGCCTATTTTTTGATCAGGTTGTTTTTGCTTTTGGATCATATTAATCCCTTATATATATTTGGGTATTAATCCTTTATTATATATATTAGTTTGCAAATATTTTCTTCTATTCTATAGGTTGACTTTTCATTTTGTTATTTCCTTTGTTGTGCAGATTTTATTTTGATGTAGTCATACTTGTTCTTTTTTGCTGTTGTCTCTGCTTTTGCGTCAGATCAAAAAAAAAATCATTATAAAGATCAATGTCAAGGAGCTTTTTCCTCTGTGCTTTCTTCCAAAAATGTTATGGTTTAAGATCTTACACTAAAATTGTTTAATTCATTTGAGTTGAGTTTTTTGAGTATGGTATAAGGGTTTAATTTCATTCTTTTGCATGTGGATAGCCAACACTTATTGAAGAGACTGTTATTTCCTCTGTGTATACTCAGTGCCTTTGTCAATTATGGATTGATCATATATGTGTGGGTTTATTTCTAGACTCTTTTTCTGCCCTTCATCTATGTCCATTTTTATGTCAGTACCATACTGCTTTGGTTACTAGAGCTTTGAAATATGGTATGAAATCAGAACGGGTGATGCCTCCAGCTTTGTTCTTTCTCAATACTGTTTTGTTTATTTGAGGTCTTTTCTAATCCCATACAAATTTCAGGATTGTTCTATTCCTATGAAAAATACTGTTGGAATTATAATGGAGATTGAATTGAATCTGTGTATTGCTTTGGGTAGTATGGACATTTTAGCAATATTAATTCTTCCAATCCATGAACACAGGACATCTTTCCATTTAAGAAGACATCCTGTGTCTTCTTAAATTTCTTTCATTAATATTTAGAGTTTTCAGTGTATATATAGATCCTTCACCTCCTCGGTTAAGTTTATTATTAAATAGTTTATTATCTTTGATGGTATTTCAAATAATATTGTTTCCTTAATTTATTTTTTGAATAGTTTATTGTTTATGTATACATATATATTACATTTCTATATTGATATTTTGTATCCTGTAATTCTACTGAGTTCATTTATTAGTTCTAACAATTTTTTGGTAGAGTCTTCAGGGTTTCCCAAATAGAAGAAATCATGTAATCCAGGGCCAGAGACAATTTTACTTCTTCCTTTTTAATTTTGATGCCCTTTATTTCTTTTTCTTGCCTAGTTGCTGTCTAGGACTTCCATTACTATGTTGAATAGAAATGGTGACTGTGGGCATCTTTGTCTTGTTCCTAATCTTAGGAAAAGAGCTTTCAGCTCTTCATTTTAAGCAAAATGTTAGCGTGAGCTTGTCATATATGACCTATTTAATGTTGAGGTGCATTTCTTCTATACCTAATCAGTTGATAGTCTCTATCATGAAAGTGTGTTGAATTTTGTGAAAAAAAAAAATTTTTTTTGCATCTGTTGAGATAATCATGTAATTTTTATCCTTCATTCTGTTAATCTGGTATAATACTTATTGATTTGCCTATTTTAAATCCCTGTATAAATTCCCCTTGGTTATGGTACATGATCCTTTTAACATGTTGTTGCCTTTGGTTTGCTAGTATTTTATTGAGAATTTTTGCACCTATGTTCATCAAGAATATTGGCTTTTAATTTTCTTGTAGTGTCCTTACCTAGTATTGGGTGATGCTGGCCACATAGAGTAAGTTTGGAATTGTTCACTCTCATTTTTGGAAAAATTTGAGAAAGATGGTATTAATTCCTCTTTAAATCTACTAAATCAATTAATCATCTTTAAATTATTCAAATCCATTATAATACATTAAAACAAAGACATTAATCCTTCTAAAATTATATTATATGCACACTGTGTGCACATTTTATAATTTTATTATTGATATGAAATACAAAGCGTACAAATGAAATATGCCATATATTCATACATATTTTTTAAATATCAAAAAAATACCTTTCTGAAATGTTCTATTTTATATTTTTACATTGAGAATTATATGCAGATTTTTACCTATATTATCATCTATCTGCACATTCATAATGTGCTAGGAGATTATGGCTTATGTGAAATATTTCACAGTCTTAAAGTTATCAAAATGATATAATGTGTGTGCCTGAAAAATATAGATATTTTCAAACCTTAATCAACCCTAAAATCAACCTTGAAATGGTCTTTTTCTTAACTTCATGATATCAACACTTGAGGATAAACAATCAATTAAATCCCAATATAGAAATATTCAAACTTTTCTTCTGTTTTTATGGTCAATTTGTTGAGTATGTTGAATTAATCTTTTGTCAGACAGTCAAGATTTGCTGAATGGATGAATGAAATGGATGAAGCTTAGGTACCAAAGGACAGTCAGTGTGGATTATCTAATGGCATGTTATGCTTCTAAAACATGCTGACTCATATTACTCACACTACATTGATGCTGAGAAAATATTACCTCTGCTTATGTTGTTATTCTAAAACTAATTCTATTTATTATAAAACTTAAATTAAGACTGTTAGATTAAAAAAAACTGGAATTCATCTTGAAAACCATTTGATATCATGGTTGACCATAATGGTAGATGAAATTAAGTACACACACATGCCCGAACTAAACATTGAATGTTAAGATTCAGTCTCAGCCAAAACTAATCTCCAATTTGCTTTTTGTTTTGTTTTCACTAAGAACAGAAGATAGAGCCCTACTAGACACGTAAAAGGAAAAAAAATCACAGCTGTGCATACAATCAAAATACGATAATACTTTTTTTTTTTTTTTAAATTGGACCTCTTTGAGGATCCACACTCTGAGATTTTTTACATTTGGGTGTGTGTGTGTGTGTGTGTGTGTGTGTACATACACATTTAGGAAATAGTTCCTCAGAATTCACATTGGAGCTTTGAGTTAACCTCATGCATAGTTTGTATGATAGGATACAAAAGTCCATTCTTGGCAAGAGTCTCTAAGAAGTTTACATTTATACACTCAACTTGTCAAAAGATAAAACTTAGAGGTAAATCTGAAACTTTGATAACAATGCATCACAATCTCAGTAAATTTTCAGCTAAAGTATAGATTTTGAAATAATGTAGAATTAAAAAATACTTGGTATTTTAACCTTTCAAATTATAATGATAAAAATTTAGTGGAAAGAACACTGGGGCCAATTATCTAGTCCCAGAATTAAGTGTATGGACTTTGGTGGTAGTTCATAATCATTATTCCTCTTTAAGCCTATGAAAATTTAAATGCTTTGTTCTCCAACTAAATGTTAGTTTTCATATTCTATGGTTTAGAACTGGTAAAGCAAACTGTAATATTTAAATGAAGATCTGGTTATGGTTCACATGGCAAAATGCACATTTCCAAATTAATACCAGGTTTCAGTGAATTCTTGGTTTCTTGACACATCTAATTTTTATATACCTTTCAAAATATCAGGCATTATGAGTCTGATTTGGCACAGCAGTGAACTAGTGATCCAGAGAGGAAAGAAAAGTTTCCCATAAATATCCTTGTAGAGCATCTCCTTGAATTGCTTGACAATGAACCATAATGTGTGGCTGGAGGATGATGGGGGTGGACACAGTTGATAAAAGAGGAGTATATGTTTTCTTTACTCAGTGATACATTTATTTTCTCTTACTCTTAAAATGCTCACATAATTTTTAAAGTATAAGGCTCTATGTAACGCTAAGTATTCTGATGACTATAAGATCTGAAATCTGACATTAATTATTTAATTATGTGATAAAATGATATGCTCATATTTCCAAACAGATCCAACTCAACTGCATAAGCCAACATCTTCAAGTTAGAGATAGTTTCATTCACTAATAATATCCCCCCAAATGACAATAAAAATAGAAAAAGAAATATTCTTCCTTTTAAACCAGATTAAAAAAAAAATAGACATTTTAGTGAGAAAGCTCAGTACTTCAAAACTAACCTGAAACCAAACAGAAACATTAATTCTGAAGGTTCCCTAAAAGGAATTTACAAATAGGGGTATCTGTAGTCAATATAAAGTGGAGAGAATTTGGTCAAAATGTCTCCTGACATAACAGATTCATGAGTTTATCCATTTCAAATGAGGCTGAAGCTGACTTTTTGATGTTGTGGGATCTAAGGGTCTTCTCAAACCAGTTGTCACATGAATTTATTCAGCAGCAGACTCCTCTGTGGGAAGTATCAGGATTGCCAGTGAGGAGATATACACACAACCTTTCCCCTCAGAACATATTTCTTTTTCTTTTTCTTTTTCTTTTTTTTCTGAAACATTAACAATTCCAAAGTAAGAATATTCCTGTAAAATTTGAGTGCATTTAATATTCAACCAAGTCTCAAAGATGTCTTTGGCCTTTGAAATTAGCATTTACTTTATTTACCTTATTGACTTTGAGAACAACTTCCAGAGAAAGCTCATACTTCTTACATGTATCATTACAAACAACAACAACAACGACAACAACATACCCCCAAAAGGCTGCCTAAATTTGCACATAAAATATATTCTCTGATAATTTATATATTTATAACAAAAAGCCTCACTTTCAGTTGCATTTTTAAGCTCACAACTTTCGCAAATACTCTCCTTCTCTCAAGTTTCAGGCAACAAGAGTGCCAGAAGATTTGGAATTTGTATAACCCCAAACTGTGTTTTCGTAAGTAATCTTGGCAAGCTTAAAACCCTGGAAAGTCACAATTCACTTCCCAGGCGATTCTCCTGGGCAGCAAAGCTGCAGAAAAGCAGAACAGGATATCCAGCTATTGAACAGGGCCGCCGGCCCAGGTGGCCCGCTGTGCAGCTGCAGAGCGTCCTACCAGGAGGGCAGTGCAGGGCCTCAGGAAGACACGTTTCTTTCCTCTGTCTGTTTTCAGCTACAGAGGAAAGCACAGTCTGCAATCCCCAAATACTGCCTGTCGACACAGCACTTTTCAACAATGGTGAAAAGATATTGTCTCTAACAATAAGTGTCAGAAGAGGGACAAATCGTTTATGAGATCCAGGAGGCCTCAATCCAAGCACATAGTTGACTATGGAAAAACAGCTTCAGTTTTATTATTGTACAGAACGAGACATAATATCATAGACTTGAGGCCATCTAAGACCAATTGTTTGAAACTATGAGTGAGAAGGCTGAGGTTGTTTGGTTTCTCTGACCTTGTGTTAAGAATTCTATGATAAGAACTATTATGAAGGACTGAGTCTTCTTCCTGATACCATGCTATTTTTGTGTTTTTCCTTTTTTTTTTCTAAAGAATGAACGATTTTTATTCAAGTGAAGAAACCCTCAGAACATTCCTCCTCTGAAGTCTGCTCATACATCAGAAATGATTTTTCCCCTGTTTAATGAAGATATAATTGGCATATAGCACTGTGTAAATTTCAGGTATACAGCATAATGCCTTGACATTCAAATATTGTGAAGGAATTAACATAGTAAGCTTAGTTAATAGTCATTATCTCATATAGATACCAAAAAAAAAAAAAGGGTTTCTTTTCCTGTAGAAATAATTCTTAAGTAGAAAGGAAAGGTGGAAAGAGTGATACAAAAATATATATTTCCAAAATTGACAAAGTGAACTGACACGTATTATAAATCAATGACAAAATATGTTTTTTAAAATCTCTACTAGGTATTTTTAGAAAGGACAAAAGTACAGACTTTGGGGGGAGAAAATTGATTATGTTCTTCAAATCTAAAACTTTTGTTCTAGTTCATAAAATAAAATTTTGAAAATGAGTATTTCTTATGTAATTGTATTTCAAATTAGTAGGATAGTTATATGTCCATTTATTTCTATTCATGACACTCAATAAATGTTATATATCCAATATATAGATGATAGAGAGATAATACAATGGAGAAATAGATGCTAAGTCTTGACAACTGAGGGAGGGATAAGAGACCAACTATCTTTGGTTTAGCTGTCATTTGTGCATATATAAATTTAAAAACCTGAACATTAAAATTTCATTATTCTGTTATTCCTACAAGCATATTGATTAAAATCTGAATTATTGTCAAGAACTACTCTGATACTATCAAACCAAACAATTTACAATATACAATCAAGATCTCCCAAATAAAGGTGGAATTAATAATGGTGCAAAGAAACTTTTTCATTAACTTAAAAAAACAGTAATATTGTTGCTTTCCTAAAGTTAAAAAAAAGAAATTGAGGACTATATGTCAAATTATTTTTAATTTACAATGCAATAATTATTAGTTGTTTAAATAAATTAATCCACTGTTGGTGAACAATGAACAATGTTGGTAAACCATGATCAGACAGTCTGTACATTGGGAAACATGAGAAGGATTAATCATCCAAATAAAAAAGAATTGACCCACTCTACTACTATCTATGGGATGTATTTCATCTTAGCAATGGTTTCTCCTTTTATTAAACAAATGAATGTTTAGTTAGAAGCATCTATATTTTTAATCTCAATAATCTTCTTATAAATTAATAAAGAAACATAATATTTTAGTGCCTCTAAAAATTGAGGTAAATTACTCTTACTTAGAACCTATACAGGAGCTAATTTATCAGACATTAAATGGTATGGAAATCCAGAGGAATGTTTTTTCTACCTGGGAAAATCTGGCAGTAATTTTTATATTCCTTACTAAATTTGCAATTTTCTTGTATATGTACATACTAGACCCTTTTTACTTGAATTTTAATTAAATGCTCTTTATCAAGAAAAAAATGAGAAATTCAGAGTAGAAAAAAAAATCATTCTGAAATCAACTACTTAAAGGAAAAAAAAAAAAACTGTTAGTATTTTGGAGTCAATGCATTCAGAATTTTCTATGAACAAACTTAACAAAAAGTGACATTAGTGTAAATACTGTTTAAGTATCTTTATTTTCTGTTTTACTGTATCTTTAATCTTAATCAATCCATATACATGTGCATTATCATTTGTAAAATTTGTACCACATTGTATTTTATAAATGTGCCTTATTTATCACTTCATATTTAATTAATTTAATCAATTCTTTATTTAATCAATTCTTATTTAATTTTATCAATTCTTGTTCCTATACATTTACTTTGCTTCTGATTTTGCACCAGTCTAAAGGATGCTATCATCGCTATTATATCAAGTCTTTGTCAAACTAAGATAAATTCCTAATAATGGGATTACTGAATCAAAGTTGGTATCTATTTTTAGGGCTTCAGATCAATATTGCCAAATGTTCTCTTTAAAAGTTTATATCACCTTACTCTCCCATAAACACTGTACATTTGACCCTGAACAGTGCAGGTCCACTTATAAACAGATATTTTTGATAAATACAAAACATTGCTATAAATGCATTATCTCTTCCTTATGATTTTCTTAATGATATTTTCTTTTCTCTAGTTTACTTTTTCTAAGAACATGGTATATAACACATATAACATACAAAACACGTATTAATTGACTATTTATGCTATTGATAATAGCCTACTATTGACCAGAAGACTTAATAGTTAACTTTTGGGGGCATTAAATGTTATATGCAGATTTTTTTACTGCCTATGGGTTTGGCACACTAATTCCCATCTTGTTCAAGAGTTAACTGTATATGAGTATCTATTTTCTCACATATAACCTGTAACTGGATATTCAAAAATAAAATAAAAAGTCTGGCTCAATTATTTTGTTCATATGTATTTGTTTGCATTTCTTTTGATCTCTTTATGTTAGTTTTTAAAATTTATTGACCAGTAATTAGTTCTCTTTGCTTACTTCCTATTATTGTATTCTATACATCCTATACATTTTTTTTTCATTTTCAGAACTTTATTTTTGCTATCTTACTTTTCTATATGAAAGTTATTAACTGTTTGTTACAAATGAAGCAAATGTTTTTCCGGATGCTTGTTTGCAAAATAGCCTTTCCTTAGGAAGATACATTTTGGAATTGGGAAAACTTGGACTTCAAATCTGAATTCTATCAGTTACTAACTATCTGATTTCAAATAAGCCACCATGGATCACTAAAAATCAGCTTTATCATATATAAAATGGGGATAGTAAACCTATTATGGGCAAAAGTATTAAGCAATATGGTAAGCACAAAATTAATAATAATTATTATTTTCAGAATTTTAAGAGTTCTAGATATTCAGGTTTTATAAAACCAAATCTCTATTTTTATGGTTTCTAAAAGAGTTACCTTATAAATGTATTAAGAACTCAGGCTCAGGAAACTGTCTTGAGTTGCAAATGTGGCTCTGGTTTTTAGTAGTTGTTTGATTTTAGGCAAGTCACTTAACCTTTCTGAGCCTAGGTTTTCTCATATAAAAAATAGATGAATTTTAGTACCTATTGAGACAATAAGATAACATACTGCTTATGAAGTGTCTAGCATAGTACTTGACACACGAAAAATTCCCAATAAACTTGAGCTTTTATAACTATGAGGATGATAATTGTTTTCTGCCTTTAAGTGCACTTTCATTATTTAAGGTTTTCTTAATCATTCAAATGGTATGAGAATTCTCTAGGTTTTATAATATGGTATAATCCAGCTGGTTATGAAAGACAATTTCTTGGCCACATTCCTAGAGTGCTAGAGGCTCCAGTGGAACCCCTCACAGCTAAGGAAGTTTTTTTCTGGGAATACCACTGATTGGGCAGGAGGTTTTGAGATCTATTAACATATTTTAACAACGCTGTACTCAATATTTGGTATCCTAGCAAACACTTGCATATTTGGCCTAAGTGAAGCATATAGTCTTTTACTTTCCTTTTTGTAATCTCCAAAATTTAAAAAAAAAAATGTATATCTTAACAAAAGTGGTCTTGGAATCTTAACAAAAAGACATAGTTAACTCTATGTGGACAGAATCAATCCCAGCTTCTGGTGAGAAATAGAATGCAATATTGGTGAAAGAGGGGGCACATTCATAAGTGTGGCCCTGAGAAAGTATGTATAGGGATCATATGGTCCAACCATCAGATCATATGGTCCAACCATCAGTGGTCCTAATTCAGAGAATAAGATTTCCAAGACCCATTCTAATCTTCTAACTGGAAGAGGTCCTAATAATTGCTTGGACATCGGAACAGTGAATGTGTATGTATGGGCTCTTATCAATTGACAGATACCACCTTTCTGGATGTAAATAGAGCCATGCACAAGACTTTTTTCCCCTCACTCTGAAGGACCAAGCAAGATGGCTGTCTGAATCACAAGCATTCTTGCTTCACAGTTTAATTGGTCTTTGAGAGAAAGGATTTGCAAGTCAGAATAATCTTTAATATGCAAATCCAATCAAGATTTTTCCCATGAAGGCAGGCTTAATTTGTACTGAATCATATTCTTAAATATCTCACTTTCCTTTACCTTCCATTAGCTGAATTCTTATGGTTTAGACTTGTAGTATACACTGAATTCATTCCTAGGTATATAAGGAGTGGAGCTCTAGAGATGATATTTTCATGCTCTGGTTATAGAGCCTTTTATCAGTCAGCCATGGATTTATGCCAAAGAGTGTGACTCCTCCACATTAAACCTGACAGTCTGAGAAGTTATCCATTCTTATTAATCTCTCTTTCTTGAGCAGGCTGTGGTCTTCTTCTTAATGTCCCCCAAGTGTTTTAGTCTCAGCGGTGTCATGAGACTTGTTGTCTCAGTCCTTTATCTACTGTACATGACCAGAAGATATGATTCTTCCTTTAAACTATGATTTTCACTTATCTTGAAATGTAAGTAGATTTCATTATAAGTGATGCCTGATTTAGGGTTCATGGCTGCTTCTCATTGCAGAGGGAAAACCATGAGGATATGCTTATTTAGCATAATTATCTTTGTCCAGATTCACTGTTTCACAGCTCCTCAAAAAGATATCCATTTTCTATTTGCATATATAAATTTTAAGAATAAAGAATTTCTAAGAATTGCATATTGTCTTCTATAGTCTTTTATTGATATAAAGGTCTTAAATGTGGAAGACAATTCTGTGTGTTATGCAGTGTTTGACATGTAAATCCACTAACTTGAAGTCAGTTTTCTTTGTGCTACTCATCTACTCATCTCTGTTTGGGGAAAAATGCAAAAAATCTTTGAACTAAGTGTCGTTTATATGAAAGAAATAATTTGAAAAGGAAATGTTTTTCCTACACAATATTTAATTTTATCAAATAATGAAGGGAAAAAATAGAACTCAACTTCTGCTTTATGGAGAAAAATACTATCCTTTGAGAAAAGCCTCTCATTTTGTGAAGTGGTCCCAAGAGACAGCTGGCATATTCAAGATATAACAACCACTCTGGAGAGCAATGAATACAAACATATACACAAAATCTGTCACTCAATGACTAACATTCATGAACTATCAACAGAGAAATCAAGTTCATAATGCAGGCAGAAAAACTATTTCCTCAGTGTGCTTCTGATAAAACATACAACATAAACAAATTATGAAAAGCCTAATTGTAGCAGTCCCCTAGGGAATTCTGCTGCTGCCCCCATAATTCCATAATTCAATTAAGCAATACCACAGGTAGAATAGAGAATGCAATTATAGTCTCCAATAATGTTGTCAGACACTCGCCTCTACTATGGGGACACTCTTCACCCTGATTTTGTAGAAGATATTTGTGTGTAATAAAAGGCAAGATGCAAGTAAGTTATATTCATTATCTTTTGCAAGAAGCATCCAAAGAAGATGTTAAATCTAAGCTAAAACTTGGCTGAGTCTGGTAAAGATTTGCTTTTATGTCTTACAAAGTTCTGGCTCCTCAGTCTCCTTGTAACACTGACAGAATCATACCATCCCATTAGTTCACCTCCACTTAGCACATTCTAGAAGCTTAGCACTGTGATTAGCAGAAATCATTACCAAATGGGTTACCTAACTCAAAATCAGATAGAACCAACTCAATCAGCTAGAGAGAAAACGTACCTCACCACTTTATTTTGTAGAGATTTATTTATTTATTTGAGAGAGAAAGAGCACACAGTGAGGAGGGGCAGAGGGAGATGGAGAGAGAGAATCTTAAGCAAACTTGCCACTGATCAGGGGAGCCCAACACAGAGTTGGATCCCATAACCCTGAGATCACAACCTGAGGCAAATCAAGAGTCAGTTGCTGAACCAAATGAGCCACCCAGGTGCCCCTCACTACAAGTCTTTTTTTTTTTTTTTTTTTTATTTGAGAGAGAAAGAACAGGGGGAAGGGCAAAGGGAGTAAAAGGGAGAAGTTCAAGCAGACTCTCCCTTGAACATGGATGCAAGGCTCGATCTCATGACCTGGACATCATGATCTGAGCTGAAACCAAGAATCAGAGGTTCAACTGACTGAGCCACCCAGGCACCCTATCACAAATTTTTAAAATGCAAACTTTCATTGCATAATGGATTTGATTTAGTTAAATAAACATATAAGTATAATTGCCAAAAAAAAAAAAACAAAACTGATGGGTTAAAATTCAAGCTTTATTTCATTTTGTTTTTGCTATTACAAGAACCGTTCCAAATAATGCCAAGAGGACAGATTTCAAATGTCCAAAGCTATTTCTCATTCTACTAGCCAAATGTGCTACTAACCTTTTGGATTAATCAGAGATATAGACAAAAGTCATCCCTTTAGGAAACCCCTTTACACTGTTGGTGGGAATTAAAACGATTGTAGTCACTCTGGAAAATAGTATGGAGGTTCCTCAAAAGGTTAAAAATATAACTACTTCCTTATGACCAACAAATGCACTACTAGGTATTGACACAAAGGATACAAAAATATAGATTTGAAGGGATATGTGTACTCCGATGTTTACAGCAGCATTATCAATAATAGCCAAGTTATAGAAAGAGCCCAAATGCCCATCAACTGATGAATGTTTAAAGAAGATGTGGTATATATATATACCTTGGAATATTACTCAACCTTCAAAAAGGAATGAAATCTTGCTATTGGCACTGTTGTGGATGGAGCTAATTATGCTAAGCAAAATAAGTCAGAGAAAGACAAACAATATATGATTTCACTCATATGTGGAATTTAGGAAACAAAACAGATGATTATGGGGGGGGAGAAAGAGAGAGGTAAACCATAAAACAGACTCTTAACTGTAGAGAAGAAACCAATGGTTGCTGAAGGTTAAATGGGTGATGAGTATTGAGGAGAACATCTGTTGTTATGAGCTCTGGGTGTCTTACATAAGTGATGAATCACTAAATTCTACTTCTGAAACTAGTATTACACTATATGTTAAGCACTGGGTGTCTCACAGAAGTTATGAATCATTAAATTCTACTTCTAAAACTAGTATCACACTATATGTCAACTAACAGGAATTTAAATAACAACTTGAAACTATAAAAATAAATAAATAAATATTTATTTGTTTATCAAATAAAAGGCAGAAAATAAAAGTGCTATCAAATCAAAGGCAGAAAATGAAATATTTTCAATATATGGCTCAATTACTCTAATCAATTAAATATGAAGGAAAAAAAGTCATCCCTTTAACTGACAACAATGTATCATTCAAAGGAATGGGTAATAAAATTCCATCTCCTTTCGCTAGTGTGGCAATTCTTACATAACAGTGTTGCCATTAAAGCAACTTTTGGTAAGATGGTCTTTTGAAAAGATTAGATCCATGTTCCCTTTGATCTTGGGGCACATGGTCCGTAAAAGTACATTCTAACATGCAAATATGAGTGCATGGGTAAAGCTGCTCTCTTCCTTATCTGTGTGTGACCTTTTTCCATAGGTCCTCAAAAAGCTCTGCTCCTTTTAGGATGTTACAGGAAGGGCAAAATCCAGAAGTGGGGCTACAGAACACTCACCTATGGCTGTGGCCTGAGCCCTTCCATCTGCAGGCCTGGTTCTCTCTCCGCCCATGCTGTGTTGGAAGAAATGAAATGGTGCTCTAACAGTGCAGGTGTTCATGTCAGAGAGAGCACATATACTTGGGAAAGGCTCAGAGAAGCTAGGCCAGATAGCAGCACACAGATTTTACATGAATTATAAATTATGTAAAATTCATGTGAGACTATGGTAAAAACGTACAGATGGTTTTTAAAATAAAGACTGAAGTAGTATAAAATATAAAAATTATTTGAAGATTTTAAGAATCCCTACACACTGAAAAATTATTATGCCCAGTTATTACCATTCATCTATATAAATTTAAAACAACAACAATACTGAACCATGAAATAAAAACACCCAACAAAATTTGGATTTTGGTTTTCATAGTATTTTCAACATCAACATAAAAGTCCTTGTCATTCCCTAAAAATGTTTGAGGATGTACCTGATTGTGTCCTGTAAATATACTTAATCTGTCAATTGTACAATCCAGCCAGAATAGTAGCTATCAATTTATTTTCTTTATGGACATCTAGAAGTAACTAAGTAAATCATGGTCAAATTATATCATCTCCTTGGGTCTCAGTTTTTCACCAATGAAAGAACTGAGTTGGAACTAGGTTGATTTCCTAATATTCTATATTATTAGGAATTATAGGAAAAATAAATTATAGTTTTATCTCATTTACAGAGTGTACAAGTAGATTCAGAATTTGAAAGCATAATTTGCCATCCTCTTAAAAAGAAACACAAAGTGTTAAGATGGTGAATAAAAAGAAAATTTTGCCTAAAATTTCCTAGTATTTGTATCACTTCTAATATATGCAAGCACTATGACTCAACTTCATCCTTGTTAAGCCCTAGCTCATCCATGACATTTTCCCAGGCTATTCCAGTGTCAGAATTTTCACTGAACTTTTCTAACATCCTATAGGACTAAATAATACATTATCAAGTAGTGTCTGTTACGTGTTTACAACTTAAATCCCAAGATATAGTATATACTTCTTGAAAGTTGGGACTATGAATTGTATTTCACTGTATCTGTCACATAATCTAGAAAGCTATTCATTGTATAGGGAGAATTCATAAAAATCAGTTGTTAATTTGTCAGTCCTTCGCTAGTGAGAAACTAGTAAATTAATACATAGAAAATACAAACTAGAAGGGCACTTGGGTGGCTCTGTTGGTTAAGTGCCTTCAGCTCAGGTCTTGATCCCAGGGTCCTGGAATCAAGTCCCACATCAGGCTCTGAGCAGGGAGCCTGATTCTCCCTCTCTTTCTTTCTCTCAAATAAATAAATAAATAATCTTAAAAAAAAATACAAACTAGAGTTCAGTTGCTTCATATCTGGCCTGGTCGTGCTCTCTCCATCAGACAATTTTCATCTGCCTACTATGTCATTTTCTCTATTAACAATGCTTTCTTTGACCTGGCTTTGAATTATCAATACAGTGCCTATTTGTTGTTTTCTAATAGAAAATTCTAAAAAAAGTCCTTTTTCAATTGTACATTGAATTATTTAAAATACTCTGATCTACATTGTGGAAAATATAAGTTATCATTTTTTAAAGGAACATAATATTGATTCAATAATTTTATTCTTAGTTCATATAATTGAGATTTTTAAATTTTCTTAGAATAATACACTTATTTCTACATATTACCATAGTCCTTTTCCCTACTATCATTTCTTTTTTCCCAGCTTAGAATTCCATCATCCACCAGTACTTAAAAGAATACCACAAACCATAAACATAGTGTTTTCTTCGGGATGCCCAGTAAAAGCAATACTGGCTTATTTTAGTTCTTAGTAGGAAATCCTGTGTGTTGAACTCATTTTTTGATATTAGGAACATAAAAAATTGACAACTCAGTTTTCCATCATGGCATCTTTGAACTCTCAGCTCTGAATGGACTAGTAAACAAAAACATCACAATGTTTTACTATAGATTCATAGTAAATATAGATGCATATTATCCATTTGTTAGATATCATAAATAACCATAAATAACATGAGTAACACTTTTAATATCTCCATACCAGTACTTATTTACCCAAAAAAGTATTTCACACTCAAGAGTAGAAACAAGATCTCTCAAATACTGAGTTAATTTTACTATCATAAAAAGTTTATCGGGGCACCTGAGTGGCTCAGTGGATTAAGCTGCTGCCTTCGGCTCAGGTCATGATCTCAGGGTCCTGGGATTAAGTCCCGCATCCGGCTCTCTGCTTGGCAGGGAACCTGCTTCCTCCTCTCTCTCTCTCTCTCTCTCTCTGCCTGCCTCTCTGTCTACTTGTGATCTCTCTCTGTCAAATAAGTAAATAAACTCTTAAAAAAAAGATAAAAAGTTTATCAAGATAACACACTATTTTCCATAATGCTTACTTTTTGAACTACCACCTGATATATTTCTTACCTTTGGTGGAAGAAATGTTTATAGGCTTATATCCTTACTTTCTCTTCTTCTTCTTCTTCTTCTTCTTCTTCTTCTTCTTCTTCTTCTTCTTCTTCTTCTTCTTCTTCTTCTTTTTTTAATGAGAAAGAGAGAGAGAGCACAAGCACACAGGAGCGCAGGCACACAGGAGTGCAGGTGGTGGGAGGAGGGACAGATGGAGAGGGAGAGAGAGAATCCAAAGCAGCCCAACATGGAGCCCAAGGTGGAGCTGGATCTCACAACCCTGAGATTATGACCTAAACTGAAATCAAGAGTCAGCCACCAACCGAGTGAGCCACCCTGGAGCTTCAGGTTTATATGACTTTTCCGTAGAGATTATGTAGGGTAATGAACCTGACACTACTTTGACAATACAGTCCTTTGAGGAAGATTTTAAAGTAAGTAGGTCATGGATCTTATAATTAAAACTGGGAGTTGAAAAGGACATAAATAATTACCTAGATGAGAAATTGAAAAGTCAAGTACCTATATGAACCAGATAGATAATTAAAGTAACACACTGTACTTCCTATATCCATCTAATGTGGACAGCAATTACATAACTTCAAACAGTGGTTGCTATTGCAATAATGCTAGAAGTATCACTCTTTTTCAAGAGAAGCCAAAAATGTTGATTTATAATATGAAATCTTCCTGTCATATATTACTTCACTCAAGTTTAGTACATGCTGTTTTGTGTCTTCAACTACAGAACTATTAGTTTCTTGAGAGTAGAAGCCAAGACTTTCATTCTACGTATTCAAAAGCATTAGCTGAGAGCCATGCTTAAAGGAAGCCTGTAGTGAATAATGTTGATGAACAAACATTGCTAACTCTTTATGTCCTTTCCAGGACAAAGTAGTCTATCCTTTAGAGAGTTAATATGAAAAAAACCCCAAAAACCAAAAAAAAAAAAAAAAAAAAAAAAAAACCAAAAAACGATTTAAAAAATACAAATTCTTAGGATTAAAAGAATTTCTAAAATGCTTTAAAAAGTGGTGCCAGGTAGTAAGGAGCTAGGTCAGCAGCCTTAAGAGACTGTATTTTTGAGTAAAATCTTAATTTCACAATACGGAAGAAACCATTAGTTCTACTGGAAACACACATACACATATAATAATGAAATATTAAACACATAAAACATTACATTGATATTTTTACCTCGAATAACTGATGAGTACTCTATAGAGAGATAAAAGTGACATCAAATATCTAACCATGAATTTAAAGTTGTATTTTTGGGGAAAACAAAATTTTAAAATCCTGTTTTATAAAATTTATTCTAATAACTGGTCACATGATATGGAAAATAAGATGAATTGCTTAAAGCAGCACTGTCCTAATGGAAATAGAATGTCGGTTACATATGTAATAAAATTTTTAGCAGCCTTACCTTTAAAAAGCATCATTGGGGGTGCCTCGGTGGCTTAGTCATTAAGTGTCTGCCTTCAGCTCAGGTCATGATCCCAGGGTCCTGGGATCTACCCCTGCATCAGGCTCTTTGCTCAGCAGGAAGCCTGCTTCTCCCTCTGCCACTCTTCCTGCTTGTGTTCCCTCTCCTGCTCTGTCTCCCTCTGTCGAATAAATTAAAAACAAACAAACAAAAAAAAACCTTGAAAAAAAAGTACCATTAAACATATAAAATTAATTTTAATAAATTTTAATTAACCTAGTATATCCAAAATATCATTCCCAGCATGTAATTTATATTAAAAAGTGTGTACAGAATATTGTACACTTTTTAAGTGGGAAACTGTGCTTTCTCTATACATGTTAGATAAAATCTGATACTGTCAATGTTATCTCTATGAATGAAAATTGCCTGAAGAAAAAAAATAGCTCAAGTTTTTTTGGAAATGGTGACAAGAATGGCTTAAAATAGTTTTAAATTGGACTTTTTCTCCTTTGAAATGTTAGAGTCAATGACCGTCTGCCTTTTTCAATGTTTATGATCCTTAGTGATGGAGGAGGCAATTAGTTAGACATGAACCAAGGATCAGTGATAAATAGGTTATACGTTAAAAGCCTGGGGGTACAACATCCTGACTTTGTGACTTCCAAGACCCCTTAAACATCCTGTCCTTGGGTCTTCCAAGACCCTGGGTCTAACAGACCAAGAGCCACAGGGGCAGAGCAGGCACTGTCCTATTCTACTTCTGCCACAGGGTAAGCCTAGACTCATTATAACAAATTTGCATCATGGTTTTACCCACCCCTATGGGGAAGAATGCCATGAGAGTTCCCATACAAACTTTGTAGGTATCCCCTTGTAGAAGGAGTCAAAATCTCCCCCTCCCAACATGTGGGAGAAGTCCCCCAAATGTTTGGAAGCACCTTCTATTACAGACCTCCAGCTCCATGACCTAACACCCCTAACACATAAAAAGAAAAGACCCCTGTAACCCCAAGGCAGTTGCCACTTCTGGGCCTGCCCACTCTCCTACCTTGAGTGCACTGCCCTTAATAAACTGCTTTGTGTTTGCTATTTTCCTTTGGATTATCTTATTGGAATCTGTGTTTCCTTACACAAATTTTTCATGGGGAATCCCAGAATGGAGACCTCCATTCATACAATGCAGACTCTCCCACCCCGTAACATTAGTAAATTACAGGTCAAAAAAAAGCCCACAAAACAGTCTAAATCACAAAAGTTCTGTTAGAAAGCCAGTCTGTTTTCCCATTTACATCATGGTGGCTATGAGACATTTTGTATCTTCCTTCCCAGGAAGATTAAACATTGCCCTGAAGGCCTAACTTACTTCATAAATTATCTTTTAGGAAGGTGGATATAACAAGCAAATGATTTGTCTCAGAAATAATTAAATCTCACATTCAAATCTACATCTTAAAAGGGCTATCTTTCTTCTGAGAATTAGCAAATTTGTGCTAATTTATTTATTTATACATGCTATAAGTCAAATTACCACTCTTCTAATACAAAGGGAGCAAATTTCCTATACTTAGTATTTGTTGCAATAAACAAGTACTTGCACTGAGTATTTCTATAGGATTGAAATTACTTTTCCTCACACCAGTAGACTCAAGTGTATTACTATACTAACGGCATGAGGGAGAGGAAGAGATGCAGGTATTTTATATTTTTCTGCCTAGTTTTAGATAGCTTATTTACAAACTGAACTGTTAATCTCAGAAAATACTGGTATCACTGTAAGGAATGAGGAAGGTGTGCCTCTGTTGCTTTGCTTTATCCTCCTTGGATTTGTTGAGGCTGGAATAAGAATGTTTGTGAAAAAGGAGTGGTATTGAGGAAATGGGGTGTGAACTCTTACGTTAACTATGAAGGCTGTAGTCTCTTTTTGTGACTTAAGATAGAAAGATTAATTTCATTAAGAGCCAGACACAGGCCTCCAGGAGTGCTTATCACTGCTCTTCAGAGAGGAAGTGCCCATTTTTTGTTATTGCAAAACAAACAAACAGTGCTTGTTTTTGTAGCCCTGACCTAAGAGCTCTCTCACTGTATCTCTCTGTGTTTGCAAACCTCCTCCCTGGGTCCAGTAGCAGGTGTGAGGGAATTAAAAGCAAAATATTTAAACTGAACAGTCCCACTCCCATTTAAGAGCTCTGTTACCATCTGAGTTCTTGGAAAGGCACAGCCGAGGTCAGCAGCTTGGCTATACGAAACGGCTGCTGCCAACTGGCAGACATCTTTCGAGGTCCTGGAGATTCCAAAGAGTGGAATCGATTTCTAGCCCTTTATTTTCAATTTAGTATTTGTGTTTAATATTTGACACTTAATACTTGTAATATTTGTGTAAATATTTGCATTTAGTAAGTTGAATCTCATCAAAGTTGCCATCTGGATGAAGGGAGACCAAAAAATAGTAGTGCAAGTTTTAGTATGACCGAAGTTGAGGGAAAATAATCCTCCGTTAGAAAAGTAGAGGTATTAAACAACCAAAATAGGCTTGCTTAGGTGGAGGTTATTTTGGAATAAAGAGGCTATCCATTTTCAAAACCTGGAGACCTGCTGGAAACAATGTCTTCTTTAAAACTGTGGTCTTGTCTCCCCTCTCTGAATAAATCAACCCCAGCAAGTAAAAGCTGACAAGTAAACTTAGACATTACACAATCCACAGGTACAAGATGCACCTCTAGGTGCATAATTAGGCGCAGTCTATAGTTCCATACAGGGTTCCCAAGTAGGCTTTATTTTATTTTATTTTATTTTATTTTATTTTATTTTATTTAACTTTAACCTATTAAAGAATTTCTTTCCCCAACCTGGGGCTTGAACTCACAACCCCAAGATCAAGAGTTGAATTATTATGATTACAATAAACTTGTTTTTCAAACCACAATTCATTTCAGATAGTTTAGTAAATACTGATTTATTTCTTCATATACAGAGCAAAGCATATTCCCCCATTATGCAATGGGTCATACCAACACAAGCACTGTATAGATTAGGGTATCCTCCTCTGTTCTCCGTCAGCTCCTGACCCCATTGCACAATAAATACACCCATACTCACATACCACAGACACACACACACACACACACACACACAAGACATGCTCACCTTCACATACCACAAATATAAATACATGAATATACACCATGCACATACACCGCACACAATCAAACCCCATATACATGTACAAATACACACATGCCATCTTTTATGAGCATTTGATACATTTTTTTGTCTCAGGATTGTTTCTTCTCATGAAAAATCAACTTCACCATTTACTGAAATTGTTAGGTAATTTGCTAAATCTTTCTAGACTATTTCCCCACATGAAATAAGGATAATAACAATCTCATATAGTATTATGAGAATTAAAGTAAGACAGACAAAATGTGTGGTAAAAGAGCTGGTACATGGTAAGGACTCAGTAAATGCTGGAAATTGATATTATAAGCCTGAAACCATGGTTGTCTTTCTGACGGCTCTATTTCACTTCTGAAAAGGTTTGGAGAAATAATATTCTAAACACAAAGGACAATTTAGCCTGGTTATTACTAGGATTTTACTTTTGTATTATACACTTTATTACAGTAAACTCGAGAAATCTTCCCTTTCTCCATAGTTTACATAATAATCTGGTGTTATCTATTCTATTGATAGCCATCGGCAGGATAAGAGGGGAGTTGTCTTCTGGGAAATACAGAGGACATGATTGAAAAAATATATAATAAATATAAATATACTTATATAGATAAATATATAGATAAAAATGATTCTAGGACAAGAAAATTTATGATCATCAGTGTGTAAGACTCTGCACAGATGTTCAGTGACCCCACGGATGAAAATGTCAATATACTGTTGTATGTACTAAGCCTATGCCAAAAAAATAAAAGCACAAAGAGGTATTTAAGCAGCTACATTAAAAGTAATAATTTGCTAAGCACACAGAAATGTATTTTTAGAGTTGTTTTTATTTCCAGTCATGCTCCTTTATAATATTGTCAAACACTAAGATGGTGTTGAATAGACCAACTGGTTCAAAGCACTCTCAGCTTTGTAATTTTCACTTCTAAGATTTTGGCTTTTCAACCTACGATTTTCTCCAGGCTGGCTCAACCAGGCTGCATGTCAGATTCAGTGAAAATGATTATCTACACTGCAGGCTCCTTAATAAAGAAGCCAATAAAAGACAACAGCCCTTTGGGAGCTTGTCCATTACCATGAGAGAGCCTACGATTAGCAAAATGCGGCTTATGATATGGACCTATTCCTCACAAGTCAAGAAACATCCCTATTCAGTAAGTATTTTCCACGGAGTATAATCACTGTAATTTGGAGGAAAAAAAAAAAAAATTCTGATCTTTTCTAAGACTCGAGCAACATTTTCCCTGTTCTTTGATTTTAGTTAATGTGGAGGACACAAATGTGAAAGAACTTCCCACTAGTTGGGTTTGATGTTTTGGTCTCTGCAAGCAGACTCTTTGGTACCATCAGCAATTTACCCTGCAGACATCTTTAAATTACCCAAGCATCACTAGAATCGGGTCAGTGTGGCCGAGGAGACCCCTGTTTGCAATATCTCCAACTACTTCCCCCCGCCGCAATCAGCATTCATACTGCTGCCAGATTGGTCACCCCTGTTTGCAATATCTCCAACTACTTTTTTTCCCCCCCGCAATCAGCATTCATACTGCTGCCAGATGGGTCTTTTTTTAAAAAGAAATATGGTGACATCACTCTATAAGATTGTTAGATGATTCCCCATTATCCATTTCATAAAGTCCAACTCGTAGACATAGCCTTCTGGAAACCATTGTTGTTAACTAATAGAACCTTACTTTAGGTACTCAGCCGTCACATGATTTTATGAGCCTAGCATTTAGAACTACTGGTAGTTCTTCAACTTGTTTTTTTTTTTTTTCTCCCTACTACCAACACTTCACCAATCTGTACTATTTGGCTAGGGGGACCATAACAAAGTACCACAAACTGGGTAGTTTAAACAACAGAAACGTATATCCTCACAGATCTGGAGATTAGAAAGTCCAGGATCAAGGTGTCACCAGTGTCGTTGGTTCCTTCTGAGGACTGTGAGGGAAAATTTAAATTTCTCATTCTGATCTCTACTTGATGTTTGCTTGGTGTTTTCCCTTGTGTGCCACTCTGTCTCTAAATTTCCCCTTTTTATAAGAACACCAGTTACATTATCTTGGGCCATACCTTAATGACCTCATTTTAACTTGGTAAGGCCAAGTAAGGCCACATTCTGAGATACTGGAGACACTATTCAACCCATAACCCGTTCTTTCTGCTGGGTTACTCCCCCTCATCAGCTTTTCTCTGTTGGATAAATTATTATCAACTATTGAAAACCTATTCAGACACTTCATCATTAGGAACCCCTCACTGACTGTCACTATTCCCCTCCATCCTCTAGGCTTCCTCTGTGCCTTATGTGCCCTTAAACTTATTCCACTGATGGATAATTTCTTATTTTATAGCTATATTATTAGTATGTAAATGTTTGTCTTTTGTATTGGAAAGTTCTGTGAGCCAGGGTTATCATATAGTACAAGTTCAATGAAACCTTATTAAATTGACAGTGTGCCTGGGTGTCACAGTTGTCTAACCTCCAACTCTTGGTTTAGGCTCAGGTTGTGATCTTAGAGTCATGAGATCAAGCCCCACGTCAGACTCCGTGCTCAGGACAGAGCCTACTTTAATTTCTCTCTCCCTCTCCATCTGCTCCTCCCACTTGTCCTTTCTCTCTATTAAAAACAAACAAACAAACAAACAAAACCTCATTAAATTGAAAGAAAGACAAAAATCAAGTACTGCTTCCAGTCATACAGACAAATGTTATAAACAGAAACATTTTACCTATACCAAGTTATAAATGCTTGGAAAAGAATAAATGTTGTAGGATGGCATCAGAAAACAATGTTTTTTTATTTGTTTTTAGATGCTTTAAAGATGATGTCAAATATAATTTATAAGAAAAAAAAAAAAAAACAGATGTTCTGAGCCATCTGTTGTTTTCTACCAAGAGCTTTACATGACCAGTTTATTTTCTCAAAAAAAAAAAAAAAAAATCTGTACCCTTTAAAGAACAAATTTAGATTTTGAAAAAAAAAAATTGGTTGTAGGTTTTTAAACAATTGGGCTAATGTTTTGTAAGAATTTGAAATGCATTTGTGTGAGGTAAAAAGTACAGCAGATGGAAAGAGCCTCCTCATGTAGGTAAGCAGGCTCTCTGACACGTGGCTTTCCTCCACATGTTCCACCATCTAATGATTTGTGCAATCAGGGAGTGAAAAGAGTGTCCCCTCCCTTCCTCTGAGGCATACACAAGGCGACAGAGCAGACCTTCAGAATATTTGTATCCAGAGGAAACAATAACTACTTGGGACCCTGAGGAAGCAGGAATTGGGCAAGGAACTTCCCACCACCTCTCTAAATAATAGCAACACAAACAATGCCTAATCTCTAAAATCATCCTTCTCTGTGGATGGGGATGGTTTAATAGCTCTGAGTATCTTAAAAATCAAAACCTTGAAAGGTAAAAAATTGGTTATACTTGAGATACTTGGTGATTACAAAAAATCTAGAATTTGTAGAGTTTATTATCATATTGTATCTACTAATTTATATAAAATTTAAAATACTTTTTACATCACTTAGAGAAAAATTATCAATTTGAAGTTCTTGAGATATCTTTATTAATATTATCTATATGTTACCACTCCTAGTGCTTTTGCTATTTAACATTTTCAAGTGAAAAGTTGGAAAGAAGTTGTTCTTATAATAGATATTGGGAGAAAAATGCAATATAGCTTAAATGTATATTAGAAATTAGAAAATTATGTAAATTAGAAAAACATGTAAATTAGAAAAAAGCATTATGGTGTTTTAGACATTATGCCTTATTGTCTTATTTACCCAGGTAGGGGTAAAAATGAATACTAGACTGAATGAATTATTGAAGCAGATAGAAGAGAAAAACAACAAAATGTAAACATTTTTATATTTTCTTAGCAATGATTCTTATAGTTCATATAAACAAATTATTTTTTATATTCACTGTTCAACACTGCATTATGAATTATTTCAATTATTAGAAGAAAAACACACAATTCATTTTTTTTTATCAAAGATGACATTGGACCAACTTTTTCATGTAAACACTGTATTTTGTTCATTTCTAACTTAAGCTTTTCAATTTACCAGCATTTCCTGGGGATATATTTTCCTTTCCTTGAAGTTTGTTCAAAATTGATGTTGACAGACTATGGGCTCATAATGACCTTCATGGCTTAAAATACATTTCACTTATCATGTATGTCCTTGCTTTTTTACCTTAAAAATACTGGTGAAATAACATGCCTTCTCATTCTCTGATTTAACCACTTGCTTGATCTTGTGCCAATATATCTACCATTACAGACATAGAGAAGTGCAGAGTGTATTTATATATAGTAGGCCATGAATGTGTACATATTAATACATATCCTAGATTCTGGTAAAGGCACTATGATGTTAGCAAGAGTACTGGGAGTTTGGAACCCTAGGCTGGCTTTTTTATCTGCCATGTGGTCAAGAGCCTTTGAGTGAGTCACAACACATGTCTTTAAGCTCAACTAGCCTAAACTTGATGTATAAAGCCCTTCCAGCTCTTCCATTCTAAAATACATACTTAGTAAACCTGCATATATTTGGACAGAATATAACTGAAGATAAGCTGGTTTTAAGTTACTGATATATATTAGAAGCAAAGGTTTGTAGACTCTGACCCTGCTTGCTTCTCAATAACGTCCAGCAAAGAACAGATACAACTGCAGCATGTTGATCACTTGGCTTATTGTTATTCCTGTTTGGATATCCTTAAAGTTGACAGTGAAACAATTCATTTATTAGAACAACAAAAGACACTTGCGAGTAATGTTCTTCTTTAGATATTTGCTTTGTTTCGGTTTTATTTTATGAGGAGATTGAGAAGAATATAAAATTGGAGATGGATTGGAAGTAAAACGAGGTGAAGATATTTAAGAATAATAGCCATGGCATTGTGAATTCCAGAGCAAAACGAATTGAATAAATTTGGAAGAAATTATATGAAGTCTCACTGTGAACTACATTCCACACTGAGTGATCACGTGAGACTACAATGGCAATAAAATGCATGAGATGATTACATCTCGTCTCTCTAATTTAGTTAGAAGAAGATATATACACTTTATAATAAACTCACTTTATGGAAAGTCTGAGATGCTGGCATAGTAAAAGCACCATACATACACAGCACCCAACTTTGCTATGAACAACAAGAGAAAGAATCCAAGAACATTAATTTTTATTTCTCACTGCCATAAAAACACCGAGATTACAAAAAGCAATTCTATGGGATGCTGTTAATAGACATTTTGTCTTGTGCTTCAGAAGGGAATTCCTTATCTTTATGGAAAAACTAGTTTGAAATTATAGAACCCTGGCATTTAAAAAAATATTCCCTACCAAATTTTACATTTCTTTTTGTCCATATTCTCAAGATGGTTAAACTTTTCACCATCATTCAGGTAATTTATTTTTAATTATAAAATGCATTTCTGAAAGTATTGAAAGAATAGCCTTCTGGGTGGGATACAGTTTTATTCCATCAGCCTTATCTAATGAGGGACATTTGTTTCCCTAAACACAACGAAAACAACTTACAATGAGTCAAACTATTTGTCCGGATATTCCAGGAAATAGTAAACATTTGAATAAGACATGATGACCGTGGAGAGAAGAAGGCTAAATTTTGTGGGGCTTTTTTTTTCTTTATTGTATTTAGATATAAAGCTTTATTTAAGAGTGCCCTTGGATTTAAGAAGTCATTTCAATTATTTGTATCACCTGCACATTTTTCCTACAAATATATTTAAAACGTGTCCCAACAGTAAAATCCAGATGTTGAAATAAACCATATATTTTAAAGAGTAGAAATCATTATTGTTGATGTTCTAAGATCATTGCTTTTTTGTGTGGGTGGGAGGGGTCAAGAAAAATAACACTGTTCAATGTTAGCACACTTTCTAAATATTCAGACTCTAAGAAAAGCTTCTTGCTATGTGTTCCAGCAGTAGCTTTGACTATCAAATGCTTCCGGAAAAATCTATTCCAAATACAAGATCACCTCAAATATCAGAAAGTTCTAAATGGTAGTCAAAGAGCCATAAATATATTTCACCTAACAGATAGTATTTTCATGATGCCATTTGTTTAACTAATGGAGAACTGTAATATTTTCACCCTGTATTTTTTTTTTTAATACATTGAATGAGCACTCTAATCAGATTTCTTGGATTTCAGTCTCAGTACTACGGAACAACTTCAGTCAAATTCTTAACTGCAGTAATCCTTAGCTATCTCATCTGTGAAAGGAGTCAAATAACCTCTCCTTTATATGGCTACTCGTGAACATTAAAAGAGACTTTGCATGTAAGTAAGTTAGCCTATCATGCAGCACATACCATACCTGATCACTATCATTAACACTGTCCTAGATTACACGCCCAGATAACCATTTATTTTCTTTAAGGATTCTTATGAATACAGTGCAAAGCTATATCCTAATCATTACAAACTATGATCACCCAATATTACTACTGCTTTGGAGAAAATATTCATTCATCACAAATATTCATGAGGAAGATTTTCACATATCATAATCCCCAAGGATGCTCTAAAAAGTGATATTTTAAATGAGAGTTGAAAGCTCCAAGGAGATCCAGTCATGGGGGACCTTCCCTCTACAGTTTTGTGAGCTTTACCTACTGGAACTCAGGGAAGAGCTCATGGCAAATAGTGTTGAAAAAATCCCCTCTAGCTTCCAGGCGAGAGGAGAAAACATTCCAGAGCATCCTGTCCTTCTTAAAGCCTGACCCCAGGAAAAGCTAAGGAACTGGATCATAACCCAGTTGAGTATAATCAGAGCCCAATGGGTTGGGAAAGGGAAAATATTCAACTCCAGTCAGCTGTAGCCATCTTGTCCCACCTCAGGGGGTGGGACTGAGGGTGTGGGCAGGACACTGAGAAATTCTTATGAAGTTTACAGTTCAAAGTCATAGGCTCACTGAAAAGAAACATTAAAAAAATGGGAGGGAAGTACTCTTGGATATTAAAAGGGTAGTAGAAGAAATAAAATACCCCATTGAAGTTTTAGATGATAAAGATGAGAAAATCTTCCAGAAGATAGAGCAAAATACACTGAAACATCAGTAGAATATAAAAGATGAGAAATTAGCTAATTCGTGCATTAGGAGTATATCAAAATAAAAGTTCCAGAAAGGGAGAACAAAAGAAATGAAGGGAAAGAAGTTACCAAAGAAGTAATTCAAGAAAATTTCACAGAAATGAATGGCATGTATTTCAAGACTGAAAGAACCCACAAAGTGCCCAGCCCCAGTTAACTACAGAAACCCAATAATACTCAAATTTATTATGTATTTATTTTTTAATTCAATAAAATATCATAACTTAACTATCTTTTTAATCCAAAAAAATATCAATAAAGAAATTTCCATGAGTATGTTAAAAACTTTGTCCATTGCCAAGGGGGAAAAAAAAGTGTGCTCCTGTATATAGAAATTTAGCCCTATTGAATTAGTGCTAAATCAATGGAGTATTTATTTAGAACAGACTTTGGCAAGGTAAACTACAAACAGAAAACATGATACAATATAACCAATATATAAATAAATATGTATTTATCTAAATGAAACAAATTTCACAATGTAATATAAATACTTTTGCTACATGAAATGCACTTCAGCCTATCACATCCTGTTTCATTTAAACGGATAAATACTGCTACTGAGATCCTCTAAACTGATTTCACAATGTTCTGGGGCTATAAGTTTAAGAAACTCTGCCTTTTTTAGACTTTAATACATAATGAAACTTACTTCAAAGTTCCTTTTTACTGAGTTTTTTTTTAATACTAGTGAAATTATAGCCATATTATAGATTTCTATTGCTTAAAGAGTTTTGAGAATGTTGAAAATGTTTGAGAAGGAGTATTCTCAGAAATAAGGAGCATTGGAGCGCCTGGGTGGCTCAGTGGGCTAATCCTCTGCCTTCGGCTCAGGTCATGATCCCAGGGTCCTGGGATGGAGCCCGGCATCAGGCTCTCTGCTCCGGGGGGAGCCTGCTTCCCTTCCTCTCTCTCTCTGACTGCTTCTCTGCCTACTTGTGATCTCTATCTGTCAAATAAATAAATAAAATCTTAAAAAAAAGAAATAAGGAACATAAATTATTATAAATTATTATAATTATTATAAATTATTCTATTTTCAAACATACAGTTTGCCTAGCTGAGATAATGCTCAGTACTTAACACTGTTTTCTTGACTTTAGTGGTGGTCTTTAAGACATTAGCAGTTGTTACAGTAATGTTGTAGATTTGATATGCTGTTAAAGGTGTCCTTAGGCCTACCACCTGCCTTAGCAGATGAGGCTGAATCAATATTCTTCATAGTTTAGAGATTATTAAGAAGCAAATATTATTAACTTTTCTTCATGAAACCTAATGACCTTTACTAAATGTTTGCCAATTGTCAACACCTTAAATTTTATAGTTTCATAGATCATTTAATAAAGAAATGAGGGATTCAAGGAAGTAATAGATTCTCTAAAATTATGTCCAAATTTCCCATAAACTTACAATATTTTTCTCTTTCTCAATTAATAAGAATACTATTTTTTTCTGATACTTCCTTTATTAATTCTTCTAAGTAAATGCATACCCACACCTATTCTTGACTTACTTTAATGCATCCCTCAAGATAAATATTTTTCTGGACATTTCTGTGTAATCACAGTGAATTCATTTCATCTTAGCAAAATTCTGGAATTATCATAGAGAGAGCATCAGTCTTTTTAAGTTTGATGAAAGAAAACAATTATGCTAGAGAACAATGAGCATGGAATGATAAGAATATAAAAGGACAAGATTAGAAGTGATAATAATCTGAAGATACTACCCAAATGAAATGCAGGGTAAAATGGAAGTTTATCTAATTAACTTCTCAGAATCCCTGGAGTATCTTGTCTACCTTTTCCTTCCCCTCAGTTTCCAGTTTACGTGTATATTGGTTATTTTGCATATCTCTTTATATGTTTCTATTTCCTCTATTGTTTATCCCTCACCATAAATTCACCTTCCCTGTTTCTTCAGTTTAAAAATAAAAGACACTTGCCAAATCTCCTGAATAACTCACTTAATAGAAAACACCTGGATTCTCATATCAGCTTCTGCTCAATTTGTCAAAAAGATTTTTTTGGTTAGAATACACAAGGAAAGTTCAGCTTCATACCAACATGTGGATAGATTAATGAGGAATATGTCAATAGTCTTTGTAGATATTATATATCTTCCTCTTTGATATTATACCAAAAGCTGTTTTGTGCTTCTCGAGTAAAAAAGAGTAAATTTAGTTACTTTAAATTAGTAAATTTAGTTACTTTTAGATTATTTCCCTCAATTTACCATTTCATGGGCCAGTTGTACCATGCAGATGAAAGTTTTTTGACTCAGTCTACATCTGCACTGTCAAATATAGTGACACTAGCCACTTATATTTATTTAACCAAAAAGAAATTAAATCTGAGTTCCTTAGTTGCACTAGCCACATTTTGTGTGCTGAAAAGCCCCTTGTGGCTACTAGCTATTATGTTGGATAGCACAGGTGGAGAACATTTTCATTACTGTAAAAAGTCCTGTTGGTCAGCACTACCCTACACTAATCTTGTAGTTTACCAAGAAGGATAAGGAATCCATATGGCCATCTTTAAACATGAATTAAAGGCTAGGCATCCTCTAAGACCTGAAGAAACAAAATTTAATAATCTCTACAGAAGCAAATAGATTCCTGAAAAGTAAAAAATGAAAGCAAAATAAAGTTTCCAAAATGAAATGCAAACAGTTTGAATGAATTTTGTTTTTTTCAGTTCAGTTTACTGGATCAACTCATGATATTGCCCCATGGAAACTTGTAGGTGCTACAAAGCTCTGCATGACATTATGTGTCACCAGTGACAGAAAGTTATGAAAGGGATACGAGGGAAGCAATGTTAACCCACTTCAGTAAGAAAATCACAAATAATCTTTTGATGTTCCCTCTACAATACATGCTAAGAGAATTGTTTTCAGACTTCAAAAGAATTTGAGCCTCATATGCCACCTTGTTCTTTCTAAACAAATTATTCTCCACCACATAAAAAACCCTTTGGCATGTTCAATTCTACTCAATGCAAATGTATTAATTACCTCTCATGAGCAGTACTCTGCAGAGAATAATAGGTGTGAGCTTAACAAATTCCTTTTGATGAGAATCATGATCCAGGAGAACTGGCCGGTGCTTAAATCAGTGCAAAGACAAGTAAACCAGGAGAAGCACCTGTATAGAGGCTAAATCAATATGCAGAATCAGAAAAGAGAAAATCGTTTTCAGATTCAGGAAAGCAGGGGAGTGGCAGGAATAGCTTCATAAGGATTTTGAGGCGGGTGTTGAAGATGGAGCAGTTCTATGTACCATCACGGGCAGAAAGAACAGCATGAGCAGAAAGCACAATGTGGGACCTGCAAGAAGAACCCCTTTGTCCAGAGCCTCTGTGAGTCCTCATCTTACACAGCCCTTGCGGAAGGTAACTGGGAACAGGTAAATTGGGTCTGTGTTGGAGAGATCCTTGAATAAAAGAGTAAAATGTTTTGTTGCTGCTGATGAGCAGGATTAGGAGTGGGAAAATTAAGAATAAAAAGATAATGGAAAAATCTATGTGCTTTGAATATCTTGCCAGTTCTGCAAATCAACGTTAGAGCTGACAACAACATAGCAATTGAAATTGTTTAGCACTTTACAGTTTATGAAGTGTTTTCATACTCATGATCTTATTAAATAAATCCTTACAAAAACGATGTGAAGTACACCTTAGTATCTCTATCTTATAAAAGATTTAACTACAACTTGGAATTATGTAACTTGCCCAAATTCACAAAAAACTAGTGGAGGTTACATGGGAAAAACAAAACAAACAAACAAACAAGAAAAAAAAAAAAAGTTTCCAGTTGTCAGATGTTCTTACCTTTCTGCTGCACCAGTTGTTCTCACACTGTTTTGTTTCCGGGACCTTGCACACTATTAAAAAGTATCAAGAACCCCAAAGAAGTTTTGTTTATGTGAGTTCTCTCTCAAAGTTTATTATAAAACTGAAAATGTTATAAAATATTATTAATTCATCTAAATCAAGAATAAGAATCACATTATGTGCTAGCATAGACAACAGATTTTTAGCCAAAAAGTAACTTTCTTTTCAAATTAAAAAAAAATTACTAGGAAGAGTGACATTTTTCCATGCTTGCCAAATCTGCTGAATAACTCACTTAATAGAAGACACCTGGATTCTCATATCAGCTTCTGCTCAATTTGTCAAAAAGATTCTTTTGGTTAGAATACACAAGGAAAGTTCAGCTTCATACCAACATGTGGATAGATTAATGAGGAATATGTCAATAGTCTTTGTAGGTATTGTATATCTTCCTCTTTGATATTATACCAAAAGCTCAATCAAAGGTGGTTCCTTGAAGGTTAGTTCCAGTAGAATTTGAAATCATATCAGGGAATTTTTTATACTCAGTTTGAAATCCATTAGTGTACATTGTATGCTAAATAACTCCTTTACTCACAAGTGTTTGTGTAACATGAATCATAGACCATATAGAAAACATTGGTTCACTGAGGTAGGCAGCTCCTAAATGTGGAGACATTTTTTTCCATAAGATAAAAAAAAAAAATTAAAATAAAAAAAAAAAAGAAAAGAAATGCATCACTGAAGTGTTTTAAGTACTTTCAAGCTACACTGGTAAATAACAACTTGCCCAATTTTAGAATTTTCCCTTGAAAGCTTGAATTTTGTCACTAGAAACAAATTCTGTTCATTGTTTTCCTTGAAATGGCATGCTTCATTAGTGACTTCATTAGTTTTCAAGAAAATCTTTGACAAATACCCAAGTCTGAGTAACTGTAATTTGTCAATTGTTCTTTCAAGTAAAAACAGTGTTTCATGAGAAAAGCTATCAGTTTGGCTTACAACTCAATCACACAAATGCTTTTCCTCAGGATTACCATCAACCATCGTACTTCAGTAAGCAGCAAGGGCTTTATACATTTCATTTTGACCCAAAAACGTTAAAGAAATGAGTACTTAAGGATAAAATTCTAATAAAAGTTCTAGATTTCACCTTTTAATCAAGGATATTCTTCCCTGAAATTGATACATACATATTTGTATAGAAGCAAATATATATGCACACATAGGTATGTGTATACATGTATGTATACATATATATGTGTGTATATGCATACCCAAGTATTTACACTGATAGTGCAAGAGTGATGGAGTAAAACTGCTGTCACCTTGACCTGAACTGAGACAGAGACACCAAACTGCACAGGTAGTAAGTAATGACTATTAGTACAGTTTGCTGTCCCTACCTTGATTCATGGTAATGTGCCGGCAGTTTTGCCTCCATTACTCTTGCACCTTCGGCATCAGTGTCAACACATGAAAAAAGAAAATGGCAACTGTGTATTGTTCTGAAAATATGTCTGACCTTGCCAAAGGTCAGAGTCTTGGGGATCCACGGATATCCATGAACCATGCTTTGAGAACTACTGCACTGTCCACACGTCTTGCCTCCCCTGCTTAATTTCTTGTGCTATAAATGAGAAAAGATAGTCACCACACTATATCTTATTTAGTATATTAGGAATCACCAACCAGAAGACAAGCAGTTAAGTTCATTAAGCAGTTTACTTACAACAAAAATCAAGTTGATACAAACACACTTATGGATTGAATACCTGTGTCCCCCAAAATGCATATTTTGAAGTCGTAATCCCCATTGTAGTTATACTTGGAAATGAGACTTCTAAAAAAAGTAATTAAGGTTAAATGGGGTCATAAAGGTAGGGCCCTAATCTGGCAGGATTAGTGTTTTATAAGAAGAGAATCCAGAGAGTTTTTTGTTTTGTTTTCTTTGCCATGTGAGGACACAATGGCAAGACCATCTGCAAGCCAGGAAGAGCCCTCACCAGAAAATTAGTTACTCTACTGGACCTAGAGCCTGGACTCCAATATCCATAACTATGAGAAAATAAATTTCTGTTGTTTAAGCCATCCGGTATTTTATCGTATTTTGTTCTATGGAGTTGATATTTGCTTTATGGTATTTTGTCATGGCAACCTGAACAGACTAACACACCCACTTAATTTTGTAATTCATGAAAACCTAGTCAAACCCCTAGGACTTTACTAATGAACTTGAATACAAAATAAGTTTTTGAAAAACGCTAAATTTCAACTATCTAAAGCAATGAGATATTATACTAAATTTACATATTGGTTCAGCTCTAATGTTAGGACGTTAGATTAGGTGAATTATTTTCCTTAATGTCCCATGCATGCCAAGAGCAAGACCATATTAGCTTGAAGAGTCTGGATATATTTTTCAGAATCAATACTTGTTCTTTAGCAGTGACACAGTAGCAGACAATTGCATAATGAAGCTGTCTGTCTTTATTTACACAATGTATTTTTGTATTCACTAGGCCAGAAAGAATAGTTCTGTGTAGCAGCTGTCATTGTATTTTTTGCTTATCTCAGTCCTGTCTGCCAGTGTTATAATTCACCAGCTGACACCCGCCTTGGCAGAAACCAAGGGCAGTGATTTCATGCCAAAGCAACAACGGGGCTCTGAACTCTTGACACAATTCATCTTAGTTCTAGCTAGTAAAGGGGGATTCTTTGAGTTTTCTCTCCCTTCTGTTGAAGCATTTCGCTGCTGGAGGGGGGGAGGGAGAGAGAGGAGGATGAAGGGGGTGCTGCTGTGATGGAAATGAACACTGAGAAACAGTTATGGCTCTGTCTGGTGCAGTGGAACAGGGTCACAGGAAGACAGGGCCAGTTGTGAGGGATAAAGGCTGAACGCCCAGATAATGAAATTCCTGCTTGTTTGATTTTGCAGAGTTGGAAGGATATGAGAGCACATTTGGTATCCAAAAATACACTTCTGTTCAACTCACACTATTTGGAGGTTCAAAGTGTAATTTCTGGCACTTTCTGATTTAGGAAGCTTAGATTTGGGCATGAAGGCAGTTGATTGTAGTCATCAAAAATAGCTCTTTTTGGGTTGTGAATGCTAAATAAAATAGAAAATATACTTGCTCAAGTTGATTTCTAGACATTAGTGTTCATAGTTCATATAGGTCTTATTCTGCAGGCAGAATAATGGCAGGCTTCGCAGTGTAGACAGTATCAAAACTGAGGAGAAGCACTGGCCAGATAAACTAATTTTTTAAAAAGTTTTTCCTTTTTATGGGGGGGGGGGGCGCAAGTACCAGAATCCCCTAGATTCCCCGCAATACACCTAGAATAAGAACCGTACTTTCCATGCTATTTCCTGACACAGAGTGTAACACAATGGACAAAGTAAAACGCAGAAATGAGAAAACAAAGTAGATAATTGAGAACTTTGACTATCACTCTGGTGGTGTCAATTATCTTGATGTATCTGCCAAAACTAGTTTAAAGCTTAAAAGATTAAACTAAGGGCTTCAGTCTTCCTTTCTTTCTTGTGTATCAACATCATCTGATTAAGAAAGTTCCCAATAAGAGGACTGCCTTAAAAGTAACCTGATTTCCTGTTGTGTAAAAGCCTGACTTTTTTGGCAAGCAGGATGCCAGTTCTGATGGGCCCACTACATTATTACAGAGCATTTTAAGTTGTTTCTGATTGTGATCTTGGTATTGAGTTCCTGACACACCCCAAAATGTGGAGAGAATCCTATAACATCCTAGGAATAACAAAACCAAGAAGAAAAATAACTCACTAAAATATTTTAAGTAAAACTACAACATTGGGTCATATAGCAATAAACCAATAATGGGACAAAAATCACTGAATATAAAACAGAATATTGCTTTCATATGTTCTTCTCACTACAGAGTTGACGTCATAGCACTGAATAATGCCAGATTTTCCTGATAAAGAACAAATTACAGGGAGTGTTTTGGCTATGTTTTCTCCTAAAAAGATAATCCTTGTTTGAAGGAAGATGTTTGCAAACATTAGTTTTTACCATAAAGCTCATCAAATAACTTTGAAAGTTAGTGACAGACCACACCTAACTCAAAGGAAAAGAACATCTTTCCCGCCAGACCTTTAAAAAAGTAAGGCTGAACAAAAGACTCTACAAGATGTTTTATATTGCTTTTTAAAAATCTTTTTTAATTTTTATTTTTAGAAAGTGGAGGAGGGGCAACAGGAGAAGGAGAGAGAAAGAGATAGAGAGAATCTGAAGCAGACTCTACACCTAGTATAGAACCTGAAATGGGACTCCATCTCACAACCTGAGAACATGACCTGAGCTGAAACCAAGAATCAGACAGTTAACCAAATGAAGCAGCAGGTGTCCCTTAATCTTTTTTTTTTTAACTCTTTTGACAGTTTAGAAGCTATAAATTAGAAATAAATAAATTACAAATAAATAAATAATTTGTATATATAATATATTCTATAGTATATGTACACACACAAATACATACATATCTTTTATTATTGTTCGGAATTATATCAACAGTTTCTAAATTTACTGTTTTGTGAATAACTTCAGAATGTATCCTTTCCTTCTCTCTAGGTGCATTCAGTAACTTTTCAGTGAAAAAATCTATAAGCTATATAATCTTATTGCCTATGTATGACTGAAAATGTCTTTTTCACACATAATTCTGAAGACAGTTAGCTGGGTAGAAATACTGGGTTGACTATTTTATTCCTGTATGCCTTTATGGATATTACCTCTTCAACTTCAGTTATTTTTTAATCTCAATGAGAAATAAATTGTTAGTTTAATTGTTGTTTCTTTGTAGGTTTCTTGGTCAGCTTTTTGTTTCAGTAATATTACATAATGAAAGAACTATAAAATCTCAGTGACTTCAAACAAACAGCCTTCATTTATTTCATACTCACAGGTAGATACATTGACTGCAATTGTCCTGATCGACAAGTTTGTATGGACAGGTTTGTATGGACCTAACTGGGCTCCAGGATTTCAGTCATGTTTAGGTCTGCTTCCCCTGTCTTAATCTCAGGACCCAGACTGAAGAAATAACTTAACTGGGACATGCCCTTCATAAGTTCAGACTAAAGAGAGCTTATACAAGAGAGTTTATACATTGCTAGTTCTACCATTGCTAGTTCTACCCATATTCCATTGGCCAAGTGCAAAGTCAAGGGGCCAAGGGAGTATACACCATCCACCCTGTCAAGGGTTGGGAGGAAAGATTTGTAAGCAAGTAATACAACCTGCCACAACAGGTAAACTATCTTCCCTCTTGGAGCTTTGAATATTCCTTCTTTATCCCTGATATAACACAATCACTAATTGTCCTTTATTCAAACTATTCATCAGCTGGTGTGAACCTTTTAATTTAGAACTCACATCAGTCTTCAAAATTCTAGAAAATTCTATGCATTACCTCTTTCAATCTTGTTTATAGGCCATCCTTTATTTATTAACTTCTGGAATTTCTTGTAATCATCTGCAAACTTTTTCACTCTACCTGCCATGTGTCTTAGCTTCTCTTTTCTGTTTTGAAGTTATTTCTTTGTTCACTTAACTATGTTCTGGACAAAGGGCTGGGTTATCTATGTAGTCTCACTTTGTGCTCAGTTTGGAGTTGTCTGTTGACTTTTTTCAATTACCAAAGATATCATTTTTAGTACTTCCAATTGGTTTCTTTTGGTCATTGTTGTTTTATTTCTGCCTGTTTTTAGTGGGGTTTTCACCATCGTTTGTTTGATTTACTATTTCCCTTCATTCTGAAGCTTATCTGCATCTTCTCCCATTCTTATCTTTCCTCCTTGTCAGTAAAAGAGAAATCTCTTCTTTCAGCTGAGTTTAATTTATTTTTTAACTGTCTCTATACCTCATTCTCTTCTGCTTCCTCGGGGCATTCTGTGTATTTTTTTTTTCTTTTTACTTGTTTCTAAACTGTGTTTTTACTGTGTCTTAACCTCTAGCCTTTAACTATGTTTACGTCTAGCTGATCTTTAAAAATCAAACAAATTTTACATTCCTCTAGCTTTTATCTTCCTTTTCCTCTTCATGGTTAATATTACTGGAAAACAGCATCTTCTCTTAGCCTTTAGCTAACCCAGTCATGCTTTGTAAAAATTAGAAAAAGTTGCCTGTTCCTTAGGACGTATATTACCTTGTGCCAGGGCATATGACTCCAAGTGGACTCCAAGTAGTGTGCTTAGTGCACAGCTACCTAGTCTGTGAGTTCGCATGCAAGATGCGCCCCAGGTAACAATACTCAATGATCCCTCACAACCCAGTCAATCCTCAAATTCCTAAAATTTGTCTCTACTATATATTGAAAGCACCACCCAAGGGTCACCAATGACCACAGAGATGCTAAATCTCAGTAACTCTTTTCATTCTTCTATTGCCCACTCTCTCTGCAGAATTTGATGCCAGTGACTACTTTCTCTCAGTTACATCTGAAATCCTCCTACCTCTTGGTTTTTAGGACTCTGCTCTTCTGGATTTAAATCTAACTTTACCTGCAGTCTCCATTTCCTCTGTCTACTCCTTAAATGTTAATTTTTCCCAGTTCTATTTTTTTTTAGCTCATCTTCTATACATTTTCCAGTTTATCTCATCCACTTTCACAGCTTCAACTAAGACCTGATAAATCTCAGATCTTCATCGTTCACCCACATATGAACTAAGCCCTCAACTACTCAAGGTATGTCTGACTTTGGATTAACCACAGGAATTTACACTAGATGTGTCAAAATAACCTCAGTGTTTTCCATGTAAAATCTCATCCTCTTCTGAATTCCACGTGTACCACTATACACCCAGTTGTCAAAGCCAGAAACCTAGACTCTAGCCCCTCAGTCTTCACATTCTCAAATCACTGAGTCATGTATACCATTCTACCTCTTAAATGGTCCTCGACTCTGCCTCCTCTTCTCCATCCCTGTTGCCACTGCCTGACTCAGGCCTCATTCTAGATTACAACACTCTCTCAGAGCCAGCCTTCCCATTAGCACTCTCACCTGTTCCCAACACAATCTCTACACTGCTGCCAGAGAGTGCTTTCCACTGTGATAATGTGAACAAGTGTTCTACTGGTTAAACTCCTCCTCTAATTCTTCAAAGCAGTAAAATCTAAAAACCTTGCCATGAATATGAAGTCTTTCATAGTTGATCTCTCTGCAAACCTTCCCTTGCAGTATTCTCCACATTTGCACTCACTGTTCTAGTATACTGGTGTACCTGTAGGGACATAGCCCTTCTAATTTACCATATACTGGTCCCAAAACTCCACTTGCTCTGGCTGATGATCACCTATCTTGAAGGGAAAGCCTATTTAACACCTTCTTACGATCTATCGGAGTAACCAGTACCTGTAAGCAACCAGCTTACATCTACTACAATACACATAACAGCATATTATAACCATATTTACACATCCTGTTCCCTCAAGTTTATTATTGTGAGCTCTTAGTCACTTTTTCTTATGTCAAAAACTTAGTATATAATATGTCATAATAATCGCTTACTAACATGAATAAATTAATAGGTATTTAAAATAATGCAATACAACATAATGTGAAAAGTCTTGATATCTATGAGCTATACAAGGAATTTATTATCATGTGAAAAAAATCATCTTTTAAGATGAAAGATGTGGAAGCTACAGAGGTCATCATGGTGCTGAATATAAACACAGAGTCTGAAAGAGGTGAGAATTACCAGAGATATGAACATTTAAAACAAAATTCTTGTATTTTCCCCACTGTCACACCAGAGTGTTCCTAAAAGCATAAGAAACACTTTCCTCAAGTCTCACTTATAAAGCTCCTTGTGCATTAAGGCAACAACTCCTAAAGGACTTTTTCTGGCAGGTGAAAAAAATGTGAATGACAACTTTGATGATACAGTAACCACAGTGAGAATTTTATTGAATTTTTCTTTTAAAACTGACACACATTTACAAACAGTGGAGTCAAATCTGCCTATGTTTCTTTTTCTTTTTCATCAAGAAGGGAGATTTCTAGTTACTAGTTTCTTTCCAGAAAAGAAATAGGTCCAAATGTGTCCTCTTTTGAGGAAAAAAAAAAATGCATCTTCTCAATTTGATTATCAGTTCTGTACTAAAATCATCCAGACTTAATTAATCATTGTTTGTTTGTTTGTTTACATTTTTTTCTTTTATTTATTTTCAGCATAACAGTATTCATTGTTTTTGTACCACACCCAGTGCTCCATGCAGTCCGTGCCCTCCCTAATACCCACCACCTGGTTCCCCCAACCTCCCACCCCCCCACCCCTTCAAACCTTTCAGATTGCTAATCATTGTTTTAAGAGCACTTGATGCTTTGTCATACTATTACTAGAAGATGACGCTTAAAGTTAGTTATTTTCAAATGCATTTCTCCTGTGTTTCTGTTTTAGGCCAGAAGGAAGAGCAGAAACCTGAAGAGCGTCTGCAACCTCCACATCCTTTGTAAAGGGGCCAAGAGGAAGAAGTGTGGGAAAGTTCATCTATTCAAGTAGCATTTTATTTTGAATATGTGATTTTTCTTTCACAGGCCAAAAAGGTGACTACACCAGATTTGTAAATTAATACAAAAAATTAAAATACCTTTAAACATTTTTGTGTGGCAAGATACACTTTCTGAGATATTAATAGTTTTTCGATTTTGAAATATTGATGTTTAGAGTTTTTCCTGCTCTCTATTTAAGCAGCCTTTTCAGCGTGTCCGTTGTCTTAGATGAATTGACAGGGTGAAGAGGTGAAAAAAAGAGAAATTTATGGAGTTTATTTCCAAAATCCTAAGGCCTTAGGGATATGGAGAAAACTTAGGACACAGACAAATGTGAGTTAGAAACATCTGGTGTGAGAGAATGAGTTCTCTTCCCACCATAAAGGAGTATGGTAAAAGCAGAGCTATTAATATGTAGTGCAGAGAAAGAAGTCTGGTGGGAGATAGGGACCCAGAGATGAGAGATATGGCTGCAGAGGGCCTTATTCTCAGCTCTTCAGCAACATGGAAACTGAATATGCATCAGTAGATAACCAGTGCTCTGGGGCTACCAGAGAGCTGAATGGTCATATGTCCAGCTCTTACTTGTCCCCTATGCATTAAAGCCAACAAGGCTAAGGGTTATACTTTCCAATTCCCTGCTGCTGTTTGGTAGAGAGTTCTCTTCTCTGCTATCACTTCCCTTAGCGTGTGCTCAGCATGAATGATGTTGTCCATAACCTGAAAATTTCCTTGAGGAACCTCTTTTACTCCCATTCTAGGACATCCATAAGCCTAAAAGCATGTTTCCCGGCATTTCAAGCAAGGAGGTGGGAACTGAGGAAATGTAAAGCCCCTGCACCAGTACTGGTAGGAGTTGGGATGAAGAAGTAGGTGGTGTTCAATGGAACCAGTTCCCAGAAACAGAACTTTTCAAAGGCTGGGATAAAGAGAAGGAGTTCTTCTCTTACTCAAGTTATGTCTCTAAAACATGTTACCCAGGTATGCAATTTACATTAACGTTTCTTTATAGACATTTCATATAGCTATTAAATGAACTTGGTAAGTCTTATGGTATAGTATTTTCTTTCTAAATATGATATTCTCTTTGCTTTTACAGAAGTAATTGCATTCTGGGCATCCACAAACTTAATTGTTTGGCTAACATAGTGTTTTTATTAGACTTAGTTGCAAAAATTTACATATTGGAGATTCTCAAATGAGAATCCAAATTTCTGACTACTCATGTAAACCTGGATGATTTTACAACATTGAGACCACTTTCTCATGGCAACAATTGACTGCAGCTGAGTAGATGCTGGTGCATTCAGACAAGGCAAGGGCTCTTCAGCCACAGTGCCCACAATCATTTTATTCATTTCCTTTCCTATCTGGAAACTTGAAGCATTTGAGTCTAGGAATGTTTGCATGAGGAAGTTTCATATCCCTTCCGAGAATTACCTAGTCTTTCAATTTCAAGATGAAATATGGTACATTAATAAATACTTGCTACACACACACACACACACACACACACACGATTAAATATAAATGCAAACTATACATATAATCATGAATCAAATCATCCTCAAGTCTGAATTATTAAAAACAAAACATGTTTCCTATATTGAAAGCCCTTTAAGATTTAAAATACATGGAATGCCTAGGAAGAGTGGACAGCATATGTGTGGCTGGAATATAAAGAGTGAATCAAATAAAACACTTTGCAAAGAGATTCTAAAAGAATAACCAATATTCTTTTCCCTTAGAAAAATTAGTGCCCATGCAGAGCATAGGGAAAGTTCTGCATTACAGAATAAGGACAAAAGTCCATCTTTGGATTAGTATACCTGTGACAGTTTGTTCACTCTTCATTTAAAAATGCAGCTCTTGATTTATGAAATTTTCCAAGGGGACAGTTAAATAGATCATTTCCTGAAAGAAGGTTTCCTTGCTGAATTAATAAGAATTCTTGTCTTGGGGCGCCTGGGTGGCTCAGTGGGTTAAAGCCTCTGCCTTCAGCTCAGGTCATGGTCCTGGGGTCCTGGGATTGAGCCCCACATCGGGCTCTCTGCTTGGCGGGGAGCCTGCTTCCTCCTCTCTCTCCGCCTGCCTCTCTACCTACTTGTGATCTCTGTCTGTCAAATAAATAAATAAAATCTTAAAAACAACAACAAAAAACAAGTTAAAAAAAAAAGAATTCTTGTCTTTTGAGCAATAATACTTTATAGATACCATTACTCTATCACGTCTTAAATAAATGTAAAAGAGAACTCAGGACATCATTTTGGCCTATATTATTCAGAATTTATGGAATCAATAAATACACTCAGAAATGCAATGGTAAGCTTGACAATCTTCTGTCTTCATCATACATTTGCAATACATTATAAAGACTTACAGCTGACATACAGCAAGTAAAATGTGTTGACATAGTACATTTAATTGGTATAACTTTAAAATACTGTAAACACCTGATGAATGGCAAAATGTCAGATTTCTCTCTTTGCTCTTTTACTAAAATTCTTTGACTTTAAAGAGAACATGAAATGTCAAGGCATCAGAAAAGGTTTCTTTTTCAAGGTCTTTTATATTTTAAATTTAATTTTTTCTATTAGTCAATATACTCAATCAAAAGCTTTCATCACTCTAAATTTTTTTTTTATTTTTTTCAAGGAGATGAACCATTGAGGCATTGTCTTTCTTAAGATGCCTCTTGTTTTATCTCTCACTGACAGCTGTTTATGCTGAAGTTACTAAGATTTCCAAAGTGCTTAATAAATATTGACGAAATCCGAAGATTATAAAGGTTTATATGTATATGATGCAACCTAAATCTGCTAAAATCTAAAAAAAATATATTTTATAAACATCCATTACCTACTTGCATATGATTTTTTATTTTTCAGAATGCCTATTTGGCTTATGGGCCAGAAATTTTAAATGCAGGAGAAAAATATGTCTTGGAAAAAGAAAAAAAAACAGGCATGTGTAATATGATGGAAATGTTCTATAGTGCTTTGAGGGAAGTCCATTCAATTTCATTGACATTCATAAATGATGACTAATGCATTCAAATAGAATGAGTAATTTACCAAATTACGGACATTTGGATGGGCTCAGAATGAAGATCTTGTTTGTTTGGATATGTCCTGAAGTGAATCTCAATGAGGTTTACTTCATTATGCCTGACTCTACAAATGGGCTTCAGTCACAATCTGAACAAAAGCCTTGACATGTAAATAAATGTGCGAAGGATGGCAGGCTACATTACTCTTTTTGTCCCCAGCCCACTCAGGAAAGTCAACCCCATCAAAAATATCAGTCACAAATAGATGGCACCGTTATTACCACACAAGTGCCATAAAAGCCTTCTCTTAGCATGATATTGCTGTCACATCCTCCCTCCTCTTAATCATAAGAGCAAGACACATATACTACAAATTCCCTCTTCTAGCAACTATGGGCCATCCTAAAATCAATGGTCCCTAATAGTACTCCTTCCATACTTGCATACTAGTGTATTCTATTTCATTCTTATTTCTATTTCATTTCTCCATGTATTTCTAGTTTTTCTATTTCATTTCTATCTAGTATTTGTATTTTGTGCCTATATGATTAGTACTTCCAGCAGCACACCTCAAGAAAAGATTCTGAACCTTGAAGTGCTTCCTTTGAAGGGTTTCCTCCCTCAGGTATAAACCAGAGTTGAAGAGCAGGAGCAAACCCAGGCTCTAGTGATAGGAAGATACACATCACTATATGTTCTAATGATGGTACCCAAATTTCCTACACGTTTTGGATGTTTCTGTAAATATGTGAAATTCCAGGTGAAAAAAATAAAATTGTTCCTTCACAGAATTGTTTCATCTATATCCCAAAATAAATTAGACATAGTATACAACTAGCGCAACAAATTCTGGACATTTGGTAAATTCTACTGAGAAACTAAAAAATAACCTTTGTCTCTGATAAGCTGAACTGAATTGGTAACACTCCTTTTTTTAATAGGTAATTACTTCACTACTTCAATTTTAGCAACAAATATCCACCTAACTGGATTTTGTTAATCACTGGAAATCTTACTAATGTCAAATGTAATGTCAAATGTAATGTCATGTCAAAGCAGATCTATAGTTGCCTATTTGTTCTTCTAGAAGTCATGATCCTGTCAGTTGTTTGCCTAGTCATTCTGATACTTTATTCAAACACATACAGAATATCCAATATATGATAGACATAGTAGGCAGACATGCTAAGAATAAACAGTGCACAAGATGGAAATGGTTCCTCAGTCCATAGAGGTTACAATTTTGTGAGAAGATATAATTTGACCAAATGACTGGGGAGTATTCTGTGCTATAAAGTAGTATCATAGAATTCTATGGAAGATTACACAGCGGAAACTAACCTAGTCTTAGGGAATTAACGTTGTTTCTCTCAGGAGTGATATTTGAGACCTGAGATATGAACACGCTGACTAGGTAGGTAAGTAGCATGAGCAGGTAGGAACATTCCACGTGGAAGGAACAGTACATCCAAAAGTTTCAAGAATAAGAAGATAATAGCATCTTTTTCAAAGAACTACACAAAACTCAATGTGGCTAGAGTAGAGTGAAGGGCAGAGAGTCGCCAAGGATGAGGTAGGAGAGGCAAGCATGAGCCAGATCATTCTGAGCCTTAGAAATGACATTAGAGTTTATGGACTTTACCCTAGAGATGACAGAGTCATTGGAGGGTGTATTGGTTTGCTAGGGCTGCCAGAACACAGGGCCACAGTCTGGGCGGCTTAACCAAGACATTGATTTTCTCATACTTCAGCAGGCTGGAAGTAAGTCCAGAGGTGTTTGCTGAGACCTCCATCCTTGGCTTTCCTCAAATGGTCTTTCCTTTATATTAGTACATGTTCTCCTGCTTTTCTTTTTATTATTCTCCACTTCTTAAGGGACACCAGTCATATTGATTCACAGGCCACCATAATGCCCTTATTTTAACTTAAGTGACACTTTAAAACTCTATCTCCAAATATAGTCACATTCTGAGGTACTAGGATTGAGGGTTTCGGCACATGAATTTTGTGAGAGAGACTCAATTTTACCCACAACAGAAGGTTTAGTACACGACAGTGACATGGCCCCAGTGATGCTTTACATGTTCACTGGAGCTGCAACTTGGATGAAGTAGAGGGGCTAGAAAAGACCAGGGGCCATGGAGGACCCCTCCATTGAAATCCACCAGAGAGATTTGCTGGGTAGAGCACAAGTTTTCCTTTCTGAGGACTGTGACTATGGTGAGCATACCCAGGAAAGGTAACTTGGAGAAGAGACACTTCCTTCTTTGTGACAGGAGGGGAGGAGAAGAGGAAAGGGGCAATTGAGGTGGATTCCTAGATATGCTGGCAGGAAGTTGAGGTGGTTTGCTTTCAGGGTTTCTATTTAAGTTTTCTGTGAAGTAAGACATCTGCTAAGAACAAGAAGAAAGCAAATTGCAGATGTGAGTTGAGTGGAAAATGTTTTAAATTGCCATTCCAGAGAGTGGGGAAGCAAGCTAACAAAAAATCTCATTAGAATTTCTATGAAGTGTTAAAAGCCCCCATTAAGATGGGTGAGCATGGATTTCAAATGGCACAAATCTCCCCCAGTTTTATTGTGGGTTTTTTTTTTTTTTTTTTTTTTTTTTTCTATCTGTACTTGGCTGTGTGGGCACAGATGTGGAGGTCTAGAGTTGGATTCTTCCAGCATTGGGGTTTCTCGGGCCAAAGTATTTGCTCCCTGAGATTGTTTGAGGAGTTCTGGGCCACAACTGTTCCAACTAAACCCCTGGGAATTTTCCAGGTGCTTGGAATATCAAGTTATAATTTAGCAGAAGGGGATGGGGTAGTAGGTGTTTGCTTACAGTGCTGTTGAAATGAAAACCTCCTGGAAGCTTTTTATTTTGTGGTTCAACTCTGGGAATTGTCTCCCTGTTCATCTTGAAGCACACACTATAAGCCATAGCTCCACATTTCTGGATTAGATAGATATGCTGAATCTTTTTATATTTTTATGTTGCAGCTATTTAAAATATCTGCTTAACTGAACATTTCTCTGTATGGGAAACATGCTTAGAATTTAATGAAACAAGTATTATGTTCATGCCACATAGCATATAATAAAACACAAGATATGATGAAGGGCTTCTGCTTAGACACTCTCTCCCCATTCTACCTGCTAAAGTTCCACTGGGCTTTTGCATTATTCTGACTATCTTGGAAATTGAAAATAAAACTCATCTCTCCTCTGAAAAGTTATGATAATTTCTAGGAGTTTGAATGCAGAAGGAAGCTGCCTCAGAATGCCCAGGAATTTAATGCTTCACTTCCATCAGCCCATGTGTCAGGAGAATCTTTTCATTCCAAACTGTTCCATTGCCTTTCTGCCACCCCACCACCAACACACACACACACACACACATGCACACAAATATCTCTCATAGTATCAAGCTCTGGAGCTCAGATTTCACATGTCTCAAAGGAAAGGAATTTTAGGTTATAAATTCCACAACACAAATTGTTTTTACATATGCTACTACTTACTGTGTTTTGTAGCAGGATATGGGCTCTTGGTGTGAAATAATAATAGTGACAAGGGATTTGCCAATGAAAAGAAGCTGTATACTGTAAAATATTGTCCAAGCAAAGTATCATTCTAAGATAATGCCTAGACATGTCAGAGCACAGTATACTTCTCTGAAACTTTCAGTTGAGGCAAACATTAAATTTTCTGAACAACTGTATAATATAACCTTACTTAAAAATATAAGTTATTCTTCCATTGTTTAGGTTGTGATTGCAAACAGGAAAGATTAGATGCTACCAGCTGCTGAAAGGGGGCAAACGCTCTTGAGTTTAGTTGCTGTTAGTAATTAGAGACTTGAACTAGTAAGGAAGGAAGAGGCAAAAATAACAGAACATGTCTGGTTGGTATTTTTATTAGATGGTATTCTCAGAGAATCACTTATTATGTGGCATTCCAAAGATAATGAATAGGACCCCCCAAGTTAAAGACCCAACTGAGCCAGAATTATGACAGCTGGCCCCCTTGCAGTGACAGTAACCAAACTGCTATTTCCAGTGCTTTCTTTAATTTAGACATTTGTTTCTGTAATCTAGTGCATTTCTAGTTTCAGGTCATTGAAATTCATATGTATATAGAAAGCTGTCAATTCCATAATTCTTTTCACACTGTACAAAATTCCTGAAAGAGAAAAAGGGGAGAAATATACCATTTAATAGCTAAGAAATATACCATTTAATAGCTAAGAATAGCTAAGAATAGCTAAGAATATCACAGTCTCACATGGTCTTCTAATTGAGAGGACATCCTCCCTTACAGACCTCACCATCAAAAACCTCACAACTTCCTTATGACTATAGAGGAAAACACTGTATGTTTTGTAGAAGAAGAATTTACCTAAAGAGATAAAATAGCCATAATCTCCCTAAATTTGGGCAAAGTTTTGCCTTAACTCTTTCATGGCTTTATGTCTTTTTCACTATAGAAACAATTCAGATGCTATATGTTATAAACATGTTCTATGACAGACAAGGATATTATTTTATTTGTGAAAATTAATGGTCTCAAAGAGGGAAGCAAAGAAACAAGAGATATAGCTCCACACAGCTATTTCACCAAAATTAAATGACTATTAAAAACAAAAACAAAAACATGTGGCAAACAGACATACGAGTTTGTTCTAAATTGGAAGCATTATACCTTCCAATGCTCAGTTAAAGGCCAGAATTACTTCCTTCTGCCTGAGGTCTAAGAAAATCATATTGAAGAGGTACACAGGCTGTTTGCTATAACATTATTTCAATTTCATGGACTTGTACAGTCTTCAGCTGTGATACCATGAAATTACTTTTAGATTTTCCAATATAATATTTTCTTTTTTTTCCTGTTCCCTTCCTACATGGGAGCTTGCAACTAAGCATATCTAAAGAACAGTGAACATCTTTGCCATCTCATGGTGCCATATCTTTGCCTTTCTGGTCAATTTCAATGAATTCAGTTTCTGTTGTTTGTCAAAAAATATCAGGAACTAAGGTTCCTTGAAGTATGTATTAATCTACCTCCTATTAGCCCAGACAGCATGTTCTTTCCATGGAATTCCCTCCAACCTGCAACCACTTATATCCTGAAGCCAGGATTGAGCTTGTGGTCAATGTGGAGGGTGGGGGTTGACACTTTCCCCATGACCTAAGCTTCTCCGTAATGTCCTAGTTTGCTCTGATTGAAATTACCAATACGGTGGTCTATAGGTAAGCACTCAGAATGGACAGTCTCTTTTCACATTTTTTCATGTCTTTTTTGTGTCATCTTCTCCTCTTCTCTCTCAATCTCCTCCTGTCAAAACTTACTCTCAGGAAAGGGTGTGCAGAACCTTCACATTAATCTGTAAATATTTTGACATGATTGATTCTGATCCTAGGGATAATTGAGCTTTAACACCAAACACACATTCTTAAAGTAAGGAATTGTATTTCCATTTGCAGAATTGCAGGATTGGAAAAATATATAGAATCACTAATTTGGGGGATACCACAGAAATCACCCCATGCTGTCAGCCACAATCTGGCCTTCATGTTCTCATTCTATACACACTGCATGCCTACAAAATGCCTTCTGATCAGAAGACATTTGTAATTTAGTAGAGGAAGAGAGACTCCAAACAAGGAAGTCATATTAAGTGTTACAGGGGGAGACATGGAAAAATAAGTAAATTTAACTTAGGGTAACAATAAAATCTTCAGGGAAGAGACGATGCTCTAAGTCTAAAAGGTGTACAGAAATTTTCTAAGTAAGCAAAAGAGTGAAAAACTTTCTGGCACCTAGGAATTGTTGTGAGCCAAACACCTAAAATAAGATGAATTGAGAAAATATGAATTACTCAGACAAGCTAAATAATGGAAGTGAAGCATGGCTCCAAAGAAATAAAGCTGGAGAGAAATCAAGGTCAGATCACTGAAGCTTTGTGTGCTTTGCTAGTGTGGACCTTATCCTATGTGTCCATACTTCCCAAAGTATGATCTGTGTGCTATTAGTGGAACATGGGCTGATTTTAGGTGTTTTTTGATATTTTGCTTATTCGGGGGAAAATCTAGACTGATGATTCACAGACTTGTACCCCTAAAGCAAATAATACATTATATGTTAATTAAATAAAAAAAAAGAAAAGAATAAAATAAAATAAAGTAAAATAAATGAGATTCTTCTTTGAAGGCCATGGGATATTGCTTTTACACTGGCAGAAGTAACACAAAATATCCTGTAATAATATTACTGCTGCTAAAAGATGTATTAAGTATTTATGACATAAATAAAAAGATGTTAAATAAATAATGCTATAAATGATACACAGATATGGCAAAAATCATAAAAGTGGTACAAATAGTTTCAGTTGGAGAAAAGTCAAAGCAATTTAGAAGAGGTTGTTGTGGTGGTCCACTAGGAGGAAAACCATCAGCAGGAGTTCCCATGCAAATCATTGCATCCTTACCATCAGTGTGCTATCAGTCCCATTCTGAGTTTCTAAGGACAGGCCACTTTCCTCAATCTACTTCCTACCTCATGAAAATACTAGGTATTAGTTCATCAGGCCTGCCTACATGTGCCTGAGAGGACCTGGCATGGACTTGAGTCAGCAGTCCTGGGAATGGCAGCCTTTGGGACTGGGCTCACCTGGACCAGTATTGCTCATGGTTTTGGTGGCATGGGCTTACAGAGACAAGCAGGGCCCTCAGTCAACCACTGAGACAGTCACTGGGGGTGTGCACCACCTGGTGGAGGCTGTGATATTCAACAGGGTTAGCAGAGGGGGAGTCTGTGTGTTCTGGACCATTCAGGGAGAAGCAGACTGTGGCTTCTTTCTGAGGCAGAGGTCTGGGTGAGGACAGTTTACTTTGCTCTGACTCTCCAAAAAGGCACAAAAAGCCACCAGAAAACAAATGCTCCAGAGAACAAAAGTCCCAAAACCATTTTCCACAGAGCCCAGTCTCTTAATAGGAGACAGGGCAACTACATCCAAGTAGGACTGACTGAAAAACAAAGCAGCAGACCACCCCACCACCCCACCCAGGAGACAAGCTGGAAGAACAAGAGGAGGACACAACCACAGGGTCCCAGACAATGGTAAAACTCCAACACCAGGGGAAAACAGTATATTAAGCTCCTGGTATTGCCTCACAGACCGTATATTTCTTAGATACAATCTTTCTCTCTCTGTTTTTAAAATCTTTCTCATGATACTTGTTCTTTTATATTTTTTTTACCTATTTACCCTTTCAACTAGATGTTTAATAAACCATATTCCGTAGTAACTTTTTAACTTGAACTCTCATCATATACTTTTTTCTTTTTCTTTTTCTTTTATATATGTAGATATAAGCTTCAATGTAGTCCTTTTTTCCCTATTCAATACTACTTTTATACATACACCAGTTTTAATTCCCCTTTATCTCTGGTAAGTTGAGTTCTCTAACAAAGATAACAAGATACACTCAGGAAGAACTGAAATATCCTTCCTTGCCCACATCAAAGGGTTAAAACCACCTTCACGTCACCCACACCTTTTATTTTTGTTTGTTTCTTTTTCTTTTGTCTGTATTTTTGTTTGTTTGTTTTTGTTTGTTTGTACTTTATAAATCTCACTCTTGGGGCTCATTTGGGTTATTTTTTTTCTTCTTCTTTTTGGCAGTGATTTCTGATTGCTCCGAAACTTCCCAGGGTGTACCTTGCTTGGATAGTGGTTGATATTTTCAGCTACACATCCCTTCAACCACAACTCAACAGAATGACAAGGAGGAGGAATTCCCAACAAAGAAAAGTCCCAGAGACAATGGCCTCTCCAATAGATCTAATGGCTGTGGGTCTAAGCAAGACATCAGAAACAGACTTCAGTTATGAAGACAATAGTCAGGGTAGAGAAAACTATTAATGGCAACATAGATTCTTTAAGGGCAGATGTGGAAGCAGATCTGACAGAACTTAAAAATGCTGTCAATGAGATACAATATAATCTAGATACTCCAATAGTTAGGGTATGAGGCAGAAGAATGAATTAGTGATATTGAAGATAAATTGATAGAAAAGAAGGAGCAGGAGGAGACCTGGAACAAACAGCTTAAAATCCATGAAAACAGAATTAGAGAAATAAATGATGCCATGAAACATTCCAATGTCCAATTATTGGGATCCTTGAGGGTGTGGGTAGAGAGAGAGAGAGGACTAGAAGATATAGTTGACAAAATCATGGCCAAGAACTTCCCAAACTGGGGAATAAAACAAGTAATCATGTCCTTGAGGCAGAGCAGACACCCCCCAAGATCAAGGAGGCCAGATCAACCCCCAGGTATGTAATAGTAAAACTCACAAATCTTAGAACCAAGGAAATCATTGTAAGGGCAGTTAGGGGGAAGAGATTCCTTACATAAAGAGGGAGGAACAACACAATAACATCAGAAGTCCACAGAGACCTGGAAAGCCAGAAAGGGCTGGCAAGATATATTCAGGGTACTAAATGAGAAGAAAATGCAGCCAAGAATTCTTTATTTGGCAAGGCTGTCATTTAGAATAGATGGAGAGATAAGAAGCTTCCAGGACTAACAGAGACTGAAATAATATGTGACCACTAAGCCAGCCTTGCAAGAAATATTAAGGGGGGGTTTTATAAAAGGAGAAAGACCCAAACAATGGTATAGAACAGAGATATGTAGAGACAATCCATAGAAATAAGGACTTCACAGGCAACATGATGACAATAAAATCTTATCTGTCAATAACCACTCCCAACATGAAAAGCCTAAAAGCTCCCATAAAATGGCACAGGGTTGTAGATTGGATAAAAAGACAGGACCTATCCATATACTGTCTACAAGAGATTCACTTTGAACCTAATGATACATGCAGACTGAAAGTGAAGGGATGGAGAACTATCTTTCATGCCAATGACCTCAAAAGAAAGTTGGGGTAATGATTCTCATATCAGACAAATTAGATATTAAGCAAAAGACTGTAGTTAGAGATACAGAAGGACACTATATCATTCTTAAAGGGTCTATACAACAAGAAGATCTAACAATTGTAAATATCTATGCCCCCAACATGGGAGCAGACAACTACCTAACTACATAAGCCAACTGTTAACCAAAATAAAGAGAATTTTTATAATATGTTACTTGTAGGAGACCTTAACACTCCACTCTCAGCAGTAGACAAGTCAACTAAGCAGAAAATCAACAAAGAAACAAGAGCTTTGAATGACACACTGGACCAGATGGACCTCATATATATATAAAGAACATTCCACCTTAAAACAAAAGAATACTCATTCTTCTCAAACGTGTATGGAACTTTCTCCAGAACAGACCACATACTGGGTCACAAATGAGATCTCAACTGGTACCAAAAGACTGAGATTATTCTGCATATTCTCAGACCCAATATAGTGAAACTAGAACTCAATCACAAGAAAAAGTTTGGAAGAAATTCAAAACTTGGAAGCCTAAGACCATCCTGTTCAAAAATGTTTGGGTCAACCAGGAAATCAAAGAAAAACTAATCAATTCATGGAAACCAATGAGAACAAAGAAACATCAATCCAAAACCTATGGCATATGGCAAAGGTTGTCCTAAGGGGGAAATACATAGCCATGTAAGCCTCACTCAAAAAAAAAAAAAAAAAAAAAAAAATCCTGAATGGACAAACTATCGTTATGCTTTAAAGATCTGGAGAATCAACAACAAATTAAACCTAACCCACACATGAGAAGAAAATTAATTGAGATTAGAGCAGAGATCAGTGACTTAGAAACCAGAAAAACACTATAACACATTAATGAAACTAGAAACTGGTTCTTTGAAAGAAATAATAAGATCAATAAACCACTGGCCGGACTTATCCAAAAGAAAAGAGAAAGGATCCAAATTAATAAAATTATGAATGAAAGGGGAGCAGTCACGACTAACACCAAGGAAATAGAAACAATCATCAGAAATTATTATCAACAACTATATGCCAATAAGTTAAGCAACCTAGAAGAAATGGATGCATTCCTGGAAACCTAAAAACTTCCAAGACTGAAATAGGAAGAAATTGACAACCTGAATAGACCAATAACCAGTAGCGAGATTGAAGCAGTAATCAAAAACCTCCCAAAAAGTGAGTCCAGGGCCTCATGGATTCCCTGGGGATTCTACCAAACATTCAAAGAAGAAATAATACCATTTTTCTGAAGTTGTTTCAAAAAATAGAAACAGAAGGAAAACTTCCATACTTTTTCTATGAGGCCAGCATTACCTTGATCCCAAAACCAGGGAAAAACCCCAAAAAGGAGAATTTCAGACCAATATCCCTGATAAATATGGACGCCAAGATTCTCAACAAGATCTAGCTAATAGGATCCAACAGTGCATTAAAAGGATTACCCATCATGACCAGGTGGGATTTATCCCTGGGATGCAAGGTGGTTCAACATTCACAAATCAGTCAAGAGCTGTGATCAAGAAATCAGTTGATTATCTTATACACTAACAATGAAAATATAGAAAGGGAAATTAGAGAATTGATTCCATTTACTATAGCACCAAGAACCATTATACCTTGGAATGAACCTAACCAAAGAGGTAAAGGATGTGTACTTGAGGAACTGCAGACCACTCATGAAAGAAACTGAAAAAGACACAAAAATTTGGAAAAGCATTCCATGCTCATAGATTAGAAGAGTTAACATTGATAAATGCCTATACTGTCCCAAACAATCTATATCTTCAATGCCATCCTGATCAATATTCCACCATCATTTTTCAAAGAGCTGGAACAAACAATTCTAAAATTTGTATGGAACCAGAAGAGACCCTGAATTGCTAAGGAAATGTTGAAAAAGAAAAACAAAACTGGGGGCATCACATTGCCTGATTTCAAGCTTTACTACCAAGACAGCATGGTACTGGCACAAAAACAGACACATACACCAATGGAACAGAGTAGAGAGCCCAGATATGAACCCACAACTCTATGGTCAACTAATCTTCAACAAAGCAGGAAAAAATATACAGTGGAAAAAAGACAGTCTCTTCAATAAATGGTGCTGGGAAAATTGGACAGCTATGTGTAGAAGAGTAAAACTTGACCATTCTCTTACACCACACACAAAGATAAACTCAAAATGGATAAAAGACCTCAACATGAGGCAGGAACCTATCAAAATCCTAGAGGAGAACATAAGCAGTAACCCCTTCAACATCAGCCACAGCAACTTCTTTCAAGCCATGTATCCAAAGACAAAGGAAACAAAAGCAGAAATGAACTTTTGGGACTTCATCAAGATAAAAAGCTTCTGCATAGCAAAGAAAACTGTTAAGAAAAGAAAGAGATAACCCACAGAATGGGAGAAGATATTCACAAATGACACTACAAAGGGCTGATATCCAAGATCTATAAAGAACTCCTAAAACTCAACACCCAAAATACAGATAATCAAGTCAAAAAATGGGCAGAAGACATGAACAAACAGTTCTCCAAAGAAGACATACAAACGGCTAACATACACATGGAAAAATGTTTATCATCATTAGCCATCAGGGAAATTCAAATCAAAACCACATTAAGATAGCACCTTACACCAGTTAGAATGGCAGAAATTGACAAGGCAAGAAACAACAAATATTGGAGAAGTTATGGGGAAAGGGAAACCCTCTTACACTGTTGATGGGAATGAAAGTTGGTTTAGCCACTCTGGAAAACAGTGTGGAGATTCCTCAAAAAACTAAAAATAGAGCTAACCCACGACCCAGAAACTTCACTACTGGGTATTTACCCCAAAGATACAGATGTTGTGAAAAGAAGGGCCGTATGTACCCCACTGTTCATAGCAGCAATGTCCACAATAGCCAAAATGTGGAAAGAGCCAAGATGACCTTCAACAGATGAATGTATAAAGAAGATGTGGTCCATATACACAATGGAATATTGCTCAGCTATCAGAAAGGATGAATACCCAAATTTTGCCTCAACTTGGATGGGACTGGAGGAGATTATGCTAAGTGAAATAAGTCAGAGAAAGTAATTTATCATATGATTTCACTTATTTGTGGAACATAAGGAATAGCATGGAGGATATTAGGAGAAGGGAAAAAGTAAGGGGGCAAAATCAGAGTGGGAGATGAACCATGAGAGACTATAGACTCCAAGAAACAAACAGAGTTTTAGAAGGTAGGGGATGGGGGGCTGGGTAAGCCTAGTAATGGGTATTAAGGACAGCACAGATTGCATGGAGAATTGGATGTTATACACAGTGAATCATGGAACACTATATCAAAAGCTAATGACGTACTGTATGGTGACTAACATAACACAATTAAAAAAATGAAAAAATAAAACGAACATGAATTAATGAATAACTTTACACATGGATAAATTACATACACTAAGACACAACTAAAAACATAGTGAGGGATTATATTCATCTATAAATATCATGAAACATGAGGAAAGTACTTTTTCTCATAGGTAAGGACTGCATCAGAGCAGTCCTCCACCATGTACTGTGGAGAATTTGGATTTTTCACAATCTTTTCTAAAGAAATAGAAGTAGAGAAACCCGTTTTTAACTCACAACACCTTTTATGAGATCAGCATTATTCTAAAACCAAAGCCTGATAAGGTCATTATAAGAGAAGTTACAGATTGATATCTGATTATGTCATGAACATAAACATAAATATCCTCCAGAAAATATTGTAAATTTAACCCAATAATGTATAAGAAGTACTATACACCATGATCAAGTGGGATTTAGTCCAGGTATGCAAGGCTGGTTCAATACTCCAAATTCAATCAATATGATTTATGTATCAACCAGCTAGTGAAGAAAAATTATATACTCATATAAATTGATACATAAAAAGAAAATGGCAAAAGCTAATACCAATTCATGATAAAAAATCTTTCAACAAATTAGGACTAGGGGAAACCTTGTTCAACTTTATAAAGAGTATCTGCATAAAATGATATAAGTAATGACATACTTTATGGTGATGAACTATAGATCTTTTCCCCCTAGGATCAGGAACATGGAACTATTCCTATTGAAATCATGTTGGAAGTTCTAGTTAGTGAAATAAGAAAATAAAAAGAAATAAAAACTATGCAAATTAGCAAGATAAAATAAATTTTATTGGAGGATGGGATTAAAAATTATGATATGGAAAAGCTAGAACCTAGTCAAAAAAGAGGTTCAGAGGTGTCTGACCAAATTTTGGTCAAGAAGGGAGTCTGTCAACATACAAGAAAATGAACCAGGCAGAAACTTTCACAAAAATTTACTCAAAAGGGATCATAGACATAAACACAAAATCAAAAACTATAAAATTTCTAGGAGAAAATTTATATGATCTTAAATTTGATTATAAATTTTAGAAACATTGAAAGCATAATCCATGAAGAATAATTGGACCTTAATAAAATGAAAACTGTCTGGTCTACAAAAGATAATGTTAGTGGCATGAATAGACAAACCACAGACTGGGGAAAATAACTGCAAAATACCCATCTGATAAAGGTTTAGTATAAAAAGATAAAAAGGGTTTATAAAAAGAATTACACAATAGAATTTGCAAAAAATACAAAGAACTCTTAAAACTCAAGAACAAAAAGAAAGAAAAAATTTAATGAATGGGCAAACGACCCAAATAGACCTCTCAACAAAGAAGTTACAAAGGTGAATATGTATATGAAAAGATGTTCAACATTGTATTTAACTATATTAGTTTCCTATTATTGCTGTAATATATTATCACAAACACTGACTTAATACAACATGAATTTGTTCTATTAGACTTCTGGAGGTCAGAAGTCTGCATGGATCTTATGGGGTGAAAATCAAGGTGTCATCAGAGCTGCATTCCTTTTGCAGGCTCTAGGGAAGAATCCTTTCTATGCCTTCAAATATGTATGTGCACAGATTAACATACATACATCTATATTATTGTGCTGTCAGCTGAGAGGGCCCAGGAGCAATAATATCCATGTAGAAATGACACCCACTTAGTACTATTGGACCCAGATAGCAGTTTTTAATGCTATTATCTAATAATAGGAACTGCAGATTCCTTGGACAAATGGCTGTTTCTAGGACTGGGGAAGAAAATATACAAGACTACCCTGAAGCATCTATAGTTCCAGGAAGTAAAGAAATGCTAAAAAAAAAGTTAAAAACACAATGGTGGTAACATATCAAAGAGACACAAGAAACAACTGAAAGCTCATAGTGGCAAAAGCTGAAATAATTTGAGCCATAAACTAAATAAAATACTATTAGATTATAACATACTATTGGATTATAAAATAAATATTCATGAGTCCACACTACAAAAAAAAAATAAATAAATAAAATCCCTTGTACAGAATTATAAATAATTGATGTGCAAGGAGGTGTAACATAACTCTTCACAGTGTGAGTTGCACATAGTGAAACCCCAGACTACTTATGAAAAAAATATCAGACAATTCCATTACAATGACACTCTATACATGACCAGTACCTTCAAAACTGTCAAGGTCATCAAAAACAAGGAAAGTGTTTAAAACTAGCACAGCCACAAGAAACCTAAGGAAGCATGACCATCAAATGTAATGTAGTATCCTGGATGGGATGCTGGAACAACAACAACAACAACAATCAGGCAAAAAACAGGAAAATCTGAATAAACTGAGGACTTTGTTTAATAATAATGTCAGTATTGGTTCATTAATTGGGCAAATGTGCCATACCAATATAAAATATTAGCAATAAGAGAGACTGAGTGTAGGGTGTAATGAGAACTCTCTGTCCTATCTTTTTAATTTTTCTATAAACCTAAACTACTTTAAAACTAAAAATTTATTTAAAAAATTATTTATTCTAATTTATCTGGCTCACCATCTTATTACCATGTTTTACCACAAGATTTGGTGTACATGTTCTGTATTTGTTTACAATCATGTTTGTGACAAGTAATCGTGAGGATATTTAAATTTTGGTGAATGTATCTGGGAGTCAATAGCAGATTTGATCTAAGCTACTGTTCTCATACTTTTTACTACAAGTCATTTTACTACAAATAAATAAAATGTCACATTTGGCAGATCTTTCCACATAAAAGAACTTAATTTCTGAAATTTTTAGTAAATTCATTACATGGCAAATAAAAACAATGGTTACATGGCAAAATGACACTGTGTGGTACTGTAGTATACTATCTTCATTTTTTGATACTAAAGAGAAAAGTGGCTTAATCCTAAAATAAAATACTCAGGTCAAGTGAAGGCCAAATGACAAATAATAGCTTCATAAGGATTTGAATATTCCTAATTCAGAATGAGAGAGGATCTATTTCTAATAGTTGATGATTTCCCTCAACAGTCCAATAATGTACTTTGTAAAATTATAATTTTTTCTTATCATCTAAACTACTGAAAACAACTTCAGAACCATTTTCTGGTTCCTGACTCCAAAAATAATTGGATTATAAGATTTTATTTATTTATTTGAAAGACAGAGATCACAAGTAGGCAGAGAGGCAGGCAGAAAGCGAAAGAGAGAGGAAGCAGGCTCCCTGCCGAGCAGAAAGCCTGATGCGGGACTCGATCCCAGGACACTGGGATCATGACCTGAGCTGAAGGCAGAGGCTTTAACCCACTGAGCCACCCAGGTGCCCCAATAATTGGATTATAATACCCATTCAATATAAATTTGAAGAACACATAGGCTAGTTAGTCCTTCAAAAGAGGAGACCATGGTATAGACTTTATAGGCAGCCCCTTCACTAAAACAACATTAAAATATTGTTTGCTGAGGAATGCCCAGTTATCCTAAACTTGAATTTATTACTATTCTTTTGTGTACTATTGTATTGCTACCAGACGTGTTCTGAACTTGTTTGACTAAAGTTAATGGATAGTAATAAAGTAAAAAATGGACCAAAAAACCATATTTCCACATAAAAATCTGGTTTGTTGTTTATTATTTTGTATTTAATTTATAGATTAACTTTTTTTATATAAGAACCATAAGCATGGTAAATTTATGTCAAATTTCACATGGTATATATGTAGATCATGTTATAATAAAAATAACCAAATATAATGTAATAAAATAACTAAAGACAACATTACAGGTCTGGAAGATAGTTTTTTGTTTTTTGTTTTTTCCCCTGAGACAAATCAATACATTACCCAAATTTCAGAAAGTATACAGGGCTTATTAAATCTACAAATATCAAGTCAACACTGAAGAATGTCAAGAATGTTCTATCCTTGCTTTGACCAGTAGTGTTAAAAAGCAGTAATCTTCTATATCATGAAATATTCAGGACTCAGCACCTCTAGAAGAAAAGTAATCAGCTACAGACAAATCTATTATCAATAGGGAGATTCAATGAACTGCCAAATTTAATGGATATAGAAGCATACTGAAGAGAAAAAAGAAATGAATAATAGAAAGAAAAGAGGTGAAAGTAATAAAGCCAAATTATAAAAGAAAACAGCAGAAGAAAAGAGAGAATGGAGATAGAAGTAGTACCCAATATAGCTTCATTAATCTGTGCTTTTCTCCATTTTGGTATATCTCCTCAGACAAGAATGTTCTCTTTTCACAGTAATGGAAAAAAGAAAGGAAAACTGAGACTGTGTTATCAAGGAAAACGGGCTGAAGATCAATCAAATGGTTGATTAATCTTTATAACACTAACAAACATATTTGACAACTCTTTGTTCAATATATAATTATTTTTTTTCCACTGAGCCATGTTTTTTGTTGTGACAGAAGGCAGTCTATCCAGAAAATTAAACTGTCATTTTCCACTTCTATGACTTCCCTTCCAGGTTTTGGCAGGAATGTGAACTTAAACTAAACATATCATAAGATAGATGACACAGTCATTGTAATCATTATGATCATTCTTTGGAACTGGTATTGATTCAGCATCAGTTCTAAGCATAGATCTTGAAGACAAACTATGAAATTAGATCAGATACAGCGCCCTCTAGCTAAGTAGTCACAGAGGCATAAGGGGTTTGAAGGAAGTGTTTTACTTCAGGTTCAGTACATTAAACATCATTTCATATTGATATAACAAGTTCTCAGAAGATTCTAGAAGTATTACATTTCTAGAATCTTCTTTAAATTCTCATTATTCCAATTGGAGATGGTATCAATTAAGGTTATTAGAATTAATGGCAGATATTTAAAATCCATTGAATCATTATGTGCATATAAAATGTCAAATCAAAATATACATTAAAAGTATATCTACATTTATGTTGAGATAAAATATTCTTATCTCACGGTATTAGACTTGTGTGTGTATGTGTTAAACATGTATATTTTAAGTAACTAAGCTTGGAGTCTCCTTTTAAAACTATAGGAAACTTTTACTATGTACAAAATTTTCAGATGAACAGAATCTAGATATGGAAAGCATTATTTCAGTCATATCTAAAAATTCTGGTCTATTTTAGCAGTCTTATGTTGGTCACATCCAGAATCAAACCCATAGTATCTAGATATTTTCTTCCAAATCTGATGGTAAAATTTAGATTTGTAACAGTATTTATAGGTCTCAAGTCTATAATACTGTACGAAAGAAACTCAGTATAGAATTTTATATAACTTTATGGATAAAAATTTATTTAACTTAAGATACAAGACTAGGGGAAAATGTGTATTTTATCCATCTATTTGTACCGCTCTATGATCCAATTAATTTTGTCATTTTGATGAAATGCAGCAACCACTCTTCAGCAAGAATTAGCCCCTCCCCAGTGTCTTCCAGCTTTCAGATTCTCCCTACAGCAACTTACCTTTTGTATTGCATCCAGATTTTTTTTCTTCAACACTAAAATCATTCTTAAGAGATAAACAATAGTTCCCTTGTCAATAAAAACAACAGACATTTATCTGCCTTTACCTTTTTCTGACATTTCAGAAGATACAAAACAGGGGAGCTGTTGTTAAGGTTGAAATTCCTCAAGGCACTCTAGTCAACCTAAATTCTCTTCTTAGAAGTTTTCATCCATACTTTAATTACCACTTCAGATGGTTTATAAACTTATATTTCCATTCTAGACTTGTCCCCTGAACTCTCGACAAGACCATTCAACTACCTCTCTTAAATGATTCCAAGGCACCTTAAAATGACAATGCCTCAAATTGTACTTAGAGATCAAGTATCTATTATAAAAACTGTTTTATAATAGATTGCAAATTATTTGAAATTCTTCCCATTGAGAGGTGTGGTTTCTGTCCCCTCTCTTTGAATCTGTGTGACCTTGTGACTGTTTCTACTAATACACTACAGTGGAAGTGAAAGGATGTGATTTCTGAGACTAGAATATAAAAAAGTCTTCAAGTTTTCACCTTATTTGATGAAATGCTTATCAATAGCTATTGTGTAAGGATTCCAACAACCACAAGGCTGCCATGATATGAGGAATCCCAACATATGTAGAGGACATGTATAGTCATTCTTCTAGACTGCCAGGGCTGAGCCTAAACCATTGAGTCATCTCAGACCCACCTCCACAGAGGAGGTGTTTCAATTCCATTATCAACTTTGGTCAATTTTGTCCTTTAAGTATCTTTTGAATCTGTGAACTTCTATCTTCTATCAATAGCGTCTTTATCTTCTATCAATAGCATCCTAGCATACACATTACCTTTATCTTTGGTCTAGATTATGGCAATGACATTCTTTTTTTTTTTTTAAGTTTTTATCTTAATTCCAGTTAACATACAGGTAATATTAATTTCAAGTGTACAACATAGAATTCAACACTTTCATACAATACCTGGTGCTCACCACAACAAACTCCTTAATCTCCATCACCTATTTAACCCATCTTCCGACCCGCCTCCCTTCTGATAACCTTCAGTTTGTTCTCTATAGTTAACAGTCCAGTTAATGAGGGTATGTGCTATGGTGAGTGTTGTGAAGTGTGTAAACCTGGCGATTCACAGACCTGTATGCCTGGGGCTAATACATTAAATGTTATAGCTAACAGTCCATTTCTCGGTTTGCCTCTCTCTTGTGTTTCTCCTTTTCTCATTTGTTTTGTTTCTTAAATTCCACACATGAGTGAAATCATATGGTATTTCTCTTTCTCTGGCTGATTTATTTCACTTAGCATAATACTCTTTAGGTCCATCCATGTCATGTAAATGGCAAGATTTCATTCTTTTTTACGGCAGTATAATAATCCATTATATAAATACCACTTCGTCTTTATCCATCCATCACTCAGTGGACACTTGGGCTGTTTCCATAATTTGGTGATTATAGATAAAGCTGCTATAAATGTCAGGGTGCATCTATCCCTTTGAATTAGTATTTTGTATTTGGTAGGTAAGTATCTAGTATAAATTATGGCAAAGTCATTCTTATTGGTTAACCTTCTTTTCCTTTCCTCCAGCTCAACCCCAAACCACTTTCCACATTGTTAGCTAAGGGATCTGATTTCCAAAACTCAAATCTCTTAATGTCATTCCATGTTTAGCACCCTTCAGCAGTATTCCAGTCATTTTGAAAGATAAAATTCTTAATGAGATTTAGAAAACTCATTGGATCTGGCATGCTCTCACTCCCCCATTCTTCACTGTCCGACAGAGTAGTCACCAGTTTCATTTGTAATTACTGAGCATTTTAAATATAACTAGTGTGACTGAAGAACTGAATTTTTAATGTTATTCAGTTTCAATTAATTTAAATTTTAAAATAGATACTTGATCCAGTTATTGGAAAAATTTAAGTATGTTTGGAACAACTTGGTATGTGCAGTTGTTTTTTTAACTATAAACTAAATACAGATCAAGTATTCCTAATAAAAATTTAGCATCTGAATTAAGATGTGCTACTAAATTTAAAATGCACACTGGATTTCAAACACTTAGTATTAGAAAAAGAAGGTAAAAATATAAAATTAATACTTTTAATGTTGTGTATATATTGTAAGGATAATATTTTGGATATATTAAGTTAAAATAAAATATTTTTAATTCCATTAATTTCATCTACTTCTTTTCACTTTTTTTAATGTGGCTACTAGAAAATTTACATTACATATCTGGCTGTCATATTTTTATTGGACAGACTTACTTTAGATCTGTTTCCTCTAGATACTCTAGCTCCCTCTTTGCTCTTGTATTCATGGCACTTCCTCTCCCACAGGGCCTTTGCATTTGCTGTTCCTGTCCCTTTCTAATCTTTTCCCACTTAACTCTTACTCATTTTTAAGTTCAATGTTCAAGCCTCATTTTCTCAATGAAAACATTTCTGACCCCCTTGTCTTGGTTCAATTCTCCTATTATCTACTTTCACATCACTATGAACCTCACCTTTGTAGCATTTGTCACAGGGGCAGTGCTACCATTGTGTACTTATTAAATATCTACCCGAGAACCAAACTGTCAGTTCCATGACAACAGAGACCACATCTGCTTTTGCTCACCATGTTCTCCCTAATGTCTGGCATATAGTAACTTTGGTTGCAAAGATTAATAAAACACAAGTCAGGACCCAAAAATGTCAGACTATTGAAAACAGGAGAACTTTGTATTTGGAAAGCAATAAAACAATGTTATGCATATTTTACTGAGTTCAATATGTAGCTGTTAAATGAATGAACTAATGAACAAATGATAATGTTGCTTCTCAAAAAAAATTTTTTTTCACTATTTTCTACCATGGAGGGAATAAAAACCAAACTCTCTGCCTTACCATGGTGTTTCACCATTTGAGCCCCACAGACCCATAATAGTTTACTTCTTATCAGTGTCCTCCTCCTGGGAAGACATGATGGCAAACTTCTGGAATCAGGCAAACCCAGGTTTGGTCCTGCTCTTCTCTATGAACCTCCCTGAGAAGTTTTCTCATCTGTTAGAGGAGATAGCAATAGTTACCATGTCAAAGGGCTATTGTGAAGATTAAATGGAATGATGTAGAATTTGGTGTGTGTTACATAGTATGCTCAATAACTTTTAGCCAATTTAATATTATCTCCAGGCCAAGCACAAGATAACAATAACCACCTCTATTATATCTTTGTTATATTCCAGTGATTGTCTTCAGTGTATTAAGTTATAATTACCATCAGAAAAAGGAACTGAGGCTGAGAGAGGTTAAGTCACTTGAACAAAACCACACAGAAAGTAAATGGAAGGGATGAGACTCACCGTTAGACAACTTGATGCCTAAGCCCACCTTTTGACCATGATATCACCCTACCTGGCAGTAGGAACTCAGGCAATCTTAATTTCCTTTTTGTTTCCATGTACCCCATGCTCCCCTCATTTAAATAGCCATTCCTCCCTGCAACACACACGAACTTTCACAACTCCATTTTCCTGTTCATTCTGCTAACTCCCTTTATTTAAATTACCTTTCTCCAATGGGAAAATTCTATTCAAGTTCCAAGGCTATCTCATTCATCATCTTTCTCTGCCGTCTATCCTTTTTCTGAGTGTATAATTTTATCCTATTAGCTAACTAGCACTCCATTCATTAAATTAGTAAAACTTGCTTTCCATTGCTTTATTGCTATTTATATGCAAAGTTATCTCTCTTGTTATATCTAACATTTTCAAGGTTCAGAACAAGGTCATGCTCATTTTTGTATCTTACGTCTTTTACAAAATGCTAGGGACATAAGTATGTGCCCAGAGAACTTATGTTGACATGGAAATTAACAATATGTGATCTGCACAAGCTGCTTCTATTTATACATATGGATTCACACATATGCATGTTTACAAATGCATATGCGCACAGAGGGTCACATGAACACAAACGCACATGCCTATACATGCACACAACTATAAAATTGTGCACACAGAAACACATAAGCACACACACAGAATAGTTTTTGCACATCAAAAACACAGATATTCACACATGCACACAAGAATACTCACAAATGTGTTTGTGCACATATGAAAATGTGCATACACAGAGCTTAATTCAGTTTTATGTTTTGTTTACACCTAGGCAAATAAAATATCAAGGGAAGAACAAGTTTAAAAGGTCTTTATAGAAATTAACTTAGCCTTTCTGATTTTGCCTTTTAAAACAATGAAAGTAAGGTGTATGTTTAATTTTAATAAGAAACTGAATAGCTAGGGGAGTATTTTTGTTACTATTTTTCTAATTTTTATTTTGAAAATGTATTTCAAAATAAAGATATCTTCGTATTTGGTACTGAGACATCTCTCTCTCTCTCTCTCTCTGTCTCTCAAACACACATAGACACACACTCCTTTAGAAAATGTTTACTTGTATATCTTTGTTAAAGAATAGAAATATTAACATAATTCAGACCAATATCATCTTGAAAAGATCACACTAGAGGCTTTATATCAACACTTTTATCCAAAATATTTGGCTTCAAGATTTTATATTCTATTAAGAAATCACAAGCTTCTAGAATACTTTATTTTATGATTTGAACTTTTAAGACAGTAAAGCTACCAGTAGAAGATGTTTTAAGGAATTAAACAGACACTTTCACCTTTTAAAGCAAATAAAATTATCACTAAAGCAGGAAAATGATACTGCATTATCATTAAAATTTTAACAAAGCAGAATATAAACAATCATGCGTACAACTGCATATTTAAAGACAATTCCACTCCAGATTGCTGATGGTGTTACTAAATCATGGGAGCTTCTTGTAAGTTAGGATGTGCTGGGAGCCCCTGAGGGAATTATAGCCCTATTACATACAGCCAAGTGTACATTACTATTTGTTGGGAGGAGGTGCAGGTGTAATGAACATTTCACATGGTCTGTACTCCATTAGATAAGGAAATTAAACCCTCAGATCAATAGGGCATCATGAAGCCATTATGATCATTGGCCGTTAAAACAGTCCAAAACACTCACTGTGTCCACAGAGAGACACAGTGTTTGTTTCTTCTTTATATCTTTGGGCTTCAGATGTGGCTGCGTTCTAAATCTTTCTGTTTGTGGATTCCCCCTCTCAGTCACTAGGCAACAACAACGTGCATTTGCACACTCTACCCAGTGCCTGACACATGGGCGCTTGAAGTGGTAATGTCAAAAGGGCCCGATTTATGTCGATTCAAGAGGCCTCGTAATTTGAGATCTTGTAATGGAGTTATCTTTCTTTTAGCTACATTATACATGCAAACATTATCCTGATGCCTTTTATAGAGTTGTCAAAATTCATGGGAAGAACCAAATGCATTATATGCATGCCTCCCATAGATTGCAGCAGGGAGAAGAGGGGCTCAGAGAGATTTCAACTGTGTATAATTACAAGTAGCTCTATAGCTGAGCAGTTATTGTTATGCCCACAGTGTGTGGTGTCTGGAAGAGAATACAGAGCAATATGCAACACAGCATTGTTGTTTAATATATTAAACATATATTCACACACTCCACATGATATCACCCCTCCCTCATCATCCTACATACAAGGAAATGGCAGCAGCAGTTCACTGAAGTTCACCTCTCTGTAGCTCCCTCCCTGGCTTGCCTGTCCTCCAAGATGGGAAAGGAGAGCCGAGGCCCATATTTCTCTTTGCTCATATTTGCTATAGCTTTCTATTTGGTCTTAATGGTGACATTTGATTAAGTGGAGCTATAATTCTGTCAGAAAACAATTAGCCTCTTCTGTGTTTTCATAGTGGACCATACTGAGAAGGGCAGCTCTAGGGCAATCAGCCCACTCCTGTATGAGACCACTCAGAAATTATGTTAGTGCTATACTGATCAAACCACTGCCATTGGGACCTCCACACGGAGGCATTTCCCAGCTCCCAGAAAGCCTCTTGAAGATATGCGGAAGCCCAGCCCCCCAGTACTCTTTCCTCCCTTAGCCTCATTCCCTCAGTAGTGAGTGTTTGGTGGAAACATGGACTCAAGGAAATATGCAGACATCTGGGGGATATACAGGTCTCATACAATAAATAATTAGACATAATTAGGTTAACAAATAAACTGTTAAAGGGGACACCATCTGGAACAAACACAGGTAATATGGGAAAGAGCATGAGATGGGAGTCAAAATTATCAAATTGCCCGGCTTTACCAGGAAACCTTATAAGAAAAATAGAATTTGATATAAGGGACCAAGAATAAATTGATCAAAAGAAGGCAAATGGAAGAAAGTGGGCCAAAGCCCAAAGGTCAGATGTTCACGTCAACCTCTTTCTCACAGACTAGACAAGAAGAATCAGATAATTGTTGACCTATGATGAAACCACAAATTGTCAAGTGCTTTGTTATTTGAGTGTGGAGAAACCTGGATAGTCCTTCTCAGTTCTTGAGCAGTTGCTAACCATCAAAACCATGTGCATACAGGCCAGCTTCAAGGGCATGCATGTGAGGATGTACAAGAGCCTGTGTTCAGAAAGCCTACACTTGGGCCGATGCTCTATTGTCACTGTGTTGAAATTCATTTTTGTACATGGAACCCCACAGATTATGTAGCTGGGCCTAGCTGCAGCCACTGTTCTCTCCCTTTCATTAGATATATGAAGGCTGTGTTTTCACACCTCTCAAAGCTGACATGCATGCTGACAGTCTGGTAGACTAAGGGGAAGGGGAGACCGGGGTAGTTTGTGTGGATTGCCAAGTAAAAGTTACTTGTCTTACTCTTGCATCTTGACCATGCTAGCACCTCTTCCACACACCATTGTTCTATGCCTTGTGACTACTGGGGGGACCCTTGAATTCATTCAGCTTCCCCTCTCCATAAGTCTTTCAATGATCATATAAACTTTGACCATTGTTGAGAAAGGTCAATTTTGGACAATGTTTTCAGAGGTACAACTACTTCTCAATCCTCTTTCGCCTCCTCTTCCCTCTGGTCCCAATGTCTGTAATCTCAAGAAAATTTAAATTCTCTAAATCTTTGCTTCCCTACGTATAAAAGAGAGATAGTCACGTCTAGCTTAGAAATCTTACAATGATCCAAAGAGGATAATGTACTTAAAGGTAATTAACTCAGTAACCAGGATAATAGATCTGCTCTTCCATGATTGTTCTACCTCCTTCCCCCCGATTCCCTCCTTCTTTCTCTTATCCTCCCTCCCATTCTTTTATTTTTTTTTTCTTCCTTCTGTGAAAATATGCTAGGTCTAGGATATTTTGACTGCTGATTTTCCTCAAGAGAATTTTTTTAGTGTGGTGGGCATGAATATAGGTAATATGAGGAAAGTAAGAGACATAAAAATCAAAATTAGAACAGATTCCCATTTGGATTTCCACAGTGGAGGAGGAAAGTGAGAGCTCTCTCACCAGAAGCTGGGAACCACCATACCTGAGTTCTTTAAGACATAAAAAATACAGGCTCTCTCTCTTTTTTTATGTAATGGTGTTTGACTAAAATCTTCAATACACATTGCCTTATGGTTAGCAGGAAATAAGTACCAAGATGCTCAGGAAGGGAAGAACAGACCATGGCCTCGATGAAGACAGAGTTCATTAACAGATGTCAGAAGGGCTTCATAATGTCATGGTGTTATTCTCAGAAAACATTAGTAAGTTATCATCTCCTTGCATGTCTTATTGTTGTATGTCATATCATTGGGAAACAAATTTTTTCATCAATTTGAAGATACATAGACAAATAGATCCATAATTTGCTTTAATTTTTTTCATACTTCATCTGTTGTATTCAGAACACCCACTTGCCTTCTGACTAGTTACCCCTTACCACTTAAATTTAATCTTTGTGGGCAATCTTATCTATGACTTGACCTTGTGTAGCTCAGATCCTTGGCCAGCTCCCAAACTTAGAAGCAGGGGGGACAGAGTTTCTTTTTTATTATCATTTTATTATTTTATTATCAATTTTATGAAAATTTTATGATTTTAATAACCATTATCATTTTTCATTTGAGTATTGTTGACACACAATGTTATATCAGTTTCAGGTGTACAACACAGAAATTCAAAAACCCTATACATTATACTATGTTCACCACAAGTGTAACTACCATCTGTCCCCATATATTGTTATTACAATACCATATTACCTATGCTATGACTTTTATTCTTGTGACCTATTCATTCCATAACTGGAAACCGATATTTCCCACTCACCTTCACCCATTTTGCCCATTCCCCCAGTCTCTTCTTCTCTGGAAACCATCAGTTTGTTCTCTGTATTTGTAGGTCTGATTCTACTTGTTATTTGTTTATTCTTTTTTTGTTTGTTATTTATACCCCACCTATAAGTGAAATCATATGGTATTTGTCTTTTTTTATCTGACTTATTTCATTCAACATAACAACCTCTAGGTCCATCCATGTTGTCACAAATGGCAAGATCTCATCCTTTTCTTTGGCTGAGTAATATTCCATTGTATATATATCATATCCTCTTTATCCATTCATTTGGATAAAGCAACCGTTGGGTTGCTTTCATATCTTGACTATTGTGAATAATGCTGCAACAAAGAGTCTCTTGTTTTTAAATCTCCCAGTCCCTAAACTTTTCATTTCTGATCCCAAAGCAATGGTACATGTAAGATGGTTTTGAATCAGAAACACTGTCTGGGACAGTATAGGTTCTCAAGACTGAAAATGGGAGTTCTGAAGAGTCCCTTCTTCAGTTTCAGGTGAAAACAGGGCTGAAGACTGACAGGAGAAAGAAACTCAAAAGAACAAATTTATTGTATTCCAACAGAAGGCTGGAAACAATCCTTCCTTTTAAGTGTATTTTTTCCCTTTCCCAAATATTAAATGTAGAAAAGGAACTCAGGTGGAATTCAGCCCCATGAATACCTTGGGTGGGGAGAACAGGGGATGAAACAAAGAGAAACCAATGAAAAAGCTTGAGGATTGGTATTCCTGATCTATTGAAGACTTTTAGGAATAGACTGAATTTATTTCACTATGGCTTATAGAGACTCTAGTAGTACTGACAAACCTACCATCCATCTTCATTTCTAATTTCTTCATTTGAAATGATACACAAGCAGTCTCTAATCACCTGTATCTTCGATTATTCACTATATCATAACAATCATAGTGACTTTGTTGGAGTCCACCTTCTTGATGGAATTGGATCACATCTAATTCTTGAGGGAATTAGATTACATTAAAATATCCCTTTCCCTCATTTAACATTAATTGCAAAGAAATGTAACAGTAAACTATAGACACAAGAGTTATGTGGCATTGCATATTATAACCTGGTCTGGAGATTGTGTCTGCACTAGGAACTTAGTAAAGTGTCTACCCAGAGTGGCTTTCTTTTGAAGGAGGGAGTTCAAGGCTACTCATAAGTGGACAATGGAATATGTTGCTGGGAGAATCAAACCGTAGTTTATCACTCTACCTGTGTTAGAGATTATAAAAGCTCCATTGCTGGAAATTTCTTTCAAAAACCATCACTGATAAAGTTCATTACAATTTTTCCCCCAGCTTCAAAAAAATAATATCGCTTCATTCACAAGGAAAAAAATAAAGAGATACTGAAACAAACTGAGTCTCTTCAATCTCTTTATGTATTTACTAGGATTTTAAAATAGGATCATTAAGGACTGACTTATTATATGGGGAGTAAGAGGAGAAAAGATAATCTTCCTGTAATTTCAAAATAAATCATAATTCCAGATGGACTATTTCCTTGTTTGAATTAGATTGATTTTGACAGCAAATGCCATTTTTGGCTTAGAGAAACCACTGCTTTCCTATCTGTTCCTTTCACTGCTTTTCTCAGGACTTGATCTGATTGACTTAGATATTTGGTTCACCCTGTAGGGCTGGTAGTGTTGCGTTACAGCTTCAGCTTTGCTTTCAGAAGGCCCCTGGCCTTCTAAGCATTCCTTGCTTGGAAGTTCTTACTTCATTAAGTTTGTCAGTGTGCCAGTTATTCAAGGTACCATACCACATCCTGTTGGGAAAAATCTCCATTGTTCAGTTTCATGTTCACTACTACATGGGAAGCAAATGATCTGAATTATATTCTATCACCACCAAATAACAGACCCTATCTGATACAGAATTTTCACTCTCAGAAGACAGATTATTTTCCAAGCAAATCCAGGGGGATTCCGTTATGTTTTTCTTCTTTTCAAAAGTGTTCCATTAACTTCCAGAAATTCATGTTGACCAGTGGTCAGGGATAATTCAACAACAGATAGGAGAGAGAGAGTTTTCTGGTGACAGAGGGTATTGTGAAGGATGGAATTAAAGGCCTACCCATGTGTCAAGACCTCACATGCTCACAAGCAAGGGAGCATGACTAAAGGGGCCTAGATAAAGTAACTGCCTAAACCAGCACTATTAACCCACCTGAGTGGGAATTTTATTCAATTAACCCATACAAGACATCAAACTAAAAGTAAGTAGTAAGTCTAGTGAATCTCATTGGGTCACAAAATTCATCACCAGTTGAATCAAATTCATGTATATGTATCTTCCTACCTTTGTGAGAGAGAGTCCCTTAGTTTTTATTTCATATGTAGAATTCTTGGAATGCTTGGGAACAAATTTCAAAAGAAAAAGAAAAACAACATTTGTAAAACACCACAATTTTTGTAGAGAAGACTAAAATTCACTTTTAAATAGGAGCTTGAGATTGTGTCTCAATAAATAAATCATATTAAAATTAAATTATTGTGCCCAGTCTTTGGGGGGAACACTGACTTAGGTCTAGAGTTCCCTATGAAAATCTTCTGTCATTTATAGTAGATAGCAAATATTTAAATTTAATTTACTAAATTTTTAGTATTATTTCTAAAAATCAAATGTATAATCAACATTGTAATAATTTTTGGACATAAAATGAGAAATTAAATATGTGTATATACACATATAATTATTTATTTTATTAGTGCAGTATCATATTGTCTCCTAGAATGACATATCAAAGTATCACTGAGCAAACTGACCATCTTTCTTACTCAGTTAAAGCCAGCACCTAAATTAAAAATGTTACTATCACTCGTTCATTTGTCCCTGAGCAGATCTTTGTAAGTTTATGTATTCACTTGCCCCTCCCTTTAGGAAATCCCTGCTGCTTCCTCCTATAGAGGAATTCTAGGCTCTTGCTTCCCAAACCAGACTGCATCTGGATTGTCTCTGCTATGGCTCTGGCGCCTGAGGAGGCCAAAGCCTTGACCTCAAAGAGACTGCAGCCTTTGAAGGATGACAGAGCATCTGGGCTGTTTCAGGGGCCCAGCAGGCCTAACGATTGTGACAACGTCACTTTTCCACTAAAACGAACATAAATCCAGCTCTAACATCTTTTCCATCATGTTAATTAACATGTATCAATGCATATATCTTTTTAACAATGCAAACTGAAGAATAATCTTGCAATTGTGTACATTCTATCAGCCTCGGGAATTTGGAAAGTTAGAGGTCCCATTAATTCATCAATACTTTTCCTTTACCCGCTTTCACAGAGGACATCAAAGCAACCAGGAATGTGTTTATATGTGTATAATGTATAAAAGTATAATGTATACAAATATATATGCCACCTTAAACTCATTCTATAAGGAGATATTAAGCTATCTTTCAACATCTCTAAATAAACAGATACATAGGAATTTATTTACTCCTCTACAATCATAAACAACATTGTCTATTTTATTCATTGCCGTATCACCAGAATTTAGAAGTTTAGAATGGTGTGAAGCATGGTAAGTGCTTAATAAATATTTCTTCATTAAATCCTTATCTTATGTAATTTTCTAAAAACAATACAAATTCTCATGTGTGTATTTATAGATGTATTTATGTGTGTATATGTGTATATATATATATGTTGACCCTTGAGTAATGAAAATTAGGGTCACTGACCCCTGTGCAGTTGAAAATTAGTGTATAACATTTGACTCTCCCCAAATCTCAACTACTAACAGCCTAATGTTGACAGGAAGCCTTAGCAATAACATAAACAGTTGATTGTTGCATATTTTATATGTTACATGTATTATACACTGTATTCTTACAAGTAATGTGGAGAAAAGAAAATGTTCTTAAAATCATAAGGAAGAGAAAATATATTTACAGTACTGTACTGCATTTATCAAAATAAGTTCATTTATAAATGGACTCAGTGCAAACTCATGTTCAGTAAATACATATAATATATATGTATATATTAAGCTCTTCTAAATATGAATATTTGAGCATATTAAATAAGCAAGGCTTTCTATTTGCAGTGCCAAACACCTGTATTACAAGTAAAAGCATTAGTGTTTTGTTTTGTTTGTGTCATTTGATTTCATTTGGTTTTTGTATTTAGCCTTAAACCATGGTATTTTCTTTCATCTTTAGAGAAAATCTGAAAGTATGAAGCCTTGTCTTGTGCGACAGTGAAAGGACCAATAGTCAGACAATTCCATCCCCCTAAGCACAGTTGATGGATCCACAAATGGTTTCCTGATCAAAGTTGGATCTGTCTGGCATCTTTCAGAGAGAGGTAAAAGCAGAGATGGGGGCAGGCCGAGGTCAGGCTCTTTCAGGTGATTTGACCTATAAGCCATAGGTCTAAGGAACGGAAGTAAAATCCTTCCACCCAATCCTTCCACCCACCTGAGAAATGAGGAAGTAAAGGGAACCAGTCATAGTGAAAAGGAAAAAAGAAACAGGTCTGTTAAGAGAAACGTGGAAAATAGAGTCTGATCGCTTTCTAAACTCTCTTTCCAAGAGCTATGTTATAGCCCTGTCTCCTGCAACCTTAAAAAAGTACCTAATGTATTTTGCTGAAGATAAATTTCTATTACTGCTAAGAAAGGAATTATAAATCAGTCAATTCACATACACATACATGCACACTCACCCCCACACAGACATACAGTGTTTCCCAAAAGGATTTGAAGTGGCTATATCACAAATAAAATAAAATATAAAAATATTTAAAAGATTAAAAACAGAATTGGGGTGCCTGGGTGACATAGTCAGTTGAGTCTCTGACTCGTGGTTTCGGCTCAGGTTGTGATCTCAGGGTTGTGAGATCAAGCCCTGCATTGGGCCGGCACTCAGCTCAGAATCTGCTTGGCGTTCTCTCTTCCTTCCCCCTCCCCCACCTCTGTCTCTCAAATAAATAAATAAATCTTAAAACACACATACACACGTTAAAAGAGAAGAACCAAATAATATGAAGGCCTGAGAATGTAGGAAATTATGATGCCAAATTTAGAAAATCCCAACCAATCACCTCGAAGCCTCCTAGAAGTCAAAGTAAAGAGGAGAAAAAGCTGCAGAAATCCCATTGCTCATTGAAAGTAAACACTGCAATTCAGCAGTTAAACAAAAAAGTATACTTTGAAGGAAACTGTGTGGGTATTTTTACATATAGCACTATATAATACAATGTATAACATTATTCATAGTACATATAGATGGATATCTCCATTTACAGATGTCTCCATATTTTTTATTGACTTTTGACTAAATTCTGTAGCATATAGTTAAGAAAAATTTCTAAAAGAGGAAAAGAAAAAAACAATGCCAGAGTGAAAACCCAAAAGTACAGTTTATTATTTATATATGGGACCAGCCTAAATGATTTTGAAGAATGACAGTTGAAACTGCTTAAAAACCAGAACAAGATTTATAATTCGCCCCGAGTAAATAGTCTTCTTGCCTATTTTTATGTTGTCTTTGATTTCATTTCTCCTGTCAGGTTTCTTCCTCTCCTTACTTCAAATTTTATTTGACCTTGTTATACTTTCTATGTTTATAAAGTTATCTGAAATTCTTCCCAGAACTACATGGAATGTGCATGTATACATAAGTACATATATGCATAAGTAGACCAGCAGAGAACAGGAAGTACTCTGAACTAATCCCCACATAGTTTGTTAGATTAACAAGTGTTCTCCACTTTTTCTGTAAAACATCTAGCTTTTAGCCAATGTGCACTAACACTCCTACTGAAAGCTAACTTTGCATTATGCTGATATACATTTGTCTTGAGTCATATATGAACTTATGTCAGTTGTGTTTTTTCTAAAGCAGGCTTTGTCATACAGCCTTGTTATTTTAACAATATAGGTAACTGAACTGTATTCATGCTTATGAAATGAGAATGTGAAAAGAGATTATATCTAAAAATTAATAGGTTTAAGGCTTCAGAAAGTCTTGAAACAAGGAGCTTAAAAAAGAAACTATCCAATTTTCAGAATATACCTAAAATCCAGATTTCTCTCTACAGCTCCACTGGTACCAGCCTGGCTAAAGCCAGTATTTTTGTCTGGCTTACTGAAATAGCCTCTTCACTGGTAATCCTGTTCCTTTTGCCTTTGAACCTATTCTCAGCATAGCTGTTAGGGCCTTTGCACTGGCTGATCCTTCTGCTGGAGCGCTCTTCCCTACGTGGTCATATAACTGATTCAACACTTCATTTAAATGTTTGTTCAATGCCATCTTACCAAGTCTACCATGACCTGTCTGGTAAGACTGCAAACACTTCCCCACATTCTTGGTCCCCTTTACCCTGATTGTCTTTTTACTATAGCATGTTCCACCTCTATTATAAGACATAATTTACTTATTAAAATTTTTGCTGGTCTTGTCTTTCTGTTGTCATAAGGTAGAAACCAGACTATGGCTTCCCTGGGAGCATTCTGTTATCTCATATATCCCAAGTACCTAAAAGAGTAGACTCTCAATAAATATTAGCTGAGTTAATGAATGAAATGTAGAAAAGGCAGCTGTGAAATGTTAAGTAAATGAACTGATGAATACTAAATCAACTTATGAAAACCAGTAGTTTTTCTACCAGCAGTAACAAATTAGAGAAATAACTTTAAAAAAAATTTTTATGATAACCATAAATATTATGAGGAATTTGTTTAGCTAAGAGTTCGAAAGACTTCCATGAATGAAATTTTAAAATGAAAAAATGGACAAAAAGATCATCCAAACTGAGATACTTACATCAATTCTCCCTCTAAATCAATCTGTAAAGTCAATGCAACCCTAATACTAATCAGGACTTGCCCTCCTACATATTAAGTCTTACTAGACAGGCATAGATCAGAGCAAAAACAAAACAAAGCAGCACTATTATTGTGATATTGTCAGCAGAAGACCAAAGGATCAATGGTACAGAATAGAAAACTCAGGGAAGACTCTTAATTTACATTAAAGTTGGCACAACAAATTAACTGGAGAGAACATGTTGTTTAGAAAATAAAGTTTGGAAAACTGATTCACTATTTGAGAAAAATCCAAAGAATAACAACAACAACAAAACCCATCATGTGTTTCTACCTAACACAAAAAGTAATATGGACAGAGAGGAATTAAAGGCTTAAAGTGAAAGATAAAGCTATATATGTAATATTAAAAAATTAGACAGTAATTTTAAGGACAAAGAAGGACTTCTTAAAATTTCAAAATCCTCTACCAAAAGTAAAATAAGAGAATGTGATTACATAAAAAAATAAGGTGTCTGGTCAATGTAAAACTCCATGAATAAACAGACAGATGAAAAGTATTGGCAATCTCTAAAACTGACAAAGGACTAATCTTTGTAATAAAACAAAAATATCTGTGAAAAATATCCAGGCTAAAAAAAAAACAAAAACAAAACAAAAAACAAAAAAAACAAAAAACAAAAATTCTGTGAATCAGCCAGAAAATTATAGCATCTTCAAAGGCAAATGAGCAAAAGATGTGAAAAGGCAATTTACAGAAGAGGAAACATGAACAATTACCATGTTTATGAAGACATGCACAAACTTAGTAAAAGAAGAAATGTGATTTAAAATAGGATCCACTTGACTTAATGACTGATGACAAGCCATGTTGATTTTATATATTTTCACTGATATGACATAATGAGAAAGGACCTTCATCTCTGTGGCATTCTTTTTTTTTTTTTTAAGATTTTATTTATTTATTTGACAGACAGAGATCACAAGTAGGCAAAGAGGCAGGCAGAGAGAGAGGAAGGGAAGCAGGCTCCCTGCTGAGCAGAGAGCCCAATGTGGGGCTCAATCCCAGGACCCCGGGATCATGACCTGGGCCGAAGGCAGAGGCTTTAACCCACTGAGCCACCCAGGTGCCGCATCTCTGTGGTATTCTTCCCAGACCCCAAAATCAAGTCTAATAAGGTGAACACATCAGATAAGCCCGCATGCTAGGGCATTCTACAAAATACATGGCCAATGTTCTTCAAAAATCTCAAGGTCATGAAAAAAAAGGAAACCAAAATGCATAGGAGGAGACTTGGGAACCTCAATACTAAATGCAATGCAGAGTTCTAGAATCCTGGAGCAGAAAAATGACCTCAGTGGGAAAATGTGAGCTCTAAATAAAGTCTCTTGCTTAGTTAATAGGTTTCTGCCAGTGTTGGCCCCTTAGTTTTGACAAATATATTATTGTTATACTAACATTAGGGGAAACTGAACAAAGGGTTCATAGGAATTATCTATATATCTTTGTAACTTTTATGTAAATCTAAAATTATTCCAAAATTTAAAAGATTTAAAAAAAAATGAAATATCCCTTTGTATATATCTGACTGACAAAATTTAAAGCCCTGGAGCATGCAGAGTGTTGGAGATGATGAACTCTTGTCTACCACTCTTAGAATTATAGACCAGCAAAGGTACTCTGGAGAGAAATATGGTATGTCCTATATGCTAATAATTTCTCTCCTATGAGGAAAAAAGTCTCATACCAACAAAAGGAGATGTGATATTTCTGTACATGTTAATATAACAATGTTGTTTGTAGTGCTGAGGGCCCATTACTGGAGTACTGAATATACAAAGCATAATGTAGTCACATCAAGAAGTCCAAGTAGCATTAGAAGTGGCAGACAAATTAGCAGGCAACATAAATGCAGTGCTGAATGAAAGAGGAAACAAAATGAGATATACTGCAATTTATAAGATAGCATACAAAATAACATACATTTTACATGAACACAGACAACAATTAAACACATTAGAATGTGTTCATTAGAATGGCTGCCATTACACTAATCACATCAGAATGGAGAGAAACACAAGATTAACAAATGGGTATTCATGCCAATCATGCAAACAATAAAGTGACATTAAGTAAGACAATGATAATGGTGGACCACAAAATAAATAGTATGATTTACTCAACTCACTATACTAATTTTTTTTTTTTTGGACCACAAAATAAATAGTATGATTTACTCAACTCACTATACTAATTTTTTTTTTTTTTTTTTTTTTTAGGGTGGTTAGGTTATGGACATTGGGGAGGGTATATACTATGGTGAGTGCTGTGAAGTGTGTAAACCTGTCGATTCACAGACCTGTATCCCTGGGGCTAATAATACATTATATGTTAATAAAAAACTAAAAATTTAAAAAAACAAATTTAAGTCTGTGAAGTCTAAGATATTATACTCAGATTATTTTGCAATTGCCCTTAGTTTTGTTTGTTTTGTTTTCATTTTTACAAAACAGAAATTGGATATCAAATAATGTACTATAGGTTCATTTTGACAGGAAAGATTACCTCAAACTCCGTTCAAAGTGTTATAAGCAAAGACTCCACATCTAAAGTTTAGCAAATAAGTGCTTATGTTTTAGGTTAAAATATGTTTTGAGTTACATTTTTAAATTATTTATTTTTAAATAAATCCCCATTCCATCTGTGTATTTCAATTACCTCATGAACAACTGGTCACTACTATCCTTGAATAAAGATATTCTAGAGTATATATGATGAAGTGATTCACTTATCCCATAAACTACCCTACTCAACAAACATCATTTGCTTTAGATGGGCTTGAATTTGTGGTTCTGGGGCTCACAAAAGTAAGATCATTAAGTAGGTGATGGCTTTGGTGTTCTTTATCATTAACTGAGAGACAAATGTGATCCAGAACCACCCTTTATAAACTTTAACATACACTTGCATCAATTGGGAATCTTCTCAAAATTCAAATTCTGATCCAGTAGTTTTTGGGGTAATTTGAGATTCAGCATTTCTAACAAGTTTTGAGTAGTACCAACACTGATGGTCCATGGAGCACATTTTGGATAGTAAAGGCCCCAAACGACATGATAAATTTCTCAAAATCACATGTGTAGTTATTTAAGTACTTGAACAAATATACAACTGAATCCCTGAAATTCTATAGCATGGATCTAGACGTGATACCAAAACCTGTATAATTTTGGGGAGATATACTTATCAAACAGATATTCATCAGTGTTATAAAAATATTTCTGTATTTATTTTCAATTTTATTTCCACTATAGTGTATAAGAAATAAAATGTATCGGGGCACCTGGGTGGCTCAGTGGGTTAGATTCTCTGCCTTCAGCTCAGGTCATGATCCTGGGATCTTGAGATTGAGCCCCGCATCAGGCTCTCTGCTCAGCAGGGAGGCTGCTTTCCCTTCTCTTTCTCTGCCTCCCTCTCTGCCTACTTGTGATCTCTGTCTGTCAAATAAATAAATAAAATCTTAAAAAAAAAAAAAAAAGAAAATGTATCTGCCTCCCAAAATGAAATAAGTTAAATTGTAAGATGGATTCAGTGCTACTTATCTGAATGCTGGAAGAAATCTGGCCCAAGTTAATTTATTTTTCTCATAATTAATATTTAGTCCCTCCCATCTCACCCATACCAACTGAATAATAGTTCAAATTACTTTCAATGACAGTCCTAGAATATAAATAATAAGGTCATGCTCTCGGAATACAGAAGGACACCATTCTCTTTGTTGGCTCTGAAAAAAGGATGGATATACATGAAATTCATATATTCCTATGTAAATGTAAATATCTTTTAACTTACCAATAGCAAAGACATTTTTAACTGAGCAACAAATGATTCCAGGTTTATTTATGCAAAGGAAATATAATTTATGAATGTTAGTTTTTCTTCACTGTGTTTTCCATTAGGAAACATTCACTATTTAGCTATAACATGCATGCTGGTTAATTCCTTCCCAAGGCATTTATTGCTATTTTGCAGATAGACAAATTATAAATTATAAATCATAAATTCATCTATACATAATTCTACCAGCATACTGAAGCCAACATCAAAGAAATGCTAATTGAATTTGTTTAAATATTAAAAAGTTAACTGTCACTTTCTTTAATTTAATGAGTTTCTTACAGGATCTTAATCTGTGCAATGTTAGGCTTTTCTTTGTTTTTATTATAAGGTGTAATTCTTAAAAAACTTGACTTTCTGCTCTGTAAGTATTTCATTTACATAGGTTACCATTTCAGTAGTTCAACAGTAATTAATGGTTAACATAATTAACCTAAGTACATATGATTATAGGATTTTCAACTTGTAATTACATTGCCTAATTAGGAAGTTATGATTCAAATGAAATAATTATGAAAGGTGAAGACTTTAAAATAAAATCTATACTAAAGTATTCTTTGTTTACTTAGAACATGTGATTAGCAAAATTATATGGTATTTTCTTCTTCCCAAAATGCATTTTTGAAGGAAAGCAAATAACATGGGCTCCACACTGATCTTTCCTTGCAAGGTTAGGGAGAGCCCATACTCCTCAAGAAGGTGGAAGAGATCAATCTCATTCTCAGTTTTCTTTTTCACAAGAATGTGGCAGAGTAGAAATCGGAAAGAGCACTATTTGTCAGAAAGTAGCACTATAGTTTCAGTAGACTTGTACCCACTTTTCTCTTTTGAGTCCAGGGTTCAACACATAACTGGGACTCCTAAAATTAACCACTAAACAAGGGGCACCTGGGTGGCTCAGTCAGTTAAGCATCTGCCTTGGACTTATGTCATGATCCCAGGAGCCTGGGATTGAAGGCCCAAGTCAGGCTCCCTGCTGGGAGTCTACTTCTCTTTCTGACCCTCCCCCTGCTCGGGCACATGCTCTCTCTCTCTCTCTCTCTCAAATAAATAAAAATCTTAAGAAAAATAAAAACTAAACAAATCATGTATATTCAATGTGATGAAGAGAGAGAAACATTTGTTATTAATAATTTACCTTAATTGCTATATGAGGAGTCACTCAACTCTTGACCACTTCCTACATGGAAGAACATCAGCACAAAATGGCATTAATGAAGGTCACAACTTCATTATTCTTCCATCCTGGTGTTCCCAACAGAGACCCAGGAAAGATGCTCCATTTCCTTTTGCACAAAAGCTTATCAGTTTACATTCATTTAACAATAATATCCATCTCATCATTTGTTGAGAATCAAATATGGGGGTATTTTAGATTCCTGGACCCAATTCCCATGTTGAAGAGAGTTCCCCTTCACACAACACTAAGCAATTCTCAGACACAAGAAGGGTGACAAGATTTCAACTCAATTCTGACAGAGATAGCATCAGATTCCACAGGGTAAGGATTCATTCCTACAAGATTGCCCCTCTCTTTGGCCAGCCAGAGATGGAGTTTTCAGTGACCTCTTACTTAGGTTCAATTAATTTGCTAGAATGGCTTGCAGAACTCAAGGAAACATGTACCTACATTTACCAGTTTATTAAAGGATGTGATAAAGGATATGAATCAATAGCCAGATAAAGTGATACATAGAGAAAAGTCTTGAATAAAGAAACCTTTGTCCTTGTGAAGCTTGAGAACTGGCTTAGTGTCATGTGAGAGTGTTCTGATTCCCCAAGCATGGAAACTACCCCCCCCAAAAGAAAAGGACCAAAAAGTTCTTGGGTTTTTATGGAGACTTGGTTGACTAAATCATTAACCATTGGCCATTGGTTGATTCAACCTCTATCCCTTCTACTACTTCTAGACCTACTTTGCATCTTACGTACTGTAAGAGGGTTGGACTGAAAGTCCAACTGCTTTGCATCTTATGTACTATAAGAAGGTTGGACTGCAAGTTCCAACCCTCTAATCACAGAGCTGGTCCTCCTGGCAACTAGCCCTTGCCTTTGGGTGGGGTCTAAAAGTCACCTTCATTCATAACAAGACATCCATTTCATCTTTATGGCTCTGAAGCATTTCTAATGACTGTGGATAAAAATCAAATGTATCTGAGAATTATATATTTGGCCATTTGAAAGACCAAATATGTATTTCTTATAAATCATTATATGGCAGGAGGTATTTGTGAAATACTTTGGAGCTGTAAAGGGTTATGAAATATAAAGGACTTTTGTTATTTTCATTAGAGTCCACAGCTGGCATATGATGAGATTAAATGCATTTCAATCCATCATGTCTTCTGAACCACTAACATCTTTCAGGAAAAATGTTTGCTATATTGAAATGTACTTTTCCCCACATATACCCAGCCTGGAGAAAGTACTCATTTCCTTCTCTGTGCTCCAATAACATATTGTTTATTTCTCATTTTGCATTTCAGCCTGTTGTGAAATGTATAGGTCATGTAGGATATGTTGAGAGCTCCTTGAGTACAGAGATCACATTTTTTATTTCTATTCATTGGTACCCATTAAAGTATCTGTTACATGGTAAGTATCTAACACATTTTGTTGAATATGTGAATAAATGATAAATAATGAATTAAGATTTCCATAGATAGCTGAGTAGTGTTCTATACCTAATCTTTTATGGATTTGCAACTAGAGTCATCCAAAAGTCATAAAAATAATGAGAATCAAAGCAGGATTTAAATCCTATGTCTAAATTAAACTTATCCCTGCTACACAAAACAAAGGCTGAATTTCTATGATCTATATTACAAAATCTGGCCACAGCTCCACTATTTTAAACAAAATCACAAATAAAAGTCTTCATAGGAAATACACATACACACATACACATACACACACATCAGTTTTACTTTACCTTCTAAGGAAATTAATAAAATGTGTTCTTACTGTACTTATTCTTTCCAGCATCTCTCTTCGTGAGTAATCAACAGTGGCACAGAAAATATTTTGAGACAGACACAAATCTAACAATGGGCCAGGTTGGTAATCTATCACAGTTGTTATAGTACATAAGATGCAAAGCAGATTCAAACCATCAGAGGCTTTAGGGGAAATTGGTAAGCAGGGATCAGGTGATTATCCAGCAGGAGACAGGTTCAGCTTGAAGAGTCACTGAAACCATATCTCTAGTCATTTTTATTTAAAATGTGTTTCTAAAATGCAGTCCTTGAGACTTAATTTTCTTAAGTGCCAACATAATTTAGTCCAACCCACTGAGAAGTGAGCACTTTTTCCTATGAACACTTTCTAATTTCTGGCATAATTCTTTTAAGATTTCTGTATCAGAAATAGCTGATGCTGTATCATGGAAGGAAATCTTTCTTAAAAGAAAACCTTCTTTTGTAAGTGCAATTCCTAGTTTTTCCAAAATGTGGATGTCATTACAGTTGAGAAATACTTTTACATCATATTCCTTTATGACCATATGGAGAAAAATAAACTCTATAGACAGAAATTATGACTCAGTGGGGCGTCTGAATACTACGCTGTCAGAGACATTCCACATTGCAAACACTGTTGCTCTCTGTAACAAAGCCCCAAAACACTGACCTAGCGAAAACAGACTGCAAAACCTTAGTACTTCTTTCTGCAAAATCATCAAAAGACTAAAAAATAAATAGGAAAAAAAAACCAGTTGAAATTTTCTCCTGTTTTAGCAGTTACACATGTAAATATTATTTATCTTTGGTAAAATTGCCAAGCTTTATCAACTAATTTAGGAGTATACCTCCAAAATGGCCCCTTAGGGAAGTACAAGGATAATCTACCATTCAGCAGACTGTTATCTGGGACAAGTTGGGAGGAGAGAGGATGTAATCCGATAAGTTATCCTTCCAGATGGTTTGCAGAAATTACTGTTAGCTGCTAGTTTGAAATAAATATTATATTGGCCTAAATATTCAAGATAAGATTGCTGACTTACATAGGCTTTTTTTCAAGATAAGTCAGTTCTTAAAATTGTACAGAAGTTTAGAATCAAGAAAAAAAATATATTTCTAATGAAAAGAATTCTATGAGGTGTTGCCAAGATCTACTAGGACACTGACATCTGACCTTCTAGAAATTGCAAATAAAATTTTCTTGCAAGACTACCCTTGATTTAACTTCATAACTAGATGGAGACATACAAGCGATAAAAATGAACTAAACAAATTCTACTCTATTTAAACACATTGGAGTATAATTTTATCAGGTTTTCTGATAAAAGGATAAGATCTTTGGAAGAACAATCTTATTCCCAACACCAAATTCCTTGAGGGAAAGGTTCAAGCCTTATCTGTGTATTCTTCACAATAACTAGTATAGAATCAGGTATGCAGTAGGCAATTACTGAGAATCTGATGATTCTAATCAAATCATTGTTGAGTTTGTAATTTATAAGAATGTATTATAGATGTTGTCGAATCCCAAAGGGAATATAAGACAGAAGTGTTACCTTTATAGAACTGATTATCTTATTTGGGAAACCAGGCTCATAAATATGATATTGTTAAATGACAACAAATCAAAATATAATACCAAAAAATAGTCTATAGAAGTTATCATCTAATAGTTATAAAATTAAGTCAGGAAAATATCAGATAGTATGTAGTTAAACATATAAATATAATAGACAAGAAAAACAGGAGTCTTCAAGCTAGCAGAGAGCATCAGAAGACTGGAATGAGATCAAGTTTGCCAGTGTGGAAAGTTTGCTACATAGCATTAGAGAAGGAAAGGTCAGTTGAAACTGATGAAGTTTTTCATGGAGAAATGACATCTAACGAAACCCTAAAGCCCTTAGGACATAGAGAAGAAGAGATGAGTTTGGACAACTGAAGAAAGAGCAGAAGCAATGTGGAATCTGTGAATCATAAAGTTCAACAGCTGAATTGCAAGAAGTGTGGGTTAACTAACCTCAGGTCTATATCACAAACGTTAGAATAGGAGACAAGTCAAAGTAGGTCAGCGAGGTTAACTCCTAACAGTCTCTCAGCAGTTGGAAAGGATATTTGGAATTTACTGTTGGGCAAATGGAAATCATTTAAAGATTTTGATCAGATATGATTTTAAAAAAAAGAGAGAATAGCCTTAAATACATTTAATACAAACATGGAGAAGAAATTAGTTTTTTTTTTTTCCTTGTGGTTAGAAGATAGATCTAGGACCAATGAGTAAAATCAGAGAAGGAGGAATTTTGCTCAAAAGTAGAGATACATAACAATTTGATTTAACTGAACACAGTGCGGGGTGACTTTAAAGCTGCAAATTCCCCATTATTAGTCCAAAGGGTCTTGTATCTATTGTTCCTGATGTGGAAAAAAATCATGCATCAAACAGATGTTCTGAAAGATATTCTGATTCTGGACATTTAAAAAACAAGAGGCTGCAGGTGTGGCAGATTCTGCATATAGGGAGATCAACCAAAAGACCATTGATAGAATCCAAAGTTTGGTGGTGGAGTCCATACCACTACCCATTACAGCACCCATTATTAATTTGACCAATGTCTATGAGCTCATGGTGCTAAGTAGTTTATGTAAGTTGTATCTCTTAAACTTTTCAAGATCCATGGAGTGCACACCATTTTTCTCCTTATTTTACAAATAAGGTGTAGAACAACAGGAGTGGGAAAAGAAGAAGAGGCATTTGGAAGGACAACTTGAGAGTAAGGTGATTAATATGTTATGGGTAGTAAGCCATGGGCTGAGGTGAAGGTTACTGGATGACTTAATATGTTCCCTATGCCACATTACATACAGTCCAATATATAATTCACAGCAACTTGGTATTTACTGGGTGTCAATAAACATTGAATCTCAAATATCATTTTTTTTAAGATTCTTCCAATTTTTTTTTAATTTTATTTTTTATGAACATATATTTTTTTCCCCAGGGGTACAGGTCTGTGAATCACCAGGTTTACACACTTCACAGCACTCACCATTCAAATATCATTTTTTTTTAAAGATTTTATTTATTTATTTGACAGAGAGAGAGAGAGATCATGAGTAGGCAGAGAGGCAGGCAGAGAGAGAGAGGGAAGCAGACTCCCCGCTTAGCAGAGAGCCTGATGTGGGGCTCGACCCCAGGACCCTGAGATCATGACCTGAACTGAAGGCAGAGGCTTAACCCACTGAGCCACCCAGGCAACCCTCAAATATCATTTTTATTTAATGATTTCTTTTTTGCTTAAGCTGCTTTACAGTAGATTATCATCATCATAATAAAAATATTCATAAAATATCTCTTGGTCACAGGCATCAGAGGCATGGGGTGCGGTCCTCAGCAATAAAAGATAAACAGAACCTTGGGGCACAAGGCTGAAAGCAATGTAAGCATTTAGTGCAAATGACTGGGGGAAAAAATGTTCATCAGCCTACTCTTTTATTATACACTGTTCAGGGACTGATTTACTTAATCCCCTTTAATACGTTAGTATACTACAAACATGTTTTTTTGTACTGTTGAAAACAGTGCCACATTTTTTGCAAAAACATCTTATTGTCGACCATGTTTGTTGGAAGGAGGATGTAGATACATCACTTACAAATAAATTCTGCTTTTGGCCATCGTCAGACCCTTATGCCCGCTGTAGCAAGCCTCTTCCTAGAATTTCCTGACTTCGCTCCGTGGAGAAAGCTAATTCAATCCACAACCAGAGCCATCTCCTCCACAAAGGTTCACTTTCTCCCGTTGGCCTCAGTGGCTCTATCACAACCCTTATCACTTTGTGTCTTTCATATACCAGAATCCCTCCTAAGTAAACAAGTGGTGTTTTATTTCCTTCTTGCTACTCCTTCTCCTCATTGCCCCCTCCCTATCACCCTCATAACTAAGAACGTAATTCATACTTATGAATTGTTAAAATGAAAAGCATGCAGATGAAAAAGATGTTTGTGTTACCAGGTTAAACTATCCAGGTGAGTGAGAAGAAAGAAGGATGGATGAACCCTGCCACCTCTGGCTGACCTGAAGCTTATTCTTGTAGCTGATATAACAAATGACATTGAATTATCATAGATTGTTTACCTATATGTCATGCTCAGCAGACTGTATAAGGTATATAGTTTATATCCAACATATGTTCCTTGTATTAAGTCAAATTGTCATTTTCTTCTAAACATCTAATATAATTTAATGATACAAATTATTATTCTTGTTCTGGAATAGAAATAGGTAAAGAGATGCTTATCAGTGAAGCTAAGAAATGGTATTTAAAACAAGCATAAATCAGGCGCCTGAGTGGCTCAGTTGGTTAAGCATCTGCCTTCAGCTCAGGTCATGATCCCAGCATCCTGGGATCAAGCCCCACATTGGGCTCCCTGTTCAGTGAGGAGTGTGCTTCTCCCACTTCCTCTGCCACAACCTTGTTTGTATTCTCTCTCAAATAAATAAATTAAATCTTTGAAAAAAAACTAACATAAATCACGTCTCTTAAAATAATAAGTGGCAGCAAACTGTCAGTTGGTGAATAAAAATATAGCCAAATCACACATGATTTGCTTGGCTCATAATGTTTCTATAATGCCTTTCGGTGTGGCATGCAAGCTCACATCTTCAAGCCACACTCCTCTCCTCTCATTTACTCTGGGTCTTCTAACACATTTGTGTTAACTTCTTCGCCTCTGGGGAAATTTATTTTGTGACCCTTCTACCATAACTTGTCTTGGAACTATTAACAAGATCAATATACTTTTCCCTCAAGTATTTTATCAAATTTCTTTCTTTCAGTTTCAGTTAATCTAAACTTTCATAAATATAAGTTGCATTCCTACAACAAAGCAATCCCACGCTGATGGAATAGTGCATGAGAAGCTATATTAATAACAGGTACAGTGCATTTGCTTCTGCACATATATTAAAGGATGACTGTTTAGGTTACATTTATAGAAAAACTTCAATATTTGATGATATTGAACATCATGGACACATTTATTTTTCATCTTACTTAAGTGTCTCTAATTCTTTAAGCCCATGGATTCATCAGAGGGAAAATGGCCTCTGATCTGTTGTCCCTACATGACGTAATAATCTTTCGATTATGGAATTCAAGGTGTTCTGAAATAGCTGAAGGAATAGAAATACAAACAGGTAATGATAAAAAGAAGTTTTCGAATTCTAGGAAACAATGTTATTTCCATGCAGAATACAAGAAAATAAATAACAAAAATGTCACCAGTAGAATAGTATTCAGATGATTGACGCATTCTCCATGCTATGCCTCAGAAGTCTGCGGCACAGCCAATCACTGACAATAATAAGAGGGAGTGTGCAAAAGTATAAAAACTTCTCTAGATTTTTCTCCAGCAGTTGGAATATGATAGATTTTGAGCATCGCTCAATTTATTCAGAATTTTTTTTTTTTTTAATTCATGATTATGGGAGTGCCTGGGTGGCTCAGTTGGTTAAGCATCTGCTTTCAGCTCAGGTCATGCTCACGGGGCCTAAGATCAAGCTCCACATCGGGCTCCCTGCTTGGCAGGGAATCTGGTTCTCTCTCTCCTCTACCCACCCACAACCCACTCATGCTCTCTCTCTCAAATAAATAAATAAATAAAATCTTTAAATTTTTTTTTAAATTAAAATTCACAATTTTTGCAACAGAACTAAATTTATGATTCACAAGTTCTCATTTTATCTTGTGTCACTAAAATATCAAGAAAGTCTTATCACTTCAACCTCTGAACACGCACGGAGACTTTTTGGGGAAAATGTCTTCTCTGCTATAACTCTAGGGGTGAATAAATTCATCTTTAAATACCAACTCTGAACTTGTTGCAGTATTTCAAAGATTAAATAGATTAAGTCTGAAGAGAAATGAGAATAGAAAAACAGCATGCGCAACAGATAAAGCCTTCTTTTTCAGGTAGTTAATGATTATTTTAATAAGGCATGTTCTTGTTATAAAATAACAGTCCTGTAAAAGTTAGTAATAATAATAATAATAGTAATAATAATATCTAACATTTCCTAATTTCTTATTAAAAGTCATAATTGGTAGATAAGAAGTGTTCAATAAAAGTTAGCTACTATTATTATATATCAGATATTATTCCAAGAAATGTATATGTATTAATTCAGCTAGTCCCCCCCAAAGTTCCAAAAGGTAGATATCATTATTTTTTTTAAAGATTTTTATTTATTTATTTGACAGACAGAGATCACAAGTAGGCAGAGAGGCAGGCAGAGAGAGAAGGGGAAGCAGGCTCCCTGCTGAGCAGAGAGCCCGATGCGGGGCTCGGCCCCAGGACCCTGGGATCATGACCTGAGGTGAAGGCAGAGGCTTTAACCCACTGAGCCACCCAGGTGCCCCTCATTATTAATATTATTATTTATCACTATTATTAATAAATGAGAGTACTAACACCCATCCCACAAGTCAGGATTTGAACCTATGCCATGACTTAGAACCACTCTGTCATTCTGGCTCCAGGTTTAAATTCATGATATACAACAAGACACACCATCCTTTTTAGTTACCATTCTGGTTAAGTTTGTCAATATATCATATATTTAAGAATCACTGTTTAGACCAAAAAAAAATAGTTGTTAATTTTATCTAATAACTATATGTCAGTCTATTAAGAAATTATTCCAATTAGGTTTAATTAAATTAATGTACCAAAAATAATTATTGCTCAACTTTAATAATTATTATAATCTCCTCAATATAGAACTCCATTTTATTGGGGGTAAAACTAAGAATATTAAACAGTTAAAATTACTTCAAAAGTAAACATTTTGTCTTATGAGACACATACAAGCTATTGTAATTTTGTCACCTCTTGTCTACTTTCACTTTCAAGATAACATTACATTCAAGAAATTTCTTACTAAATGCATAGGTAATTCTCAAGTCAGTATTTTCAGTCCGGAATTTTTTCTCTGGAATCCAAGAACATGGTTTTCAACATTCTAATGATTGCATGATCTATTGATAAATAAACTCAAGAAACCTCATTTTCCCTGATTTCCCATTACTGTTACTGTTGAACCATCATTTTCTTGTTTACCAGGATTCAAACTTCAAAGTTGTGTTTTTTTTTAGTCTCAGAGCATTTATTCAGGCTATTATGTCTCCGTAGACTGTCATTCCACCTTATTACACCTGCTGAAATCTCACCATCTTTCCAGGCTTACTCCTTTCAGTCAGAATGTGGCCTCTTTTCCCTTGGAATCTCTATCGTATTTGTGTCTCCCTTACAGGAGCATAACTTAGGCGTTAAGCCAATGAACTCCAGAGTGTCCAGGCTGTTTGGATTCATGCCCTGACTCTACCACTAAGCAAGTTAATTAATCCTTCTAAGTCTTGGATTCTCATGCATAAATAGGAAAACTATAGTATCTACTTCATAGGAACACTGGGAAGACTAAAGAAAATAATTATTGTAAAATACTTCATATATCCCACATACTCAGTAGGTGTTAGCTTTCACTATCTGTATTAGACTCATTATCATCATCATCATCATCGTTGTTGTAATTTTTGAAAATAAACTATGACTTATTTTATGTCATTCAATGGTCTTTCTCTACCTAGGAACCTTGCCTTTTCTTCTTTTTTTTTTTTAATTAGCATATAATGTATTATTAGTCCCAGGGGTACAGGTCTGTGAATCACCAGGTTTACACACTTCACAGCACTCCCCATAGCACATACCTTCCCCAATGTCCATAACCCCACTACCCTCTCCCTACCCCCCTCCCCCAGCAACCCTCCGTTTGTTTTGTGAGATTGAGTCTCTTATGGTTTGTCTCCCTCCCAAATTCTTTTCCTACCCCCAAAACCCCCATGTTGCATCTCCACTTCCTCATATCAGGGAGATCATATGATAGTTGTCTTTCCCCGATTGACTTATTTTGCTAAGCATAATACCCTCTAGTTCTATCCACGTTGTCACAAATTCACCTTTTCTTCTTAAACATGCAGCCAGCTTTAGGACAGAATGCATGTGATGCTAAGTAAGTGCATATGACTGAGTAGTTACAACAGTTGGGTCAAACCTACCAACAGATGTGACAACTAGGTTATCTCTAGATATTATTTCCAAAAAAAAAAAAAGTTAGTTTCTATAAACTATGTTGCAAAATAAATTATTTTGCAGACATGGCTGTCCAACTTATTTGTCATTCCTGTATTACCTAGCATAGTCTCTGGTAATGTAGAGGTTTCAACACAGAAGTGCTAACTGTAGCTAAATATGTTACAATCATGGCACAGAATATTTAAAAAGTCATAATACTGAATGTATTTTGGACAATGACCTATATCTATATTAATTTTCTTGTAACACAATAAACCATTAACCTACCTAAACCATCAACATTTGCTTTAACTGTTTCACACCATCCTTTAAGTAGTATATATTGAGCATAGACTGTGTTAGATGTTGTTTCCTTAGCATTCTAAAAATATATGTGAAGTCATTGTCTACAGCCTTGCTACCCAAAGTATAAGCAGCACTAGCAACACCTAGAAGCTTATTAAAAATGTAGGCTCTCAGCCCCTAACTGGACTCTTAACTCAAGGCTCCTGAATCAGAGCCTACATTTTAACAAGGTCCCTAGGTAGTTCATGAACACATTCGAGAGAAGCACTGGGTTGCACTTAAGAATCGCCTATGTTTACAAAAATAGAAATGCCTGCAATCTGAGTGGAAAACCAATGATACTGAGCATCTGAACCAATGAAACAATTCTCTAGTAATTCAAAAATTCTTTTAGAATATATAGATGAATATTTATAGAAGTATCATTTAACTTTGTTGCAGAATACATTTTAATGATGGGGCAACTATAACTCCAAATCATGATAAAGAAACAAAGATACTAATATTATAAGAGGGTTGCTTGCTTTTGACCCTCTCTTATAATATACTCTGGGAAGATTATATCAAGGAATTTTGTTTTGTTTTAAAAGTAATGTCATTCATGAATTTTTAGGGTAATAAATTCTAAATGAAAGGGGAAAGAAAAAGAATATTTGCCAGATGAGAGGCATTAAATCTTCCTTTATCTAAAAGGGTTAAATCCATGGGGTGTCTGGGTGGCTCAGTGGGTTAAAGCCTCTGCCTTCGACTCAGGTCATGATCCCCCGGTCCTGGGATCGGGCCCTGCATGGGGCTTTCTGTTCAGCCAGAGGCCGGCTTCCCTTCCTCTCTCTCTGCCTGCCTCTCTGCCTACTTGTTCTCTCTCTCTCTGTCAAATAAATAAATAAATAAATCTTTAAAAATAAAAAATAAAAGGGTTAAATCCGAGTTGAAGTTCAGTTAGAAAGTGGCCATTTATGTAACCTGGAAAATGAGGCAGAAGCAGGCAATTCCATGTGAAGGGACAGTGAGATCCCCACCTCCGCAGGAGCCACAATCAGCCCAAACCAGGTCACTTGGTCACTTGGCCTGGATTAGGTAAGAAACCAACAGGCACTACACCAGGACTCAGAATGAACAGGAAACTCCAGATGAGAACACATGTCAGTTGGGGTACTGAGCAGGGCCTGTCTAAGGGACAGGAACAGAGCAGGTCAAAGCAGTACCAAGTATCAAAGATACCAGAGGCACAGTTCATTTAATGTGCTAAACAACAAATTCCATTTGAGAAAGAAACCTGGGGCTTCCCAGCTGGTCTGTAGAACTATCATTTGCTCCTGGTGTAGCTAAGGATTTGCTAAGCCACCGTACATTAATGATCAGTGCATTATAATGTGTTTTAATTAAGCTTATTTTAATAGTTGTAATCAGATCAGATGAAGGAAAAAAGTTCTCTCCTATGGCTTCTTAACGTTTAACGATTTTCCATGTTCAGCTCTGGAACAAGTTTTTCAAGGTACTTGAAGAGCTCAGAGATGACCATTTTTGTATATTTAAAATTTATGATAGGAAAGTTTCTTTGGTGTGTTTCTTATGTGGCATTTCCTGGATTAAGGGTCATGAAATAAAATCACCAATAAATTAGGGAAAACATGAAACACCATTGGGTACGGTGAAAATGGCCTGGGTCCAAGAACAGCATGCAAAAAGCAAGCACTTTGCACTCCTTAAACCCTCCTACGATTTCAACACTTATTTATTTTTTTTTTTTTCACTTCTTTTGAGAAAACCCTTAGATACACATTGCAGCAAGGACTTTCTGTCCCTTGGGTTTGCTGGTTTCCTTATTTAAATGTTGCTGGCCAAAGCTGGCTGACTATACATGACAGGTAGAACCCCTTCTCAACAAACTTAATAGGGAACCAGCATTACTGCATTATAACCACACTGCTTTCAGATATAAGCTTGATGCCCCATGTGATCAGATGAAGTGTCAACAGCATATAAAAATCTTTTTACAGCCTTCATTTTCATAAAAGAACAAGTGTAGAATTGTATATCAGCATTCTGTGCTGCGAAAGTAAACATTTCTGTTCCTAAATTTATACCTTCAGTTGAAGCAGCCCAGCCATGTTTCAACTGTCCCTGAAACATGCTTTTCTCCATCCCTTTGCTTTTTTTATGACTTTCTTTCCCTATCCAAATACTGTCTTTCAAGGTCAATGCAAATGCTTCTTGCATGAAGTCTTCCCAGACCCCTCCCCCATCTGGAAGGGACTGTTTTCCTCTATCCACTTAGAAAGTCTCTTTTATCTCATAAAGATATAAAAAGAAGTTTATTGATTATTTTTACACCAATCACCTTCTGCATGAAAATGCAGTTTATAACTAGTCCCACATGTTCCTGACAGAAGTTCTGCAGCACCATAAGGGAAGTTCCCCCAGCTCTATCAGAATTCAGTGGGTAACACAGTCCTTCCCCAAACCTTCCCCCACATCATGTCACTTCGCACGACCACACTTAGTACTAAAGAGGCACTCGGTCAATACTAGTTAAATAATGGACTAAGCAAATAGACGGATTGTAAATAATGTACAAGTATACTTTATCAAAAGGACAAATTAATTCTAAGTAAACAAAGACTTAGGAATAAATGTGGTTTGTAGAACTGTATGCTCAGAAGAAACCTTCCACTCTGCAGTTAACACTACTCTAGTGCACTTGGTTCTACCCCTTGATAATCTACAGGGGAGTGATGTTCACAGCTAGGTGCAAGTTTGGATCATCTGAGAAGCTTTTAAAAATATTTTGGGTGGGAATGCAAGCTGGTGCAGCCACTCTGGAAAACAGCATGGAGGGTCCTCAAAAAGTTGAAAATCAAGCTATCCTATGACCCAGCAATTGCACTACTAGGCATTTACCCTAAAGATACAAATGTAGTGATTGTAAGGGGCACGTGCACCTGAATGTTTATAGCAACAATGTCCACAATAACCAAACTATGAAAAGAACCTAGATGTCCATTAACAGATGAATGGATAAAGAAGATGTGGTATATATATACAATGGAATACTATGCAGCCATCAAAAGAAATGAAATCTTGCCATTTGTGATGACATGGATGGAACTAGAGGGCATTATGCTGAATGAAATAAGCCAATTAGAGAAAAACAATTATCATATGATCTCCCTGATATGAGGAAGTTGAGAGGCAAAGTGGGGGGTTTGGGGGAGTAAGGAAGGAAAAAATGAAACAAGATGGGATAGGGAGGGAGACAAACCATAAGAGACTCTTAATCTCACAAAACAAATGGAGGGTTGCCAGGGATAGGGGGTGGTTGGGTTATAGACACTAGGAAAGGTATGTGCTATGTTCAGTGCTGTAAAGTGTGTAAACCTGGTGATTCACAGACCTGTACCCCTGGGGCTAATAATACATTATATGTTAATAAAAATTTTTTTTAATTAAAAAAAGAAAGGCACAAATGAAACAAGCAAAAAATCTTGGGATTCCAGATCACGGACTTGCTGTATCAGAATGTCCAGGGGAATAGGAGAGAATGAGGGAGCGTATCTTATCATGGACGGAAATTATGTCCCTAGGATCTATGTCTTGGATCTGCTTCCATTTCGGTGGCTACAGGTAGCTGAGTCCCGGCTCCCTGTTTGTGGGGGTGGCTGACCACATTTCTCACCCTTCATAGCAGCAAGCCTAGCTAAGAAAATTCTACTTGCCAACATTCTAAGCAAAATATCTGACCTTCACTCTGAGTAGACCAGTCTTGATTTAGTCACCAATTCATTTCCCCCAAGTCAATCCTGAGACCAGCGATAGACCTAAGCCAATTACAATAACTAGTGGAAGCATGAATCTCACTCAAACCCATTCAGCTGAGAAATTTAGAACCATGTTTGAAAGGGAGAAATCGATGCTGGGGAGGCAATCAGGAGGTATCACTATACTAGCTTACTTTCCCTACTAGAAGGTAAGTTACTAGAAAGCAGGGATAGCTGCCCAGTCATCCACCTAAACAGCTACACCAGGCTCTTTATTTATAAAGTACAATATAGGGGCGCCTGGGTGGCTCAGTGGGTTAAGCCTCTGCCTTGGGCTCAGGTCATGATCTCCAGGTCCTGGGATTGAGCCCCGCATCAGGCTCCCTGCTCAGCGGGGAGCCTGCTTCCTCCCACTCCCCCCGCCTGCCTCTCCGCCAACTTGTCTCCCATCCAAGGACTAACCAGGACCGACCCTGCTTAGTTTCTGAGATCAGACGAGATCCGGCGCGTTTCTCTGCCTACTCGGGATCTCGGTCTGTCAAATAAATAAATAAAATCTTTAAAAAATAAAAATAAAAAAAATAAAGTGCAATATAAGGATCAGCCAATAATTTCCTTAAGGTCATAACAACTTAAAATTAGGATCTACTATAATGATTAAAAAAAAATGTAAAGTTGTTTATGTACTTTTGCTTTATGCACATTTGCTTCTCACTAAAAGTCCACTAGGCAATGAATAACTTGTTATCTCCTAGTAGTAAATGAGGAAACTATGGCTAAAATGTTAAATGTTTACCTAAATTTACAGCAGTGTTTAGCCAGGATTAGAATCTTAGTCTTTTCTTACTCTAATGATCTTCCCACCTTATCACTCTGACCTTGCATATTTGAATAAAATAGTAATAATGAAAACTTTTATCCAAATGATGGCATTTTTATATGAAACTAGTTTCAATAATGGGTAAGGCCAAGTAAAATTTTGTATAGTGCTTCCCCAGAGCTTGGTATCACTTAAATTATCTACCTGCCATAGACAAAATAAATAGCCAGTTTAGAAAATGAAATTTTAAAAATGTTAGCTGGGTCCACACTCTATGTTTTAATCTCCATGTCTCTTGGTAACATGCTAAAGCAGTGTCAGAGAATTACATGGTGCCTTTTAGATGCCATCCAGAACAAGAGCCTCATCATTCAGAGCCAGCCAAAGGCATCTAGGAGAGGCAGCAAAAACATCACTTGGAGAAATCTGTCTTATCTTCTCCACCTCACCCGCTCTCTTATCTTTGATAGCCAGCTAGCTCTTCTGGCGTCTGACCCAGCAGTACAGTCTGGACTTTGTATTCCTAGAGCCTTGGGAAATGACTTTTGCTATTCTCTGTGGAATGCTTTTACCAAACTTGGTTGCTCTTTAGGCTTCCCTCCCCTGGTGCCTCCAAGGTCTTAGAAATAACTTAACTCTTGACCTCATTCATGTTCCTATCACTAACTTGGCATTTGATGTCCCCCTGGATCTGATGGCTGACTAATCCTGTTGTGCCAGTATCTGGCAAAAGCTGCTGACTGAGTTTTAATTTGGAAAAATGCAAATATGCTTCTCATTCATTTATTTGAGACAACAGGCAACCTCTGCAAAACTCCTGAGACAAAGAACTGAGCCTAATCTGCATACCTAAGCACTTGCAAAAATATCTAGAGATGCCTTTCTTGATACAAGAGAACCTTGTAAATCTCTGGTGGCAATATTTGCTCAGAAACAAAAACGCACACACTCAAAGTTTCAATCCTATAGAAGCTCCTATACTCATTTCCAGCAGAACTTTGTTATTTTATCTGTGATCCAGGATATTAATGAAGCAGCTGGGTCGGAAACATACTTTTCATAGAATGAAGTGAAGGGAACACTAGAGCAGAACCTGTTTACAGCACTACTTTTGCAGAGGGTTAAATTAATGTCAGATCTTCGGTCTGCAATCGCTCTCCTGACTGTGGGCTTGTAAGTCATCAGAAGCATCCTGATGTTACACTGCCAACACTGTCAGAAGACGGTGCAAGCACTCGTGGGTGGTTTTGGGTCATTTCCTTCAACCAAATCCTGTGCATTTCCAGATGTGAGAGATTGGAGTTACTCTTTTTTCAATATTAAACAACCACTAGAAAGCGAAGTTACAGTCAGAGAGAAAGAAATACTTAATAGTATATCTTAAACTGCCTTCAAGCCATAATCCAAAAGATGGTAGCTCATCTGATTGAAATCACAAAAATTATTATTTATAAGGATAAGAAATCTGAAGGTCCGAATGAGCTCATCTGTCCTTTTCATGTTGTAGAAAGTCTGTTACCACCTGTTCTGCTATAGAATCTATTAAAAGAAATTTGCTACTAGAGTTAACTGTATTTTTAGAAGGTCAGAAGTCTTACTATCAGATAGCCCTATTTTAAATTTAATGAAATTTGATGACCAATATTAACAGTCTATTCCTTCTTTGAAAGATGCAAAGTAGAAACCTCTTTCAACTGAAAGTCGATGCTAAAAGCAAATCGACAGATTTTTTTAATTAAGGTCCCTTCTGGGAGAGGACAAACTTGGTTCTAAGATTGAACAGGGAAACTATTCAGACCTCCTATGACCTCAAATACTGGTGCCCAGAAAGCAGAGAGCCCTTTCTCAGGAAGTGAATGTGAGAAATATGGGACACTGAGCAATGGCTTTGATTCCTGTTTGCCCTTCTCTCTACACTCACTCCTGGCTCTCAAACGTTAATACATTTCAGAGTTGTATGGAAGTTCATTTAAAAAAAAAAAAACATAAATATCAGGACATACCCCAAGAACAATCCTCATTGAATAATCCTGAGGATGTCTTGAGAGTCTGTACTTTAACAAGTTCACAGATAATGATGGTAACATCACACAGATAATGCACATCCAAGTTAAACCACTGCTCTAGGCCTCACTTCCTCAGAACCCCTTAAGTGGATACACTATATAGTATTCCTTCAACAAGTTGCTTTTCCCTATAAGTGGATGTTTTCTGGAATAAGAGTGAGACACTGATTAGAAATGAACAGCCTCCAAACAAAGCTGTTGATGTGATACAAACTGCACACCGCGTAAACTCTGCCTTCAATCATGCAGCAGCTAACAGCGGCAAGAATACAGAGGGGAGCAAAATACTAAACAGAACTCAGAAAACCCAACACAAATATTGAATTACATTGGCCACACCCCCTCAAGCTCTTAGCCAAAACCAGCAGAAATATCATTTATTGAGACTGTCTTGGTATTGTGCCATTGACTACAGAAATATCAGGTAAGCCTACTTCAGCATGTGCACCGGTAAGGGGAAAAAAGTCTATTCTTTCCATTTTTGTTACTCTGAGAGGTCTCGATGTGACCAGAACTGTTGATACTAAAAGACTCTAAAGGAGTTATTGTTTTTAATTATATGAAAGTTATATCAAGATATTTACTGTGTCTTTGATTTTAAATATAAAATTGTCCTATACTGGCTGGTATGGAGTTCTAGTTTTGAGTCAATGAATTGTTAGCCCTGTTGACGAAATACATTTGCTGGGGTTCTTTGGTGCGTGAAAGAGAATACCTTTAGTGGAAAGAATAGTTCATAGATGGCATGTGGCCTTTTGAGTGGGAAGAGATTTCCAGGGGATTAAAAATATGTTGTAACAGCTGCTTTCAAGTATGATGTACTCCAGCACTGCTCTGTCAACTTGATAAAACCAAACTTGTTTTACAATCTGCCTGTGACTAAAACAGGGGTTTACATCTCTGACCGGGCTAAATTATCACGTTGTAATCTCTGCCAAAATGTATGCATTATTTATAATCAAATGGTTTATCACCTGATAAATATCTTCCATGTGACATATGTGTTGCCTATTTTTCTGGACAAAAAGTAACATGCCTGTTTATATCATATTTACTGTGGTTCTTGAATGCTGTCTGAGTCATTGTAAGGGAATTAAATCAAAAGTCATTCATAAATCCTGCAATGATAAAGACTATTTTTTGATGAGCAGTCCCCCCACATCTCCTTCAAAACCTTTTGCTTTCAAACATCCGCAAAGTCATGGAAGTTTACCCTTTCTTTTTGAAGACCAGGGGATCTCCTTTATTTCATTTAATCATCTTTTCTTCTCTGCTTGGCAACCTTAATCTGTGGCTGCTTCCTTTGACTCATAGTATGGCCTTGGTGGCCCCACCATTGTCCTGCACATTCCAAGATCATAAATCACTGCCTCTTGTTAGATTTTATTAAAAGAGTAGCCTTGCTATTACTTCCTAAATTGTTTTTCCTTCAGCCAACACTACGTTCTACCACGCTTTTTGCATCACATTCAGTATGAATCTAAGGTGAGAGTTATCTATCGCTGCCTACCAAATTATTCTAAAACAGAGCAACAAAGCAATACACGTTTATTATAATTTCTGTGGGTCAGGAAGCTGAGCAGGACTGCTCTATGTGGTTCTAGCTCAGTCTCTCATAACATTGTAGTCAGCATGTCACCTCTGGCTGCACCATCTGAAGGCTTGATGGGGACTCAAGTGTCCTCTTACAAGAGGGTTGGAAATCACATGGTTGGCATGTGGGTTGGCTATTGGCAGGCAACTCAATTCCTCACCACAGGAACCTCTCTATTGTGTCACGTGAGGGATTTCATGATGCAGTGGCCGGCTTCACCTACAGCAAGTGATAAAAGACTGAGCAGGGTAGAAGTTACATATCCTTTATAATCAAGCTTGGAAGTCATACACCTTCATTTCCCCAATATCTCATTAGTTACACAGGTCAACCCTTTTTGGTACAGGAGAAAAGTAAAGAAAGGCATGAATACTAAGAAGAAGGGAGAGAACTATAATTCCCAGAGAGACAGTTTTCATAGTCACTCACTGCCCAAAATTATTCATGCCCAAATTTATGGCAAGAAGCCCTCCTTTTCAGAGCCCTAAGACCAAAGGGAAATGGTAAGAACTACTGGCCTCCAAGTGTACTAGCAGACCACAAAGTTGTGACCATCACAGGGCCTCCACAGGTTGGAACAACAAATGTTCGTGTTGTTGACAGCAAAATCAAAAGGAAGGTGAGACCTCTAAGATTACAGACCTGTGGTCATAGGGGCTTCCTATAGAAGACTTCCAAAAGAGGGGCCCCTGGGTGTCTCAGTTGGTTTAGCCTCTGCCTTTGGCTCAGGTCATGGTCCCAGGGTCCTGTGATCGAGCCCCGCATCAGGCTCTCTGCCCAGCCAGGAGCCTGCTTCCCTCTCTCTCTCTCTGCCTGCCTCTCTGCCTACTTGTGATCTCTGTCTGTCAAATAAATAAATAAATAAATAAATAAATAAATCTTTAAAGAAGAAGAAGAAGAAGTAGAAGAAGAAGACTTCCAAAAGAAGGAGAATGCAAAAAGCAGAACAAGATGAATGCCCAAAAGTTAGTGATCCTTAAGGAAACCAAGCTTAGCAAAGATTAATGCAGAGCTCTAGTTAAATACATAAAAGAGTTTTGTGACTAGACAGAGAGAAACATCTCCCATTCAGAAGCCAAATGCAAAACACAAGAGTGCAAATATGCAGAGACAAAGATAGATGAAATAAGAAAGAGTTTTAGAAAGAGTAATAGCAGATGCTGTACTTAAGATGTTCAGCTTAATATACTGGAAACTAGACTTCAGGAAGTGCAAGGTCGTCTGCAGAAGCCTGCAACCACCATGCTTTAAACACATTATTGTAAGGAAAGTTGCCTTGTTTTTTCATTCCACCTGTGTTGAATACTGCTGCATACCAAGCTTTGTGAAGAAAAGCATGATCCTCATGTAAAGGACCACATTAAAAATGAAAACTGGGGCCAAGACTGTTCCTATTTCTAGTCACTGATGGTGGAAAAATGTACTGGACCCTGATAAAAGGGGAAAGCAACTATGTAAGAATTACGCTGTATTTTAATTATGTTGTTTAAGTGCCCAGGCTAAATGTGTATGGGAGACATCACAGAGTGGACTTAACTGCAATCTGAAGGGCAAAGGAAATGTTAATTTTGTCTAAAACTGCTCTGATTTTCCTCAGTCACTCCCTCAGACATTCCCTCTGTCTAGGTGGCAGAGAAAGAAGTCATGATAAATGTCCAATCTGGTTGATAAACTAGTCTGAAAAAAGAAACAGTCCTTTAGGTCGTGATCCGTTTGGGGGCCCATTGCTCAGGCTCTCCTGGTTCTGTACCTTTCTCTCAATGGAGTCTGGGGGATGTAGGGCATGTGGGGAGGGGGTTAGCGTGACCTTGTCGGGGAGGGAAGAGTCTGCTGATCCAGCATCACCCAGGTTCTTGAGGGTCCCGGCCGAAGTGTTGAGTCTGCGTTACTGAAGCATGGATGGCCTAGTCTCGTCTGAGTTGCCACCTCTGCTGATGATGGCTGCCTCCTTTCTCCCGGAATCTACTCTTCCTCAGCTCAGTGGCCTTACTCTGTGGATTCTGTTTCCATTTAGTCTCCTCATTCCCTGCTGAGTCTCTACCACATGCCTTAGCAGTTCTAGTTGGTCTCACCCCAATGTTTGAAGTAGGGAGTCACCTTGTTCTTGCCCAAGCAGGGCCCATGGTGGGTTTACCAGCTCTCAGCATACTGCCTGAGTGTAATGGGTAAGTTGAACACACGGGATTCCTGAAGAGAACCAGAAGGCAACATTTTGCTCTCCCTACAGGACCATCCAGAACTATCCTCACTCTGTGCAACTAGTCTTCCTATGTCTCCAAAATCTTGGAGGTTTCATAGTTTACCACTTACTCTCAGATAATAAAAATTCCTGCAGTTAATTCCAGTGCAAAAAGTGTCATTTCACTAATTACTATGTTCAAAACAGGAGGCCAACAAAAGGTACAATTTCTAGAATTTATTTAAGGTTGAATGTCCTTTCTTCCTCTAGTCTGGAGCTACAGCAGGCTGGATGCCTGCAGAGGGAAAGAGGTGGATGGTTGTTGACCTTCTCTGTTTCCTACTTTTGCCTTCTCTTTCTTCTTTCCACTCCCTGGGTGGTGCAAGGAAGAAGGGAGAAGGGAAAGGAAGGGTGTGACAGGTTTTCTCGGCTGGTGCTGATCCCCTCCAGTACAAATTACCACTGGCCAAAGCAGCTGTTGAAAGCCTCTGATGAGCACTTTTGTCTTACTGACTCTGCCAGCCTCTAAACGCAGTCCCTCAACTGTGGGACGGTCCTTCCTGCCATCATCTGCTTCCCCTTGGCTAAGGCACCCCATCAGTTCATCCTTTCTGTTGTAGACACTATGTGCTCTGGCTGAGGCCCTCCTGGGCATTACCACTTTTAAAATAGCCCCAGGCCAACCTTTTTACTGAAAGTTCCACATCTGGTTTTAAAGAATCAAGAGGCTTTGATCATCTCAGTGGGAGTACAGTCGGTTCCTCCAAGCAATCTCTCTGCTTGCTGGCCCTTTTACACAGCCTCTTAGCATTTCTCTGTCATTAAACATAAGTCTACTCTATCTCCTATGTTTCCTGGGGAAATCACAAACTGAATGTTTCATTGTTAATAATAATATTGGTATTTTCATTTTGAAACTATTTAAAACCAAAATGACTCAGACTAAAGCTTCATAATATCCCACTGGACACGCAGTTGAAGAAAGGCTCCTGTCCTGAATGTGGGGGCAGGAAGATGGCTTTGCCATTTGGGGTAAATTAGCTGGTTCTTTTCCACTCCTATGAGAGAACTCACCATGATATGTAATTGTCTATTTGTGTATCTGTCTACCCTACTAAACTGTCAACACTATGAGAACAGACACTTTATCTGCCTTGCTCACCATCGCTTATGGCAAATAGTACATGCATTCTAAATGGGGGTGATACTATTTCCAAGGGGGTGAAAAAAAATCTTAGACAATATAATGGCTCATATATCCATGGTACTAACATTTCATAGGAGAGGAATACAATTGGAAGGGAAATGTTGATACAGATAATAAATATGAGTTAACGAAGCACATAAATGAATGAATAACCCTAGCCCTTGCTTCCTGCAATTTTCCCATTTAGAGTCTCCTGGCAATACTTCATGAGGCCAGTAGTTTATTCACTACAGCCATCTCCTACTCCTGTTCACACCCATGAGCTTGGTGTATATTTGTCCAATAGTATTAAGCAAATGTAAAACAGCCTTCTATCTGTCACTCTAGGTTGAGTTAGTTCATACTACTTTTTTTTATGAATATCTTCTATTTAGTATCCTTCTTCTCAAGAGCAAAAATGCTTTCAACCATATCAGCTTATGGTTATAATAAAGTTTCTTATAGATTGGATCACCCTTTAAAAACAAGAAGTTTCACTGCTACACTTGAAAATTCAGATATGGATTTGACTCCTTTTTTGTTTTTTAGAACTGCCAAATAAATTAAAATTTTTGAAAAAGAAAAGAGCTTGAGCAGTATGTCTATGTATGTGAATCTATACTCCTAGGTTCTTACAAATATTTATTTATATAATCTCTAGATTTGGGCTGGTATCACCCATAGAAATATAAAACTGTTAAGAATAAATAGCAGTCACAAAGTAGTATATTGAGAATGTTATAATTCTGATACACAATATTTGGAGAATAAAATTATCAATGATTTAATAAGCCATTGTATATGAATATACATAATTGTATATTTCTTAGAAGCTAAATTTGAACAAATAGTCCAATGCATACCAGGTAGTCATTGAACACATCGTGTTTCAAAAACAGAGGAAGAATGGCTAATGACATCTAAACTTTATATGTATTTTTTGATAGGTCACAATAGCTTCTATGATCTTTTTTTAAAGATTTTATTTATTTATTTATTTGAGAGAGAGCACAAGCCAAGGTAAGGGACAGAGGTAAAGAGAGAAGCAGACCCCCCCACAAGCAGAGAGCTCCGCATGGGGCTTGATACAGGACCCTGGGATCATGACCCTAGCTGAAGGCAGACGCCTAACCAACTGAGCCACCCCCGTGCACCTCTACAAATGATCTTATTCAGTTTGAAATACCACAACCACCTTAGGAAAATATTATTAGCCCCTCTTTTATAAGTTGATAAATAATGGTTCTGAAAAATTAAGTGATTTTCCTAAGATAACACTGAGAGTGAGTAGTAAAAGGTAGATTAAAATGGAAGCACCTATACCATTTCTTCTCTATTTATCTCAGAAATGAATCCTCCAGTCCCTCACACTGATTTTTCCTAAACTGAGACTTGAGAAAAGTGCAGTTGTTATAACAATCTGAAAGAAAGACGTTTCGATTTGGTAATCAAGATTGTCCCTGACTCATTCATATATATCCTTCCCACATTTGCATTATTGTCTAAAGAAAGGATTGATGTAGCAGAATACAAAGACCAATTTAGTCGCGGTTGTTATTGGGTAACTTTTTTCAAGACTTTATTTGTTCATTTTTTAGGTTTACAACAAACTCGAGAGAGAGGTGTAGAGATTTTTTTTTACCAAGGATGAAACTATAGTAATGAATTGTATTTACCCAAAATCTAGAGTTTACCTTATCTTGGTGTTGTATATTTTATGGAATGGAAAATAAAAGTAAGACATAAATCTGTCATTACAATATCATACGCAGTATTTTCATTGCTCTAAAAATTCTCTGTGCTCTGCCTATTCATCTCTTCTTGCCAATCCTAGCAACCACTGATCTTTTCATTGTCTCCATAGTTTTGCCTTTTCCAGACTGTCATATAGTTGGAATCATAAAGCAAGTTACATTTTCAGATTAGCTTCTTTCACTACCTAATATGCATTCAAGTTGCCTCCATGTCTTCATGACTTCATAACTCATTTCTTGTTAACACTAAATAATACTCCATTGTCTGGATGTACCAGAGTTTATTTATTCATTCACTTACTGAAGGACATCTTGGTTGCTTCCAAGTTTTGGCAATTATGAAGAAAGCTGGTATAAATATCCTTGTGCAGGTTTTTGTGTGGACTTAAGTTTTCAGCTCCTTTGGGTAAATAACAAGGAATGTAGTTGCTGAATCATATGGTAAAAGTATGTTTAGCTTTATAAGAAACCATCAAATTGTCTTCCAAAGTGGCTATACCATTTTGCATTCCCACCACCAATATATGAGAGTTCTTATTGTTCTACAACCTTACCAGCGCTTAGTATTCTCAGTGTTCCAGATTTTGGACACTCTAATAGGTATGAAGTAGTGTCTCGTTGTTTTAATTTGTATTTCCCTGATGACATCTGATGTGGAGCATCTTTTCATATTCTCATTTTCCATCTGCATATCTTCTTTGGTAAGATGTCCATTAAGGTCTTCAGCCCAGTTTTTAATCATGTTGTTGATTTTTTTTCTTATTGAGCTTTAAGAACAATTTGCATATTTTGGGTAAGTCCTCATTCAGATTTTCTCCTGGTCTGTGGCTTATCTTCTAATTCTCTTGATACTGTATTTTGTGGTCGAGCAGAAGTTCCTAATTTTAATGAAGTTCAGCTAACCAAATATTTCTTTCATGGATTATATCTTTGGTGCTATATCTAAAAAAATCACCATAACCAAGTTGTCTAGATTTTCTCCTATGTTGTCTCCTAGGAGTTTCAGAGGTTTCTGTTTTACATCCAAGTCTACGATCCATTTTGAGTTAATTTTGGTGAAGAGTATAATGTCTATGTCTAGATTCATTTCCTTGAGTGTAGACATCTAATCATTTCAGCACCATTTGTTGAAGACACTGTCTTGACTCCATTGCATTATCTGGGCTTCTTTGTTGACTGGATTTATGGGATTCTATTCCTGGGCTCTCTATTCTGTTCCATTAGAGGACCATCCTCTCACCAATACACACTGTCTTGAATACTACTGCTTCCTTATAGTAAGTTATGAAGTTGCTTGGCATCAGTCCTCCAATTTTGTTCTTCTTCAATATTGTGTAAGCTATTCTAGGTCTCTTGCCTACTCCATAAAACTTTTAGAATCAGCTTGTTGAAAACCCTAAAATACCTGTTGTGATTTTGATGTGACTCATATTAAATATACACATGTATAAAGTTAGGAAGAACTGACATCTTGACAATTGAATTTTTCTATCCATAAAATGGAATATCTCTTCACTATTAGGTTCATTTGGTAGAATTTTGTAGTTTTCTTCATAGAGTTTTTGTATATCTTTCATTAAATTTATACCCAAGTATCTAATTTGGGGAGGGTCACTAATTTAGATGATATTGTTATTTAATTTCAAATTCTATTTGTTCAATGTTAGTATGTGGAAAAGCAATTGACCTTGTAATCTGCAACTTTGTAATAATTGTTTATTAAGTCCAGTTTTATTGTCAATTCTTTTATATTTTTCTACCCAGGCAATGATGTCATTTGCAAACAAAGAGTTTTAAGTCTTCCTTCCCAATCTGTATGCCTCTTTTTTTTTTTTTTTGGTCTAATTGCATTAGCAAGGCTTCCAGTATGATGTTGAAATTAGGGGTAAGAGATACCTTGCCTCATGCTTGATCTAGTGGGAAAGACACGACTTTATCACCATTAAGTATAATGTTAGCTTGAGGATTTTTGAGGACAATCTTTGTCAAGTTTAAGATGTTTCACTTTTTTCCTACTTTACTGGAAGTTTTTATTATGAATGGGTATTGGATTTTTGTCAAATCATTTTCTGTATCTATTGATATGATCATGTGATTTTTCTTTTTCAATCTGTAGATATGATAGATTACATTAACTGATTTATGAATGTTGAACCAGACTTGCATATTAGGGATAATCCCACTTGGTTATGGTGTATAATACTTTTCATACTTTTTTCAATTCTAGTTGTTAATATTTTATTTGCATCTATGTTTGTGAGAGATATTGGTCAGTATTATTTTTGTAAACCTTTTTCTGATTTTAGAATTAGGTAATGCTGGCCTCACTGAATGAGTTAGGAAGTACTCCTGCTCCTATCCTTTTCAGGAGATTGTAAAGAATTGCTATAATTTCTTCCTTAACTGTTTGGTAGTGTTTGTCAGTGTACCCATCTGGGTTTGGTACTTTCTGTTTTGGAACAAAACAAATTCTTAATTTTAAAATATAATAACTTAGGGCACAAAAAAATTTGGAAGAGAATGTGTATTAGAAAATTTGCCTCCCTTCCTATTAACTGATTGATTCCTATTAATTAATTCCTACTAAGATATATAAAAATTCTAGAGCTGCACTACCCAACATAGTAGCCACTAGTCACTTGTGGTTATTTAAATTTAAATTAATTAAAATTAATAAAACTCATACCCAGTTACTTAGTCACACTAGCCACCTTTCAAATGTTCAATAGCCAAATATTGCACTGGCTACCATTTTGGATAGCACAAATGTGAATTTCCTTCATCACAGTAAATTCTACTGGAAAGCACTTCTCTGGAAACTGAGATGAGGTTAAAAAAGAGGAAAGAGGATTAGGGTTTTAGCAACAAAGTAGGGCTTTAGTGTGTGCCCCTGAAAAATGCTTGAGCCCTGTTAACCCACCCACCATGAGAGAAGACAATTAAGCTGAAAACTTAAGTGTCCTATACTTCTCACAGGTAGTGTCTAAGAAACAGCAAAATTCCAGAACTTCCCATGCCTCTTAATACCACAGGAGCACAGAATAACAATGACCCTCTTGGCAGATGGGCCTGAAATGATGTCACAGAATTCCCATGTGTATTGATACAGCCCAGACATTGGTAAAAAGTTATTTCTTCTAGACCCAAAGGTATAGTGAAGAGTTTCCTGACATTCCAAGAGGACATCAAAATAATTGAGAGAAGGTTGGCCCTGAGAGGCTTTGCAGTCGGGTAAGTGGATGTACCTGTAGAGACTAATTACTGATGATTGCTCAGCCTCAGATAATTCAGTGAACGTCTGCACAGACAAAAGATAATGACAAAAGCCAGGTGCCACCTCTGAAACTAGTGTCAGGATACCTGTAATTTTTGTTGCAATAGTTGAGCATGGACATTTTGATATTTTATGTGCAGCCAGCATTCTAATTAAAGAATCTTCACTCCAGGAGTGGTCAGCTAGCATTATATCAAAAAAAATCACTATCTACAGAGGTGGTTATTAACACTATAATTATTGTTATCTCTTATCACCCTAGATATTGAGTTAATAGGAGACTGTCAAAAATGGGTTTTCATTAGTGAAATTAGTGGTTTAATAACAGCATGGAGAATATTAGAAATATACTTTTTTGGTGACAATAAATCTATTACAGGATGTAAATTGAATAAAATATTTTAAATATACTCTCATTGTTGCTTGCTTAGAGTCATTTTAGTACAGCCTGATTTAAATGCCTTGCAAGACACCTGAACAAACTTTGTCCCAACCTCTGTAGGTTAAATTAATCAGAGTTACTTATAAAGTGGCAAACTCATGGGAAAATTCACCAGAAATCAAAACAGGGTAGAAATGAGGAGTGAATATTATTTGGGAATGATTTTCTTTGGGTCTTTCAGGTCTCTGTATGTGTTGGAACAGAGGTACTAACTGTCCTTCTGAACTACCTTTTCAAAGCTTATCGTATTGGGAATAGCCTAGGATGACGAAGAAGGGTTTCTCCTTTGGACAGTTGGCAGTGTTGTGTTTTGTTTTGTTTTGTTTTGTTTTGTTTTGTTTTTAAAGCAGTTAAATATTTTGTTTTTAAAATTGTTTTAAAATTGTTTTGTTTTTAAAGCAGTTAAAGCAGTTTAATGGCCAGTTTATTTTTGCAGGTCCTGTGAGTTAAAAGTAGTTTTTTAAAATTGTTAGGGTCATAAAACAAGCAAACAAGCAAAAACCAAAGAAGCTGCTTAGACAACAAAGCCTAAAATACTTACTATTTGGCCCTTTATAACAAACACTTGCCAAAACTTTATCTACAACTTTGAAAGAAAAAGATAGTATCTTTCTCTAGAGCGTAAAGTAGTCAGGCTTACTATTCAATGTAAGAAATTCAGACTTCTCTAAGCTCAGGGTTACTCTCCTATAATGTACCTGATTGTATAGTCTGGCCCTCTTCATATAGCCCTGTGGGAACTGGGGCTCAGAGAATCAGTATAAATGTTCTGGCTACTGCTATTGTTGTCAGTAATAACTGTCCTTTGACTCTACTACAAGAATATCATGTCTTCTGTCACTATTCACAAAACTATGGAAGATTAACATGTGAGATGGCAAGTAGGATAAATCTCAGATCCTTCACAATTCTTGACACTTGCTGACAATAGAAAAGGTCATGGAATCATGCCACTGGACTATTACTACATCTGCTTTAGGGCACCTTTCCTATAAGTGATAAGAACACACTGAAAAATGGAAAACAGAGAACCAGCATGCCGTGAAGCTTGCAAATCAGTTTTACAAACTGCATGTACCAGTTGACTAATAAAGGTTTAATAGATAGCCCTCCTTCACATGTGCTCACTCATGGTGTGTGTGTGTATGTGTGTATGTGTGTGTGTGTGTGTGTGTGTGTGTGTTTGTAGTGGAATCTGGTCTGAGAGTTACTTTCTTTTCAAACCCTAAAATTAAATTTCTGGGGAGACTGTCATTATATACAGAGAGGAAACTGGCTCAGGTCAATTTATAATATCTTGGTACCTTGTAAGCCTCCTATAATAGAGATGCAACTTTAGGAAATATGTCCATTACCAAGAAGAAAGAGGACTAAAAAAAAAATAAGTTCAATTATAGAAAAACTAAGAGTTTGTAGCTTAAGATAAGTTACTTGCTATAGCAGTTATTAGTGGCTGATGAACTAAAGAAATGTACAGCTTTCAAGATAAAAATTAAAATGTTTTTGGACTTGTTACCTATATTATTTTAACCCTTCAGGCATTTGTACTAATATAATTAATCAAAAGCTATTCCACAGAAGGTTATAAATGATCACACTTTAGAAACTTCAGGATGAGATTCTACAATTTCTTACAAGAATTGGAATGGTCAAAAGAGTTCATGCATGCTCTAAAATTTATGTTTTATCAGAAAATGTATAGAATGCAAATTACTAATAATTACTAAGTTATGAAATTTAAATCAGAATAGAATTTAAAAAATATATATATATATAAAAAATCTCAAGATTATTGCTAGATTAAGGGATTTGAGGCAAATTTCACCTTAAATGATATAATGATTACATATGGGAGGACATATTACTGACCTTTTAAAAAAATATTTGCCATCTCCTTTTTACTTTTAAAACGTTCAGTTAATTGTGCTTAGCAATATTCACATTAGAGTTTCCTGACTGTCTTGTATCATTTCTTGCTGCCCAGATCCCCTAATTTTTACTTGAGGTACACATTTTCAGTTATGAAACAGTGCTGGTCCTGGCATTAGTTAACAGCTGAAGACATACTGCATACAATAAAAATATTAACTTTATTCTGTGTGCACTTGTTAAATCGTCAACATCGTTCATCCTTTCTGAGTTTGTAGAACCTACCAGAACAGCGTACTAGAGCAAGGGTCATTTCCACAGATCTTTGTGGGGCCCTGTCAACACCAGGCAGAGACTGCTGATGGCATGGATTCCAAAGGGAGCCATCTGGGACCCTTGGTGATGACTCAGAACTTTCCCCTTCTCTTTCTCTCACGACCCTTTTCTTTTTTCTGTTTTGTTTCCTCCCTCTCCTCTCTGTCATGCAATGCGTGTACCCACGTGCCCCACATACATGTATGTGTTGTCTTCCCTACTGATGACATTCACAACATTTTTTACCCCATACTATCAAAAACAGCACCTCCCATTATGTGCATCACATATCTGAATGATTTACCAAAATCTCACTCTCCATTAAAAATGTTTTGTAGTACTGAAGACACAGTAATGCTCAGAGAAGAGCTTTCAGAACGGACTCAGAGAGCAACAGACAAAGCTCACGTGAGAGGAGACTCTGGAGGACGAAGGTCATTTCTACTGAATATTTACTTTGTACCCTATGCAGGTAAAATTTCTACCTACGGGGGCCATGAATTAAATTTGTTCTGCTGTTTCTCAATGTCTAAGCTGGGAGAAATGAATTCAGTCTTTCACTACTCTGTGAGTGTTCTGTAACCAGCATCTTCTTTGCTCATGTTTCCCATAAACGCTACAGCACAGCCCAGTTTCTGCTGGCCACTCCAGTAATAGAGACACACATTAGGTGTTTTTCTAAACATGCTTAATATTGGCTCTGGATGCCTTTTCCAGAGGAATTCATATTCTTGGAGGAAGGAATTTTTTTTAATTATAGAATGCTGTAAACTATTCCCAGGCATACCAGACCCTGAACTCTAGGGAGATGTGGTCTGGAAGATTGAAAAGGCATGATATTACTTCCTCAACTTTACTTTTTCTTCCAGATGGAACTACTTAAATGAAGTCATAGCCTAATGTGCATGAAACAGAGGCCAGGAGAAAGAAAAATAAACAATAGTGTTCCCATATATGCGTCTTGTTTTTTATATATGTATATATATATATGTACACACACACACACACGTATGTGTGTGTATATTTTTTCCTCTGAACAAGTATTTAATACTATATAGTATTATTTAGTATATTATTGTAGTATTGTATAGTATATATAATATACTATATAATATATGTAGTATATTATTGTAGTATTTAGTATATTACTGGTATAATTCTTATAATTTTCAAAGTGCTTATATACACACACATATGTTCTCCCCAGTAACTTTATAAAGTAATTAAGATATTCATTATTATCTCCATTTTATAAGTGTGAAAGAAGAAAATAATTTGCCTAAGACCACAGTTAACTAGCAACAGAGACAGAATTAAAATCTAGAATTCTAGATTCTTATTTTAATGCTCTGAACTCTGTACTTTTAAGTTTGCTACTCAAAGAGGACAGAGTATTTCTCTTACTCTAATGGCATGCTGATTGCCAAAATATGAAACAAGATGTTTTCCTCATAGATCACTTCCACCCACCCTTTGGAAGAAAAGCCATATTATCAATGACCAGGCCAGTCTGGTGAATAGCTCTGTATGGGAATTTCATTTTCAAATACAGTTTCTGGAAGGAGGTTGTTAGCAGAGTAACTAAATCAATTCACCAGAACTTTCTTCAACATGAAGGCAAACCAGAATATAGGTTCTCTTATTGTATCATGAGAAATATGGAATGAATGAAAATAAATGGAATAAGAGGGGATGCTGCAGCAAAAAATTATTTATGTGCCAGCCCAGTCCTTAAATCTTGCTGTGTCCCCTTAAGAACTGAGGCATTGCCAAGCAGGTACCCCAAAGTCTTTATGGCTAATAGCACTGGTCTCACTTTAAATCTGAGTCCCAGAAAATCATACTTCAATGGTAACAATCAGCAACATCTTATTTATTTAAACTTATCCATCATTGTTCTCATTTTGTGGTCTTTGAAGAAATCTATTTGTAGAACATCACTGAAATAATAAATATTGCTGGGTTGATTCTTAAGTGATATTACTGTTAATTTCTACTCTTATCAAGGTGAGCTATTTCTACTACACTGTTTGAAAGATGAAAACTGCCATGAGCAGCCATTAGGTTTGAGCATTCTAAGCTTTGGCAGCTTGACCTGACTGAAGAGTTTAAAGAAGAGAGCCAAATCCTAAGTCTGGCCTATAACAAAGACAAACGAGTTAAAATATATACAAATTAATTTATCCTTCCCACCATGTAATCTCTCTTTCCCCTTATCACAAATGTCCAGCATGTATCATTTTTTTCTCCTTCTACTTTATCTCTAAAGTGTGCCCTTTCCCTTCAATCTATAGTGAAATGACTTGTTCATCCTGGCCATATCTATTATCTGAATTAGCACATCTTTCTTATTGAACTCTTTGCTTCTTCCCTTTTTTGTCTAGTCAATCAAAACAGTTGCCACAAAAGCAACTACATTTTCATCATCGTTCTTGACTAGGAATAGAAATATTTGAGAGAAGACTTATAGGAAAATTGACAAATACTTGAGTTAAAAATGCAATTGAATATATTATGCATCTGAAAAATCTCTGCCACCTCCCAGTTTGTAGTCAAAATAGTTCCCAGTGGAGAATCATGTGTCAGCTGAGTCTATGCATAAAAACTAATAGAAAAAAAAAAAAAGCAAATTTAACCAATTACAATTTTTTAACAATTATAATTAGATTTATATTTATTTGTGTCAAAATATGTAGAATCCTCAAGGTATCCACCAGGCATACCATTCTCCATTCCAGCACTTTTCCTGTTTGCAGACAGGCTATATAAGAACTTCTTTAGTGCACACTGATGACACATATGTTAATAATAAATACTAGCCTCTCCCAGCAAAGCAAGGTGTCCTTGAATTCAATGGGGAGAGAAGTTCACCCTTTTAGCAAGACAGAGAAGTTGAGAATTCTACCCAGGGCTTATAAATGCTTACTGAAGACTATGAAGTCCTTGACAATACAATCTTTGCCCCTTTCTATTATTTACAACACTCTAAGCTTTGCTATAGCACTTGCAAGAGAAGGTGAAAGGCAATCAGTGAGGAAGCTCATGGTTTTGCTTATCAGTTACTTGAGAGTCTTTTTTATTACCAGAAATAGCTGTCAGATGATAAACACATAAGATGCCACCTCAGAACGAATTTTACTTATTCTATAAAAAACACATTTTATTCAAAGCATACCAGATGTAAACCTTGGTACATTCAGTGTGAAGAGTTGAACTCTGTTACTATTGGGTATTTTAACATCACAAGCCATTATGGGTTAAACAGCATTTTTTTATAAATTGTTGTATTATATTGCATAATGGCCACCCAACGACATCAAGTCCTCAACCTTGGACGTTGTAAATGTTTTACATTTTTTTGTTTGTTTGTTTTGCAAAAGGGTCTCTGTGAATGTAATTAAGTTAAGGATTTGAGATGAGATTGCTCCGAATTATCCATGGCCCTAAATGCCATCACAAATATCCTCATAAGAGAGAGGCATGGCAAGATTAGATGCACACAGAGAAGTCTGTGTGGAATGGAGAGAGATTGCAGTGATGCAGTCACAAACCAAGGACTTCCAGCAGCCACTACAAGCCAAGAGACAAGCCTGGAATTCTCCCTCAGAATCTCCACAAGGAAACAACACTGTCAACACCTTGATTTTGAACTTCTGGCCTCCAAAACTATGAAAGAAGAAACTTCTGTTGTTTTAAGCCAAGTCTGTGGTAATTTGTTATGCCAGCCCCAGAAAACTAATATAGATATTTACAGCATAGTTCATGAATTTTTAAGACAGCCATTCTTCTTATAAATAAAATGTATAAATTTTGTCACTAGAATACTATGCCTGTAGCATGTACTGCCCCATATTACAAAAGAAATAAAACCAGGGTGGGGGAATAAAACATGAAATCAGGAAGTCAGGAAGTTTCAGAGAACAAAATATGAAGACATGGGAATTAAAAAAGTAAAAAATAAATTAAGATATTCTAAGAATGCTTCTTAATGAAAGTAGAACTTAGTTGTTATGTCATTTCCTCCAGTCTTCCCTGAAGCTACCTTTCAAATCCATTTACCTGACCCATTATGAAAGGAAGTTTAATTTAGCTTTGTTTCTTATGGATAGATAACATGCTTTTATTCAAAAAGTCAAATTTTGTGTGTTCTCTAAAGTGGAAAGGTAAATTTTATATAGATTTCCTGTAAATGTTAGTATCTTTAGATGTTAGTTCCTATTTTAATTTAGAAGAAACCAAGAAAGAAAGAGATAAAGAAAAGGAAGGAAGGATGGAAAGAAGGAAGGAAGGGAAGGAACGAAGGAAAGGAGGGAGGGAGAAGAAAAGAAAAAAGAGAAGAAAAGAAAAAAGAAGAGAAAAGAAGAGGAAAGGAGAGAAAATAGAAAAGAGGAGAAAAAAGAGAAAAGAAAAGAGAAAAGAAGGGAGAACAAAGGGAGGAAAGGAGAAACAATATTGTGTTAACATTCAGGCTGCCAAGAAAATCATTTTCTAATCAAATATTTCCTCTGGGCTAGTCCTGGCAAAACTTAGAATTGGGTGAAATATTTCACCAAATAATTTTACCCCCTCCTTACTTTTGCTTCTACCTCACCTAGTGAAATGAAGGAATGCGTAACAAGGGACGCCTGGGTGGCTCAGTTGGTTAAGCAGCTGCCTTCGGCTCAGGTCATGATCCCAGCATCCTGGGATCGAGTCCCACATCGGGCTCCTTGCTCGGCAGGGAGCCTGCTTCTCCCTCTGCCTCTGCCTGCCATTCTGTCTGCCTGTGCTCGCTCTCCCTCTCTCTCTCTGGCAAATAAATAAATAAAATCTTAAAAAAAAAAAAAAAAAAAGAAGGAATGCGTAACAAAAACACATTCACATCAATGCATTGAAGAATTAACATATTAAATATCTGTTAACTGAGAATTCTAGTTTATACCCTCAAATTCCTTTCTCCTCTTAGTAATGGTATTCCCAACTTTTAACTGGACATATGGCTGTTTAGAATAAAGACTACACTTTCCAACCTCCTTTATAGCTATATGTAGCCACACAAGGAAGAGGAAAGTATTCTTAAAGGGAACTTTTTTAGTTTCCAATATGAAAAGAGATGTTATAATTTAATTTCCAACAGGTATCTTAGACCAGTGATAGAAGATGCATATGGTGGACAACAAAATCTAGACTGCAGAGAGTAAAAAATAGCAGTAGTAAGAATAGAACTAATAAGCCTTGATTTTTGATGCCATGACTTATCATGCCTTTCATGTCAACCTTTTAGCAAGGTGCCTGACATAAAACTAAGTGCTTGTTACAAAATATGGAAAAAGACTAGATGTTCATCAACAGATGATAAAGAAGATGTGATGTTCATGCATGCACACACACACACATAGAATATTATTCAGCCATCAAAGAGAATGAACTCTTGCCCTTTGCAATGAGGTGGATGAACTAGAGGGTATTAGGCTAAACAAAATAAGTCAATCACAGAGAGACAAATTACATGATTTTACTCATATGTGGAATTTATGAAACAAAACAGATGAGTAGAGGGGAAGGGAAAGAAAAATAAAACAAGAGGAAAACAGGGAGACAAAACATAAGAGACTCTTAACTACAAGGAATAAACTGTGGATTGCTGAAAGTGGGCAAATGGGGTAACCGGGTGATGGGCATTAAGGAGGACACTTTAAGTAATGAGCACTGGATATTTTATGCAACTGATGAGTCACAGAATACTACCTCTGAAACTAATAATAAAGCATACGTTAATTAATTGAATTTAAATTTTTAAAAAGTGCTTGTTAAATATTTTCTATCTTTATTAGTTTCATAATAGCTATTATTTATTGATTAATCACAAGGTACTAGATACTTTACTCATATAGTCCTCATGAGAATCCAGTAAGTTAGGTATTATTATGGCTCCATAGCTCAGGGGTTAGAGCGCTGGTCTTGTAGATATTATTATCATTCTCATGCTATACATGAGGAAATAAAAATTCTGAAAGATAAATTGCCCAAAGTCACAGAGCTAGTAATTGGCATATGAGACAATCTTATCGGAGCTATCTGAATCCCAACTGAGTGTTCCTTCCTCTACATTATTCTGTCATATCATAAGATCATTGGTTTGCTGTCTTCGATCATTCCAAAGTTGTTCTAAGGTTTTATTTCTTTTCAAAATATAATAATACTACAGAGCATAAAGGGAATAAATGCACTGAAGCAGATAGTATGTTGCATTATAAAGACAAAAATAAAAATAATAAATAAAACAAAATGGGATCTATAGGGAAAAGAATATTTTGGATGATATTTCTGGTATTTCCTGCTCTTAATCACACAGGAAATATCTTTTTCATTTTTTTTCCCAAGCCCTTACTTACACTCAAGATTCTAGCAAGTCAATTTCAGACTGGAGGTAACAGTTAGAGGCCTACAGAGGAAAATAAAAATACAAGAAAGAAAGAAAGAGAGAGAGGGAAACACTTCTCATTGCATTTAGAAAACTTGTAAAATTCATCAGTATGAGAAGGTTTTAAAGGAATTTTTGAAATATCCAATAGTTTCCTCTTTGTTGTTCTGTAATATGAAACAATTTGACTGCCATTCTGAGAAAAGCTTTGTTTAACTTTTATTGTGAAAGTAATGTATTATCAAATATTTTAAAAATTCTGAGCACAAATAATATTGTGACATTAGAAAATAGAACATAATCTTCTAGACTAATTGGAAGGCAGAAATATGTTCAAATTACAATCTAATTCCATCTTTTATTCCAATGCAAATTCTTTTTGTAAATTGTGAGCTGCATGTAGTGTAGTTAAGAGTATTTAAGAACTAGATGAACAAAAAGAATTTGCCAATATTAACTTTAGATCACATCTTAGAGCCCTTTATTTAATCACCATCTACTCAATAATTTGGTAAGGAACGTACCAAATTTGTGAGTGATATGCAAGTAGAAAGGATAAGTTCTATATTAGATGTTGTATAAATTAGCTTTTCCTGTATAAAAATCAGCTAATACTTTGTGACTTAAAACAGCAAGCACTTATTAGCTCATACTTCTATGATTTAATGGTCTGGTCTGGGTTCAGGTAGGCAGTCTGATGACTTAGTCTGAGCTTTACACATCTTGGCAGAGGTTCATTTGTGTGTCCACGATCATCTGCAGCTTGGCTTGGACTGAAGTTTTCTCAGTTCTCCACATGACCTTCATCCTCTAGCAGGCTAACTTGGACTTGTCACTTTGTGCTCTCATGATTCCAAGAGCAGCGAAAGAAAAGACAAGCTATTATAGTAATTTCAGGTGGCTGCAGTTTCAGATGTCCTATTGTTCCATTGACTAAAAGGAACCACATGGCAAAGCTAAGAGTCAGTATAGAAGGAATTAGCAAAGTCCAGGAATAAAAAGAAGTACAAATACTTTGGGAACAATTACTGCAAGAATCTAACCAAACGATAAATAATAATTATTTTAAATGGCAAGAATAGTGGACCAAAAATACAAGGACAAATCTCATAGAGATATATATTATAAATATATTATCTAGCACTCACATTCAAGACACCCCTATATAAGTAGAGAATGAAGGAAGCCTGATTTAATTTCCTAGTGACAAAGTCTTAGGAATCTTGGCTGGTTACAAGTTTGATATACATCAGCAACGTGGACTGACTCAAATGAAAGAGATCAGGTAATGTAATTGTAAGTAACATTCCTGGAAGTAGAGATGTCAAACCAATAGAGCCAATAGTCTCCCAGGATTTTGCACTAGTCATAGTTCACCTGTTCTTGGTACAATAAATGACAAGGGAAAGTAGAATACAAAGTGCTGGGAATGCAGTAGCACAAATGTTTTGAAAGATTATGAGAATGTTCAGTCTACAAAAAAGAAGATTTAAGACTTACAGGCAGGGTGATGGTAGCATTCTTCAAATTCTTTAGGAGAAATATTACATAGAAATAGAATTAGATGTACTCCCCATGGCTATGGAACAAAGAGGCAGTGCGTACGTAGAAACTATAAGAAGACAAATGTAGACACAGTGATAGAAAAAACTTCACAATTATTAGAGGTGTCCAAAAATGGAATGGTCTACTTGCCAGATAGTTCACCTTCTTTCACTAGAAGTGTGCAAGCAGAGTGGAAAAGGTTATGATCAGGAAGCAGCTAGGGCGTTCTGCAGCAGTGACTTCCCAACCTACCTGTGCATCAGAATCACCTGTGGAGCTTTGTAAATTCCACACTGTACCTCTGGTACACAGTCTAGACAACTCTACTTTAGACTTCCTTACCAGGGATCTGATATATGACGAGATTTGGGAGCCATTGCTCTAAGGTGGAGTTAGCACGCTACGGGCTGACACCAGTTTTGTATGGCTGTAGAGCTAAGAACAGCTTTTACCTTAATATTCCTGTCATCTGAAAATTACATAAAATTCAAATGTCAGAGTCCATAAATAAAGCTTTACCAGAACACAGCCAAGTCCATTCTTTGTATTTTGTGTACAACACTGCAACTGTGAAGTTGAGTAGTTGTCACAAAGACCATATGTGGCACACAAACCCTAAAACAGTTATTATCTGGAACTTTATGGAAAAACCTGACCAATAGCGGTTCTAAGATTTTGCTATCAAAAGTGTGTTATCACCAGGAAACTTGTCAGAAGTGTCTAATCTCAGATCTCACTCCAGACCCACTGAGAAACTGCATTTTAAAAGATGCACAGGTGATTAATATTCAAATTAAACTTTTAGAAACACTGCTCTGAGGTGTTGATCAATTCTATTTTTTTTAAGATTTTATTTATTTATTTATTTGAGAGAGAGAGAGGGAGAGCACAGAGGGAGAGTGAGAAGAAGCAGCTCCCTACTGAGCAAGAAGCCTGATGTAGGGCTCAATCCTAGGACACTGAGATCATTACCTTACCCAAAGACAGACACTTAACTGACTGAACCACCCAGATGCCCAGGTGTTGATTAATTTGAAGTCTCTATAAATCCGTATACATGTAAACTCCATGTTACATTGTTTACATTAACTGTTAAGTGGAAACAATGAGTTATTACTTAATCTGACGCTCTCCTTTAAGTGCCAAATTCAAAATAGCATTTAAATGACTTGAAAATCCACTGGTTAAATGGAAGTGTACAAGGTCCTTTCAGTCACATGGAGAAAATGTTGGGATTGTCTTCCAAGCACCCAGATCTTGGTTTCTAATAACATTTCCCAATAAAAGGAGCCAGAGGTCTTTGGAGAAATGAGTGATTCTAGGGTTGGGACAGGCAATACACGAGATGGGATGAGCCTGGAGCCTCTTGTAGTGCCAGAAAGTAAGGAAGTGATCACATCCAAAATAATGAGAATGTGTCAAAAGGAAACCGAAGACAACTCAGAGTGCTCCCAAAAGCCAACGAGAGAACAATTTGAGCACTAAAATACATAAGGCAGTATTAGATTATAATCCAAAGTATAAAATATATATGCATAAATCCATGCTGATATAAATAAATGATTGAACAAATAAACAAGAAAGAGAAGAGACAAGTCTCCTATACACAAGAATTGCAAATAAAATCTATAGACTCTGCCTCCAAAGAAGTGTAGCACAACTGCCTACCTGTTAAATATCAGCTGTGCATAGTCACTTTTTACAAAAAAATATAGTTTGGAAAAGTGCACTCCTTCTAAAAGATAAGAGGGAGAAATCTGACAAACATAGTCCAAACCAGGTGATTAAGGTTTACATCAACAGTGATAATTTACACTAATAGTATGTGCCCTTGGTATGATGTGAAGAAAATGGCACTGACCTCTGTAAATCCATAACTGAAGGCTAATTGAGTTTAAAAAAAAAAAATCTTAAATGGAAGAGATTCTACAAAATATCTACCTAGTACTACTCAAAACTGTCAAGGTCATCAAACCAAAGAGTCTGACAAACTGTCACAGTCTAGAAGAGCCCAAGGAGACATGAGAACTAAACATAATGTAGTTTAGATGGAATCTTGGAACAGGAAAAGATCAGTAGGTAAAAACTAAGGAAAATCTGAGTAAAGGATAGACTATTGTTAATAATAAGATTATTAATCATAACAAATATCCCACACTAATGTTAGATGCTAATGATAAGTAAAACTGATATAGGGCACATGAGAACCTCATAATGTTTGTGTAAATCTAAAACAATTCTAAAATTAAAAATTTTTGTAAAATAATAAGGTCTTCTTGGGCTTTGGCCTCTAATTTTTTTAAATTAATTTATTTTTATTTATTTTCAGCGTAACAGTATTCATTGTTTTTGTACCACACGCAGTGCTCCATGCAATCCGTGCTCTCTCCAATACCCACCACCTGGTTCCCCCAACCTCCCACCCCCCGCCCCTTCAAAACCCTCAGATTGTTTTTCAGAGTCCATAGTCTCTCATGGTTCGCCTCCCCTTCCAATTTCCCTCAACTCCCTCTCCTCTCCATCTCCCCTTGTCCTCCATGCTATTTGTTATGCTCCACAAATAAGTGAAACCATATGATAACTGACTCTCTCTGCTTGACTTATTTCACTCAGCATAATCTCTTCCAGTCCCATCCATGTTGCTACAAAAGTTGGGTATTCACCCTTTCTGATGGAGGCATAATACTCCATAGTGTATATGGACCACATCTTCCTTATCCATTTGTCCATTGAAGGGCATCTTGGTTCTTTCCACAGTTTGGTGACCGAGGCCATTGCTGCTATGAACATTGGGGTACAGATGGCCCTTCTTTTCACTACATCTGTATCTTTGGGGTAAATACCCAGTAGTGCAATGGCAGGGTCATAGGGAAGCTCTATTTTTAATTTCTCGAGGAATCTCCACACTGTTTTCCAAAGTGGCTGCACCAACTTGCATTCCCACCAACAGTGTAACAGGGTTCCCCTTTCTCCACATCCTCTCCAACACATGTTGTTTCCTGTCTTGCTAATTTTGGCCATTCTAACTGGTGTAAGGTGGTATCTCAATGTGGTTTTAATTTGAATTTCCCTGGTGGCTAGTGATGATGAACATTTTTTCATGTGTCTGATAGCCATTTGTATGTCTTCATTGGAGAAGTGTCTGTTCATATCTTCTGCCCATTTTTTTATATGATTGTCTGTTTTGTGTGTGTTGAGTTTGAGGAGTTCTTTATAGATCCTGGATATCAACCTTTTGTCTGTACTGTCATTTGCAAATATCTTCTCCCATTCCGTGGGTTGCCTCTTTGGCCTCTAATTTTTATGTTTATTTTCAGGTCTTTAAGAGGTTTCCTAACACATTCTCTCTAGAGTCCCTTTTGGAATTAGGTTGACTATAAATCATAAGTTACAAATTAAATAATTAAGTCAGACCCATAGTCACATCCTGGTACACTGTCTGGTTATTTCTTCATGACACAAACCCTTTTAATATGACTGAATAGCTGAAGGATTTATCACTGTTCTACCAACATGGCTAGTCTAACCAGAGTAGTCCTAGCTGGATTTCTGTTCAGAAGCAAGAAGGGAGACCCATGTGGTCTGAATGTAGGTTGAAGTCATGAATTGATTCTTACACATGAAGAGGCAGAATTTTGATCTTCAAGATTTGTGGAAATGCCATGATGGCTGAGAGCTGTAGGGGAGACTCAGCAGGATTGAGGAATGTGAAGGAAGTCTACCTTTTTGTAAGAGGTTGTTGCTGGCAAATGATACCAGTTACTAATGAGAAAATGTAAAGAAATATTTATAACATAAGCAATTCTTCTTATAAACATCCCTCTTACAATCGTCAGAAACAGTCATAGTACCAAGAAGGCATTGTGAAAAACCAAAAAAAAAAAAAAAAAATCAAAAAAGGTTTTTTTTGTTTTTAAGCTGTTGGAACATCTATGGTCTCTGGAGAAAGCAACGTTGCTGTGAAATGTAGAAAGAGAGGTTGCCCTGGGGCATATTTTCAACTTGCAATGTCTTCAGTAGACGGGGACACCTCCCTGGATAAACAAACTATATGCACATGACCAGAATTTTTAAGTTAATCTGTTACATTCTTAAAATTCCACCAATTTATCTCATTATGAAATGTAAATCTATCTGGCAACCTTGTGAATCTTTGCCTTTAACTCTTCATGAGGATTGCTACCCTGTTAATACCTGAGAGAGGGTGGCTGTGCTGAGGACAGAGCCATTTCCTTTGACAGGAGAAACTCTTTGGCATGGTGCAGGCTCAAGAAACATTAGAGAGACCATAAAGCTAAGTGATTCACAATGCAATTCCAAATAAATTTTAGAATCAGTTTGTGGATTTTTTTTTTAATACAATCTTGCTGGACTCTTGATTGCAGTCCTATCAACTCTATAGATGAATTTAAGGAGAATTAACATCTTAATGATATTGTGTCTGCCAAACCAGGAACATGATATGTATCTCTTCATTTGTTTAGGTTCTCATTAATGTCTCTCAGCAATGTTGTATAGTTTTCAGTACATTGGTTTAACACCTGTTTTTTTGTTTTTTGGGTGTTTTCTTTTTTTTAAGATTTTATTGATTTATTTAGAGAGAGGAGAGACAGAGAGCATAAGAAGAGGGAGGGGCAAAAGGAGAGAGAGCAAATTTCAGGCAGACTCCTGCTGAGCATAAAGCCCAACTACAGGGCTCAATCTCATAACCCTGAGATCACGACCTGAATCAAAATCAAAATTCCGGGACTTAAATGACTTAGCCACTAAGGATTTATCACCTGCTTTATTAAACTTATTTTTAACTATTTCATGGGTTTTGATGCTTATAAATTTTTAAAAATTTTATTTTCCAATTGTTTATTGCTAATATGTAGAAATACAATTGCTTTTGTGTTTAGTGTATTGACCTTGTATTCTGAGACCTTGCTAGATTCCCTTATTAATTTTAGCAGGTTTTTTGTAGGTTTCTTAGGAGGTTCTGTATTACATGACTATGTGGTCTGGGAATAAAGACAGCATAGCTATTTCCTTTCCAACTTCTGTGTCATTTATTTTTCTTATCTTATTGTACTGGCTAGGAATAAAAGTACAATATTGAAATAGAAGTGAGAACAGACATCCTTGCCTTGGTCCCAATTCTAGAAGTAAGCATTCAAGCTTTCACCATTAAATATCTTGTTAGTTACTATTTTCTTAAGTGGTTTTTATCAGATTAAGGAGGTTTCATTCTATTCCCAGCTTGATCAGAAATTTTTATCATGAATAAGAATTGGATTTTGTTCCTTTTTTGCATCTGTTGAGATGATCACATGGTTTTTCATCTTTATTCCTGTTAATAGGTTCATTAAACAGAGTGATTTTCAAATGTTAAATCAACCTTGTAATCTGGAAACAAATCACAACTCGTAACATTATTATTATTATTATTATTATTACTATTATATGTTGCTGAATTTATTACTATTGAAGACTTTTCTCTGTGTTCCTGAGGAATATTAATTTATAGTTAGCTTTCTTATAATGTGTAGGTCTGATCTTGGTATCAAAGAAATGTTAACTTCAAATAAAGGGTTAGGAAGTATTATCTCTTTTTTATTTTCTAAAAGGAAGTTTGTATGCAATTGGTATTTTTTTCCTTTGATATTTGATAGAACTCAGAAATAAGATCATCTGCTGCTGTGGTGCTTTTTTTTAATATTTTTAAAAACAAATTAAATTTTGAAATTTAAAAACAAATTAATTTAAAAATTTTAAATTAATTAACACCATTTGGATTTTCTATTTCTTCAAGTTCATTTTTGTAACTTGTATCTTTGAAAGTATTTGTTAATTTCATGTAAACTGTCAAATGCATTGGCATAGTTATTCATAATATTTATTTGTTATTACAATATATCCAGAATCAATATGTACATTCCCTCTTTTATGCCTGGTATTAGTGATTTCTCTCTCTCTCTCTCTCCCCCATCTCCCCTGAGTCTAGATTTTAATTAGTTATTGATCTTTCAAACAACAAGCTCTTGGGTTTATTGCTATTATTTATTATTTCCCATGTCCTATTTCATTGATTTCTGCTTGCTTTTTATTTCATTTTTAAATTTTTTATTTAAATAAAGTTTGAATTTAATTTATTCTTTTTCTAGTTTCTGGACATGGAAACATAGGTCACTGATTTTTAGATCTATCTTCTAACATAAACATGACAAGCATGTAAATCTAAAATATCATTTTAGCTGTAGCTTTGTTCCACATATTTTAATCTTATATTTTCATTATTATTAATTCCAAATCTTTTAAATTTCCCTTATTATTTTTCTCGTTCACCTACAAATTATTATTTAGAAGTGCACTCATTAATGTCTATTTATTTGCCAATTTTCTGGATGTCTTTCTGTTATATTTCCAGTTTAACTCCACTATAATTTATTAGAGAACATACTTTCTATGTTTCCAGACATTCTGAATTTAGCGAAATTTGTTTTATGTTTCAGGATATGGTCTATCTTAGCAAAATTTCCTTGAGTACTGAAAAAGAATATGTACTCTGCTGCTTAGTATTCTAGAAAGGTCAACTTGGTCAAGATGGTTGACACTATTGCTCACTATGTTCTTACTGATTTTCAGTCTACTAATTTATAAATCACTTAGAGAACAGTGTGAAAATTTTCAACTATAATAATGGATTTGTTTATTTCTCCTTTCAATTATGTCAGTTTTACTACATGAATTTGAATATTATTTTATGTGTGTATTTATAAGATAGCTAAGCTTTTTGATGAATTCACTTTTATCATTGTTATTTTCTTTATTATTGGAAATATTCCTTTTTCTGAAGTCTATTCCATCTGATATTAATATAACCATTCCAGTTTTCCTTTGATTAGTGTTTGCATGATGTACATTTTTCATCCTTTTAATTTATCTTTGTCTTTATATTTAAAGTGGCTTTCTTGTAGACAGCATATAATTGCGTCTTATTTTTTAACCAATTTGGTAAGCTAAGCTTTTTAAATTGTAACACCATTTATATTTGATGTAATTATATCAATGTGGTTGTATTTAAGTCCATCACCTTGCTAAATGATTGTTATTTACCTGCTTTATGTCCTCTCTTTCTTCTTTTCCTGCCTTCTTTTGGTTAATGGAGAAATTTTTAGTATTATATTTTATCTCCATTATTGGCTTATTTCATTGATTGATTACCTTGTGATTGCCCTAGAGTTTACAATATGTATCTTTAACTCTTTACAATCTATCTTCATGTTCTATTTTTACTACTGTTAATATCAAAACCTTATATCCTCCCCATCTTTTTTGATAATGTTGTCATACATTATACTTCTATTTATGCTTTGAAGCCCCAGATCCACTGTTACTATTTTGCTTTAAACAATTTTTTTTAAGATTTTATTTATTTATTTGAGAGAGTGAGAGAGAGAAAGCATGAGCTGGGTGAAGGGCAGGGGGAGGAGCAGGCTCTTAACCAACTGAGGCACTCAGGCACCCCTAAACAAGTATCTGCTAAAGAGATTTTAAGATGAAGAAAAATATTTTATATTTATTCATATGTTTACCATTTGGGGAACACTATTTTCTGTGTAGGTCCAAGTTTCCATTTGATATCACTTCCATCAGAAGAATTTCCTTTCTTGTAGTACAGATATCACAGTGACAAATTCTCACAACTTTTGTTTCCCTAAAAGCATCTCTATGTTTTTTATTTTATTTATTCCACTTTGAAAGACGGTTTTGCCGGCTATAGAATTCTAAGCTAACATTTTTCCTTTCTACAGTTTAAAAGATATTGTTCTATTGTATTCTGTCTTGCAATGTTAATTCCTAGATGTCAGACTATTTTTCAAATTTTTTTTTTATATGGACATGTTTTTTCTCCCTTGTATGGCATGTGCCTTCTGTCTATGGCTACCTTTGAGACTTTTCCTTTATTACTGGTTTCTAATGATTTGAATGTTGTATACCTTAGTTTGTTTGTGTTTATCCTCCTTGGGCTTCATTGAGCTTCTTTGATCTATGGCTTACAATTTTCATTCAATTCAGGAAATTTGTGGTAAATTTCTTTAAATATGTTCCTACCCTCTCCTTCTGGAAAGATTGCAGTTATACAACTATTAGACATTCTAATGTTGTCCCATAGATCACTGTGAATTTTTCTTAAGTTACTGTTTTTACTCTCTGCGCTTCAGTCGTATACTTTTTCTTACTATGCCTTCAATTCAACAATAATTTTTTACTTCAGTACCTAATCTGTTATTTATTTCACTGTCAAGTCTTATTTTCTGATGTTGTATTTTCAGCCTTGGATATTCCATTTATTTCTTTATTTATACTTTCTACTTCTCATTATTTTAAAGTTTTGTCTTAATCACTAAACATAACTCAGTTACTTCCAACAACTATTTTAAAGTTCTTGTTTACTAATTTCCTCATTTTTTTACATTACTATATCTGTTTTTATTGACTGGTGTTAGGAATCACATTTTTTCCCTTCTTTATGTGTCCAGTAATTACTTAGTAGATGGTTGCCATTGCTAATTACATTGCTAAGTGTCTAGATTCAGTTATGTTCCCTTAAAGAATGTCAAATTTTATTTGGACTAGGAGTTGATTTACTTTCATATCAGACTGATCTTTTCAAGGCTAGGTTATAAACTTTGCTAGGGAGGATCCAAAATAGCTTTTATGTGAGAGCTAGCTTAGTCCTAATCCTCAGGCATGGCCCTTTGGGGTCTTCACTGAGTATAGGAGTTGTTTAGTAAGTTCTTTCAACCTTGGCTGACAAAAATTTAAAACATCTTCCAGCCCTGTATGAGCTGAGAAATGTTCCATTTACAGCTCCAGGTACTGTTTTTGCCTTGCCTCATAAAGTTTCTATGCTTATCTTTTAACAACATATTCAAGGGAGCATTGAAGGAGATTAGTGTAGCTGTTTTTCTGCATAACCTTCTTCTTTCCCAGTACTGTTTCCGAATACTATATTCCAACAGCTTCAGCTCACTTTTCTGTAATTTTTATCTGTTCAACTCATTAGACTATTGTTCTAAGTGTAAGGTTATCTCACTTGGCCACAGTCTGAAAAGTGCTTCCAGATAAAAAGCTAGAGCTGACATAAAGCTCACTTCATTAGTTTTCTTTTTTCCAGGTATCATAATTCTGTGAGCCTGTTGTCCAATAGTTGAAAATAGTAGTAATAGTTTCCTATATGTTTTCCTGTTTTCCTACTGGGGAGACAAATTTGGTATTCTTATTCTGACACAAGTAGAATTCCCCCATCAATGAAGATTTAAAATGTTACAACCTGTGAACAAATAAACAAAACACAATATACAATATACTGGAATACTATTCAGCAATAAAAAATAAGGACATACTGATAAATGCTGCAGCATGGAAGAGCCTTGAAAACATTATACTAAGTAAAAGAAGTCAGATACAAAAGGACATATAGTGAATAATTCCATTTATATAAAATCTCCAGAAAAGAAAAATAAGAGACAGAAAATAGATTAGCAGTTGTCTAAGGTTGAGGGTGTAAATGGGGAGCATTTGTAAATGGGCAGCAGGTTTCCTTCTAAGATGATGAAAATATTCTAAGATTAAATTATGGTGATGGTTGTACAATGCAAGAAATATACTAAAACTCATTGAAATATACAATTCTAATAGAGAAATTTTGTAGTATACAAATTATATCTCAATAAAGCTCTTGAAAAAATATTGTATCCTATAGTTAACCATGCTTGAGCAAATTGAGAAAGAACTTGTGCCTGCATTTGGGGCAAAGCAGCATGGGATGGGCAAGTAGTTGCCTAAAAAAGCCTCTTAGAAAACAGAACTTTGGAGCATAAAGAGTATGGCCAACATAGCTGGTGGGATGATAATCACCAGTGTTGATTTACAAAACATGTTAGCATTGCTGGGGACTACCATACATTACATCATAGTTGACTGGACTTTCTTGTGTTTGAAGGGAGAGATCATAGATTAGTGTGATTTGAGAATGAAATGGAATTCCTACTGCTCATGACTGGAGTACACAGGGATATGAACCTTACAAAGATTTAAAATATATATATATATAAAGAATCAGGAGATAATTATAGCAAAAGCTACAGCTCTTATATCTATAATGAGAGATGGTTGCCTCATTTTTTAAAAAGATACTTAGAAACTATTAATAATTTAGCTAATTTTGGAGACTTCTTTAAAGATTCTAATTTTATTAAATCTATATCAAGTCTCTACTAACAAAAATCTTTTCTTGGTATTCATTTCTGAGATTGCTACAAACTCTTGTTTCATATAACTTGAAGAAATTAGTAAACCACTTCTCAGCACTCATTAATTGTCAGCTGTGGCTTTTTGAAAGGCAGTTGAATATGCCTTTGTTCAGCATTGTGAAAATGCATTATTAGTGGTTCTATAGTATACCAGGAAATTCCCTATCATTAAATTTGCATCCTTGTACATCCTATGCAATAATGTTCAAAGATTAATGGGCTTTACTTAAGTGGTAGAAATTTTGTGTTGAATAGTTATTGGGATAAGAAGAATAAAAATGACTTGTTAAAGAAAACATGTAAATTAAATCTACTTGGTCAAGAAAGTTAAACAGAATGGCGTTTTACATGTTCAACCATATTGGCGTTTTGAAATTCAATTAAAATTTAGTTTGAATAAGGATAATTATTTCATGGTTCATAACCAAAACATACTAGAATTGAAAACAAATAGTTCATTCTGTTGACAGATTCATGGCATTAGATCATCCTTTAAGAGACAAAATTGTGGCTGAATATGTTAAAAATATGTTTTGTTTGTTATTTCAATTTTTCACCCTGTGTAACATATTGCCTTTCCTGCTGTTGTTTGCAACCTTTTTACAGTTGGCATAAGTACGTACATTAAATCTATTCTGATTATTATGGACATCCCACCATGCAGCTCCCATCACAATGGTGTCTATTAAGCAGTGTTTTTATTGCCCAAGTTACCATGCTTTTGTAATGTATGTTATTAACTACCACCTCTTTCCAGCACTTTGAAGATCTATAATTATCAAAGGAGGCAACTGTATGATGTTTGCAAATTTACACAGAAGCTTGAACAGCAGTACCGGCTGCTAGATGGCAATAACAGGATTTGTGCCTGGGGATCCAGCTGAAAAATGGTAATTTCTGTTCAATATTTTTTTAATTTCCCAGCACCCATTTGAATATAGACCTCTGAGCAACCACAACTACACTCATTGGAAAGAGACATGATTGCAACACTGACAAATGCAACACAATCCTCTCAGTGCATTCTTTCCTATGATATTGCTCGGCATGCAGCACAGTACTGCTTAATGGGACACAGAACTCTATTTATTTTTGCTTTGACAATGTATCATTCTTTTGTAACTTAAGACAATCCCCCTTTCCAAACCAATTTTACAGCATAAGTTTGAATAAAAACTAAAAGTAATAGGATCAGGCATTATTGTCTTTCTCTTTGTACAGCCTACTACCCACTTGTATCTTTCCTGTTATTCCAATTTTTATTTTGCTTACACACCATGAAAAAGTTATTCTTATTCAAATCCATGTTATTTAAGTAAGGTGAAAGAATCAAGGTCCTAAAGTCAGAAGGTGACTAATGGTTAGCCAAAGAGGGAGGGTATTGTGGTCACTGTGAACCAAATGTAGCATAAGAAGCACAAAATGAGAAGGGTTAGATACATAGGGTTCTAGATCACAGTAGCCAATATATGGGATTCTAGATCAGTAGCAAAACCTGTAGTGGACCATCCTGATAGAGTAGGCACATTTGACTACTACATAGAGGAGTCAAACTTCCCAGCACTATTTTAAGTCCATGTGCATATTAGCAGAATAGAAATGAAGTAGCTGAGAGTTTACAAAACTATTGGAGAAAGTACATATATGGACAAAGAACTTTTTGAATAAGGCAAGGCAATATTTAATTAAATGCCAAATAATGAACTACAAAAAGAGCAAGAGTAGGATAAAATGATTTTTTAAAAAAATTGCACAATCTGGAGCGTCTGGTTGGCTCAGCTTCTGCCTTTGACTCAGATCATGATCCCAGGGTCCTGGGATCGAACCCCACATCGGTCTCTCTGCTCAGCAGGGAGCCTGCTTCCTGCTCTCTCTCTCTGCCTGCTTCTCTGCCTACTTGTGATCTTTGTTTGTCAAATAAATAAATAAAATCTTAAAAAAAAAAGAAAATAAAAACATTTTTTAAAAAGTTGCATAATCCACACGGGTTAAAGCATTGGGGGGAAAAGATCGCATAAACAGATAAAATTGAAATGGAAAGGGGGAAAATTGGTAAGGGTATTCCAGGAATTACAGAATAAAAGCACAGAGAGTCTAATATCACTGAATCATATTATACATGATTGCTGGTCTATTGATTAGACACAGACAATAATAAAAATGCATTTTATATAGTACTTTACATTTCACAAGATACGATCTCATATTGATTCACCTAACAACTTCTTGACATGAGACCAGCAGGTGTTTCCAATTTTCGGAAGAAACTAAAGCTCAGACTAGTTAAAAAGCTTGGTGGTGAGTATCCTGCAGAGACAATATTGGAACTTTAGTTCCCTAAGTCCTAATCCAGTGCTTTTTATTCATCAATACATCAAATTACCAAAAAAATAAAGGGAAAGTGTCTGGAACTATATTTTAGATCTCTTTTAGAAGAGAAGTATCTGAATTTAACAGTGGCAGTTCTGGCCCTTGGACATATTTTCATCAACCTCCACTTCACCACGGTGGGGCTTTGCAAGCTGAAAGGCAAAAGAGGTTGGAAAGCTGTCAGGGAGTAGAGGGATTCTGAAGGAGGAGCAAAGCCATTCCTTGTCTTCAGAGCTCCATGCTAAAATCTATCTGGCCAATTTGCCTTGAATTGTCCAAAATCTCATCTATAAAAAATAACGACCTTTTTCATTTGACTAGAAAGGCTGCCTTCCTTTGGAGATGTTCCACTACAGTTTCAAATGTTCTATTGAAACCTTAGAACTCCCATTATTTTTTTAAGTGTCCCCTATATTCAAAGCCTAGAAGTTAACAATAGGATGCATTTCCTATTTTTACTCTTTGTCCACACACCCAGTTGATAGTCGTATGTGACGGTTATCAGCGATGTGCATGAGCTCATAAGTAACCCTTTGGTGTGTGAACATGAGGAATTTTAAAACAGTGGGCTCTTCAATATGGATTTGTGTTACAAACATGTCATCACCTCCCCTTCCACAATTTGAAAGGCTCAGATGGCTATAATTGCAGAGAAGAAAATGAGTAATCTCCAGTCTATTTTAGAAACAGGAGACCAGATGATTCCTTTTCCATAAAGGACTAAGATTTCATCCAGTGCTGACGCTTAGTCTGATAAGAATGTAGTAGTTTCTGTGGATGAAATCTGAGCAGAGGCGAGCAATTTTATTTTCATTTTTGAAAATTATCTTTGTCCAGTGCAGTGATCACCTAGTAGGTCCATATTTCAATAAAAGGATTTGAAATGGAAGAGTTTCTTCTTTCTTCAGTTCCCCTCCTAATTCTATCTTAAAGTGCATCTTGAATCTGAATGAGCTCCAGACAAACCTCACATACAACAGACAGGAGGATTCAAACCAATGCATTTATTATGCTCAGGAATCACAGCTGACTCCCAGCGTTGCCAAATCCAGCAGGGTTTGCTCGAACTGTGCGTGGTTTTCATAAGCATTGATTGCAGCCAAAATGCTGTTTTGTGAGTTGAATTTTTATCCAATTGCCAAGTGACCAATGTTAACTTTGCATCAGTATGAGGGTTTATTAGGCTTATTTTATGACTTTCTGCTGACTAGCTTATTTGGTTCTGCAAAAATGTCACACACACATGAAAATTTCCTTTCAAATCACTGTCAATGAAGAAAATGTTTTGCTTTGTTTGTTTTCATGAATTCTGAGCAGTTGGAATACAACCACATACCAAAAAAACAAATATAACAAACCAATCCCTCCAGATATTTGGGCATATGAAAAGGTAATTTTAACCTATAAAGAGAATTGTGTTCCTGTATCTTTATCCATAAAACCAATAAATAATTACTAGCAGTGGAGGCCTGCAAAAAATAATGAGTTTTTCATGTAGTATACTGTAGAATAGATAAAAATAGAGTCCAAGGCCCAGAGGAACTTAGGAGCATAGAGTTCTGCATGTAGATGCCTGTGGAAACAATGCAGGACTTAAGCACAAAGACAGAACTCACCTCTATCTAACTGAGGATGCTCCCTAAGGAGCTTGTTACCATGAGATCTATTGAGAGGGTTTCTAAAAACAATTTGAGTCTTGGGCATCTGGCTAACATTCTACAGTAACAGCTTTTCACTGAAATTCAGTCATACTGATATCTATTCATATATTTTTTTAGAAGGGAAATGGAAAGCTTAAGAAAGAAAAACAGGAAAATAAAACAGAATTAATGGTGTGAATGAAGCTCTCTCATTTAGATTTGAATTTAGAGTCGAAATGTTGTCCCTGTGATTGGCCCTCTCCTTACTGTCAGTCTGTGTTAAGAGAGTAGAAAGAGGTAAGGAAGGGAACCTGAAGCAGATTCATCTTTTGGGTCCTTGCTCTAGAAGAAAGGCTTCCCCATGAGAGAGATGGTTGCAGATGTCCACACTGCCAGGAATGGTGGAATATGAGAGGAAAGACTTCAGTATGCAATCACCAAAGTCAATTTAGAAAACAAAGGGAAATAATTAAATTAAAATCAAAAGGTCAGACTTATATATATTGCTGGGTATTTGGCAGGTCATCAGTATCAAAGGCAAAGGCTAGAAGGAGACAAACATTTCCGTCTGTCACTCATCAATAAATTTATATCTCATGGGTATCTATCCAATCCGTTAGAATTCTCATGTTTGGTTTTTACTAATGTAACAGCAATGTTGTAGATGGTGCCCTGAGACTATTAATATTTGCATTTCCATGTGGAAGTTATCAGCACATAAGGTTGTCAGGCCAAACCCAAGCATTTTCAAAATCCAAATGATACACTGAAAAACACTATAAGCTTTCAGACCCTCTAAATCTCTTTTGTCATTATTCTAGAGTGTACTAGTGATTCCAAATACACTACTGCTCTCGAAATTGAGTACCGAAACTTTAAAACTCACACTTTCAGGATATCCATATTTAATGCTATAGTTCATTTTAGCGATGCTTAATACCAAAAATAGTTTAAAATTTAATTTTAAAATATGGCAACAAAAATTTGGTGAGATATAAAGATTTGTTTTCACAGGATCATTTTATTCAAACTAATCCTAGGATCTAAATTCCAGAAAATGTTTTATTAGAAAGACTAAATGATCCTGAGATGGTATTTAATAATATCTCTAAACAAAGTGGATTTAATACCTCAAGTGTATCTGATAAATGAAAATCTATAATAAAATTATTATCTGAATGTTGTTTTAGTGAGCATTGACACATTCGTCATAACTTTCACATGTTGAACAAAAACGACCAAACAATGTGGAGAATGTAGTGTATCTTGGCAAAGACACTGATTGCTGGGTAGGATTATTCATTTCCCCTTTATATAGCTTACAAAACTTCACATCAACAGCTTTTAGAAACAGACTCCCAGTGCACTCATTCATTTGGTAATATAGGTTGGGTGCCAAGCATTCAAGGCAGTCAGCCAGGCAAGTAAATAATCATGACATAACGTGATAAATACCATGATCCTGTGTCATATAGCAAACTCAAGCTCATTCCTGCTTTGCATTATACCTGGATTGTGCCTTCTGTCCAGAAAATTTACCAAACTTATCACATGATGTGATTCCACACAACATTCAGTCTGCGCAGATTCTTTCTCCACGGAGATGTGTTTTACTTCCCACACAGCACTTGCCACCCCCTGGAACTCTCTCTTTGATTTGTCTATTCTATCTTTCCCAGTAGACATGCACTCCACATGGGCAGGAATTTCGTCTTGTTCATGTCAATGTTCCTAATTCTCAGAGGACAGCCTGGTATACTGTAGGGGATTAATAGTTAATGGGTGAATCATAAATGTAAAAACTATAATAATGGCCAAACAGGAGGTTTTTTGTTTTCTTTCTTTAAGCACTATCACTTCTCTGTGAAACCCGTATCCTTATGAATAGGTCAAAATGGCAAAGCAGGGGCGCCTGGGTGGCTCAGTGGGTTAAAGCCTCTGCCTTCGGCTCCGGTCATGATCCCAGGGTCCTGGGATCAAGCCCCACATCAGGCTCTTTGCTCAGCAGGGAGCCTGCTTCCCTTCCTCTCTCTCTGCCTGCCTCTCTGCCTACTTGTGATCTCTGTCAAATAAATAAATAAAATCTTAAAAAAATATGGCAAAGCATACTTAGGAATGAAAGAAAATAAAAACATTGTCTATTGAACCAGTCAATTAGTAAGGGAAGGCAGGATCCTTTAGAAGATATTTGCTTTCTTTCTTGCTTAGTTAATTAAGCCCAGGGTAGCCCAGGGTCACTTACCCAGTAACCTAAGAGCTCAGCTTCTGTTGCATGTTTTTCTACCAGGAGCTGCTTCACTGGACTTTCTTGTGATGGGGACAGTCCTCTGCCTGCCTCCCTAGCTTCTAAAATAACGGTGGTGCTTATTAATTTAGATTATGAAGAGATTAATTCAACATATCACCAATGTATACATTAGGGGTTTTTTCTTTCTTAATATAGAACTTTTTGAAGGATGACATTTGTATCTTTCCATTAGGAGTCTCCAGCCCTCATTTTCACCCCAGAAAGCCAAGTCCCATTCCTATCAGGACAGTGTTTCTTGGTCTGATCATCCTGGTTAGGCAGAAGCTGGGATGCACATAAATAGGACCCTGCCTTCTAGAGTCATACTGGTGGGATATGACCTTGGGTAAGTCACTTTTCCACTCTGAGCCTCAGTATAATCAGGAGTGACATTAAAACAGTAATACCACCTTGTAGTGCTATATCAAAGATTCAATGTGAGAATCCATGGAAAATAACTTAGCAAAGATGTAGGACCTTGTAAATGACAAATTAATGATAACTCTTAGAGACTCCCGATCTTCTTTCTCCTCATTCTAATGCAAAATTCTAGAAATTTTATACCATTAGCTACTTATATTATGTACTTTGAAAAGAATGCTGCAAAAGATGGTTACTATTCCAATGTTCATAAGCTCAGCTCAGCATCTAACTGGACATGGGGATGGAGGCTCAGTAGGGAGACTAATGATAATGGTCACATTTTTCCCATAATTATTATTTTTTGCACTACCTGAAAAACCAAAAATATGCCCCAATCTAATTCATTCCCATGGAATTTTTGTGAGGTAGGCAGGCCAATGTGAATGTTCTTAATTTACAATGGGCACATTTAGCAAACTAAATTGCCCTGTGTGCTAATGGCAAAGCTGACAAAGAAGAGAAAAATGTCATCATGACATCATGATTAAGAGCAGTTGGAACTTTATAGTCAGACAGACATGGCCTCAAACTCCACAACCTATGTTATCTAACTTTTCTCTGTTTCCTCACAAGGTTATTTTGAGTAGCAAATCACAAGATACAGATAAAGCGATTAACAAGGCACCTGGCACGTACATAGTCTTCAATATGTCTTAGTCTGTATCACTGTTACCAGGCAGCATCTTAAATTCTCCCAAGTCATCATGCTAAGGCAATCCAGACTTAGAAAATTTACCAGCCTTTTTGTGCAGCCATCGACTTATAGCCTTATTCACAGTAAAGTTAAAATTGAGATCATGCACAAACACACACACACACACACACACACACACACATACTATTGCAGGTTAAGAAATGGTATTTAGGTATCCTAGATGCCACCAAGTATATGGTTTTAATCCATCTTTTTTTTTTTATTAGTGCCAAATTAGTTAAAATCTATAGCATGTCATCCCTCAAGAAGTGAAAGGGTACCACTCTTGACTGGGGGAACAGCCCATGATTTATTTACACTGTACCCTGTGTGACTGGCAGGAATGGGTTCTCTCTGACTTTGGCCTTCAGGGCAATGTCTGATTTTTTTCCATTATTGATGGGTGCTATATAACTGCTTTTTCAGTAACCCAAAAATTGCACCTCGTTGTCCCCTGCTCAGGTATTAGTAGAAATTATCTCTTTTGCAGAACTTCAAACTAGAAAGGCATTCCCTAAGACTCCACTGCAGACGGGAAGCTTCCCTCTCTATGTGCATCTGCCAATTAGGCTCTCAGCCAATTACAATCCACTGAGGGTTTCAGGTGAGAGGGTCCTAAGTGGATTTTAAATTTAACCCAAGAATAATTATCACCATATAGTGCTCCTTGAATTTCTGGATTTGGCAGCACCGATGAAAATGTATCTTACTTACTGGCCCTTTCATTTCCAGAATAAGCCGGACCAGCTCCATCGTACTTGTGAAGTTGACGCTATTTGTCGAAGACCCTCTTTCCTTACCGCCATTGTCGCACATACTGCTATAGTCTGGAACAGGCCCTGTTTCAGGACCCTCAGGTCTCCTCCATATGCAACATGGAGACTCAGAGAGTATCACCCAAAATCAACCTATTACCAATTTCTTTCATAATTACCCTTCCCTTAGGATCCTATGTTGAGGGGTTTTCCTCAGAGAAACTCACTTATTAATTTTCATTAATGTGTTTATCCATTCAATACCCATGTATCAGGTACTTACAGTGTGCCAGGAGAAAAAACATGAGGCTAGTTTCTGTGCTTGAGAAGTTCAGACAAAGAAGATGCATAAACAGAGGTGATTAGGTTAACTTGGCACCTTCTGTCTTGCCTTATTTCTGTCTCTCTGGAAGCTGGATTCTGTGCTATGATGAATCATCAAAATAGATCTAACTCCTCAGAACATCATAAAAAATTAATTGTGTAGCAGATAACTATGTTAAGTATACAGTTAGCAAACCAAGTCAGTTATAGAAAAATATACTATCTGATTTTCTTAAAATTTGAAATAGTCTAATCATATCCAATCCTTAGATAACAATTAAAAAATACCCATGTGGAAGGGAAGGTGAACCATGAGAGACTATGGACTCTGAAATCAATCTGAGGGGTTTGAAGCCCCGGGGGCTGGGAGGTTCAGGGAACCAGGTGGTGGGTATTAGAGAGGGCACGGATTGCATGGAGCACTGGGTGTGGTGCAAAAACAAGGAATACTGTGATGCTGAAAATAAAAAAAAATAAAAGCGGTCAGTCATGACTTTAAAAAAAAAAATGAGGAGCTATACAGATGTATTAGTTTTCTGGGGCTGCTGTAATAAATTACCACAAACTAAGTGGCCTGAAACAAAAAAACAAAAAACAAACAAACAAAAAAAAATACCCATGTGTCCATCACCCAGCCTGAGGAGGAAAAAAAAAATTCAGGTTTAACTGATGTCCCTAACATACACTTACTATAAGATTTCCCTAGCTTCTACCCCAGGGTTAAAAACTAGCCTAAACTTGTTGTTTATTATTCCCATTAGCATTTTAATATTCTTTCTATATTTCATGTATCCATACATGGCATCAAGAAGTATTTTACATGGTTTTAAATTTTATATAAGTGGTTTGCACCATACTTATTATCCTCCAGCTTGCTTTTTTTTTCAACAATAGGCTTTTGAGATTTATCCATACTTATACTTGTAGATGTAGTTCATCCTTTGTATGAATGTGACACAACTCATATACTGTGCAGTAAAGGACTAATTCGGCAAATCTGGGTTGTCCACACCCTGTATGTTCCAAAGAAAGATTTGGTTTTGCCTAGGTCGTGTAATATAACCTTTAAGCCCTTGGAGCATCCTGCTTGATAATTGTGTCCTTGTTTACCCAGGGTGTTAGGTGGTACCTGACAGTCTATGTTAACAGTGTGATTTATGGTGGAGAAGCTGGACCTCTGAAGGGGCTTAGAGAATAAGGTCAGCCTGTGATCCCATACAGACAGTCAGCATAATTGAGGTGACCAAACCCAATAAATATGTTGGACAGCAAGACTCAGGTGAGCTTCTCCAGTTTATAATTCTTCACATTCTGGGCTGTGTTTTCACACGTTGTGGGACAATGTGCTGTATGCACTAGTCTAAAGGGAAAGGACAACTGAAAGTTCATGCCTGGTGTCTCCTTGATTCTGCTCTCTGTGCTTTTTTCTGTTGCTGATTTTAATCTGCATCCTTTCACTGGATTAAGCCATATCCAGGAGTATAATAGTTTTGCTGAGTTCTATGAGTCCCTCTTATAAATTATCACACCTGAGAGTGGTCCTGGGACCTTCAAATATATACACTTCCTTATTCATTGACATTCCTTCCCTATTTTTGCTATTGTATGCGGTGCTTATGAAGAATGATGTGAATGAAATTCCTAATCAGAGGATCTGTGTTCTAAAATTGTGAACTGGTCATTGAATAAAGTATATCATTTTACAGTTCCATCACCCTTATCTAAGAGTTCCTATCACTCCCGATTTTCACTGACAGTTGGTACTACTAAACTTTCTAGTTTGGGGAACTCTAATGTTGTGAGATTATACTTCCTTATTTTTAATTTACATTTCCTTGATGATTCATGAAGCTGATCATCCTTCTGTGTAATTTGAGGTTTTCTTTTCCATAAATAGCCTAATTATATCTTTTGTACTTTTTCCATTGTGTCTTTCTTTATTATTTATAAAGGGTCTTGATGTATTTGGAATTAATTATTTAGTGGTTATAAGTATGGCAAATATATGCTACGGTGGCTGATCTTTGTACTGTGTTTATAAAGTTTGCACTATAAAATTTTAAAGATTCAACATAGTAAATTCTATCATTCTTTTTCTTTATGATTTATGTTTTTTGTATATTGCTTGAGGTTTTTATCCTAGCTCATTTTCATGAAGATAGTCTCCAATATTTTCTCATAAATGCCTTAAACTTTTGTTATTTTATATTTGGGTTTTTTATCTCTCTTGGATTTATTTTCGTGCATGACATAAAAAAGATTTTTCCCCATATAATCAAATATTCCCAAATTATTTTTGTATAAGCAGTATAAACCAGCCCCCCAAGTTTTTTAAATGTTTCCTCTGTAGACCAACTGTGTAGACCATACAGTTTCTGTAACTGTATGATTGCTTCCATTTCTCGCTTGTCTATTATCCAATAATCTTTATGTCTAGTCCTATACCAACACCATGTCTATTAATTCCTACAGCTATATTTTAAAGTTTGATCTATTCACTAAAATCTTGGTATCTGGCAGAGTGTACCCTCACCATCTTATTCTTCCACAAAATAATTTTAATTTAAAGTAAGCTTCTAGGTTTTCACAAAAACACTTGGTATTTCAACTGAAACAGTACTGTGTATAAACATTATTGGAAGTGGACACATTGGCAATATTTAATCTTCCTACCCATGCCATGGTGATTCCCTACATTTATGTCTTCTTTAACATATTTCCATAAAATGTATCTCTTTCTCCATGAAGTTTTGCATATCTTATGTTACATTATTCCTAGGTAGTTATGTGTTTGTTTGCTATTATAATGTTCAAAATTACTTGCCACTATATAGAAATACAACTGACTTCTAAATATTTACTAGAAACCTGGCTGAAGGGGCACCTGGGTGGCTGAGCTGGTTAAGCATCTGCCTTCGGCTCAGGTCATGATCCCAGGTCTTAGGACTGAGACCCACATCAAGCTCCTTGCTCAGCAGGGAGCCTCTCCCTCTCCCTCTGACCTTTCCCCCAACTCATACTCTCTCTCTCGCTCACTTTCTTTCAAATAAATAAATAAAGTCTTAAAAAATAAAAAACCTGGCTAAATACTCATCAACTCACATAATTTTCTTCCCCATTATCTAGTATTTTCTTTGTAGACAAATATATAATAAACATATAATGAAAATTTTATTTTATATTCCCTTATTTTCCCCAAGCTGACTTAAATATGTCTTTGACATTCCATTCTGTTGAAATGGTGGGAAATTCTACCTCAGTGGTTACAGCTCATGGCCCCCTCACACTCACACACCCTAGATTATGCCATGGTCCAGTATCTCATATATCACTAAAGAGTCAGGAGAGTCTCCATCAGTCAATAGCTAAAGGTCTGCACTAACTACCATTGATACAATACATTCCATGCCTCAAGCCACAGAGTCCACTTACGTCTGGTGGCTTTGTCACTTCTGTGCCATGCTTGAAGTACATAAAACTGTGTTAAACCTGGGAACCCTGGGTCCAGGCTCCACAGGCCTCATGTGTAACCACCTCCTCTGAGCTCTTGCTCTCTCTCAAGCTGCCACCACACTTCTACACGGACAAGCAGGGTGAGAGTTTGCCAACAATTCCTCCACTATCAATGGGCCCTTTAAAAAAATCAGAGGTTATGCCTACCTAAGTAGAACTAAATACACAAATTAAAATCTTAATAAATTACCCATGTGCTAAAATCACCTTTAAATGGGTTGTTCTTTCTGCCAAGTTTCTATTTAGTTGCCAAGGGCTGGGTATTTACCTGTTAGCACCCAACCTTCCTGCCACCTTTCAACCTCAAATATACACATACCCTAGTAATTAGGCCCCTTTGGCTCCAGCCCCATCCACCCATACATTTAATCTTTGTTTTCCTAAAGTTTTTTCTAAAACAAAGAATTTAATACTACCTTCTCTGTTTTGCTTTCTTACTTCCATCATCTCATTGGGTCAGCAAAGAACTCTCTTCAATAAGAAATAATTTTCAATAAGAAATAATTTTCCCTCTCACATTTTTTTCCTAGTCAGAAGGACATTTTCACACATTCAGCAGGTACTAAACTAGAAGGTCATCCAGAATTCTGTAGAATGCTAACTCATTTGTATGAGTCGAGGAAGGATCAAAGAAAGGGAAGACAGCTATAGAAGAATGGGTAGACACCTTGCTAAGCTAAGGAAACTGAGGCTAAGGGGCATTCTGGCAGAAAGATTCATCTGTGCAAAGGGACAGAGTCCATATTTTAAAAATTCAAAAGATTTAATGTATGCTTATTAGCAAAAACAGAAAGGAAAAGGTAGGAACTTGGGCTAAATAATTAGGATTAGGGGATCCTGGGTGGCTCAGTGGGTTAAAGCCTCTGCCTTTGGCTCAAGTCATGATCTCAGGGTCCTGGGATCGAGCCCCACATTGGGCTCTCTGCTTGGCGGGGAGTCTGCTTCCCCCTCTCTCTCTCTGCCTGCCTATCTGCCTACTTGTGATCTCTCTCTCTGTGTCAAATAAATAAATAAAATCTTAAAAAAAAAAAGAATTAGGATTAGACAACTAAGGTTGTTTTAATTCATACTAAATAAAATATATCATATTGTAAGTGAAGGGATCCACTGAAGATATCTGAATAGAAAAGTGAGAAAATGGCATGTTTATCTCCTTAATTGATAATGCCATATTAATGACTGATGGCAACTTAGTACTTCTCAATTTTTTTTTCATTTTAAGAGAATATGTTCTATCATTAGGGGATTGCAAACTTAAAAAGATACACTATACAACTCTTAGAATGGCTAAAATCTAAAAAAACTGACAATACCAAATGCTGATGAGGCTGTGAAGCAACAGGAACTCTCATTCATTGTTGGTAGAAGTGGAGAATGGTATAGCCATTTTGGAAGGCAGTCTGGAAGCTTCTCACTAAGTTAAATATAGCTTATTGCACAGTGATTTCACTCATTTTTTCAAGTGAGATAAAAACTAACATATGCACACAAGAAGAACTGCATATGAATGTTTATAGCAGCTTTACTTATATAATTGACCCTTGAACAACATGAATTTGAATTGCATGGGTCCATTTATACATGAATTTTTTGCAGTACAGTACTATCAGTGTATTTTTTTTTTCTTCCTGATGATTTTCCTAATAACATTTTCTTTTCTCTAGCTTAATCTATGATAAGAATACAGTATTTAATATATATAACACAAAAAATATATGTTAACTGTTTATGTTATTGGTATGCTTTCCAGTCAACAGTAGGCTATTAGTAGTTAACTTTTGGGGAAGTTAAAATTTACATGTGGGTTTTCAACCATGTGGTGGAAGAAGGTTGACACTGCTAACCCCTGCATTGTTCAAATGTCAACTGTAATTGTCAAAACTGGAAGGAACCAAGATGCTCCTCAATAAGCTAATGGATAAAAAGATTGTGGCACATCAATAAAATGGAATATAATTCAATTATAAAAGAAATGAACTATCAAGCCACAAAAAGACATGGAGGAACCTTAAATGCATATTGTTAAATGAAAGAATTCCATCTGAAAAACCTACAAACTGCCCAATTCCAACTATATAACATTCTGGAAAAGGCAAAACTACAGAAAGAAATGATAACAAAATCAGTGGTCTTCAGGGGTTCAGGGTGCAAGGATGTGGAGGAAGAAGGGAGATGAATTAAATGGAGCAAATGGGATTTTTTTGAACAGTGAAAGTATTCTGTATGATACTGCAATCATAGATACATCACAGCATGAATTTGTCAAAACTCACAGAATGAGATCCTAGCTAATAGGATCCAACAGTACATTAAAAAGATTATCTACCATGACCAGGTGGGATTTATACCTGGGATGCAAGGGTGGTTCAACATTCACAAATCAATCAATGTGATAGAACAAATCAATGAGACGAGAGAAGAACCACATGGTCCTCTCAATTGATGCAGAAAAAGCATTTGATAAGATACAGCATCCATTCCTGATTAAAACTCTTTAAAGTATAGGGATAGAGGGACCATTCCTCAACTTCATAAAATTCATCTATGAAAAACCCACAGCGAATATCATCCTCAATGGGGAAAAGCTGACAATCAAAACTGGGGCATTACATTGCCTGATTTCAAGCTTTACTAAAAAGCTGTGATCACCAAGACAGCATGGTACTGGCACAAAAACAGACACATACACCAGTGGAACAGAGTAGAGAGCCCAGATATGGACCCACAACTCTATGGTCAAATAATCTTCAACAAAGCAGGCAAAAGTATACAGTGGAAAAAAGACAGTCTCTTCAATAAATGGTGCTGGGAAAATTGGACAGCTATGTATAGAAGAGTGAGGCTTGACCATTCTCTTACACCATGCACAAAGATAAACTCAGAATGGATAAAAGACCTCAACATGAGGCAGGAATCTATCAAAATCCTAGAGGAGAACATAGGCAGTAACCCCTTCGACATTGACCACAATGCAACTTCTTTCAAGACATGTCTCCAAAGGCAAAGGAAAGAAAAGTGAGCATGAACTTTTAGGACTTCATTAAGATCAAAAGCTTCTGCACAGCAAAAGAAATAGTCAACAAAACAAAGAGGCAACCCACGGAATGGGAGAAGATATTTGTAAATGACACTACAGACAAAGGGCTAATATCCAAGATCCATAAAGAACTCCTCAAACTCAACACACACAAAACAGATAATCAAGTCAAAAAATGGGCAGAATTCAGAGCAGACACTTCTCAAAGAAGACATACAAATGTCTTCTTTGTATGTTCGTAGCCATCAGGGAGATTCAAATCAAAACCACATTGAGATACCATCTTACACCAGTTAGAATGGCCAAAATTAACAAGACAGTAAACAACAAGTGTTGGAGAGGATGTGGAGAAAGAGGAACCCTCTTGCACTGTTGGTGGGAATGCAATTTAGTGCAACCACTTTGGAAAACAGTGTGGAGATTCCTTAAGAAATTAAAAGTAGAGCTACCTTATGACCCTGCAATTGCACTACTGGGTATTTACCCCAAAGATACAGAAGTAGTGAAAAGAAGGGCCATCCATACCCCCAATGTTTACAGCAGCAATAGCCAGAGTCGCCAAACTGTGGAAAGAGCCAAGATGCCCTCCAAAAGATGAATGAATAAAGAAGATATGGTCCATATATACAATGGAATATTATGCCTCCATCAGAAAGGATGAATACCTAAGTTTTGTATCAACATGGATGGTACTGGAGGAGATGATGCTGAGTGTAATAAGTTGAGCATAGAGAGTCAGTCATCATATGGTTTCACTTACTTGTGGAGCATAAGCAATAACATGGAGGACATTAGGAGAAGGAAAGGAAAAGTGAGTTGGGGGAAATCGGAGAGGGAGATGAACCATGAGAGACTGGACTCTGAGAAACAAACTGAGGGTTTTGGAGGGGAGGAAGGGAGGGGGTTAGGTGAGCCTGGTGGTGGAGGCTACTAAGGCTACTAAGGAGGGCACATATTGCATAGAGCACTGGGTGTGGTATGTAAACAATGACTCTTGGAACACTGAAAAAATAATAAAATAAAATAAACCTTATATAATGTACAACATATAGTGTGAACTCTATAACTTTAATGATAATATATCAGTTTTGATTAACTGGATGTCAACCAATGTACCACACTAATGTAAATTGTTAATAAGTGAAATTAGGGGGAAGGGGCAAGGGGAAAAGGTATGAAAATGTATGTGGAAACTCTGTACTATCCACTCAATTTATCTGTAAACCTAAAACACTTCCAACCAATTATCTACATGCACTATTCTATACACACTGTGTTCCAGACAGTATAAAAAGTTCTGAGATAAAATTTCATGAGGACAGGAGTCTCTGCCATTGGGATTTGGGTCATTAATGTATCCCAAGTGCCTGCCACAGATAGGCCCTTTATAATTAATTAGTAATATACTTTTCTAAATTAATGAATAAAATAGTACAATATCCAATAGAGAGGGAATTTGGATAATGATCAGAAAGGAGCCCCAGTGAGTATAGAAATGATTTCATTAAAACACCATGTTAGCATCAGTGACAGAAAAACGGAGGGATGAGACAGAACCAGGGCCCATTGGTGAGAGGGTTGTGTATGGTCTGTGGAAATTAGCATGATTGGGACCCTTGAAAAGAACCCCAGAATCACTTTATATATTTAGTCAGTTGGGTGAGGGCCAGGACATACACAGATTTGGACTTTGGCACCATAGAGAATTTAAATTCCAAACAAACTTACTGTGTTGATAGTTAAGATAGGTATATAGCTCACAAAGGAACTTTCTATTGAGATATTGCTGTGGTAACATTTCTGTCCCATATTTCACATATCTGGGAGTACTAAAAGCAGGTGGCATGAGACAGAGAAAAAGTAAACCAGGAAAATTTCAGGGAATTTTTATGACTGTGTTGACATTGGCTTACCTGAAATGTCTTTCTTAAGATTCTCAAAACCCAGCATACAAGAATTGAATTGTAAATGAAAGAATGTTACTATAAAAGTACTAGAAGAAAACACAAGAGATTTTTTTTTAAATAAATAAAGCCCAGGAGCCACAGAGGGAAAGTATGACCAGTTGCCCTTATAAAATTTAAAATGACTCTATGATGAATGATGGCACAAAAATGTCAAGACACAATCACGAAAAGATTTTCAATTTTAAATATTGGACTAATATTCATTAGTCAAACAAATATTTTCTTCACATTATTTGTTTGAAGAAAACAAATAGATAATTCACAGTAGAGGCAAATCCAAGGTTCAATACATCCTAAAATGCTCAATCCTTCCAGTAGTGGAGCAATGCCAATAGGGATCATTTTTTTTGTTATATCGACTAGATGAGATAAGTTAAAAAATTATTCAATTTCAATAAAACTTAACTTAATAATATTATTCAACTATCCGATATTGTTAGGAATGTAGGTAAATGGACTTTCACAAATATTCTTAATGAAAACTAAGTTGCTTCAACTTGTAAAGGTTAAGTAGGCAAATTTATCAATAATAATGATAGCAAGAGTTATCACATGCTGTGTATTGTTGCAAGTACTCTACATTTATTTGCATTTCATTTTTACAGTGACTCCATAGGGTAGATACTGCTATAATCTTACATTTTACAGATGAGAAAATCAAGCCAGGAAGCCATCAAATAATGTACTTATTAAAAAGTCCACCTAGCTATAAAGTATAGATTCTGGAATTTAAATCCAGATACTCTGGGCATGTTCATGGCCAAGTTCATGGCCTTACCTCTCTATAATACCACCTCTTGGTGTTTTATAGATTGTTTGAAAATGTACCTGGGATTCTGTTTTTATTCAGAGATAGTAAGGCTAACAGATCAAGAAACAACCACCGCTGAAAACATAGTTTGTTCAAAAAGCAGAATCAGGCTGATAAACAAAGAAAACAAACTGATGGCTGCTAGAGTAGAGGGGTGTGAGGAGATGGGCAAAAGGGGTGAAGAGGAAGGGAGAGACAGGCTTCCAGTTATGGAATGAATTGGAATGAATAAGTCACGAGAGTAAAAGGCACAGCACAGAGAATATAGTCAATGTTACTGTAGTAGTGTTATGTGGTGACAGATGGTAGCTGCACTTGTGGTGAGCATAGCACAGTGCATAGACATGTTGAATCAATATCTTGTATACTTAACACTAAAACAACATTGTGTGTCAACTACTTCCAAATGAAAAACTAGTTTAAAAAAAAAAAAAAAAAGGTAGTTTGTTAATCACAGTCCCAAAAGGAGAGGGAACACTATGCCAGCAGATTCACAGGGAAGCCCCAGGATCAGTCAAGAAGCCAAAGTGAGGGTAAGGCATGAGAAAGAGAATTTACTGTAGTTTTTTCAACAATGGATAGGAGGGGCAGGGCAAGCAAGATGAGCAGATTTAGGACTGGAGAGTTTGAATACTTTCAGTAGGTTCTGGGCTATGATTTGAGGCAGAGGAATATTGCACCCTGGATTTTAAGAACCAGATAGAGTTCAGGTATGGTCTCTGGATCGGTTGATTATTTTATCAAAGATGTATTTTCAAGCAAGATGTTTGCTATCTCTTAAAATTAGGTAACCCAAGAAGGGACAGTCTCTCCAAGATCAGCGAGGCCCCAGATACCAGAGCATCGAAAATACAGGAAATAAGAAAATATATTAATACTCATAGATATACTCTGTCTCAGTAATTTACCATTTAGGTATTTATACCCCAGAAATATACACATGAGCAGAGATGTTTAAACCACAAATGCTCAATGTAGCACTCCTAGCAACTCAAAGCTGCTATCAACAAACATAGGATTCTGGTGTTTGTGGTGGGTAAGAAGTGGGGACGTGACTAAGAGAAAAAGTTGAGGCATCCCAATCCCTTAAAATGCTTATTAAAACAGAATCCAGATCGCTGCTCCCCATCTCCAGAATTTTTTATTCAAAAGATATGCAACCCCAGAATGTGCCTTTTTAACAAGTTCCAGGTGATGCTGATGTGCTGGTATGGAGACCGCACTTTGAGATGCACTGTCCAGGGGGAAGAGCTGTTGAATGAGGAAACCAGTTTGGGGAAGACATTTTAACAATTTAGTTCCACTGACCTTGATAAAGGAGCAACCAACCGCACCGGAGAGACTGCATGAGCAAAGCTTGCCACCAGAGGGCAGTGCTAAAGATCTTGGGCACCCCAGTTTGGACAGAGCTGCTATACTAATTAAGCCTGACTTAATTGGATGACACATATACCGAATAATTCACTTTTCAAGTAAAGTTACGTAGTGATTCTTTAATGCAGCTGTTTTAAGGACCTGGCTGAAAGATAAATACTTGAAGATCCGTGCTTAGGTTTGGAATGCTCAGATGGCCAAGTCAAACACGGGTTACTGAAGACCCCAAAAGAGGTGTGAAAAACCTTAGAGCTTAGAAGCCCAGACCAGATAGAGTTCAGCATGTCTTCTGCAAAGACATGTTTTAACTTCTCTATGTGGTCTCTTCAATATCCATTTGGATGCATTCCTGTGGAACTTTATTCTGTGAGAGATGGTAGTACATGTAACCCTCTTTTGCTAGGGCAATGTCATGAGAGTTGTGTTTTAGAATATATCACTTTCTCATGAAAAATAATAGAAAATGCTTCCTTGAAACTTTGCTCCAAACTATCCAAATTCACTCATGAAGTTGGATTTTAGTTACTTTACTTCCAGAATTACAGACCCAATGTTGAAAGAAATACCAGATAATAGTTACCTCACATATTTTTATCATCTCAAATCAAAAATCTATCACAAATTTAGTATAGAACTAATCTCAAAAATAGTGTAATCATAATGATTTGAATTATAGAATAGGAAATGTGAGTTTTCTTCAATTATTGTCTCAATTATTGTCTCTTAAATGTAGCTTTTAAAATGCCAATTATTTTCAAAAAGCATAATAGAGCCAAAGGGAATACTATCAATGTATCAATGTTGTTTTATAAATAGATTCTAAGATTTGGACCTAAATAATTCAGGTTCAAAACACTAGAGTCAAATATTATTCCCACTGTGAAATACATTATAAAGTAGTAAAACAAATTTCCTGGTGTTATCAAAAGCTAATAACTATTTTCTGTTGTTCAGTATTTAAATCAGAAAGTTGTCCTTCCCAAATCTAAGAAATTAGGAAATTTTTAGATAATGACATCACTTCTTTCTGAATATGACATGCCATCTTATTTGATTTTAGCAATAATCTAATGCAGTAACTAACTCTTACATTACAAATTCACATACTCTCTGCAGGATGGTTGGTAAAGGGTGGCAGTGGTTGACTAACAGGGATGAAGAATGCAGACCAGTGAATATTCAGGTTAAACAGATTGCATTTACAGATGATCAGCACATTTCCCAGCTATTAATACCAAGGACTAATCATAGTTCATACATCCTAACTCTTCACAGCCTGGCAAAAGGCTTTGGCAACAGAAGGCTGAGTCATTTTTCTCTGCCCGTTGCCATGGGATGCTATTGCCCTGGAGACCCTTCTACCAGAGCCCACAGCACCAGCAACAGCGTCACTCACACTGGGAACTCTCCCAGGGCAAGAGCCGAGGTGGCCTACCCATGACCTCTTTTCAAAATCAGAAAGTGTCATTTCTGCAGTGGTTAAGTGAGTTTCCTCTTTTCCATGAGTAAACTATTTAGTTTGGTCATTTTTGCTTTTAACCTAATGCCATGAAGTGTGTGTGTGTGTGTGTGTGTGTGTGTTTGTGTGTGTGTGTTTAAATATAACTGACTTCTAATGCATCAATATGACAAATGAATTACTATATTGACTTACCTCCTCACTGAGCATAGAATGTTAAGATTTATGTGATTCAGTCAAGAGTTCTGCCACTCTGTCCTACTCTGAAATACCTAAAAAATGAAAAGGAAAAAAAGCACAAAATATTTCAACATAATGAGTCACCAATAAATACTGAAAACATATTTAAAATCCATGACATATGTATATTTTATGTTTCCGGGTTGGGAGTAAATACATCTGTTAGGTAAAATTTCCATGAGATAGCATTCATCTGTTTATATTGTATGACTACTCATAGTCTAGACTGAAATTTGGCTCTTACTTTCAATAAGGAAATTTTTCTTAGCAAATTAATAATATCTAAGACGAATGAAGTGATGTTTAAACTTCTTAAAGATACATATTTTTTCAAACATGCTAGAACAACTTAGAAACATTTATACTGAAATAATTTATATGTGTATATCTTTTTTATCTGCATGATCACATTTTATCTGTTGTTTGCTAAAGATTCTTCTATAGTAATTCATTAAATGAAAAATTTGTGGTACAGAAAAGTTATTCAACAGTATTTTTTTAATTTATATTAAATTAATTCATGAATTTGCACTAATTCATGCAAAAATTAGTCCAAAATGGAGGAGAGTAGTAAGACTCAAAGATCAATATTTTGTTTCTCTATAATTCAATGATAAAAGAATAATTTTATGAAAATATAACATTTTATTCAAGTAATATCTATGGATGTCTACTATTCTCAAGGGGCATTGGTTACTATGACAGAGGCTGCTAAATACCAATCTACTATTCCTTCTCCACTTCTTCCTAAATAGCAGAATCCTGCTTCCTGTTGGGCATGGGCATGGCAGTGTGCCAAGCTGAGAAACTACATCTCCCAGTTTCCTTTGCAGCTAAAGATGGACACGTGACTGGCCAGTAGAGTGTAGCAGAATGTATAGGCGGGGCTAACCTGGCTGGATGTTAGCCCGTCCATGTTTCATAGGCTTGTTGCCTAGAACACAAATGTGAGGGCTGGAGCTCCAGAATAAATACCAGCATTCAAAAGACCAAGGATGAAGAAAAGAAGGCCCCTGGAAGAGTGGTGACTATACGAGTTAGGGTCGTCCAGAGAAATAGAATCAATAAGAGATATATATATGGATATATATACCTATATATATAAGAAATTTATTATAAGGAATTGTTTCACATTAAAATAAAGTCCCAAGATCTGCAGTCCGCAAACTGAAAACCAAGGAAACTAATGTTTCAGTTCGAGTCTGAAGACTGGGGGAAAAGAAAACAAAACAAAACAATGTCCTCCTCTGAAGGCAGTCAGACAGGAGGAGTTCCCCCTTACTCAGCCTTTTGGTTCTATTCAAAATTCAATTGATTGGATGTGGCCAACCCACATTAGGGACGACAATCTGCTTTACTCAGTCTACCGATTCATATGTTAATCCCATCTAGACACCCTCACAGACACACTCAGAAAAATGTCTGATGGAATATCTGGGCACTCCATGGCCCAAGATGACACATAAAATTAATCATCACAGTTACATTTGGTCATCAGGTATCTGCCCTGGACAGGAAGCCTCCAGACTTCATTTACGTAAAAGAATAAATCTCTACTTATTAATCTCTACTTATTTAAATTGTGTTGCAGTTCTCTTAATAGTCAAATGCAATTTCTAACCAATATAGTGATTATAACCACATATGAATATAGATTTCCCACAAATATTTTAGAATTTCAAACATTATTATCACATGATAAACTCTCAGCAAATATGTCTTAATTGATATCTAGGATCAGGACATAAAATCTTTCCTAAATCAATTTATGTGATGATAAACCATAAATATTACCATATGGAAATGTATAAATATTGAAAATATTGTTCACTTTTATTTGTTATCCACTTCACCTGGCTAATTCAGATTTGTCTTTCAGAATTCAGTTACGTGTTGACACTTCTAAGTCTCCCAAGTTATCCTTTATCAAACTTTATTCTCTCAGTAATGGTCCTTGCTGTATTTGAATATATAAGTACCTAGTCATTCCACGAGCCCTCAGAGAACTGGATTTATGTTTTATAGAGGTTTCTTTTCTTCTAAACGATTTGGACCTCAAGTGAGGAGGGCTGGGTTAATCTTGCTTCTGAGTTCATTGCATGTTGTCACACTTGGTCCTTACAAGACCACCCACCACCTAGCTTCACCTATTTATTTACTAATTTATTTAATTATTTAATCTCTATATAACACTCCAGTTCCTCTCTGCCATCACATAAGTAACCTGTGTAATATGATAATGCACACCCTTGTAAATTCTTGTAAATTACTTATTTTATATGCATATATTTTTAACACTTTTAGAAGTATAGTGGATTATACTGTATATTTTAATTTGGTGATTAAACTTACTCTGTATTTTGATTTGTTTACTTAATAATATTATTTTAAAATCAATTCATGGTGTCATATGTACATTTAATCAATTGCTTCTAACTGGTGCATAATATTCTTTGGTATACAGCTGCCACAGTTTTATCTATTTGTTCTCCCAAGACATTAACTGATTGTTTCCAAATCTTCATTACCACAATAATGCAGGAGCAAGCATTCTTCTATGGGTCTCCTTTAGATCTTGTGAGATCTTCTTTAGCATGTGTGTGTGAATAATGTGTGCATATAATGTATACATACGGTTTTTCTATTATAGGCATATATATTTTCGTGTTTAATGCATACATATATGTATATTAAACATATACATATATGTGTGTGTGCATAAATATAAAAATCTCCCAAGAGCTGAATTGCTAGGTCACAGAAAACTCACATATTTATTTTCATAAGTAGTTGAAAATTTCTCCTTCCAAATGGCTTAATATGTCAACTTATTGCTAGCAGCACGAGTATATCAATACACTCACAGCCTCTCCAACACTTGGCATTATTTACCTCCCAAATTTTGCCTCACTAGCATGTAAAATTATGTTTATTTTTAATTTGCATTTTTCAGATTACTAATGTCCTTGAGAATCACTCTCTCTTTCTATCTCTCTCTCTCTCTCTCTCTATATATATATATATATAGACTTTTGGAGGCTCCTCTTTTCTACATCACTGTCAATATTTCTATTGGGATTGCTATCTTTTTGTTGTTATTTTCAGGTGCTTTTGTGTATTTTACATATTAACCTATTCTTAGGTTCAGACATTTGAAATACATTTTCCCATTTTGCTATCTGTCCATTAATTACATTGTCCATTAAATTGCTCATTGAACAGAAATGCTTAATTTTGATGTAAAAATAATCAATATTTTATCCCATAGATTGTAATTCATTTTATTTAATTCTAATTTTGTCTTTCACAGTTATGTATTTAGTCCATTTGGAGGCTACCACTGTATATAGCAATAGATAAGGATCCAGTTTTATTTTTCTCCATAAAGTGAGTAATTATCCCCCAAATCATCTCTTCCTTTCTTCATTATTTATGATACCTTCTTTATCATACTAGCCTGTTTCTGAGACTGTTTTAAGGTATTTCTTTTTTTTTTTTCCTGTTCTTATTCATCACATTGACCTCTATATCCTTGGAGCCTAGCAGAATGCCTAGAATTTTTTTTGTGGAATTAATGATGATAAGCTACTCATAACACATCCAAAGTTGTTTACTGCCTACTCTACTTATTACTGAAACTATGTGATTTAAATGTACATAAACAAATGAATGGGAGTACAAGGAGAATTATTTTCATAAAAACAATTATGAAGGCTTGTGATAAGGAGAACTGTTAAAATAATTACTGCAAAATAGGTGCGGGTTAGGCAACTATGAATGACTGGGAAAAAGGGATGGGAATTTTAAAGACACAGAGGGATCTTCCACTCAGATGGCTTTAAGTTCTTGTCCATTTTAGAGAAACTAAAACTAAAAAACATAGATGCTGCCTTATGACATGATCTATGCAAGACAGGTGAACTGAAATTATAAACATAGTATCTATAGTCAAAATGAAAATGGTCCTTAATCAAAAAATTCCCGCAAGAATGAACATGTATATATTTACACTGAAATGGAATACATTTCTGTATCATTTTTACAATTCCCCGGTTCAAAGGACTTTTCAATTTATCAATGAATTATGAGATCAGATAAAAGGTTTTCTATATAGCAAATACGCAACATGGTTACAAGTTGTAAATATGCAGCACATTCAAAATTTGGGGACACATCTGGAAAAAAACATTCTCTGAGAATATATTTTAATCACTCCAAGAATATATTTAAAATAATACTAAATATTTAAATATATTTAATCACTTGTTTTTCTTAAATTATTAAAAGTAGAGGCAGTACAGTAAAGATTTTTTCAAGATGGGTGCTGAGCACATACATCTTTAAATGCTTTTAAAGGAACAAACCCACAGCAAGAGTGATAAACAGAAAGAATGCCACCAGCTCCTGGGAAATTTTGAGGAATTCCTGAAAGATAGGAAGCAGATGGAGTTAGAATGTCAGGGAAACAAAATCAGAGAAAACAATAGTCAAAAACACACAGATGAGAAATTACTGTTAAAAGCAACTGCACATATAAACAAAGCTCAGAGTCAACAAACAGGAGAAACTTAGGAAATAATCAGAATGATCAAAGAGCCATGTTCAGAATAACTAGCCCAATCTGACCCCTCTTATGCCTACTTATACTAGCAAGAGGCAGTAGCTATGATTCCTCCCTATATCCTCTCTTTAATTACCTCCAAAGAAAATCTGGGTCCTTAAAAAGGGAATGATCTTCCAGAATAGGATTCTTAGCACTGTGATGGGAGTGCAAAGGAAAATAGAATAAAGTCTAAAGAAACATCATCCTCAACAAGGAAACTAGAAAAAAAATAAACAAGGAGAGCAATAGACTTCACTTTCCCATGCTGAAGGACTTTCTGAAATATAGGACTTTATGAAGTGTATATTTTTGGTATAAAAGATTCCCAGAATAAATATTGGTCCTAGATAAAGAGCAGTTCTCCAACTAATTAAAGATTATGGGATGAACAGGAAGGTCCTACACTCTGAAAGAGTCTTCACAATCTGGCAGACCATACAACCACTTTCCCATACATTTCTAGAGAAGGTTACTTTAATCAGAACATATATTCACAAACAATTAAGCACTGATTATCACATGCAAATAGGAGCAATCAAGATTGCATAAGATAAGAATTCTATGAAAAAGAATTTGAGATCTTAGAAAAATAAAAACAAGGCAATTAATGTGCTGTGCAGTATGCTGTACACAGCAGAAGATAAAATACATAAGTTCGAATATGCCCCTGAGGGGTACTCTTGGAATGTAGAAGAAAAGGACCAACAGATGAAACATACAGAAGAAAATTTGAAAGATCTTTAGACTATGTATGTGCATTATGGCCAGCTCAATTTGATCCTTACAGCCACTTGATAATGTAGATTTAATTATTATTTTTTTCATTTTGCAGAAGGGAAACAGAAATCTAAACATCCTGTGATAGAGCAAGTCAGTGGCACTGCCCAGTCTAGGCCTTGGGCATCTCAACCACAGACCAACTGCTTCTTCTTCATGGCTCAATATTGGGTGATTGCTGAGCTGGTATAACTGGGAAATGCCTGTTTTAATACATTATAATGTTAAGGATATCCAAGAGAAGAGCATGAGCATGGCTGTATCTTAGGCAAAGTCAAGGAGACTCAAGACTCAGAGAAGGCTGTTGAATTTGACCTTCAGGGTAAATCTTAAGAAAGGCTTCATCAGGACTGTGGCTCTCAGAAGTCAATATTATTAAATAAGCACCTTGGGAGCTTATAATCCTGAAGAATTCTGGGCTTCAACTCCAAATATTACAATCCAGTTGGCATGGGGGACTTCAGAATCTACATTTGAACAGGCAGATAATTCAGAAGCAGGTTCAAAATTGAAAGGACAGAATTGAGGATACAGATAGGCCAGGGTAGCTAGAATTCCCAGGGGATAGTACCAGAATAGAGAGAGATCTCTGGAGACCTACAGAAGGTTTTCTTCAAATCTTCAACTAAAACCTGATCAGCACATACCTGTGAGGAAATTACTCCAGGCTGGGGAAAGAACCCCAAAGCAGTTGGAATGATTTCTGAAGATCACACAAGACAGGATTAGTTCATGTTCCCATCAATAGAGTGAGGGATTTCCATAATACATAAGGCATTAAGTACTCAGAAGGGTATAGCTTCTGCAGTAGAGAAAAAGTAGCCTCATAGCTCAAAAGGCATTATTGTCCCATCTAACAAAACAAAAATCTAGCCTTGAATGGATGCAAATGCTTCCAAGTAATTTAGTTGCATCATAAAACAGCCAAAAAATAGTTCTTACTCCAAAAAGATAAACTCATGATATCTGCACCTCATATAAAATTATCAGACATGTAAAGAAGCAAGCCTATAAGGAAGAGAAATGTTTATTAAGGGAAACAGAAATTATACAGATGATAAAATTAGTACATAAGCACATAAAGCAGTTATTATAACTATATCCATATATTAAAAAAACTAGAAGAAAGCATGCGCATGTCAAGAAAGACATGGAAGGTGTATAAAAAGAGAACTTCCAGAGATGAAAAGCACAATGTCTGAAGGATGGGATTAACAATGGATTCAACACTGTAGGAGCCCCTTGATGGCTCAGTGGGTTAAGCGTCTATCTTCTATTCAGGTCATAATCCCAGGGTCCTGGGATTGAGGCCCGTGTTGGGCTCCCTTCTCAGTGGGAGTCTACCCCTCCCTCTCCCTCTTTAGCTCCCCCTGCTTGTGCTCTCTTTTTCTCTCTCAAATAAAGTCTTTTTAAAAAAATGTAGAAAAAAGAACTTTTTAGTGAACTTATAGAAAGACCCAGTAAAATAACCTATCAAAGAGGAAAAGGAAAGAAAACCTGAAAAAAAAAAAAAAAAGGAGGTGGGAGGGGGGAAATAGAGCATCAGTAAACCAATTCTAAGTATATATGTGTAATTGGGATCCATGAGTGTGGATTGGGAGGCAGAAATGCATTTGAAGAAATAATGAGCAAAAATGTTCCAAATTTGATAAAACAATATACCCAGAGATCCAAAACGCTCGAGGAACCCAAGCACAATAAGCCTGAAGAAAATTCCACCAAGGCCTAACATAATTAAACTGCTTATAACTCTAATAAAGAGAAAATCTTCAGGGCAGCCAGAGGAAAAGACCCTTCACATTCAAAGGAACAAAAATAAGAACAGAAGTAGGTGTGTCACTGGAAACAATGCAAGTTAAAGGATGGTTGAGAAATATCTTTAAACTACAGAAAAAAATAAACAAATAATGAGAAGGTTGAGGCTTTCTTTATCATGGTATCAGAAGCCAGAGTAAATGCCCAGAACACAGTCTGGGTGTAATAATTCTCTGATGCGTGAGTGAATATTTAGAATCTTTTTCCTCCAATCAGTGGTTAGCTTAAGGGGTACAGTTGTGTTTTTACAAATAAAGCAATCAGAATTAGAAATCAAATTATAAATTTGACCACAATGTATCCCTTCATACAGTTTTGCAATGCCATCTTGACATGTAACAGCAAACTTTAAAAACTATTAAGTTATAATCCAAGGAGGAAAAAAAAAAGTAGAAATGATGGATGAAGCAATATAACATTCTTTTAAACTCTTCTCCAAAACAGGGGGCAGTTAATGTCAGGGGAACGTCCCTACGTCCACTCTGGCATTCAGCTAAATGCAGCCCTGCTTTCCCTACAGCTGGGTGAATTTTCTTTCATTTCCTCCGTTCTTCGTTCTCCTCACTGGGCCTGTCCTCCCTTTAAAGTCACCAGAAAGCAGATGGATGTCCATGGAAGCAAATCCCCAAAGGGTTCCAAGGTCTCCAAAGTTGTTGTTAAGCTGTCTCAGAGTGCAGATGGCAGGGTGCAAAACCTCACAAACGGCCCAGAGGCCCAGCAGTGGAGTTCAAGCCCTGATGAATAAATCATGCTTCTCCTCTCAGTATTCTGGCACTGGGTCCTGGGCAGTATTTGTCATTCACCTGAGTCCGGACCATCCCGTTACAAAACGACAGAAATTTCTAATGATATGCTCTTTATGAACAGCCTGCACATAACACTTGGGGCTTCTTGGGTACATGTACATCTGTGCAAGGAATTCTATACTTGCCCTTGGTAGAATCGCCCTGACAGTGACAGAGCCTCCCACCTGCCCCTCAATAAAAGGGTGCATTTGGCTCAATGATAATTAGCATCAATTATGAGAGAGCTCTTTGCAAGGACCGAGCCTGGCCTTCCCAGGCTGCAGGTGCAGAATTATCCCCATGACCTTTTGCTCCAGGATCCGTCATTGAGGAGAGGAGCGGAGCCCTCAGGAGGGAATCACAAGCCTGTTTATCTTCCCTAAGAATCATTGTCTGGCCTCTGCTATTCATGTCAGCAGCAGCATTTTCCTCTTGGGAAACCTATAGGGGAGGCCGAGGAGGCTCATCTGTATGCTTGCTTGCTGGAGCCTGGCAAATGGGCACCTGGTTTATTTTCTGGGTATCTTTATGCTCATTCGCTAAGAAAGAAAATCCATTTTATAACAAGGAACAAAAACATAATGGAAAGAACCCAGGTGGCTGAAGGCTGACTGACGGGCAAGGACGTCAGGAAAAAGATGCCAGACAAGGGTCCTGTGTTTCCAAACGGCAGACCCTAACTGCCAGGGCACACAGGGAGCCTGCCTGCACATGGAGGGAACTACCCAGAAGTCGTGAAAAAACTGACCCTTCTTCACTCACATGCCCCGGATTATGCAGGTACAGCAGCCCCCCATGATCCATGAGAAATACATTCCAAGACCCCAAAACAGGGGACCCCTGAAACAGCAGAGAACTGAACCCTATGTAAACCATCTTTTTCCTACACATATACACCTATGATAAAGTTTAATTTATAATTAAGGCACAGTAAGAGATTAACAACAATAACGAATAATAAGACAAAACAATTACAACAATACAGTGTAATAGAAATTATGTGTGTTGTTTCTCTCTCTCAAATATCTTACTGTACCAGACTCACCCTTCCTGCAACGCTGTGAGATGATAAAATGCCTCCGTGATGAAATGAAGTGAACGAGGCGGGTTGTGATGTACCACTAGGCTGTACTGACCTTCCACAGACTGGGCAGAAGGAGGACCATCCAGTTCCAGACCTCAGTTTACCAAGGGTAACCAAAACTGCAGAGAGCAAAACCAAGGATTATGGGGGACTATCGTATGAGATGTGGTGTGGGAACTTGCCCTTCTCTTACTTGCTCTTGCTTCATACTGATAATAAAAGAAACAAAATTCAAAACAGAACTGTGCCCCGCTATTCCACTGAGGATGTGATTTTAGAATTCTGCACGATCAAATTCGTTTCTGGCTCATTGCTGTTCTTGATGATAACCAGAACTTCTACTTAAGCACTTCTCAGTTCCCCCGATCCTTTGTGGTACTTAGATATAATTTTGTATCTTGGATCACAATGATTGTAAGCCCTGTTGTCCCTCCACGTAAGCTTCCTGGAGGGCAGAGATAGGTCTGATCTCTGCCTCTCCCACAGCCCTTCCAGTGTTCCCTGAACGTGGCTGGGAGCTACAGAGGAGGAGGAGGCACCCAGCAGCCAGAAGAACCTGGACCGATCAAATGAAGCTTCAGATTCTAACTGTGGTGAACAGGACTTCTCCTTATCTTCCTATCGTCACTTTTTCAGTAACTTTCATCACCAGAAATTTCAAAACCTTCATATTGTCCTTTTTGCTCTATTTTGTTCTGTATCACCATCTAAAATACTACTCAGCGGGGGGCACCTAGGTGGCTCAGTCAGTTAACCATTCCACTTGATTTGGGCTCATGATCCCAGGGTTGTGAGATAGAGCTCCACTTTGGGCTTCTTGCTAAAAAGGGAGACTGCTTGAGATTCTCTCTCTCTCCCTCTGCCCCTCCCTACTGCACATGCACATGCTCTCTCTCTCTCTCTCTCTCTTTCTCTGAAATAAATAAATAAATATTTTTAAAACAAAAAATAAATAAATAATAAAAATTAAAATTAAAATACTACTTAGTCCACTCAGTGGATCTTGAATATTATCAATCACCTTTATTAGAAGGGCTTTGATAGCAGGGATTTCTTCTGTTTTCTTTACGACTTTCTTCCCGGCAGCTAAGCAGTGCTTGGCACAGAGTAGATCCTTAGTAAATATTTGTTTAATTAATTAATTAAAGAACAAAGACATTACGTTCCTTCAATAGTGTGAGTACTTATAAATTATCTCCTTAAAAGTGACTTTGTGGAGTCAAATTAAATTTAACAAAAATTTCTATGTATTTGTAAAAAGTTATTTAAAAAGTCAGAATTTAGTAGTGTTACAATATGTCTATTAAAGTTTTAGTACCTATATGTGTAAAAAAAAAAAAAACAGAAAACCCAAACATATCTTTTTCCTAGTTCTACGATATTCAGAGTGGCATTTGTCTCAATAATGGCATTAGAGGGAGGGGAGAAAAACAGAGTCAAGTTAATATACACATTATAAATCTTACTCCTTGATTTGTCTGCAAATAATGGTAGTAGATACACAAGTGAATGCAAAGTATTCATTTGAATCGTATTCATTTGAATATGATTTGATTGTAAGGTTACAGTTTCCAATGATATTTAACTCATTATTTCAAACATTCTCCTTTCCCCTATTTTCACTGCATCTGCTATCATTAGGATAATGACATATTATCAAGCTTGAAATATGTTGCTGCATCATGCTCAGCTAATTCCCTTCATGATCTGATTTAAGCCACCTGTTGTAGACAGAATAATGGTCCCCTAAAATGTCCACATCCTAATCCCTGAAACCCGTGAACGCTACCTTACTTGGTAAAAAAAAAAGACTTTACAGATGTGATTACATTAAGGACCTTGGGATAGGAATATAATACTGTATTATCCAGGGGGGTCAATCTAATCACATGGATCTTTAAAAGCAGAGACCTTTCTCAGCTTTGATCAGGGGAAAACGCAACTATGGAAGGGCAGTCATGGAGATTTGAAGGTGGAGGAATGGGGCCTCTAGAAGCGAGAAGAAGCAAAGAAACAACTTCTCCCCTAGAAAGAACAGCCCAACCAGCACCTCAATTTTAGTTCAGTCCTATAGGAACCATGTGAGACATCTAACCTACAGAACAATAAATTTGTGTTAAGACACTAAGTTCATGGTTGTTACAGCAGCCATAGAAAACTAATATGCTATCTGCTCTCACTTCCCACCATGTCCCTCTATGCATTCTATTCTAATAGCTACACTGTCCACTCACTGTATCAAAAATGGAGCATTGAATCTAGAACAGAGACTCCCATACTTTTATTCTTACTGTTTCCTCCATTGGATATCATGTTTCTATCTTTAAAATTATCACCTATTATTCATGGCCCAGGTTGAATTATTCCCAAATCCCAGGTCAAATGTAATCTTTCCTCTCTCACTCCTTCACTGAGTTCTTTTTTTTTTTTTTAATTACACAATTATTTTTTTCTTCACTGAGTTCTCATAGGCTGTGTAACATTTTTTTTTCACTTTGCCTTGTATCATATTTACTTTGTTCCCTTCCACAACCATAGTTCCCAAAGGACAGGGCTCTGTGTTTTCCTCTTTGTATTCCCTACAGCTCCTAGCTTAGAATCAGACACATCATGCCCACTTTACATGTTTTCAATGATGAAATAACTGCAGAATGAGAGGCGGTCTATTTGTTTCCCTTTCAAATATTTAGAAGGATTCACAGGGAATAGTTTTACTTAATTGTCACCTGAGTCTGGTAGAGAAACAGTCTTAGACACACATTAAAAGATAGATGGTAAATATATATTCCCAGGTGTCAGGAAGTAACTTCAATATGAGTTCCTGTAAGTGGGTAGAAATGCTTATAGAAAACAGCCTGAATGACTCTGAATTGCTATCAAAAAAGAAAACAAAATACATAATGTAATCAAAGACTAAAAAATGGAATAAGTAATAACACAGGTGGCTGTATGACACAAATCAAAGAGAAAAGGGCTAGCTTCTAAATGGCAAATAAATCAGAAACTTTCTACGAGTGGGAATGATTAAAAAAAAAACAAAACTCCAAAAAGCAAATATATCCAAAGAAGAACAGATAAGAACACAGATAAAACATGAAAATTGCAGATGCCTTATTTATTCACCAGGCTCAGAAAATTCACTGGCCAAATAGAACATTTAACTTTTCTCTTTAGTTCAAGAAACATTATTGGTGTGCCTGATATTTACAATATACATTGATAATAATTCCTGGAGATATAAAATTAAAGAATACACTTTTTGATCTAAAGTTGCTCACAGAATAATAAGCTAGAGGTTGGTATATATGACATAGGTATGAACATGGAAAAGTGAACCACTCAACACTAAAAAAGAAAAGAAACAGAGAAGAGAAGAGTAATAAGCCAATTAAAAATGGGCAGAACACCTGAATAGATGTTTTTCCAAAGAAGATATACTGATGGCCAACAGACACATGAAAAGATGGTCAACATCACTCATCATCAAGAAAGTGCAAATTAAAACCACAATGAAGTATCACCTCACATCAGAATGGCTAACATCAAAAAAGAAAGGGAATAACAAGGTTTGGAAAAAATGTGGAGAAAAGCGAACACTTGAGCACTGTTAGTGGAAATGTAAACCACGATGGAAAACAGTATGGTGGCTCCTCAGAAAATTAAAAATAGAAATACCATACCATTCAGTAATTCCACTAGTATTTACCCAAAGGGGAAAAAAAAAAACCACTAATCAGATAGATAGATAGATAGATAGATGATAGATAGATAGATAGATAGATAGATAGAAGCACCCCTACGTTCACTGTGGAATTGTTTACAATAGCCAAGATGTGGAAGCATCTATAGTACATAATCCTGTCTATACTGAACTGATTTCCCACAATTCTGTTCTGTATAGGTTTCTAGTTAAGATGGGCCACAGAGAGATTGTTCTGTAAGATCTGAAGGGCAGGGATAAAGCAGTATCCATTTTGTAGCTCACATACATTATCTTGACATACTGGCTCACCTCAGTGGCATAGGGTAGTAGCCAGAAGTGCAGCAGCTCTATGTTCTCCTGGATTGTCCTTCAGCTTCTCTGAATCCTGGGCTATGAGGCATTTAGCTCCGAGGTGAAGGACACCAATATCTCTAAGAATCAACACTTGCTTCAACTCATCCTCCTGGGTTCCAGATCATGCTTCAGGGATCCAGCTTGTCCTTGCTCTGCCTTCTTTACATCCGTATTTCCTTCCTGGCTCCTGGTTTTGTAGACTTCAAACTCCGGAATTAGACACACTGACATTCTTGCACAGACTGTTCAACCAACTCATTTCTATGTGGTTGGGAATAAGATAACGATTCCCTTAACCCCTCCATCACTTAGAATTGTGCTAGAGGCACTGACTGAAACAGAGAAAAAGCTTAGAAGTATGTAATTTTTAAAATAATTTTTTCAACATATAAAGAATCAAACTCTATTTGTAGATATACGATTACATGTTTAGAAAACCCAAGGGATACCACTCCAACTTACAAAAACAACACAAAAAGAAAAATATCTAGGAGTAAACTTAATAAGAAATGCTTAATACCTACATGAAGCGAAGTTTTAAAACACTGAAAGGTCAGAGTAGACTTAAGCAGAGAAAGATAGAATATTTTTGCATCATAAAGATTTTGATTTTCCCAAAGTTAATATCTAAATTTAATGTGATTCCAATGAAAATATCAACTTGGGGGGAAGGATGAGAATAGACAAGATGATGTCAACGTTTCCATAGAAAATTAGACAAAAGTGGTCAAAAAAACTGAAAGAAAAGGACAAGTAGCTGGAACTAGACCAACTAAATGCTTAAATAGATTTAAATATTTAGCATTTAAAGCAGTTTTACAGTGACACATGGACAAAGAAAGACTAATGAGACAAAATAGAAAGTCCTCAAATAGATCCAAATGCAAGTGGTAATTCATTGTATAATAAATGTAGCAATTCACTAAATAATATTGGGGTGTGCTGTCCTTCCCCCTGCACATTAGGTTAAATCCCAGTGCATCAGAATTTGAGTATGAAAAACATTAGATCACAAGTATACTAAAAGAAAACATGGGGAAATGCCTTCATAACCCTAACGAGACAAAGGATCTTCTAATTGACTGGAATAACCCATAAATCATAAAAAGAAAAATTTATAAATTTATTACAAAATAAAAACTACTACATGGCCAAGAAGAAAAGATAGAAGAAGAAGAAAAAAAAAAAAAGGAAAAAGTAGAAGAAAATCTGCCACTTTATCAATGACGAAGTGCATATCTCCTAAATTTATAAGGTCCTTCTAAAAATGGACAAAATCAATAATTCAGTAGAAAAATGATCAGAGTACAGTTCACAGCAAAGGAAATACGATGGCTCTTAAACATTAAAAGTTGTTCAACTTCACCACAAAAAAAGAAATAAAAATTAAATCTAATATATTACAATTTTTTACCTATCAGAATGGAAAGTATTTGAAATTTTGTGGAAATGCAATTAGCAAGCAAACATCCTCCTACAATACTGGTGGGATGTTCTATGGAGGACAAATGGGCCATAATTTTCCATATTACAAATGCATGTACTCAGAAACAACAACATCTTTTTCAAGAGGTGTATTTGTGTATATGCAAATGATATGCATAGAAAATGACGTGGCAACATTGCCTATAATAGCCTAATCTCAGCTACAACCCAAATGGCCATCTGGAGCAGGCAGGTTATACTAATCAGGTGACTTCCAATCAACAAAATACAGCTGTAAAATAAAAACGGTGGCACCTTTCTGTCATGGTATGATATTAAATAAAAAATGAAAGCTACAAAACAATGGATATCATATACTAAATTTATATATATTTAAGAAACAAAAATAAGGGCATATGATTATTTTAAAATGGTCAGCATTATGTGTTGTGTGTTTTCTTTTTTGCTTACATAGCTCATAAATGAATACATTTTGGAAACTTTTGTTTTTTAACACAAAGCACCCTAAATATATTTTTTAAATACCCTATTTTAGAATGACCTGTGACCCATTAAGTGTATGTGTGTTTATTTTACAACCCACACTGGCAGCTTCTTGTAAAGTTACCTATATCCTACTCTATATCCTATTTTTATCCTACTATATCCTATTTTTATCATGCAACACATAGCAGAATATTTTTGACATATCAAAAAATAACATCAATAGCACTGATACCAGTTTTAAGGATAGCTACAAGTTGCAAAATGCCTGCTATTCTCGATATGCTATATTTTACAAATATAAGTCAATGTAATCCTTCAAACAATCTTCATATGAATCAGCTGCCTGAGGGGTGGGTCAGTCATGAAGTCAAAGAAGTAGAGGAGCTGTATGTTTTTAGGCAGCTGGTCGGGGAGAGCCTGGGCCTTTCATCTCCACCACCCCTTATCTTGGCCTCTTCTAAGCACTCAATAAGCATGTGTATTTGTTTGAGTAAACAAATAATTAAGAGTTTGCATTGCAAAGGAACAAAACTGAGATGGTGTCACTCAAGATCCCCCAGTCCTGGAGAGCCCTGCCAATATAAACAATTAAAATGCAATCTTTCCTCAGAAAGCTTGTCAGTCAGAAATCCTTTGTGTGAAAGCAAACTGGCATGAGACACAAAAGGGGAATGTGGGTTCACAGTATCTGAAAAGGTTCAAGGGGTAGGTCAGATTCAGCCAAACACGCAGGGTGGCAAAAGCCATCGTCCTAGCCAGTTTCCTTGGTCCCCAATGCGTTGTCCACTATCTCATGTCCTCTCTGTTTCCATCTGTCTCAAGTCGGCCTTCTTCTAGGTTGACTTAATTCTCAGTCTGACTTCATTAACCTAAGGGACCACAAATCACTTCATAAAATCATAAAATTTAAAATTTTAAAATCATAAAATCTTAAAACTTCATAAAATTTCCTCTGTTCACTGTTTAGAAGTGAATTAGACTTTCTCATGACTTCATTTGACATTTTATTTTATCTTTATAACTTGGGGCCACATGTAAGCAGAAGAACAATCATATGTCCGTGAATTTCTACAGAGCAGTGTCAAGGAGGACTGAAAAAGCAAAAAACCTTACATTCTGAATCAGGGACAGAATATTCTAGGGTAATGTAGACTTTTACCATAACAAGTAGGTGGGGAGAAGGGGCCAGTTGAAAAGCAAAGCCTGTTTGTCTGAGGAAAACCTGAAATCATAACTTCTAAGTGTCATACCAGCCTTTCCACCTTTCACCTCACTCACTGAGGCCACTGAAGAAGATAACAGAAATACACCAGCTACCATCAGAAGGCAAGGGGAGAAGTTTGGGTAGCATAAACTTTGGTTACCAGGTCAAAAGTTCTTCTCTCTTATTTGTTTATCTTCTCTGCTGTGAAAAAAAAAAAAATTACTAGTTTCAAGGCCAAATTGGAATGAGTGGTAGGGATAATTCCTTACATTATCTTAATTTAAAATCAAGGAAGAAACTGTTTAGGTATAAAGACCTGATTGTGAAAACTGGATACTCCCTCCACTGAGACTATTTAACATGAATCTTCTCTCCCAACATGAAAACTCCATTGCCCCAAACATATTTATCATGAATCCATTTGGATAAAATGTTTTTGTTTTCTTTCCCTGTAGATGCCTAGGATACTGTACCAATATCTCTTCTCTGTAGGACTGAGAGCAGATCCTGACAGAGAAACACAAAGTCAGTTAGAAGGAACCATATCTGTCTTCCAAAAATGAACATTCATAGGATGACTAATGTGGTTTGCCTGGAACTTCCCCAGTTTTAGTTTTGAGGGTCCATGTCCTAGGAACCCCCTTAGTTCACAGCAAATCACTCTCTAGTTCTTTAGCTGTGCTTGGTGTGAGATTTGAGGCAGAGACTGGATCACATAACCTCCACATTAATACTTAATGATTATTTAGTTTCTCTGGAGGAGGAGCCGTTGAAGATTGCACATTCATCTATAAGGGCAAAATTTTACTTTCAGCCTTGGGAGTTCCAAAGAGACAATGTACAAGAGCCCACCAGAATAAGTGAAAATTAAATATGTCAATAAAATATTAATATAGCCAATTAAAGAACCAAAAAATTTACACAAAGTACCCAAAGAAGGAAATTAAGCTTCAGCAACTGAGTGGTTTAGTGGCTACAATATGAAAGTGCCGTGATAGATTTCTCCAATGTTCTTCTCGAATTCCTGAATTTAAATACCAAAGAGCAAAGCTGAGAAAGCTGACAGCTTTTTTATTAGAGAAGGCTCTGCACGTGAAACAGCTCCACAGCCACACTAAATACTCTCCACCAGCCTGACTTCAAATTGTATTGTTTAAATGTTGCCATTAGGAAGAAGAACAGATACATTCTTAATAAGTCATACTTCATTTCTTCTGGTGTGTTTGGCAGACGAATCCACTTTGACTAGAGAGCAAAGTAAGAATGGATGGACTAAGAGAGAGCTTTGCCGGCTAGAGGGAGCACGGAGGAGCCGGTCTCTGGCACAAGTGACCCATGTGCTTTTGGCAGCCTCCCTTGTAGTCAGGTGTAGCCATGTCACTGAGAGCTCATGGATAAGACCATGAATGAAAGTTCAGTTGCAGGCATGTAAGACAGATGTGAATTCTCCATTGACTCCTTGGCTGGAAGTAAAGAACTGTGAAATGGAGTCATTGAAAATGGAAGCAGCTGGATCCCTGAGACACCACTGGAAAGCCGCTGAGTTGCTCACACCTGACTTGCATCAGATTTGCACATGAGCAGAAAGAATCTGTGCTCACTCCAGGGTGTTGTAAAAGACCTCTGAGATTCTGTAGTTTCTGCTACTGAACTATACAACTCTTGTTCCCTCTAAAATGTCTTTTTTATTTTTTATTTTTATTTTTTTTAATTTTACTTTATTATTTTTTTCAGTGTTCCAAGATTCATTGTTTATGCACTACACCCAGTGCTCCATGCAATATTTGCCCTCCTTAATACCCACTACAAGGCTCACCCATCCCCCCACCGACCTCCCCTCCAAAACCCTCAGTTTGTTTCTCATAGTCTGTAGTCTCTCATGGTTCATCTCCCCCTCAGATTTCCCCCAAGTCACTTCTCCTCTCAACTTCCAATGTCCTCCATGTTATTGCTTATGCTCCACTTGTAAGTGAAACCATGTGATAACTGACTCAGTCTGCTTGACTTATTTCACTCAGCATCTCCTCCAGTACCATCCATGTTGATACAAAACTTGGGTATTCATCCTTTCTGATGGAAGCTTAATATTCCATTGTATAAATGGACCATATCTTCTTTACCCATTCGTCTCTTGAAGGGCATCTTTGCTCTTTCCACAGTTTGGCGATTGTGGCCATTGCTGCTATGAACATTGGGGTACAGATGGCCTTTCTTTTCACTACAACTGTATCTTTGGGGTAAATACCCAGTAGTGCAATTGTAGGGTCATAGGGTAGCTCTATTTTTAATTTCTTGAGGAATCTCCACACTGTTTTCCAAAGTGGCTAAACCAACTTGCATTCCCACCAGCAGTGTAAGAGGGTTCCCCTTTCTCCACATCCTCTCCAACACTTGTTGTTTACTGTCTTGTTAATTTTGGCCATTCTAACTGGTGTAAGGTGCTATCTCAACATGGTTTTGATTTGAATCTCCCAGATGGCTAATGATGATGAACATTTTTTCATGTGTCTTTTGGCCATTTGTATGTCTTCTTTGGAAAAGGGTCTGTTCATGTCTTCTGCCCATTTTTTGACTTGATTATCTATTTTGTGTGTGTTTAGTTTGAGAAGTTCTTTATGGATCTTGAATATCAGCCCTTTGACTGTAGTGTCATTTACAAATATCTTCTCCCATTCCATGGGTTGCCTCTTTGTTTTGTTGACTATTTCTTTTGCTGTGCAGAAGCTTTTGATCTTAATGAAGCCCTAAAAGTTCATGCTCACTTTTCTTTCCTTTGCCTTTGGAGACATGTCTTGAAAGAAGTTGCATTTTGGTCAATGTCGAAGGGGTTACTGCCTATGTTCTCCTCTAGGATTTTGATAGATTCCTGCCTCATGTTGAGGTCTTTTATCCATTCTGAGTTTATCTTTGTGCATGGTGTAAGAGAACGGTCAAGTCTCACTCTTCAATACATAGCTGTCCAATTTTCCCAGCACCATTTATTGAAGAGACTGTCTTTTTTCCACTGTATACTTTTGCCTGCTTTGTTGAAGATTATTTGACCATAGAGTTGTGGGTCCATATCTGGGCTCTCTACTCTGTTCCACTGGTGTATGTGTCTGTTTTTGTGCCAGTACCATGCTATCTTGGTGATCACAGCTTTTTAGTAAAGCTTGAAATCAGGCAATGTGATGCCCCAGTTTTTATTTTCTTTTTCAATTTAGAGTCTCTTCTGGTTCCATACAAATTTTAGGATTATTTGTTCCAGCTCTTTGAAAAATGCTGGTGGAATTTTGATTGGATTGGCATTGAAAGTATAGATTGCTCTAAGCAATATAGACATTTTAACAATGTTTATTCTTCCAATCCATGAGCATGGAATGCTTGTCCATCTTTTTTTGTCTTCTTCAATTTCTTTCATGAGTGTTCTGTAGTTCTTCAAGTACAGATCCTTTACCTCTTTGGTTAGGTTTATTCCCAGGTATCTTATGGTTATTGGTGCTATAGTAAATGGAATCGATTCTCTAATTTCCCTTTCTATATTTTGATTGTCAGTTATAATAAAGCAGCTGATATCTGTACATTGATTTTACTGAATTGCTGTATGAGTTCTAATAATTTCAGGGGACAGCCTTCCCTTTGAGATCAGGAACATGACAAGGATGTCCACTCTCATCACTCTTGTTCAACATAGTACTAGAAGTCCAAGCAACAGCAGTCAGACAACAAAAAGAAATAAAAGGTACTCATTTTGGCAAAGAAGAAGTCAAATTCTCTCTCTTCACAGATGACATGATACTTTATACAAAATGTCTTTTTTAGGGATGCCTGGGTGGCTAAGTGGGTTAAGCCTCTGCCTTTGGCTCGGGTCATGATCTCAGGGTCATGGGATCGAGCCCCACAACAGCTCTCTGTTCAGAGGGGAGCCTGCTTTCCCCTCCCTCTCTGCCTGCCGTTCTGCCTACTTGTGATCTCTCTCTCTGTCAAATGGATAAATAAGATCTTTTAAAAAAAAAATGTCTTTTTTAAAAGAGTCTTAAAAAAAAAAAAGGAAGTCTTAACTGCATTACAAAGTATAAGGTGGGCATCTCATATCCTAATCAATTCAAGAACAGGTGCCATCGGCTCTTTTTGTCCTTAGTAAAGTTATCATTTGAAACACTGTGTTCTCAGAATTGTCACTGTGTTGCCTGCTTTGCAGTGCAAGGACAAGTATTTTCCCTGTATGACAGCTAGTCCAGATTGCCACTACTTTTGTCCTTTGTCTCCTCAGCTTCTCTAATCCCCTCTTTTAGCTTACACACTCCTATTCAACATTACAAACTATCGTGTTGCATTCAAACAGACAAGCTGATTATTCATGCCAATGAATACAGTGGTAGTAAAATAGAAAGAAGCATGGAACGTTTTCGTTTTGTTTTGTTTTGTTTGTCTTTTTACTATAACCCTGTCCTGGGCTATCCCCACAATACACCACCACAGCTGTGGTGTTGTGAAATGTAGACCCACAGAACATGGAATCAAGCTCTTACTCTACTACTTACCAGTTATGTGACCTTAAGTGAGTCACATACTTGAAACCTCAGTTTTTTTTTTTATCTACAAATGGGAATAATGATATCTACCTTACAGCTCTCTTTAGATATATAAGTGAGATAAGGATGGTGGAAGAGTGTATTGTAATATCTAGCACAGAGTGAGTGCTAAGTAAATACTTAGTGAATGGGGCACCTGGGTGGCTCAATGGGTTAAAGCCTCTGCCTTCGGCTCAGGTCATGATCCCAGGGTTCTGGGATCAAGCCCCGCATCGAGCCCTGCATCGGGATCCCTGCTCAGCGGAGAGCCTGCTTCCTCCTCTCTCTCTCTCCACCTCCCTCTCTGCCTATTTGTGATCTCTGTCTGTCAAATAAATAAATAAAATCTCAAAAAAAAAAAAAAACTTAGTGAATGTTCATGAATTTGTATAAATAGAAAGTATAAAATAAAGTATTTGTATTCAATATAAATGGTGTGCACAGTGGTATGCTGGTAAATATTGACAAACGGCTTTCCTGGGGTGGGGGTGGAGGTTCCAGTTAGAGCGTTTGCTTGTTTCCATGGCGTAAACACTCCTACCATGGGAAATTTCAAGCTACCGATATGAGGTCATTGATGGTGGAGTTGAGAAGACATGTGCAGTAGTACGCATCATAGAATACCTCCATCTTATACACACAATAGACACAAATAATTGCAAGAGCAGTGATAATGGTAAACTCTAAGAAAATAACCAAAAAGTGGTAAGTTTTGTATTGTTATTGCCTTTGTTTTTAATATAACTAATTAGATTTAAAGTTTATAGAATTTAATTTTTATTATAGTCTGTATGCAACAACTGCAATTTAAAAACACTTAGCTCTTCTGAATTGGGACAAGCCATAAACAGTACACACTACATGTGTCTACTTAGGTTTGCTTGAGCTAACCGTTAGTAAACTACACATGGTATATGTATTCCACTGTGTGAGACTAAGGCTTCCTGTGGTGAGGTATTAGATGCTATAGTAGGAAAATGAGCTGAATCCCAGCTCTAAAATGTGTTAGCTCTGAGACCTTAAACAAATGACTTAACCTTTCTGAGCCTCATTTTCTTCATCTCTACAATTGGGGCTTAGAGACTGAAAATAACATCTAACTCATAATTTTTTATAAATCAAAATAATTCATGGAAAGAACTTAACATGATGTCTAAAACAACATATGAATTCGACACTGCTAATACCATCTTTCTCTTTTTCTCCCTAGTCCTTTTTGGTCTTTACAGGGACTAGAGAAAAAACAAATTAACCAAGGAACCAAACGACAATACCCCTTTGGGCCTGATAAAGAAAAGTCCTTGAACCAGGGAACCTCACCCAGATTGTGTCTTTGTGTGTTTTTGTTCTCCAGCCAAGACCAGGTAACTAGAATTACCTACACTTGGTGCCATAATAGTAGCAATTACTATTTAAGTGAAGCACTCCGTACATCCCTGTGCAGATAAGAAACAACCTTCCTGAATCTTTTGAAAGGACTGGGTCTTGAATTTGGGTCAAGTAAAATGTTGTGTCTGGGTTATAACTGTGTACAAGAAAAAAGAATCTTGAAAATGCTAACATGTCGAAAGAGAATCCAGGACTCAAACTGAGAACATCTCTTATAAATTCATTCCTGACTTCTATTAATTTCAGGCATAAGACAACAGGTTGATATTTAACTTAAAATTTTCCTAAATAAAGAACAAATAATATAAATATATGTACTGAGTATATAAAAATCATTATTGAGTATTAGATGTCTTTTCTCTTTAATTTAAAAACAGGGGAGGCTTACTTTAAAGTTATCCGTAAAAGATAATATGAAGTCAGGACATGTCTTGACATCTACTGCATCAACTGCTTAGACATTACTAAGAATTTCTATTTTAAGAAAACCTCAAATGGGTCCATTTTAGCCTTAGCCACAGGAATGTGTTTAAAGAATGAAAATATCCTTTACAGTGGACAATTTTACCTTTGTGTTCATTTTTCACTCTGGTTGATGTAACCAACTAGATGTCATCACAGTTCCCATCCCAATGTAACTGAAAGCAAGTTGCAAGCTATTTAATCCTATTTCTCCTTAAAAATACACTATCTGATCCTGCCAGCCTCTAAACCTAATATTTATAAATAACATTAAGTAAATAAGAAAAATATCATTACTACTGATTATACCAATATTAACCAATCGTTATGTAAATATAGCCAAATAGTCACCAAAACTCAATAACTAAATAGAGATTTATAATACAGTTTAATGATACCCCATCCCTCTTTTTCTAGTCAACCTTCTGATATTTCATTGTCTCCTGGCTGGTACCAAAACTTGGACCTGGGAAATGAGAAGAGGGAAGACCCAAAAGAGTCAATATTTGGATTTATCAGTAACTTTGTTCAAAAGATGTGATAAAATGATGTGGTTCACAGTATTAGCTAAAACTGGGTCTTGGACAGATGACCCTTGAACAACATAGGGATTAGAGGTGCTGAACCCCTACAGAGTAAAAAACTTCCTGTATGACTTTTGACTCCCCAACAATTGAACTGCTAATAGCCTACTGTTGACCAGAAGCCTTACTGATAACATCAATAGTCGATTAGCATATATTTTGTGTGTTATATTTATTATAGCTTATATTCTCAATATTATGAGCTAGAGAAAAGAAAATATTATTAAGGAAAAAGGAAGAGAATATACACTTACAGTACTGTACTGTATTTATTGAAAACTTTCGACATGTAAGTAGATCCGTGCAGTTCAAACCTGTATTGTTCGAGGGGCGGCTATAGTTCCTGTCTAGCCAGAGCGACTTCGGGTTGATTAAGGTTGGTTCCATTTTTAACCAGCAGCTTTCATCTGTGCCTGTGCACACGTAAATATGTTCCTGTGCCTTTTCCTTGTGAATGTCCTCACATAGGTGCAAGAATATGTTTGTGTGTGAGGGCAAGGGATGTGCTGTGACTCAGGAAAAGGAGGAAGCCCCTATACCATGATTCATTTTGAATCTCAGAGTGCAGAAATAGTGATTCCAACTGAAAAGAAACATTTATAAAGTTCCTTGTATGGGCCTGTCCCACTTTCGGGTTCTGGGCCCTGGGTTATAAAGATGACTAAAACATAAAATCAGCATTCACAGGGTTTATAACTTACTGGCAAAACAGACACACAAATACACATAATTATAATTCAATCTGCTATTCTACCTATATTAAGAAAAAGAAATGGACATGCTTTTTTTTTTCATGCTGACATGTACCAAGGCAATTTTTGTAATTTACGTTTGTCTGCTGAATAAATTAATAATTCCATCTTAATTAATTCATTTAGGAGGGGGAATAATTTGTTTTGTTAGTGTTCATAGAGAAAAAAAAAATAGAAAAGCTCAGGAGATTGGGGGCGCCTAAGTGGCTCAGTTGGTTAAGCCTCTGCCTTTGGCTCCAGTCATGATCTTGGGGTCCTTGGATCGAGCCCCACATAAGGTTCTCTGCTCAGTGGGGAGCCTGCTTCCCCCCCTCTCTCTGCCTGTCTCTCTGCCTACTTGTGATCTCTCTCTCTCCCTGTCAAATAAATAAAATCTTAAAAAAAAATCAGGAGATATATTCCCAGGGAATCAGAAATTTAGTACCAATGATCTTTAAAGTGCTTGCATGCACACACACACACACACACACACACACACACAGTGTCACAGTGGAGACAGAGGGGAGAATGGAAGAATAATTCTGAAGAACCTTCCAGAAGAACCTGTAGTTAACTTGAGTTATACAAGTTAAGTAAGATCTCAACAAGTAAGGAAGGGGTAAAGATGTTAAAAGACATCCCACACTAAGGGACAAAGCCATGGGCAAAAATGAGGAAAGTGCACAGGGTCTTCAGGGAACAGACTAGGTAACCTCATACCTCATATGAGTATTAAACAACAGCATATTGACATTATTGTGTGGAAAGGCACTAATTACTAAAATGAATCATAAGAATAAAATCTCTGAGAGTTTCTGAGAAAGGTGAGAATGAAATGAACCAAAGACATCTGAGAAGCAGGTAGAATGGTAAGCACAGTGTATTTCAGAAAGACGCGGCTCTGGGGTTCTACTACCAGCTTTCTGTGTAGCTCCTAGGACCTTGGTAAACAATGACCCTACCTATCCTATTGTCCTCAACTGCAGAGTAAGAACTAGACTAACCCCATCTGATTTCTGTGACCTGAGGCTATAATTTCATGAAACAAGAAAGACTTCATCAGGCTTATAAGCACTGGTAGCATTTTGTTAAAGAAAAGGACGGACCTTCATAAATGGGAGTGGATGGGTATTTACAAAGGCACCAACTCCAGAGGGAGAAAAATTTCAGGGGGAATAATAAACACACCAGCTATCTTAAAGCAGATTTATGGAGGAAAAACATTTGAAAAGGTCTGGAGGTAAACCATAGAGAATTTCCAATGCCAGCATAAGGAGAAAGAACTAAACCCCCCAAGTCAGTCGTTCTCAAATACGCCTGCTCCCCAAAGCATTTGGAAATCTCTGGAGACAGTGTGTGACAAGTTTTCACAACTAGGAGAGGGGACGTTGTGATTGGCAGCTAATGGGTAGAGGTTAGGGATGCTGCTCAACATCCTAGAATATACAGCTCCCCAAAGTAGAGAATTATGTGGCCCAAAATGTCAATAGCGCCCCCATTAGGAAACCCGGCTCTAGGTAATGGGGAGGGATTCCAGATTGATGACTCAGTCAATGGACTGCCTCTCTTTCTGTTCTCAGCATAATATCTAGGCACTTTAATCCAGTGAGCTGAACAATTTATATTCTGTCCCCTGATCTCGCATAGCCCATGGTTATGCCTATCTAAATAAAAATAATCATTACAGTGCCAGGGAATTTGCATAACAGATATCCTTCAAGTTGTTGCTTTATAGAATTGTTTTTAGCCTTGGAAAGAGAACAGCAATTAGTGGGATGGACCAACCTGTTCTGATTAAATAGAATGTTAATTTAGAAGTGACCTGAAAGTGAACCTTTTTGGAAGCCAGGAATGTGTTTGTACTAATTTGGGATTTTATTTTCAGTTTCTCTCTGATATAAGAGATGTTGAAACAGTAAGAGCCAGAAACTGTCTTCTCTGAATATCCATCTGGAAGAATAAAATGATAGAAATATTGGAGTACTTCCAGCTCAGTTTTGCAAATTTGAGTGGAGCCGTGGAATGAGCTATTGTTTGTAAAACCCTTGGGACATAGTAGGCTTTAACTAAATGTAACGTATTCTCTTCTCGTGTTTACCTATTCTGAGAAAAAGTATGCCTGGGACAAATTATCCCACCCTCCTGAAGCAGATAAACATCTTGTAGGCTTTTTGCTTTTCAAAACAGAGTCCAACATATCATTTTAAATCCCCAAATTTTCCCTTTCCCACTTCCTCTAAGCTGAAAGTAGGATCAGGGTCATGACTCAAATGACTATCAATAAATATTCATGGATCACACTACGTGCACAACATAAAGCTGTATTTGTCCAGCAAATATAAAGGCATCTGAACACTAAGGGACAAAATGAAATGGATCAAGAAAGCTAAAGACGTGGTGTCTTGTGATTTTGTTTCATCTCATGGCATTTAAACTTCAGCCATATACTGATAACAATGAGATTTCTAACCCCAGCCCGGACCTCTTCCCCAAATTCCAAGCTCATGCGGTCACCTGCCTCTTCCGCATGTCTATTTCAACGGCTACAGGATATTGCAAACTTATTATGTACAAACCAAATTCCTCATTTTCATCCCCAAACCTGCTCCTCTGGGGGCCTCTGTAGTTCAATTGATGGCAATTTCATCCTGCTGGTTGTTGAGGCCAAAATCTCTCACAGTGTTAATTTAAAAATATATCCAGAAATCAATTTTATTTTTTTCACCTCATTCTTATCCTTTCTACCCTGGAGTGATTTCTCTCATCCAATGCAATCACTATCTCACTGGTCTCCATGTTTCCACTCTTACCCTAAGGTCTATACTCAACAAAGTCACCAGGATAATTTTTTAAAACATAAGCCAGATCATGTCACCCCACAAATCCTCCATTGGTATCCCATTTCCTTCAGGTTAGAAATCCTTAAAATGGCGTAGATATAATGGCCTATACCAAGAGCCTCAAGCTTTTTCTGCACAAAGTCAGAGAGTGAATATTTTAAGTTTTGTGGGCCAGATGGTTTCTATCTCAACTACTTAACTCAAAGCAATGGTGGACAAATATTGGCTGTGTTCCAATAAAACTTGGTGTACAAAAGGAGGCCAAATCAAAAAAGATTTGGCTAGTTGGTCATAGTTTGCCAACCCCTGTCTAGTAGCCTCATTTCCCCCTTTGTTTTACTCCATAGCACTTACCACCACCTGGCATGCTGCTTATTTACTTAACTTTGTTGCCTCTGATTAGAGTATCAGTTACATGAGGGTAGGCACATACTCTCTTTTCTTAGTGCAATATTGCCAGTATCTAGAATAATTCCTGGTGCATTCATGATCCAATAAATATTTGTTGGTATTCAATAAATATTCAGGTATTCAATAAATATTTATTAAACAGAATAAGTAAGTGAAGACAAGATTTAGCCATGCAGACCATTTATCTGCTGGTTGATACGTCTCTGTATGTTCACAGCAAGAACTAAAATATATACAATTCACTGCACATACTGGGATGCCTGACCTCCTAACACTGGCAAGTATTTCCCAATACCACCATCTTAATTTCTTGATCATGAGTGTAACTAAAATTAGAATAACAGAAGGATTTCTTATGTTTCTGTAACATTGTATTTTTCAAAACCACTCAACATCTATTGTTATTTTGTCTTGATGACAGTCCTCTAAGGAGTCAGATAAAAATTTTATTATCTACATTCACTAACCAAAAAGACAAGACAAAGAGGTTAAATAATTTTCCAAGGGTGGAAGAATTAGTGTGTCCTTGAAAGATCCTAGTGAGAAATGAGGTGTAAGGTTGTCTCCACTGAATACTCACTTTGCCATCAGCATTTTTCTCTTCTTGTGCATCTGATTGTCACTAGTTCAGGTTTTATGTTTCATAATAAAAGGAGAATATATTCGGGAAGAAAAAAAAAATGAGAACTTCGTTCCCTGAAATACTTTGCAAAGTTGTGGGAGAAAGCAAAGCAGTTAAATTCACCCATCCCTGAAAATAATAACTCTCTAGGCTTTAACAAGAGAATTATTGGGTGCTAAATGACAATTTGCTAGTAAGAATGATGAATTAAGGCAATATTTACTGGGAAGGTAGTAAAAACTTTTTTAAAAATAATCAAACTTTCAAACTTCTATGACCTTTGTTCGTCTAGAGACTCTTCCACTGGGTTTTGGCAAGGAGACTCAGTCTCGAAAACTCTTCTCCATGTTCTTCCAGCTTCTTTCTTAATCAGGGGGTTGGGGAACCAGTGTCTGTTTTCTTAGTGGCAAAGAGGCAGCCAGGGAGATTTCTGAATTCCTATTCTGAGGTCAAGCATATCCTAAGGGAGAAATGGCAATGTGAAACACTGCTTTTTCAGCATGACATTCTGATTTATGACATTTGGTGTTACAGCTTTGTTTCTTTCGGTGATAGTATCAACGTAAATTCAATACAAACACTCCCTATTATCTTCCAAACTCACAGCTGAAACACCCAGTCTCTAAATGCCTGGAATGTAATTTGCAGACAAAGGAAAATTTCCACAGCTCTTTCAACAGGTTTCCATCTTTGGGATCCTCCCTTCCATTCATTATCTATAACAAGGTAATCAGAAAAATCTTTATAATTAACAATCTAGCAGTCAAAAATGTTTAAGGTATCCTAAAGGATAAACTCCCAGTTGGAGATGGCTCCCTGAGTACAGGACAAAGAAAGAATCTGGAGCTCTTTGAGCTCAGCAGGAATAAAATAAATGGCATGGTTGTGGAAGGGTGAAAGTAAAGACACAATACCACTGATTTGTCATCCCAGACCTCGAGCCTACATTTTCAGCCTATTCTCTCATTATTACTCCCTACCTTCAGCGTAAGCTCCCTCCTGCTCCTGAAAACATTCCAGGGCCATGCTCCCGCCATCCTAAAAGGTTGTCCATTCTGCTCTTTTCCTAAAACGCAGTCCTTCGAGTGCCTGAGAACAGTACTGGAGTTCTGTCCTCTTCTTAATTACTGCACTCCCTCCTGTCTTCGGACCCCACTGCACGCCTTGTTCTATACCTTTTAATTGAGTGCTGCTTCTTACTTGCTAATAGGTATTTCCCATCTGACCATCTCCTCTCTTTTAACTCCATGACAAGGCTAAGGGTTTGAATTTATTCACTATCTCGTGAACGATTAAATATATTTGCCGTGTAAAACTAATGATTAATTAACTTTTTCTTTAAAGTCTTCATATCTTCTGAGTCCTTGGAGTTTGTAACCGCCCATGAAATAAAATCCAAACTTTTTAGCATGACACAACGTCCTTCCCAGTGTGGAGCTAGCCCCTCCTCCAGCCTTCTGGCGCACGGTTCTCAATGCTGCTCCCTCCGCTATGGTACCGCCGTCCCGCAGACACACCCTCCTTATGAACAGTACTCGCCTATGTGACATTCCTCCAGTGTGCCTTGTTTTATATCATATATTCTTGATACTTCATAACTTTATTCCTTTGTTCGCACTGTCCTTTCCTCTCTAATCTATGTGGAATCATCCCTCTTATCACCCTTGAACACTCACCGTCGGTGATAACTGCTCCGTGAGGTTTATTGGATCCCAATCCCCCTCCCCACCAAACCTAGGTGTGCCATCCCTGTGTCTTATGCATCCTTCTATAACTGTATCTATCACAATTTAACAATAAAAGCTACTCATTTGTATGTCTCTCTCTCTCTCTTGCTAGATAAAGAGATTCTTGATGCCCTTGTCTTATTTGTCAGAAGGGTTTAATTAATGTGGAGCATCACATGAAGACGGGAAGGGAATTTTTCACATTTAAAACACAGAAGCAAGGGTATTTTAAAAATTATTTAGGTGGGTTAGGCATCCATACAGTAAGAATAATTTTAAACAACTTTATATCCGTTAGGGTACTATAGGAGATAGAAACCACATCAGTAGTTTGAATAGGAAAAAATAATATAAAGAAATTTGTAAAAGAAGGTTTGTTACTACGAGGAAGCTACTTAAAGGGAACTCCAAGAAATCCAGAATCTGCAGGTGCAGGAAAGTAGGGTCTACCTCTTGGCTGAGGAAAAGCATATAATAAAGGGACCTACAACTAGGAGACGGCTCCCCAAGATCTCTTCAAGAGGATGAGTTCTGGGGCAACTAGGTGGCTCAGTGGGTTAAGCCTCTCCCTTCTGCTGGAGTCATGATCTCAGGGTCCTGTGATCAAGACCCACATCGCGCTCTCTGCTAGCAGGGAGCCTGCTTCCCTCTCTCTGCTTACCTCTCTACCTACTTGTAATCTCTCTCTCTGTCAAATAAATAAATAAAATCTAAAAAAATAAAAAAGAGGATGAGTTCTGAGGGCTCAAATGAAGCTATCACAGATGTGGTCCATAAGAGTTGCTCCGAAGCAGCCCTTGGTTGAAGAAAGCATGTCCTGAGACTATGGCTGGAACTGCTAGACTGCCACAGTGGATTAGCAAATGGACCCTCAGAACCAAGAGACAGTCTGCCTGCCCCAATCACCTTGCAGTGTCCCTCTAGTGCCCTCTGTTGGCGAAGCCTAGGATTATGCTGGCAAAGGAAATGCGCTTACAGTAGGGTCCAGCTCCACTCTCACAAAGCAGGGCAAGGAAGGGTGGATTTGGAGCTGAAAGACAATAAATTGATAACGGACACAAGTTTCAAAGCACAACTAAATTAGGGAAAATAATATAATAATAATATTAATATTAAATATATTTATATATTATATTAATATATAATAATTATATATAATATACATAATAAAAATTAAAATAATTAAATATAAATATAATGTGTAAGTGCTGTGGGCAGTTAATCGATTGTATTTTAGTCCTAAAAAGAAAACTGTAAATGCTTTTTTTAATTGTTAATTTTTACAAAACAATAAAAATTTTAATATAGAACCTTGCAAAAGTAATACTGCTTAGATTTATTTGATTACAGGTTTTTAAATCCCAGGAGTGAGACATATTCCTTTTTTTTTTTTTAAGTTTGAGTGTCAAAAATGAAAAGGCAGGTTTTATGCAATGTGGAATTATTATTTTGATGAGTTTGGAGTATTTGAAATATTATCAAAATTATCCTGGCCTATTTTACCAGAAACTGCAATAGAAAATATTTTTTATGGAATAGAGTTACCTCTTTCCTCTGTGTTAGAGTAGTTAGAGAAGATGGAAGGCTGAAAAACAAAAAGGGAAATAGAAACACATTAATAGGTTTAATTTTTGGCAGCTAAGCAATGATAATGTCCCTAGATAGAATGAAGGAACAAGATAAATTTATATCATAAAAAAAGACAAATCAAACTTACCTATTAGACATCGGATACAAGGCAGAGAATATTAGAGGACCATCAAGTACCAACTTGGGCTGGTAACCCTGAAACCTGGAGAGCTTAAGCCATATCTGTTTTCCCTTAAATTGTTCCATTACCAGCATGGATTCAGATATTGTCAGTATAGTTCCATATATTGTGTTTCATACTCAGAATGTGTAATCTAGAAATGTGAAATCAATTATGAAGCCAAACATTGTATTCTAGAGTCCAAAAGATAAGAATGCTAAAAATCTATTGAACTGACAAATTGAGAAAGCTTTCTTAATGCAATTCCTACTGAGTAGCAAAGTTTCTTAAATACAAATGTAAAAATATTGTCAGATGGATATTTGTTTCCAATTGACATGATGATAGTATTTGAGACCTGACAGGCAATGAGCCTATGGATATTAGAGCATTGGCATAATGGACATCAGCTTTTGGTTACATTTTTCCATACGGATTTTTGCAGCAAGGGTCATAACCATCCATGACATGACTTCGCCTGGCTGGTTTCTCTTCAGTTTAAAATCAACACCATACATCCTTGTTGTGTTCTTTCTTCCTTATCTCCTCAACATCTGAAGATTTCTTTCTTTGATTTGCCTTGGATGACCTCCAGACGCAGACCACTGGTTTTTACTAAGGAATTGTGTACAACCCATTAGAAATGCTTATTTTTTCTGGCAGAATGGCACCCATGATGCATTGCTTCCTCTCACAGTGCTCACTAATCACAGTGCATTTGCCGTAGGACTCATCTTGAAAGGACAGGTCACTGAAAGCAAGTTGTTCTTTCCCTTTGGAGAACATCTGGGAGCAATATTCCCATATGTCAGATCTGTTAGCTCCTGTCTCACCCACACCAAGACACCTGGCCACCAGATTCACCCACTCACTTGTCAAATCTCATCAGTTTACCAACAGTACACAGGGTCTTTAAATTGGGGTGGCCCAAAAGTGGAATGCTTACCAGAGAAAATATCACCTTTTATCCTTTTTTGCTGAACAATGATTATCAGAGAAATTTGATCAGCCAACTTTATTATTTTTCTTAGTGTCTGGTAAATAATCATTTCATCCAAACCATTTTGTTGAGCACCTTTTGGAAAAATGAACTAAGATCATATTTCTTAAGTACTCATCAGAGTTTCATGGGCCTCCAGATGTATTTTTCTCAAGGTAAATATAGACAGCTTCTATTCATCCCCAAGCATGAATATTCTTACTGTTTTTGAGAAGATTCATTACATGACCTAGGAAAGATTATTTATATGCTTGGATAATCGGCTAGAGATTTTTGAATGAGGCTCAGGTACTTCAGCTATTTCTCAAGAAGGCATTGTGGTTTAAATTCAAACCAGGCTGCACTCATCAACACGTGTTTCTTTGATGAATTATTATTTATGTGAACTGACAAAGCAGTGTGATCTTTCCATCAGTCACTGAATCTGACCTTTCACAGCTGACAATAAATGTGTATTCTCTTCAGTAAGAATGATCTAAATATGCTTGCAACCTGCTGTTTATTATGATTTTTTTGTGATAATAGTAACTTCTTTTAAAAAAAAATCTGATTCAAACATTATACAGCTCTCGAGTTCAAAAGTAGGAAATTTAGCTTTCTCAATTGCACTCCAGTGACAAATATTCACCAAGTACTCAAAGATGTCGGATTGCTTTATCTCAAAAGCTACTCAAGGCTCAAACACACCAAGGAAATTAAAGAAGATAAGAAAATAATATCCTGGCCAATGATAATCCTCACCCAAATTGCGGTGACTACAACACTGGTTGTTATCATGTCTATTCCTGGTCTACAAACCTCAATGTTTCCCTATTAAATATGATTCCCTATTAATCTGAAGAACAAACTCATTGACCTAACATCCCATGCCCTTGTGCTCTCAAAATAATCTCTTTTTAGCTTTCTCTTTCAGTCCCATCTTATAACTTCCCTGTTGAAGAAAACTAAACTTGTCATTTTTTAGTCACACCCAAATGTCCTAGCCCTTCACTGTTCTCTCCTACTGAGAAGGTGCTATTTATTTATTTATTTATTTATTTATTTATTTATTTTCTCCCCTGCTTCTTTCTCCCAATTTTATCATCTTCGAAGTCCTGATTGAAATGTCACTTACTTCCTCAAGTGTTCCCATATTTATAAGAGGAATCTAAGACTCATCCTCCCCTTTGAACTTCTAACCAGTAACTTATGCTTACCCCCATTTTAGTTATTGGGTACTCTGTCACATCCACCAATTAAGTGTAAGTTTTTGAGAAAAAGGACTGAGTTTTGCACAACTCTGTATCACCCAGATTATCTAGCAGAGTACTTTGGACATAGTAAATGCTCAATTTTATCAACTGGAAAAAATAATTCATCCTTCCTCTCTTTTTTAGGAGAAAATATTACACTATTTGTCACAGCTTGCTTCCTGGATGAGTGAAGGGGTTAATGTGAATCTTTAGTGAACTCTTACTTCTTGCTTCTTCATAAATGGTGATGACTACAAACTCTCAGTTTGGAAGAGCTGTAGATCCCTCCTCCGCATTGTCCTAGAACAGTTTCTCTTTAATTCCTTTTTAATTCATATTAATTATCAGGTATGTTATTATGAGTATGTAAAGTAATATACATACTCAGCTCCATCTCAGAGAGTTAAGAAGGATTGTGTATAACTATGTGTCCACGTCCTCTAAGTTATCCAGATGTTTCTACTCTTTCCAGTGCCAGCATGGAGTGTGTTAAATCTGGGAAGACAGGTGCCTTAGCAAATACTAATAAGCTCCTTAATGCTTGGATGATGACAATATAGATGATTTCTTGAATTATTTTTTGATTAGTGATATTGTCCTGAGTACTTTTAGTAAAGGGGCTAGAATACCAGGGAAGCTTTTCTGCAACAAATACAGTAAACACCAACCATATCTTGCATTCTGAATCAGCATGGAGTAGTTGTCCAGTGACTTAAGAGAAAAATAGTTCTTTCTCTTCCTTAAGAAGTCTAAAGCTTAGGGAAAATTTTGTTTGTTTGTTTGTTTTTAAGATTTTATTTATTTATTTGACAGACAGATCACAAGTAGGCAGAGAAGCAGGCAGAGAGAGAGAGAGGGAAGCAGGCTCCCCGCTGAGCAGAAAGCCCGATGTGGGACTCGATCCCAGGACCCTGAGATCATGACCTGAGCTGAAAGCAGAGGCTTCAACCCACTGAGCCACCCAGGCGCCCCTAAAGCTTAGGGAAAATTAAAAAAAAAAAAAAAAGTCTTGTCAAAATAACATATCTTGAAAATGACAGAGTTGGAATATGAACATACATTTATCTGATTTTGGAGCTGGAAAACTCTGGCCATACTGTCTACACATAACCTTCTCCTGCCAATGTCTTCACCATTCTCTCGTGCTCTCTTTTTCCAAAAGACTTCCTCTGTTGGTCAAATGTTAAAGTGTGTACTCTGTTGGTGGGGAAAGCACAAAGAGTAAGGATGGGTTCCAATCTTCCGAAGACAGTCATCAGCCCTGAAAATCCTCTAAATGGCTATAACCTTTAGTCTTAGCTATAAGAAGAGATATAATTTTTATGTTCTTCATTGGTATTACTGTTTCATTAATCCAAGTTGTCAAATTATGGAATAATTTTTTTAGAAAAGTGGATCAAGTATCATCCCTGAATGCTGGACCAGTGTTCATTAGTCTTAAGTGGTCTGAAAGGCTTCAGAATAGAGAGCATCAAGATGAGATCTTCTGCCATCATATTTTGCCATTCATTTTTAATTGGATTTGTTCCTTTCTCAAGTAGTTGATCACATATATATTTTAAAAATTCTTTGTGTCTTCCATGTAATTTATTTCAGTTGTAATTTACTTATAGCACCCATAAAACTATTTTCAAAATCAAACTGTATTGAAATATATAATTAATGACACAAACTTGCTCATCCACTCTACTCATTGTGCACTTTTGTGTCTTGATTGCAGTCTTCTAGAAAAAAAAAAAAAAACAAGTTTGTGTGGGTGATATCTATAAATCCCCCCTAAAAAATGCTTTTGTTCTTTACTGTTGGAACAAGATCCCCTTTCCAGTTTCCTGTCATAGAGGAAGAAAATGAAATCAAATGTGTAATGGTGTTTTTGTTAACAGTATTAGGTCATCAACCCCTCCCCTGTTTGCAGATTCAAAGTTGAGAAAAAATGTGATGAATTATCTACTCCTAACACCTTCTTCAAGAAGTTCTTAGAAATAGTCACAACCTTGAGGCTGAGGCAAATGGAAAAGCAAGAGGAACTTGAGGTTTATATGCATGTCATAAGAAAGCCATTCTATTTCATATCTAAGTGATACCAAAACAATGAGAGTAAGAATGTATATCTATGTAGATGAACACAGCAGCTGTTTCATTTGCTTCCTTTGTGTAGAACATAATGTATCATATGCATCTGCTTGGATCTCTAATTATTTGGAATTAAAACCAAAATGTAAAATTTCAGAGGAATTAATTCCTTCCCAGTTTTAGCCAATGTCTTGCTTACCTGGAGCAACTGTAAAAATCTGTATAGATCTTAGTGTAAGGTCTAATTCTATTATATGCATACACATTCATGCATTATGCATATCCTCTATATATGATATATATATTTGTATGATTTATGCCTACAATTAGACAACTCTCACTTAAACAAAATAGTTACCAGACTACTCCGTATACTGACCATTCTAGAGAGCAGAATTAAGCTTCTAATAATTTTATTCAAATTTAAATTAAATTTTACTATAAAATTTGTGATAGCTCTCAGTTTATAGATTAAAAATTTGCATAAGTAGAGATTTCTGGTTTTACTCAATAAAACCTAAAATAAGTCCAGATACCAAACAGAAGGGCTAGGAAAATGTCTGGTTTATTTGTGTGTTTGCCTGCATATTATGTTCTTAGCCTAATCTCTCTGCACAAATGACTTGTAAGGACTCACAAAAATAAAATCAATAAAAAAGATGAAAGCAAAAAGTAAGATTGTATTTCTAGAAATGTAACTATGGACAGAAGTTTAAGGCCAAACTAGGGTAAATATCATGAATACAGAGGCTCTATGGGCCCATGTATTTCCACAGTCTAACCTTAGTTCCTTGTAGTGTTTGTTTTTCTTTTTGTTTTTGGAGTGGAAGGAAAAAGAGATCAAATGACTTACCTAATCTTTCTGGTAGTATTGAGGAAAATATTGATGTGCATTTCCTAGTGCCCAATTTTGAAAGAAGTTTGCCCTCTGATTGTTGTTAGTGAAATCCATAACAGCCAGTGTGATCTGTCAGCTGCGATATATGTATATATGTCCATATTTATCTATGGGGGTTTTTATACACACGGAAGACTCTGGAATATCCAAAACTTCAATTAAGGTTAACTGAAATTTCAAATAACGGAGCAAATCTATAAAGTTATTGGATATATTCAAAGGAATCCTAAAAAATTATGTTGTGTTCACCTTGCAACCACGCTATAACTAAAAAGGGAATGTTCCTTCCACACCAAGTTAAGAGAAGCCTAACGTCATAAAAGCTGGCAGTTTTATCCAGCACCATCCTGGAAAGAGAGAGAGAAAACTTGGCCTTGAAATATGTTTTCTGGCCAGGATACTACGCCATGTCCTGTAAAAAATTTTTCTTAATATTGTCCATCTCTCTTTGCTCTGCCTCTTATGTTTCCTAAGCAAACTTGAAGATGGAAGAAAGAGCAGACTCCAGATGGAGGACAGATTAGGAATCACTTTTAGAAGTCTGATCAGAGTGAGCCGACCTCACGGAGTCTGATCAACTCCCGAATACGAGCAACCCTGTGGTAATTTCAGAAGAAACCTTCTTGCTTTCCCCCAAAGACATGCAATCTCACCTTTATCCATTATCTCACAAATATCATTACTGTTAGAGAGAAAGAAACAAGTCACTTCAACCAAGAACAGTAAGTTCTTAGTGCTAATTCTGAAAAATTTCTCAGGTAAGTGTTTGCACCGTGTAGTCTAGTCTAGGTAGTAGATGTCACCAGAAAGAACGATGACACACAGAAGCTGTGCAGGTAGTTTCGTAGTAGCTGTCAGCTAAAAGTGGAAGATGTGCCATTAGAGTTTGGGGAAATGTAATTCTGAGTAGGGTGAAGATAACGTGGGCCAAGTGGAACCTCTTTTCAGTTATCCAGCCTGATACAAGGGTGAAGCTTTGAGTGGCCAGGAAATTGCTTTTCAATGGCCCCCAAGAGTCATTTCTTCATTGGAGCTTTGGGAGAAGGCACTGGAGGCAAATCAAGATTGTATTCTCCATGAAGAGTTTGGAGTCTGGACTCTGGAAGAAGAATTTAGAGTCTACAGGGAGAGTTGAGAGTCTATATCCTGAGTTTATCTGTTGAGGGAGTATCCTCCACTCTTGGATTTGGGAGAAGGGGCAATTATTCTGTTCCTAACCTTCCTAACCAAAAATCCTGACTAAGACCCCTGCTTCAGAGAACAGTTCAACTTCTACACACAGTGTGGCTTAAAAGATAACTCATGGAAAAATAAGTATTATTTTTTCAACCAAGTATCTTCAATCTGTTGTAATAAATAAGCAAATGGCAGACTGAGCTCCTGAAGATTTCCACGAAGATGAATTTTACTTGGAAAATTTTCAGAGCAGAAGTTACCCTGTAAATGGCCTGGGTCTCCCTTTCATTGTACCTACAGGGAGACAGCCAGGAAATGTGGTAATGGTAGGAAACAATGCATCCATTAAAAGAATAAAAGGTATTTAATTGAATAAATATTATTATTTTACATTAAAATGACCATTTGTTAGGATTGTGCTTCACTGATTTTATCAAACTATCTCATTCATTACTATGAAGAAGTCACCATTTCACTATATAATGACAGTGATAAATTAATATCAAGTTCTTCCAAGTTTCTGGTTCACAGCCTTTGTTTGATATCCATGGTTCAGTAGAAATGTGATTGTTCCTGAGGGACTTAACAATCTGATCACTGATTTCCTAGAAAAGGGAAAATAATTCAAAGTTATTATTCTTTTTATTACATAACTAATGTTTATTACAAATATGCATAAAATTGTCAATGAGAAGAAAATTTTAAATCACCAATAATCACAACATCCAGAAATAACATTTTGGTGTGTAATTTTACCCTCCATTATAAAAAATATGTTTTTAAAAAACAGGAAGGAGAAAGAGAGTGTGTTGGTTTAGAAGAGTGATTAAGAGCAGTCTTCCACAGCTAAATGTGTGGATACTTACTAGCCATATTATCTTGGGCACATTGTTTAAACTCTGTATACCTTCATCCTCTCATCTCTAAATCAGCTATACATTTAGCTATAAATGGCATCCTTGGAGACCACCTCAGGAGGCCAAGTCTTAGGTAGCTGATGAAAAGGGTTAAGTGCTATTCTCTCCATTGTCCCTATTTTCTTCTTTGTCTTACTTTTAATTTTTCTTACTGCCCTTCCCTCCTCCTTCTCTCTTGAATTTTAAAATTTAAGTTAGTTAGCTAAAACCACTTTCCTCACAATAATCACTTACATTTTTTTTGTTGTTGTCCAAACGCTTTGAGCATATAAATATAAGTTTTAGGCTTTCTTTTCCAAAATAGTAGTAATCATAATTGTACATGGAATCATATATGAAGATATCTACACAACTTTCCAGGCTGTTCAGAGCCTTTACCCAGTCCACTAAAGGAGCTAGAACCCCTATCCTAACTTTCCTTTCTTCCTCTGCTTCCTGTAACTTGATTTTCTTGTCTGACATTCCTCCCAATAGCACTTTGGAAACCTTCCTCCAGCCACTGACAGGACAGACTTTCCGTTTGTCCCTGCACCTTGCAGTCAGCACCTGTGTGGCTTGTCGGCAGAGATGGGGGAAGAGAGGTGGATTTGCCGGGGGAAATGGAGAGGATACACATCAGCAACACCTTCCTATGACCTGCTAGACCCATGGGAGATCAATTTAGTCACCCAAGGACAGTCACTTCTGAATGCGGCAAAGATATTTGTGGATCCCGAGCATCTGAGGAAAGTAAGAGAAGGAATAGTCTAGAACAAGGAGAGAACAGCCCCACCCCAAACCAGCAGAAGTTGCTGCATAATATGGGAAAGACTTGTGTGGTTCTGGCTACCAGATGCTTGCTGTTCAAAGATCTAGTTATTGTGCCGTTCTCAGAAGCCTAAAATCCTGGGAAATCTACTAATTGCATTTGCAGTCCATCCCAAACCAGGAAGCTTGCAAGAGAGCTCCTGGCCGTGCCATGTGAGCTCAGCCTTTTGCTTTGTTCATGCAGCAACCTGATCACTTGCTTAAGGGAGGAAATAGGGTGTTTTTCAACCTTGCCTTGAAATCGTGAAATTCCTGTCATAAAAATAAGAAATCGTATATGAAGCCTTCGGGTCAGATCACCCACTGGTTTCAGGAGTTCTCAATAGAGTTATTATATGTTGGAGCAACAAGGTAAGGGGAGATTATGGTTTCATACCAGTATTTGAATTTCCTGCTATTTGTTTGCTTGAGAAAGACCCTTATCATCATTGAAATGTTTAAACAATTGAAAGTCCTGCTTTTTTTTTTTTTTTACTCAAATCCAATTTTTGAAATAGAGAACTCCAGAATGGAATAAAATAGCCACAGAATTGAAAAGTGTGTCTTATATGTTATTTTTATTGGATAAAAAATATCAATCCAAGCTTTTGGTTTATATCATTCTTCTTTTCATCCTCCAGTAACATACTTAAATACTGGAAAATACTCACTTTGGCAGAGGAAAAAAAAAAGATAAAAGATCCTCTAACACATGATATCCCATGATCTTTCCCTCAGTTGTTGGTCACATTGTATTTTTGGCTGGGCACCAGAAACCACAACCCTCAATTACAGTTGCTTTCAGACATGTGGAAGAAACACATGCTAAAACAATTAACAAAATTATGACATTTATATTTTTCCCTAGACTGTCAGTCCCTGCAATTCTTCAGCATGTGATTCTATATGAATCAAAACAATTATCATAAATCAAGTTGGCCACATTTACCCTTACTTAATGCTTTGAAAATGTCAAAAAGTAAGATAGAAGAAAACAGTTTTTCCATGGGCTAAGCTTGTTCCCATCCCCGTTGGCAGTCAGAATCCCACGTGACAAGGGTGGGAAGAGCATCCAATCCTCTCATCCCAAGGCAGAGACTTCCGCTGACTGCCAATTGCAATTTGATTACTAGTAGTTCTGAGCTGTCTCATTTACCCTGCATTTACTGTTCCTTCCGAGTTGACAGATTTTAGTGCTTGTAGCATGGAATGTGTAGGATAACCTGAAATTGATGACTTCTAAGTAGAAAATGAAAGAGGAACGTCAAATTCTCATAGTATAACAATGGTAAATGAATATCCTATTGACCCATATGCAATAGAACATTTTAGAGGCAACCATAACAGTATGCATTTGTTTATACTCCTACCACCAAATTGACTTCTGGGATTTCAACAGCCATTTACCATCGACTTCATATATTTATAATTCCATAGGCATCTGTTAATCACCTACTATGGGCCAAGCACTTGGGTACTGTAGGTATAAAGTTGAATAAAACACAGTCCCTTGGTCTCAGGGAGCTCAAAATAGCAGAAAGGACAAGGATGTTAATGATTGTGCTTGGTGGAATGTAAGTTCTACGCAAGCTAGCCAGAACATTCTATGAAGCACAGATGAGAAAGAACCACTTCGTCTGCCAGTCACAAAAAAGCCTGCGACCCTGACCACAGCCAAGGAATAGGTCTTTGGTAACTGTGCTACTTATCTCTCACTTCTCCTTCTAGATCTGCTCTCTACCTTTTTCCACACTGTTCTTGCCTCAGGAAACTGACCTGTGAGGACTGAACGAACAGGCTTTTTTGCCTTCTTGGCTAGAGACAACAGGAGGAGAAGGAGGTCAAGCTATTCATTCCCCATCACTTCCCTGCTCAGTTTCCATGGTTTGGTTGCATCTTTCTATCAAAGGCCGCAGTTTCCGACAGACAGCCCTCTCCACACCCCTTCCCACTCCAACTTTCCAGACCCACCCTCCCCTTCCTCCTTCTGCTGAGGAAAAGGCACCCCATTACCCTATATAGGTTCCTAAACTCTATCCACACAGAAGCCCTTTTATTAAACTCTCTCCAATTACCTAGTTTGAGAAAATTGTCTGTTTCTTACCAGGACTACTACATTAAACCTCTTAGCATTTCGGGGATTATATTCTTAGAAAAACCAGTTCAGAAGCATAGAACCAGGGATGCCTGGGTGGCTCAGTCAGTTAAGCATCTGCCTTTGGCTCAGGTCATGATCCCAGTGTCCTGAATCAAGTCCTGCATCGGGCTCCTTACTCAGTGGGGAGCCTGCTTCTCCCTCTGCCTACTGCTCCCCCTGCTTGTGCTCTTTCTCTCTCTCTCTCTCTGACAGATAAATAAAGTCTTTTGAAAAAGAAGCATAGAACAAGGATTTTACTCATCACTGAATGCCCTAATTTAGTTACCTCTCCAAATAATCCCAGTTCCTACACTCAGGAGAACCATATGACACCACAACGGACTCTATCTCACTAGTCCTGCCAGAGGCAAACCATACAGACATCCACATTCTCAGTGGGGTCTCCTAGGTTCCGGAACTGTGGTGTTTACATATCCTCCCCCCACACACAAAGTCAATAAAATACTAATCTAGTTACTGTGGCAAAGGATTTTTCCAGATGTAATTAAAATCCCAAATTAGCTCTCCTTAAAATAGAGATTATCTGGGTGGGCCTGACCTAATCACATGAGCACTTTAAAAGCAGAGCCTTTTCTTCACCTGGTAGAACAAGAGGAAGTCAGAGAAACATGCTTCCGTGGGCCTGGCCAATGGATATTCATTTCTTGGTTATCACCGAAGGAATCAGTATTACATGAGTTAACATGGACTAGTTTATGTCACAGTACCAAAATACCCTATTACCTCAGTATCCTGGAACAGGAAAGATTTACTGATTGGTCATATCACCTGCAGGAGCTGGAGCTCATATGGTCCTTGTTCCAGGCAGAGCAGTCCCTGCCTGGAAACATGCTAGTGACCATAGCAGAGGGTAGAGAGGGGGCAGGAAAGCACAAAATGACTCTTAAAGCTTCTGCATAGAAGTGACCACATTGCTTCTGCTTAGTATTTATTTCCTTATCTAAGTCACAAGTGTCATTTCAAAGGAACAGTGAAGTAAAACCCTCTCCCTGTGCAGGAAATCAGATGTGGGGAACTGGTCACACAATCTGCCACAGGGCCCAGCAAATAATTGACGCTTATAAAGTTAAGTAATCCAAGTAATGAAGAAAAAGTTAAATGTTTCCACATATACTTCATTCAACAAATATTTATTAGATTCCTTAAATATTAGGTCCTCTTCCCCTTGCCTCTGAACTCCCATCAGTAAACCAATCCTTATGATTCATATAAGTACTATTTAATAAGCCAGATAAATGGATAATATATATTCATGAAGTATTTGCTCTTCAAGGAATACATTTCATGTATCAGAGAAAAACACTTGTATGAGTTAGCTCATTTCTCCAGGACAAACCAAAGGTACAGCATGGCCTGTTTTTGTTTTTTATGGCTGCATTACAAATTATCAGAAGTTTAGTGGCTTATTAAAAACTCAAGTTTATTACCTCAGTTTCTGTAGGTCAGCGTCTTAGATGGAGTGATTGCATTCTCTGCTCAGAGTCTTACCAGGCTGAAACAAGTTGCCAGTCCTGTCTGTGGTTCTCATTGGGAACTTGGGAGTCCTTGCCGGTTGTTGGCAAAAGCCTTTTCCTTATGGTTGTAGGACTGAGGTCCTCATTTTCCTGCTACTGGCCAGGAGCCACTTGCAGCTCCTACAGGCAGCCCAGGGGTCACCATGGCGGTTCCCAACATGTTTCTCCCCTGGTGTCTTCCACCGGTTGGACTGGCACAGTGTATCCATTTCTTCCTGTGCTATCCTGTCTAAATGTATCCTTTTAAAATATAAGTTTCTTTTCACCGCTGTCCTGTTTCATACACAGCACCAGGCTTTGGATCCTGAAACAAAACAAAAGCATGCATGGGTTTTGTGAGACTTCTTTTCCACTTACAGAATATTTTTATTTGCTTTCAGAGCCATGGTTATATTTCATGGCTTAAATATAGGGAAGGGCGTCTTTCATATGGGTGAAACGTTAATTATAACAACACACACACTGGTATTAAAAACACCTATAGCAAAATGATAAAGTTTTGGTTTAGAAGTCTTGAAACCCCAGGAAGTCATCACAAAGTAGCTGTCCCTTCTCAAGAAGCTTGAAAGGCCTGTGAGTATCACAGTCAGACTGATTTCAAGCAATTAGACTCTTACCTTCACACCACATCTTCCTGCTACCTTACTGAACCGCTAATGTTAGATAGTAACTGGTGTTCACAGTGCTTTCCCTGCAGTGTTGATGGGGACATCATGTCACGCTCAGTTAACTATCCTTATCCAACATGCTCTAAGGATTCAAAAACTAGATACAGTCTTTGCCCTTCATAAACTTATGAAGTTTTCTAACCTTAAACTTTTCAAATTGAATTTTAAAAACTCTCTCCTAACATGAACAAATTAAAACATTTAGAGTTTGGGAAGCCTGGGTGGCTCAGTCGGTTAAGTGTCTGTCTTTGGCTCAGCTCATGATCCCAGGATCCTGGGATCGAATCCCACACTGGGCTCCTTGCTCAGCAGGGATCCTTCCTCTCCCTCTGCCTGCTGCTCCCTCTGCTTGTGCTCTCTCTCTCTCTCTGAAAAATAAATAAATAAAATATTTAAAAAAAAATAAAAAATAAATAAAATGTTTTGAGCTTGAGGAAAGATAGAAGAAACTGCTTAAGGAGACTAACAGCCACTGAAAATCCATTTTTCATCATTGCTTTCTGTTCCAGCATCTACTGTGTAAACTAGTTCACAGTATCAAGGGAGATGGAAACAGTAATAATCAGCTCTGCATGAGGACTTTTGAACACTATTTCTTATATATTATTCTCCCCTTATTTTCAGCTCACTTTCTGTGGTTTTAGTTGCTGTGGGCAACCATGGCCCAGAAACAGATGATTTTCCTTCTATCATCAGAAGGCCAATAGCAGCCTAACACAACATCAGAATGCTGACATCACCAACTTCACTTCATCTCATCACATAAGCATTTTATCAGCTCACAAGAAGGGGACAGTATAATAAGAGATCCGGAGAGAGAAATCACAGTCACATGACTTTTATTCCAGCAATGTTACAATTATTTTATTAGTAGTATTTTTTAAATCTCTTACCAATCAAACTTCATCACAGGTGTGAATGCATGGGAAAAAACCATAGCATGTCTGCAATCCAGAGCTATCAACAGTAGTAGCCACTAGCCACAGGGGGTCTTGAACCTCACCTCCCACAGTTAAGGGCTCCATAAACTTACCTTTCTGGATCAGACTTCGTCTATGATGTCTCCATCCAGACATCCTGGTCTCTTTGCTTTCCCCTCAAATTTCCATCGGAGTTCACTTACTTAATTTGTTTCTTCCACCTCCGATACCTTTTAACTCCCTCGTTTACTTTTTCAAAGACTTATTTCTCCTCCTGCAAGGCCCAGCTCAAATCCCATATTCTCTGTAAAGACTTCCAGATTTGTATTACAAACCCCAGAAACTTCCCCTGCTCTGAATACTCTACATTTTGAGTGACAACTAAAATTGTCATGCAGAATAGAGTCGTTTGTGTCTACAGTGGGCCAGGTGTTGTGTGGGGATGGTACAGGGGCTTGGAAGATCTGCAGGAAGTCCTTGTTGGGCTTTCCTTGCTATTAGAGAGAATGAGATCCATACTAAAGAAGATAAATACCAGTATATCCCACCAGTATATGCTTCCTTGCTCCAAATCACATGATATGCTAAAGGGATCTGTGTCACCATTTGATGGTATTTGCAAAAGTACACACATGGCAACTTCTGACCAACACTGAGTGGTTAGTTAAGATACTGTAATATCAAGGAGGCTCTCCTCAGTAATCTGAAAGCTTTGTGAGGCCAGGAAACCTAACACACTATAAAGTCCCACCATTTCCAAGACCAATTCAGCATACATGGCACAGTGTCGTAATGGATAGTACAGAAGCTAGAGGCAGAAGCCTTGGCCTGAAGTACAGCCAAGCCATTACTGGGTGTCCTCACTTCCTCATCTGTAAGATGGAGATAATGAACGTACGTACATACCTCACAAAAGTTTTGAGAAAATTAAAGAAGATGAAGTCCATGAAGCCCTCTGCACAGTGCCTGGCACACAGTAAAAAGTCAATCCATGTTAGATATTTTTATGTCATCTTACTATACCCATAATGCAAGTGTATGGCAGTCCCATGATGTTCCACTGCCCCTAAGGAATTAGGGACACAACGGCTGAAGACAACTTCAACACAACTGGTGCCCTGGGGCAAAAAAACAAAACAAAACAAAACAAAAAACAACCAGCCAAACAAACAAAAAAATTTACACTTAAACCTAATCTTCAAAAGAATTTTTTTTTTTAAACGCTTTTTCTCCCTGCCTGAGGGAACTAGGGCAGGAATCTGGTGTAAGACTTCCCCATGTTGAGCTGTAGGCAGGGAGCTTTCTTCAGGGAAATCAGCTCCACTCTTGGTTCTGCTGGTGTGAGCAAGGAAGAGTTCACACAAGCTAACTACGTAAACCCTGGTTTGCCCAAGACCTGACAGGCCACCTGTGTGGTCCTGGTGTTTTTTCTTATTAGCACCTCTGTTTCTCTCTCAGGCACGTTCTGGTTTGGGCAAACAATTATGCGGCCACCCCAGCGATAGAACCTACTTTCCAGTTTCCCCTCAAAAGAGCAGAGTGTAAGGGGAAAACAGGGAATGGGTTCCAAGTTGGCTTTGCAGCTCATTAGCCACGTGACCTTGAGCAGTCAGCAAACTTGGCCGATGGCTGAGTTTTGCTTACTGTGAAACAGGAATAATGATATCCACCTATCCCACCGGGCTGTGGCGACAACTGCATGGACGGATCTACGGGTCTTGACACACAGGAGCTGCCCGAGGATGCGACTTCTTTTCCCCTTTCCTTCTCCCCAAGGTGTGTACAGAAACAATCCCAGCAGTGCGTTTTCTGAGACGGCACTGCATCTGAGGCAAGGGCCCCTGCTCCGTGCATAGGTTTCACCAGCAGTGGAGAGAGAAGGCTTTCTGGGGAGTATCCCAGGGCTCTCAGAAAAAGAGAGAGACCCTATGACTCCTGCTTACAGTCTTCAGCTGTAATCATTCAATTACACCCCTTTATGTTCTATTTTACTGCACCTGAAAGGATCAGGGATATCTGGATATCTAATAGCTGCGTTTACAGGGAGGTAAGCAGCTAAAAATAGTCCCACAGTCTGTGGGCCGGTTTCCAGGAAATGCTTGACTTGTTAGAGAATGCCAGAGAGTGTGTTAATCCTTCATCAGGATCCCTTTCCCATGCTGCTTGTAGAAGGTTGAGGGCTTAGGTCTTGTTTTTACCAAGCGAAGTAGACTCTTAATACACACACACACACACACACACAGATATATGCAATTACAATGGGAGTTGAAGATTAATACTGGGACATTTGTGGGGATCCTACAGGAGTGACTTTAATCCAACAATAAATACCACATCACCACCAAACGCTCTATATTTTATTTTATTTTATTTTATTTCCCTCTGCATGCTATTGTCCCTAGAGTTCCAAGTCCATAGTAATGGTACACGTTTTCCATTATTGATCCTCTCATGCTTAAGTTGGAGAGGCAGAGGATGCATACTTTTTTTTTTTTTTTTTCTAACTAAAAGTAAATATGGTGAAAAGACTTAACATCACAGCTGGGCGATACTTGGTATATTTCAGATTATTTAACATAGAAGATGTGCCAGTTTCTTGCAATTTTTACAAAGGACAGAGACAAAGGCTGATTTGGATAAATTTCTATTGTCAGAATTTTAGAGTTTGGCATTTTCCTTGAGTTTAAATGCTATATTAATAAATGTTGAATATAGTTTAATGCCACTACTTTTTCTTATTTGAATTGAAGTCAGTTATTAAAAGGTCAAACATTATGAATGATTCTTAGGGAAATATAGTATGGAAATGAAATGCAATACATACATGGTAAGCACTTCTTAAAAAATGTTAGTATCTAACTTTAGTCAGCATTAAAGAATAAATGATAATGGGACACCTGGGTGGCTCAGTTGGTGAAGCATCTATCTTCAGCTCAGGTCATGGTCCCAGGGTCCTGGGATCAAGTCCCATGTCAGTCAGGCTTCTTCCTGTGGGGATCCTGTTTCTTTCTCTGCCTGCTGTTCCCCCGTTTGTGCTCTGTCTCTCTCTGACAAATAAATAAATAAAATCTTAAAAAAAAAAAAAAAGAATAAATAATGAAACTCCCAGTGGAATTACTCATTTCTTTTGAACTTAAATATAGTAAATAAAAATGCAACATTACCTGAAATTAAGAGTGTAATTATTCACCTGCTAGAAACACAAAATTAAGGTTTTTTTTAATTGTTTAACTAATCAAACTACTAATTTACAATGTGCTGAGACATTTTGTAAAAATTTTTTCCTACTGTTTTGATAAAACAAACAGTGGATTTAAAGGGATATTATGGAAGAGAGAACACATGTTTCATCATGAGGAAATAAACACCTTTCCATGTAGTAGACAGCACTATCTTGAAGTGGTAATTGATTCCATCTTGCTACCTCAATTTTGTTTCAAACTGTTTATTTCTGTAAAAGAGGCAGTGGTATTACCGACAAAAATCTTTCAGTCAGCTATTAATGAATTGCTTGTGGTCAGGTTCACAGACAAAAGCCTTTTTATTGACTCGGTTGGGTCAGATTTCCAGATTTTATGCCCGTTCTCATCTCCTGAAGACAAAACAAGTCCGAGGAAGACTGTTGGGGGCCGTGCATTATTGCATGTTTGTGAAACGGGGCCAGCAATCAAGAGATTTAGCCTCAAAGAGGGGATCTAGTTCCTGATTTACCATGAACAGTGTGACATTCCTTTTCTCACTCTGTGTGCTTAAGGCACACAGTATTCTCTTTCTGACAGTGATGTCACAATTGGAGTCACAGTTGTAAGACAGCAGTGTTGGAGTACAGGACTGTTCTGTACCAGCTGTTCCCTAAGTGGCCAAAGGACATCTTCCAAAATCCTCAGCCATTATTTCTGCCAAATGATGGGTAGGCAGGCTTCTTCTGAGGTCCCTTTCTGCTAATCCCTTTTCTGTCATACATATTTTTTAAATAAATATATGCATTTTATATATATACATTTTATATATAAATACATTTTATATATATATACATTTTTTATATATATACAGTATACACACACACACACACACACACACATACATATACATATATATACACCCACAAACACATATATAAAGTTCAGGTCAGATAATTATTTATATATTAGTAAGAATTAAGAACCATATTATTTGTGACAATGAAGTTTAAAATTTCAAAACAAACTTCTTAGTTCCTTCTTGGTCTTCTTACAGTTCAATAAGTCACCTCCTGACACCTTTTCCTGAGGCCCCAACCTTAATTTTAATTACAAAGGAAGTGGCAATTTACAGGGCCAAACATCAGAAAATAATATAAGTGCTAAAAACAAAAAAGAGGGGGGTGAGGAAGGAAACCAGGGTCAAGAAAGTATGCAATTTCTTTTCTTAAGCAATACCACGATGTTTAGTAAATTAAGGAGCAGTTGGTGTACTCACTGTACACCAGTGAGTGTGTGTGTTGAAGAGGAGGTGGTGTGTTTCTAAAGGAGAGTCTGAAAGAGGATTAAAGGTCAAATGTCAGCCATTTGGCTGTGGTTTTTATGTGCCTTTTACATTCATGGCTCTCCCATAAAACTAAAATGTAACAAGTTAAATAAGTGTTGGTAACACAGGATATTGAAGTTGTAATAATATAGCAGCCCTGTGAAGAACCCGTGGAGAAATTCAGAACTTATTTCACACATTCCTTTCTTAAATAAGATTGAGCTATTTATTTTACCCTTTTAAGAAAGAATTCACTCAAAAATGATTAGGAGATCTTTTTTATTTAAATGGAGACAAGTAGTTAGATAGATAGTAGTTAGATTGCTAAATATATATATATATATATATGTATATATATATATATATATATGAGAGATAGAAAACTGTCCTCCAATTCTTTTGGTATGCAAAAGCACTGCACTGGAAGAGAACTATGTAGTCGATCAATCTGTGATCTTAATTTTATATCTAATTTTAGATACTGATGTTCACAGCATTTAAAAAAATCAGCCTGAGACCTTTGCTCAGATAACTCCTATGCTGGGGAAAGGCAATGTGGCAGGGCGGACTTTCCAAGCCCAGAGAAGTGGCTTCTGGTGTGTTGCGGCAAATGTGACTTTTTCATAGTCTCCTTGGTTCCTAAAGACCGTGTCCCTAAAATAGGGGTAAACAAACATCACTAAAAACAGAAGACCTATTCCAAAGTTATTTGATCTCACCCTTCTAACCCTAAGATCTCATGAATGTGTCAACTCATGGCTAAAATACACTGAAACTAACTTCTAAGGTCCTGAAAAGCAACAAAGCCAGACCAGCAACAAACAAAAATAAGGCAGCTCTTGGAACCCTCAGGATTCCTCACTGGTTTTTCTCTCCACCACTTCCCACTATGCTCTGGTCTCTGTATCTTTCTCATTCTCCTACTCCCACTCCCTGGCTCCCCAGTCCAGAAGCTTGTCAGCTAACTAATAGCAGTCCTTCTTGCTTCCAGGCATCCCTCCCTCTCTACCTTGCACTCACTCTTCCTAAAAACAACTGATATCATCATTCTATCCTGTCAAGTCTTACGTTATAAAGTTCAAATATGGTCTGGTACTTAAGACTCTCCATAATCCAGTTTCATTTGTCCATTTCAGAAATATGGCTCTCTATTCCCTCACCTACAGAAATTCTTGGCTCCAAAGAAAGGTTTCTTCACCAGCCCCAAATCAGAGGCACAATTGTTGTAATCTTTCTCATGCCTTTCTCATTCTCCCTCATGTACAGTGGGTCAGCTAGGTCCTCTCCAACCATTGCAGTCTTACCCACCTTTTAATGTCAGATTTTAATCCTACCACTGCTGTGAGGTCCTCTTCCCCTTGCCTCTGAACTCCCATCAGTAAACCAATCCTTATTATTCATCTTGCCTTTTGCATTTACTCTTCTTGTTAATAGGTCCTGAAAGGCAACCAAACCAAACCAAAACAAAACGAAATAAAGTAAAAGTAATTTCCAAGGACTGGTGTTTCTTCCTTCTGCTAGACCATAAGAATGGACCCTAAACTTTGCCTTGCTCTGTCTCTTGCTCACTTATTTACCAAAGCCTGAGTTTGTGATCGAAAAACAATTATGAAATGTGTCTATACTCCCTTAGGTTATGCTTGCATTTAAAACCAAATGGTTCATCAATTTGAGTATTCCTTATTCCTTGACCAGAGTTGTCATCACATGAAATATATTCACTTGGTAAAGTGTGAAATGTGTGGAAATTCAAATACACTTGCATTGTTCATTCTTAGATATCAACAGTAAGTCCTTACATTTAGAAAGACCAATGAAAACTGCTAAGCAAAAGTATTCAAAGGTTTTCTTAATTTCCATTAAAGACATAAAAGAGAATTATAATCTTCAGCCATAATACTTATGACAATTGTTTTCAGTGCCAAAAATGTGACTTTTTATTCCCTTGTCCCCCTTTTAGCCAGCATTATTTTTAGAGTGATGATTCTACCATTGTCAAATATTCATCCTTGTGATTCAAAATTAAAATTAAATTTTTATGTGACCTACAATTTCCTAATAGCACCAGCCTCTGGCAAAATGTAAGACAAGACTTCAATGGCTTCAAGAATGACATTATAAGTTTTGGAAATGGTCACAACTTTAGTTAATTGTGACTGTCCTTTGCTACCATCCATCTTGTTTTTGGATTATACTTTTTGACATGGGAAGGGAAAAAATATAAAGCTGTAGTGAGAAATTAGAAAGGTTGAAGATGTAGCTGGTTTTCCTGGCTTTTCATCCAGGGAATTTCTGGTAGTGAACTCAGGGCCTTTAAAATGATGGAGAACATAGTCTTTCTCTGCAGCTTCCTGCTGAAAGGCCATGGAAGAAGTCTCCATAGCCTCTTTTGGTGCTCCTACCTGGGACTCTCAAACTTTCTCCAAGCTAAGCAGTGATTATGCCTCTCAAGGTCCCATCCTAAAAGCCAGGGGAAGAAGATGACTGTGGAATTCTCCCTCCTGTGTTATTTTAGAGAGCACATTTGCCTGATTTTCTGAATGTATCTTAAGTATCTTTGCCTTTGTTTTAGAATTTTTTTTTTAAGATTTTATTTATTTGAAAGATAAGAAGGGAGAGAGAACACAGGCAAGGGGGCGAGGGGCAGAAGGAGAAAGAGAAACAGACTCCCTATGGAACAGGGAACCCAGTTTGGGACTCAATCCCAGAACCCTGGCTCATTTCTAGAGCTGAAGGCAGACACTTAACTGACTGAGCCACCCAGGCACTCCTAGAATATTTTATGTAGTGGATTTTTAAAATAAATTTCCACTTCACTTGTCTTTGGACACCATCAAGTTCAATTCCTTTGGCATATAAAGCTATTTGCAAATTCCCCTGCAGGGAAATCTTGAGCCCAGCTTGGCATACAATACCCAGGAAAAAGTCTTTATAGCCAACGAGCAAGAAGAACTTGGAAATCCATATGTCAGCTCCAAGCAATGTGCCCTAGAAAGGGGGCCTGAAAATGTTATCTTTTAAACAGAGGGACTAACTCCTATAGACAGAGAGAGTTCCTAAATCATACTGTTTTGTTGGTCTCAGCCTATTGATAATATTATGAGCTAGAAGAGCCTGGGGTACCCACATGAACCGTACCATTTCAGGTGAGCTCCCACAGACATTTCCCCAACTGAAGTCCCTGAGGTTATCTTGACTGCAAAATGCACCTAAGCAAAAAACCATCTGGAACTTTGAAGAACAATATTTATTACTCATAGTTCCTAGAGCATACACAGCACACCTGTGAGCCACACAGTGCAGTCAGAGAGAGAGATGGAGGGAGTGCTGACTGGGGTCTTTGCATCTACTGGGGTTGGAGGGTTTTGCAGGTTCACTCTGTTTTGGCAAATTTGAAACACAAGAACTGGAATTAAGGCATGAAAAGGAATATGTAGTCACTCAGGTGGTCAGTTATCTAGGTTAATAAGGGCTTTGTAAAAGGGGAACTGAATGGTTGAGGTGGTCTGTTCCTTATCTGGTTGTTTTGCCAGTGGCCTTGCTACACAAGGACAATAGTTTATTCAAGATGGAAGTCTTTGAAATGGTAGCCACAGCAATCAAAATCTCAATGTCAGGCACTTAACACCACACATGCTAGTTCCTGTCTTCTGCCTTCATGGTGTGGAAATATACTCAGCCATCATCTGTGTGGTACAGTAAGTTTTTCAAGTCAGTTGTAGAGTTTTAGTTTCAAAGGTTGACTTTCTATGGGGCACCTGGATGCCTCAGTCCATTGAGCGTCTGTCTCTTGATTTCCCTCAGATCATGAGCTCAGGGTTGGGAGATGGAGCCCCACATTGTATTCCATGCTAAGTATGGAGCCTGCTTGGGGTTTTCTCTTTCTCTCTGTCTCCCCATCCCACATGATCTCTCTCTCTCTCTCTCTCTCTCTCTCTCTCAAAAACAAACAAACAAAGGTCTGAATCTTAAAAAAAAAAAAAAAAAAAAAAAAAAAAAAGCTTGATTTTTCTTGGGAGTGGTTATGAACAAAAAACCAGTACCTCATATTTAAGAGGTATTTGTTCTAGATAACTTTTTGTAAACTATTTTATTTAGGTATAAATTACTATTAGACTTAGCCATGAAGAATCCTATCAGTGTTTAATGTGCCAATGATTTCAGTGGGAAAACAATTCTTCGTTAGCTCTTTTTATCCTATAATCTGCCTGGATAAGTAGCATCTAATAAGTGGCTCTCCAGTAGGTTAACTCAAAGTAGGTTTACTGGCCCTAAAAATGACCTCACAGAAAAAGGAGAATGTATATGAGCTACCTCCCCAACTGGGGAGTCACAGAACTTATTTGTTTATTAAAGTTTTGAAAAGACCAGAGGTGCAGAAATGTGATTAGCCTTATGTGACAATACTTCTCAAACATATTTGGCCATGAGGCTGAAAAATTGGTTTCTAGTTAGCATCTGGCAGAATTGATATTTCCCAGAACACACTTTGGGAAACAGTGGGTTAAGGATCTTGCCTTAAGTGAGAGAGATAGAGAGAGATGAATTTTTTTTTCAACATGAAGTATAATTCTCCCCCATATTCATAAAGGCCTGGTTTTAGGTACTGTAAGTACACATCTCTTTTTTTAGTCCTGTTTGCTGGGATGTGTGCTCAAATGTGACTGGGGACCCTACGCACTGTCTGAAACTGAAAAGGGAGACATATCTCATGGGTTTCCCCAAATGCATATACTCTGTTCCATTTCAACTTTTTCACTTCCTCCTTACTTCATGTTTTCTACTGAACTTATAATTATACTGGATTCTTTACAGAAGTAGTAGGTGTCTTGATGGTGAGTCAACAGGACATAGGCTGGATAAACTTCTCAAACAATCAACAGAATTTCCAATGAGCTGATTGAAGCTACACTCTATTAAATATTTAAGGTCCAGAACAGTGGATGAAAAAATAACTTTCCTACACAGAAACTGCAGGGGAGGAATTTTGAATCAATAAGGAAAAAAAAAAAAAAGAACATTGAAAGCAAGAACCACAGACTTTGAGGTGCTTTCTCCATTAATGTGTTCTCACACTGTAATAACTTCTAGTTATGTAAGCTATAGGGCAAAATCAGACACTCATTGGTCTGAGTGTCTTAAAAATATTAAATTAACAGTAGAAACTCTTTGTCCTCTGAAGGGAGTGTAGAAGACACAGGGAAGTAGGAGCTAAGTAATGCTTTTAGAGCAGAGTGCTAGAAATCCCATGACCTGTGATTTCATTATATCACCAATGCCAACCTGTGGGCAGAGGATGGTGGGTCCTTCATCTGCAATGCAAAGACCCATAATCTTCTGGTTTACTTGAATTCTTAATAAACTTCCCAATTCTTCAGTTGGTAATTTTTGCAACACTGAAGTTTTGCTTTGAGAGGGTTAACAGTCTCCATTACTTATGACCCTAATGTTCCACTGATTCAGTGTATCATAGCTGCAGATGTGGTCAGATTAAGAGTTAAAAGTAAGAACCCAAATCTGACCCCCTACTCATACACACACTCCAAAGGAGTCCCTTTCAAGTCTACTTTGGATATTTCTCGGAGTCTGAGGAGCTGCCTTAAGTGTGTCCCTCTAATAGTTTGTAGATTCTCGGGCATTCTTTCTTTATGGTCTTATACCCCTTCTCAAAATATTACTCTATCACCAGGGCTGATAGTGCCTTTGGTGCTCCTGGAAACAGGCCCTGATGCACCCAATGCTGCCACCAGCTGTAGTATACTGGGCATGTTGTAGTTCCCACAGCGATGAGATCATCCCAGCCCTAACCCATGTCACCCTTAGTCACCGCAAGCCCCTTTATCCATCCCTCGCACCATCTCACAGAGATCTTTCTACTTCTTCAGTTTTACCCCGACACCTCAGCCCCTGCATCCTGAACCACAGGGAGCTTAAGGGAAATTTCTACCACATAAAGACTCTAGTAATACCTCCACCCAAATAAACCCACATGCAAGTCACCTTGTGCCCACCAACTCCCAACTTCTTGTGCCACCAACTTTAAACCTCATCTTGATATTTGCTTTAACGACATTTCCCTGAAAAAGTACGAACTTTCTCCAAAGATTGGCTTGCCCTTTAGTGGAGGGCTCCAAGCAGATCAAGGCCTCACTCTCAACCAGGACTTAGAAAATTTGGAGCATGTTCAAAGAGATGTCAAAGATTGATTAAATATTTAAAGCACTGAGAAAAATGGAAGAAAGCAAAAGTGTCTGGAATCACTGGCAGCATCCCACAAGAGAAACAGCATGGGCTTTATAATCAGAGAGACCTACATTTAAATCCCAGCTTTCTTTCATAACCATGTCCATGAGTGTTTGCTTAGCTTTTCTGAGTCCCAGTTTCCTCACCTCTAAAATAGAAATTATATGTAGCTTACAGATGGTCTCTTGTCTAATATCTAATAAAAATATGAGGGACATCTGTGTGGCTCAATTGGTTAAGTGACTGCCTTCAACGCAGGTCATGATCCTGGAGTCCTAGGATCGAGCCCCACATCAGGCTCCCTGCTCAACGGGGAGTCTGCTTCTCTCCCTGACCCTCCCCCTTCTCATGCTTTCTGTCTCTCTTCCATTCTCTCTCTTGAATAAGTAAATGAAAAAATCTTAAAAAAAAAAATAAGGGAGACATAATGGGAATGAAAAACTTTGTGAAATAGAATTTCAATTTCTTCTTGCTCACAATTAAGGGAATGTTGGCCCCAAAAGTTTGGAATGAAAACTTGGGAATGAAAACTCTTGCATTACAGAAATAAGGGAAACAATGCCACCCCCTTCAAACACCAGCATGCCACTAGGTAGGAACTCTTGAACCAAGAAATCTCATAGGGCCTTGAAATACAGAAATATTAAAACAGGCACATCAGCTGTTCTATATCAGACAATTTTTTTCCCTCCCCCCTCTGGGTTTCTCATGATGTAAATCCATGAGTGTCATGAATTGGGAATATATAATGATCCTCTGTTTTAAGGTTAATACGTGGCCAATTTAAGACAAAGAAGCAAATTCAATTTAAGATTAGCAAATAAGGTTTTACATTAACAAGTGTTCCTTTTCTTTTTTTTTTTTAAGATTTTATTTTTATTTATTTGACAGAGAGAGATCACAAGCAGGCAGAGAGGCAGGCAGAGAGAGAGGGGGAAGCAGGCTCCCCACTGAGCAGAGAACCCGATGCGGGGCTTGATCCCAGGACCCTGAGATCATGACCTGAGCCAAAGGCAGCGGCTTAACCCACTGAGCCACCCAGGCGCCCCACAAGTGTTCCTTTTCATATCTGAATTGAATTTTACCTTGTTTTCACCACTATAGGACAGAAGAAGAAAGAAAAATGTATATGTATATACCATATATAGGTGTGTGTATGTATATATATGTGTGTGTGTGTGTCTGTATGTATGTGTATGTGTATGTATGTATGTGTATATATATATGTGTATATATATATATATATATGTGTGTGTGTGTGTGTGTGTGTGTATATATATCACTGTTTATATTAAAACAGGAAGAAAATCCCATTGCAGTTAATTGATATTTTTCTTGACCTTCTGTTTAGAGTAAATGGCTTTGTTGGACCAAGAGTATTTCTGATTTCCAAAGTATACCATGTATTTGGAGGACCACAAAAAAGAAAAGAAACTCTCATAAAGATGAAATAGTGTTAGGGGCGCCTAGGTGGCTCAGTGGGTTAAGCCTCTGCCTTCTGCTCAGGTCATGATCCCAGGGTTCTGGGATCAAGCCCCACATCGGGCTCTCTGCTCAGCAGGGAGCCAGCCTCCCCCTCTCTCTCTGTCTGCCTCTCTGCCTACTTCTGCCTACTTGTGGTTTCCTCTCTGTCAAATACATAAATAAAAAATCTTAAAAAAAAAAAAAAAAGATGAAACAGTGTTCTTGTTATATAAAAAAAGTTTTTGTTTGGAAATATCTCCAAGAAGTGGTAAGAAATAGAAATATCATTATGTTATATGTAAAGAAATAAAGGCTATTGAATGAATATATTGGAAAGTAGTCAATTGTGCTAAATGATACGATAAAATTTAATAGGATGTATCTTAGTGGCTGCGTTAAGAGGTGCCTGCTGCCAGAATAGATTAGTTATAAATCCAGCAGGGGTCTCAGGTACCTCTCCCTTTATTTGGGAAGAGTCCACTGAAGCAGTGTAGAATGAGTAACACAAACACTAGATGCAATCCTACGCCCACTCTGTACCCTGACTACTTACAAACTGGAGATTATGAAAGAGATGTGTAAGCCGGGATGTATTCACCAGGCATGAATAAACAGGATTTAAGATATAAATGGTCTTGATTCAACTCTAAGCCCCAGATTTTATAAAATTTTCTCCCCATAGAGGGGATTTTCATGAAGCTAATCTGTTTCCAGACATAAGTTTTGAGAAACAAGTGGGTTTCCCCCCAACCATGGTCGAAAATTTTATGGTTATGATATAATTTTAAATTTGAAAATTGAAAGAGTTTCCAATCCATAAAATGCCCATGGCATTTCCAGAAAGGCTTTTGAAATTTCTCCAGTATAAGTTGAATATGTATTTATGCACTTCTCAATGGATCATTCTCCCTTGTTAACTAGACTGAGAAAAGGCAATAAAATATTCAGCTGCCTAGTGCTGTCTTTCTGATAAAGAATTCAGCTGTAACAGCTCTTCAACCAGCAAATGTCTTATTCAGGGATGACCCTAGAAACTCTCATCCCACTAATCTTTGATAAAACTGTCCCTACTGAAGAACTGCAAATGACTGAAAACTAAAACATATCAAATTTGTCTAAATAATCACAAAGCAGAGCTGCCTTGTCTTTTTCAGAGGAGAGCTTCTATTAACCAAGTCACTTTGTTCTGCCTGTACTTTGCATTTTCTAAGTCACAAGGATTTCCCTTTTGGAAATTACATAAATTTAGAGCAACAGAGTCCTGAAGAGTGCTGTGTGAAGATGCTAGACAATCTAGCAGTATTCTCTAATGATTTGAAAAAGCCCATGCAGCTGTGAAAGGGAACTCTAAGGAGAGGGCCAGCATCTTACAGAAGAGCTGTGGAGAGCAGCCCAAAGCACATTCCCAAAACTGCGGCAAGTCGGGACCTCATTCACAATTATGCACCCATAATTGTGTGCATCTATGCACTTTATGATCCCGCAAGATAACGACAGCATAGAGAATGAAAATCACCAGATAACCCTACAGTCTCGTTTAACAATTCATTCCAAATTTCTCTTTCCAAGATTTTCATTGGAGCTGCTAAACTTAAAAAAAAAAAGAAAAGAGAAGAAAAGATAAAAGAAGTGTGACTAGGGTAAGCTTTTCTTTCCTACCCAATCGCTAAATGGAAAAAGAAATGCAATATATGGGAAAAGAAGAATAAAGGAACTATATAATCTGTCTGAAAATCAGGCTCTGAGAAACCAAGAAATAAATAAAAATCTGCAAATAGAACTGGGAGTCATTCTTTTTTCTTATTAAAATCCTAAGAGTTAATAACATAAAAACATTTTATCCTTTAGTCCATTATTTTAAAATTTAAATGATATGTTGGTTATATTAATTGTTGCTAATTGAATGTGATTCAACTTTGGATCTCACAGTATCTTGTAAAAAAAAAAAAAGTGAAAATTTGGTTCCAATCTTTTGGAAAAACTATTTTCTTCTAGCCTCACTGAACCCCCTGTGCTTAGTAAAATGTGGATAAAGTCCTCCGTAATCACTTTTACTCATAGACCTCTCTCCTTGCTTCTGAAGTCATCGGTGTCTTTAGTCCTTACTGGTCATTTTTGCATATATTGTTACCACTGTTTAATATTTCTTAAGTCTTTCCTTCAAATAAATATTCTTTAAATAAACAAATAATGTCCTTGTATATATGTCATGTCTTCCCAAGTATATTTCAAGCTCCTTGATACCGGAGAGTCTTTTTTTTAAAGATTTCATTTCTTTATTTATTTGAGACAGAGAGAGAAAAAGTGAGAGAGAGAGGGAGAGAGAGCACAAGCAGGTGGAGTAGCAGGTAGAGGGAGAGGGAGAAGCTGGCTCTCCACTGAGCATGAAGCTCAATGCAGGGTTGTATCTTAGGACCCTGGGATCATGACCCGAGCCAAAGGCAGACGCTTAACCGAATGAGCCACCCAGGTGCCCCCAGAGTCTTGGTATGTTCCAAGGCATATGCATTCTGAAGGCCAGAGCTGTGTGTGTGTGCATGGGTGCATGCGGAGTATGAGTGTGTGTGATATGTGTGGTGTGTGTGTGCATGCATACATACGCATGTGTGTAAGCACATATCACAGAAACATTTAAGTGCACCCTGGCCATTTCCCATTACCCAGAGCCGCAGAACAAGGTCAGCCTAGCACAGCACCCTCAGTTTGATTAAAACCAATGAGAATGGTAAGCCCAGTAAAGCAACTCTTGACTAGCAATGGACAGGGACCTTTTTCATATTCTACTTCTAACACAATTTATCAAGCCATGATACCAAGAACAGTGGCATGAGGAAGGGGTGCTCAGATCTCCCAGCCCTTCCATATAGGTCATTTCCTACATACTCTGTGTCTCGTGGTGGATGGGCAAGATAGGTAAGGAAGTTGAGACCACATTTTATGCTTTCCTTATCTTCCCTCACCACCTTCCTCAGTTTTCATACAAAGAGGGTCATTATATGCTTCTCACTAAAAGTGGAGATCAGGAATGGAATTGGAAATGTGAAAGTGGGTTCATTCATTCTGTCATCAATTATTTTGTTGCTCTGCTGTGTCCTAGGCCTTGTTCTGGACAGGGACTGCCGTGACGAATGGAACAGGCCAGGTTTCTCCTTCACAGACCTTCCATTATAACAAGGAGAAAATGACACAGAAGGAAGGAAACAAACAAGCACATAAGAAATGAACAAACATGGGTGCTTGGGTGACTCAGTGGGTTAAGCCTCTGTCTTCGGCTCAAGTCATGATCCTAGGGTCCTGGGATCGAGCCCCGCATCGGGCTTTCTGCTCAGCAGGGAACCTGCTTCCTCCTCTCTCTCTGCCTGCCTCTCTGCCTAATTGTGATCTCTGTCAAATAATTAAATAAAATCTTAAAAAAAAAAGGAATGAACAAACAGTGATATTTACAAGGGAAAATATGCTCCAAATAAAAAAGGAAAAAACAGAATGATACAGTAGAGATCAGTTGTGTTAGGGTGGGTGCTAATGTAGGCAGTAGGTCGTGTATGACAACACTGAGAAGTAGACCCTTAGACTGACACTAGATTGACATGAAGGAACCAGGCCCCTCAGAGCCAAGCACTGGCTGCTCAAGAAAGAAAAAGTGCATGACCAAATCTTGTGTTCAAGAAGAGACAGCAGGCCCAGGTAGCTGAACCACGGTGAGTGACAGGCAGAGCAGTACAAGAAGAGGTTGAGACAGTAAGACATGCCAGGGCAGGCAAGGGTTTGTAACCTCAGAAATAATTTGGGATTTTATTCTAAGTGCAATAGAAATCCAGCGGAGGATTCTGAACATATTCAGATCTAAATTTTCAAAAGATTACTCCAGCTGCTATCTGGAGAGTGATTTGGGCTCAATCAGAGACGAGTGTGGAAGCCAGAGCATGTTCCCACAGTGGTCAAGCTGGCTTGAATTAAAGCGACCATGAGAAATAAAGAAGAGTAGGGGCTTTCAGAACAAGTTTTGCGGGTGGTGCTGATGAATTGGAAGACAAGGAGTGAGTAGCCCAAAGAATCAAGGATACCTTTTTGGGGCTGGACTGAGAAACGAGGTGGACAGTTATGACAATGATGGCAATGCGGAGCCCGCACACCTGGGAGAGGTAGAGGTGGAAAGCGAGCATTGTGTGTGGCTATGTCAAGTTTGAGACAAAGCGAAAATTTCAAGCAGTCAGGCAAGTTGGTTCAGGGGCATAAAGACACAAATGGTCTCAGTGATCAGCATTGTGATCTTTCAACAGTAGACATGGAGGGTACAGAAATAAATGGCCCTGTTTCCTTGCATGAGGAGCCATCAGAGCATTGGAGCGATGGTCACATCCATAGTTGAATGTATTACAGGTGAGATCTTCGGCCATTGCTCTAACAGACCCCCAAGAAAAGCACCTTAGGAACATTAAAAGGGAGTGACTAATTCTCACTCGCGTCACCGTTGATGTCCCACTGTTAAGCTCTTCTGCTCTTCCATGAAACTTTTCTACCTTCCCTCTTCGTTTCCTTCAGGATAGAGTCTATCCCTCTTCCAGGCCCATCACTTTCTAAAGGTTCTAGGGGAAACTGCCTTTATTTTTCCATGGCTAATTCCTTAATGCTATCAACATTTTACAGAGTTAAAGATTGTCTGTGATGGTGTTATTCAACTGGGCTGCTTCTTCAGACTCCCAGGCTTCATAATCTAGGGGCTTCGAATGGCTTTCACAGGTTTAATATGAGAAGACAGGCTTAAACCAATTCTAGCCCTTTTTAGCACAACATTTGTATTGTTCTTTTTGAACTGTGTCAAGAACCTTATGATCAGTGGTGCTTCAACTCTCAAAACACCGTGCAGTTCCTGATATAACACGTTCATGCACAATGTCCTTATTGAATAGATGGTTTATAAGTGTTCAGAAAAGTGAGTGGGTGGTGAAATCAATTACCAGAAAAAAAGTTTATTTTAGTGCAAAACAATTTTCAATTCATTTTGCTTTTCTTAATGTAAGGTTGTAATGTGCCTTAATATGTATTTAACTACAGTCATTAAGCCTATAAAGTCAAGAATCTGTGAACTACCTACTAAAAATTTACATTATAAGTGGGATAGGCTTTAGAAGAGCCACAAGATAATGACCAGATAACACACACACGTGCATGCACACACACACACACACACACCCCGAACTGTGCTGTGAATGGTATTTCTTTGTAAATAATAAACCCAAAGAAACATATCTTATACATAAATAAGTATAGATTCCAATCAAAAAATACATTTTTTAGGGAAATACGGTCTATATCAATAGAAAACTGTGAATTTTAAATGCTCAGCACTTCTCCTAAGCTCACTGCCCACATGGTGTCCTGTCCCCTGTCCCTTTCTCAAAAAGCAGTTCCCCATTAGGGTATAGAATATCAGGCCTAGAAAGAACCTTAGAGATCATCTGAGTTGTATGAGTGTATACATGTGTATACATGCCCTTATGTTATGCATACACATTCTGAGCCCCAAGAAGCTTCGTAATGTATGCATGGTCATATCACTGGGACAAGAATTCTTCAAGTTCCCAGCTATGGCCACTGAAGCAAATCCTCCATCCTTCTAGCAATGTATATGTTACTTTTCTTCTTAGAGCTGATCTACAGGTAGAGAAGTAATTTTCCTAGATGAATCTACCCTGAGGTTTGAATCCCCTTCTTCTAACCCTTACCAGACTCATTTACTGAATTATTATTCAGTTATTATTAGATTATCACTAATTATTATTTAAATTGTTAGTAAAGAATTCTACTACTGCAAGTACCTTTGTAAGGGGTGGTATTCCTGCAACGAGAAAGTTTAGGGGCAGGGGGTATTTCCCAGAACAACTGAGATCACATTACTTACCTTCACTGCGTGTTCAAGATCACTGCAGCTGAAAGGAAAGGAAGGAAAAATTCCGGGCTCCCTTCACTCTGCCCTATAGAAGGGAGGACTGGGGTAAGGTTTGTCTCGGATCCTCTTCTCCCTCCCTAACTTTTTGTTGTTGGAATTGCTTGCTTGGGCCCTGATACCCTAGTCTAATTCTTGCCCCTCAGTGATGGTGACAATCACTACCTAAGAGGTAAAGGGCTTTGCATATTGGGCTGGCCCTGTAACCCATCCCTACCTGACCCAGCCCACAAAAATGCAGAAGATGCCTGAGAATCCTGGATGCCTGTGCCTTAGGCACAAACCCAGGTATACCCGGGAGGTTCCCAGGACATGTTACTCAATTTACAGCCCCCCCCAACCACATTTCTCTAGCTCACTTCTCTCTTTAGGAAAAAGAAAGTAACAATAGCATTTTTGATGTACTTCCCTATGAGAAGTGCCCCTCCAGCTCCCTTTCTTTCTTGCTTGGAAAGACTGTTGTTATGGCTGCTCACTGGGTGAGCTTGACTCCAAGGGGGTCAGGGGATGTACTCAAGTGCTTACTCAGGGGACTCCTCCAAGTGAGTCCAAGAAAATCCCGTTCAAGGGAAGCTACCCCCGTTCCTGTCTCAGCCTGTGGAGGAACATGGGCTCTGCCTTTGAGGAGCTAGTGGATAATATGCAATTCTGAAAGGCAAACATGGCGGGCTGGTTTCTTTGCCTCTAGCAGAACACAGCTTCACTCTTCATTTATTCCTCAGAGTCTGGTAGCCAGCTCAGAAAACAGAGGCATCTGCTTCCATTTAAAAAAAAAAAAAAAATGTTAGAGCATATTAGATTCAGCTTTGGGAAAAAAAAGGAACTTTAAATTTGGAGGAAAAACTTGTTTAATCACATCAAGTCTATGTCACAAACTGAAAAATGCCAGGAAATTCCAAGCTAACAGCGGATACTTCATCTATAACTCATGCCATGGGGCTTATTTTTATTCTTTCATATGCCTACAAACAGAGGATGAAGGATTAGAAAAACTGAGTTGTGTGTGTCTTGTTTTTGGTTTGGTTTTGGTTTGATTTGGTTTTTTGGTCTTGTCAGTTCATGTCATAAACTTGGCATTGCTCTGTGTTTTGTTTTTTTTTAATGTAATAAGAATAAGAGATTACACTGATCCTGTTCTCCAATTTCTTATTAGTGCTGAACAAGCACTTTTGGCACTCACAACTCAAATTGCAGCGATGTTGCTCTGTGCCTTAATATGTTTGGCTATGAACTCAAGTGTCTTGACCTACCATCTATCTTTAAGGCCTGAGAAAGAAATCATTTTAGCATTCCTGCTCTTAGCTTAGTATGTATATATATATGTATATATATATATATATATATATATATACATATATATATATATATGATCTATGACATGCCTGCAGCTCTGAAGTTAGCACAAAACTACAAAGAACAAAAAGAGCAGAGGGGACAGGGTCAGGGTGGGAGGGAGAAAAAAAAGAAAAAACAAACAAAGACCCACAAGAAGAACAGTATAAAATCTCTTGCTTTGTGCCCAGCTGTCGGTTCTGGACATTATAAAAGGGGATATAGAATGTATGTAACTCCAAAAACATGTAACTCTTTCTCTTTTAAATGTGGAAAGTATTCATTTTTCAATCGGAGTGCCCTGAATTTCTGTATTGGTTTCAGAGTTTTGTGATACATAAGAAAAATATGGAGCCGGCCACAGACAGTGCAGTTCACCTTCCCAAGGATCTGAAAGCTTGATCCCTGCAAATGTCTGGGAATAAAGAAGAAAAAAAGAAAATTAACACCAAGTGTAGCCTACTGGCATAATCGTGATTATGACTGTCAGTCATTATAACAGAAGAACAAAACATGCCAAGGAACCGTGGTAGAAATATGGCTTTAAAGAAACAAACTGAGGGTTACCGGGGGATGAGGTGGGGAGGGATAGGGTGGCTGGGTTATGGGCAGTGGGGAAGGTATGTGCTATGGTGAGAGAATGTCCTGTAATAGGTTAAACTTTAGGATCAGGTCTCAATCAGTTAGTAAGTATTTATGGAGGACCAACCAACCGCATGCTTCACTTCCTAGAAATGTAAGCTGTGGAACCGGCTGTCGATTATCTTCTAATCTAGTTTCACTATGACAGTATGGCATATAGGAAATAGTATAGTATACATGTAGCCACCAGGACTTAAAACTTCATGTACAACAGGGTGCCTGCGTGGCCCAGTCAGTTAAGCGGCTCAGGTCATGATCCCAGGACCCTGGGATCGAGTTCCCTGTTGGGCTCCTTGCTCAGTGGGGAGTCTGCTTCTCCCTCGGCCTCTGCCCTTCCCCCTGTTCATGTTCTTTCTCTAATAAATAAATAAAATCTTTAAAAAAACAAACAAACAAACAAAAAAACCTTCATGTACTAGGATTGATTGTGGGAACCCGGCAAGACTCCTGCAGTGGGTGAATCTGTGACTTTAGGGTCTTACAGACTCGGGGTGGAATCTCATCCTTTTACCAGTATTTGTTGTTGCTCACTCGGCCCCTGTGTTTGCGGTGGCCACTGGCAGTGCAGCAGTGAGAGAGAGAGATACCATCCCTACCCTCACGGAGCTTAGAGGACAGTCTGCGATACATATGTCGGTAATCACACACATGCAAAGTCCCAAACTGTTGTAAACGCCGAGGGGAAAGTGTCGGGCAAACAAGAGGGTATCAAGATGTCCCAATTTAGGCCAGGCAGGCAGTCAGACAAAACATCTCTAAGCATCGCTCAGCCAAAGCCTGGGAGAATATTGACTTGCTAGAGGCTCATGGAGCAGAATGATGAGACCCAAAGAACAGCAAGCCCCCCCACCCACCCCACAGAAGACGAGTGGAGGGAGCACTTGGGATTGAAATGATCTTGTCTGGGAATCAACGTGCCTAAAATTCAATCTTCTCATTAGTAAAATTGAATACATCACTATCTACCACAGATTTATATTAGAAAATAAGTATTTACAGAACGTCTTTACAGAAAGAGCAGAATATCCTAGGAAAACTTACTGAGACCTTACCAAAGGTCAGTCAATGCCTACTGAGGAGTCCCAGGGACATAACAGGGGGAAAAAAAAAAAAAAACAGATCAAATACATACAGTGTCATAAGGAGGAAACAAATCCTGGAGAACAATGGGAAGATGTGATGTCTGCAGTGGGAGATAATAAATGGTGGGGCCCTTAGGGGTCAACACTTCTTTTTTTAACTTCAGCGAAGTATTAGATTTATGAAGGAAGACATTTAGGAGTTCATATAACTAAATATACAAACTGATTTGTTTTGGATCATTCAGTGTCTGAGAGTGAATTATTCAGTCAAGCATTAATAAATTAGAATTTCTCTATTTGGTGGTTGGCAAAATTTACTTAAGAAAATAAAAGAGATATCCACCAAGTTTGGACTGGCTTCTGCATTTTTTTTCAGCTGGCTCAAATCTCAAATCTCCAAGTGTAGAAGGTTCAAGTTATTTATTAATGTGTATCTTTTACTCTACTGATTTATAGGACATGTGAAAACAAATCCTGAAATTGGTTGGAACTCAAGCATGAAAAGAGCAAGAATTTACCTGCACATTATTTAGCCTGATGATAACACTGACTTTGGAAGAAAGGAGAATCTGCTATAAGAATCAAAACCAATGGAATGTTTCTTTATCATGAAATAATTTTTAATGACACCCCATTCCCTTTCATAATGTCACTGCTATGTCTTTTTTTCTTCCCCATGGCTTAAACATACTTTTTCTCTTACATTTTCTGCTGCAGTATGTTTCTGGTGACTTCCAACTTCTGAAAACAATTACAATTTTGGCCGATTCTTATCTAAATTCAATGGGAAAATGTCATTCTATCAACTACTCCACATAAAAAATGATAGCCCCCAAAAGAAGATATGTAGTCTAAGATCCATTAAAATTCAACTTTTTCTTAGACGAAAAACAGAAGACTCTTTATTTGACTCCCCGCTCCTTAAAAAAAAAAAAAAAAAAAAAAAAAAAGTCATGGCTACTTACTTTCATTCTGCTTTCTCATTATATTGTTCAAAAATCTCTCGTCAAAAATATGTCACTGTGGGCACCTGTGTGGCTCAGTGGGTTAAAGCGTCTGCCCTCGGCTCAGGTCACGATCCCAGAGTCCTGGGATCGAGTCCCGCATTGGGCTCTCTGCTTCAGCGGGGAGCCTGCTTCCTCCTCTCTCTCTCTCTGCCTTCCTCTCTGCCTACTTGTGATCTCTGTCTGTCAAATAAATAAATAAAATCTTAAAAAAAATGTCTCTGCAATTCATTTTATTCTACTTACTTTGATGAGCTTGATAGAAAGTAAAAGAACCAGCATGATTTCCCTGTTTACTTATGAATTGCAGAGATCATGCGCAACCCTTGCAAATTGGACAGCAATCATAAAAATATTTCCTGGGTTCTGTCACTACCCATTTTTTCAGCACTCTTGGGTTCTTCTAGTGAGTATTGGTGAATATGCTTGTTCTCCATTTGTAACTTCTAATATTGAGGGAAGAAAAAAAGCACAAAATTAAAATCCCAGAATTGCTCCATCTTTCTTAATCCAACTATCATCAGTAGAGTTATTTTTACCCTTGCCCTATCTATAGCTTAACAGGAAACCACATCTTTTCTCTTAAGTTGGAACTCATAGAAAGCATTTTTCCAGATCCTGTTACCTAATAAGCACCGGATATAGTAGGTCTGTCTCTTCTCATTCTTTTTCACATATCTGGCTGCATCTTTGATACATTATTGCTAGAAAACTGATTTAAATTGAAATTTAATAAAATTATCCATTATTTCTTGATTAAATATCTCCTATTCAATGCATTTCCTTGAATTTGACCTTGGGTTTGAATTAATCTTCCACTGGAGTTCTCAGTCATCATCTAAACCTAATTTTCTCAATTTACCTTTTGCTCATCTCCTGTCCTCCAACTACCTCAACATTCCTTTGCTTCTCTAGCTGCTAGTAGAAGTTGTAGGCTGTGAGATTTCAAACCCAGCAACATATCATCATCAACCTATAAGGGTCTGCTTACTGCCTACTGGGTGCCAGGCACTCTGTTAAATTCAGTTGGGTGTAAAATGCATACACCAGATACAGTCTTTACCCTCAGGATCCAAAGTCTGCTTGGACATAAAGCAACGGAAAAACAATTTGGACCTCAAGTTGCAAGTAAAGAGAATTCAGAGAAAATTGAGGTAATTGAGGCTGAAATACATAGGGAAGGGTTTAAAGGCTGGGCCAGATTTTGATACATAAAGAGGAAGATGGTAATCAGCTTGTAGACCAAACTCTTTCTGTTGAGTGGCATGCAAAGCAAGAGGGTCCCCATATGCATTGAGTTTCTGAAGCATTTGTTAGACTTGGGGGAATCTGTTCCTGAACATTAGGCAGCAATGATTCTGCCTAATTAGGTTTTGTTGGAACAGCAGAAGCTGAGCAAGAGTATAGTAACATTCATGTAAACTTTCTATTTTGCCACACTTTTATAGATTTTTCAAAGCATTCCTCATTTGTGATCTTATTTGACTCTGTTAAGTAGATGGGAACCATATCTCTCATTTTAAAAATTAAAAAAAAAAAATGAGTCTCAGTGTAAGGAACTTCCCTGGTGCTTTCTGATATAAGATACAGAATGGTAATGAAATCACTGGCCTTGTGATCCAGAGCTCAGAGCATCTCCCACTACAGCAAATGCAATTAAAAAAATCCCCAGTTTCAAGAATTATATAGTAATGATTTTCCATGGATATGTTCCACAGAAGGTTTGCAGAAAAAAATGTGTGTTTATGAGCTCTATCTATAAAATTTCTAATTACTAATTACAGGGGGAAGAAACCCAACTCAACTGAAAGTAAGATATAATTCTTTTAGTTTGCATAATAATTTTTAAACTAATTATATATTTATCTAAGAATAGTTTTAACTATTTTTTTTTATTTCAAATGTCTAGTTTACTTATGACCATTCATATATTACAAGTCCTAAAGATGAACAGAAATTTTTTTATTGCCTCCCAAAACCAGAGTTCAGGTTCAGCTAATGACTGGTGGATTTTAAGATATGATTCCACCTGAAGGCTGTTTGAATTCTTTACCTAGCCTCCAACTTTCCCAGTATGGCTAATTAGTATTAATTAGATACCACTTTCTTAAAATAACACAAATACCCATTTGCTCTATTCTTTACCTAAAATGCAAACATTTTAATTGCCCACGTATTCAAAAATCCTAAGAATCTTGTTCACAGAAATATGAAGCATGTTTCCTTCATTTATGGTCTAAAGAACTCAAGAAAGTATTACGGAATGTGGGAAACCACTATTGTTTTTGTTGTTGTTCATTATTTACAGTGTGCATGCATTATAATCATAGTAGCTGTTGATGAAGCCCTAGGCTTGAGCCAGGAACTATGCTACTATTGCAGATATTGCCTCATTAATTACCTCAAGAACTTTATTAGGCAAATATCATTATCCACAGTTTATACATTAAAAAAATTGGGTTTTGGCAGTAACTGAGTACAGAAAGCTCATTTGCTCTTCCCATTCCATTATTGGGATACTTCTACAAAACAGAAAATGTAAACATAACTCTCGTTATGCTGTTTCCCCTTCTCTGTTACCCCAAACAAAAATGTATTAAGCTAGCCCTTTTCGTTCTGCTAACAGAGAGAGGTAGTGCTGTAAATAAATCAGACAGTACATATTCAAATGAATGCAGAGTTGTTTTCATGGACACCCACCCATTCCCATCCCCGTTAATTCCACTCACCTGGGGCTTCTTCCAGAAAGTGAGGAAGCATCATGCAGGTGCCTGCTATGTGGGTGACATTTTTCTAGAGATAATGTAAAGCCAAAATTGACATTATTCACTATCTATATCCCTAACTGTGTAAATACCATAAGTTATATGCCACCCCTCCTCAATGCCACCTTATCGAGCTCTTCCTCCACTCCCCCATCCTGAGACATCTACTCCCTTAGGCTTCAGCATGAAATAAAAAAAAACATCCCAGCCTGTTGGATTTAATCTTTCGTCTTCTGAAAACTGGGAAACTTCAGCTGCCCTCAGCAAATTTGTTTACTTTATTCATCATTTGCTGGAACATATTTATTACCTATTATTACTCTTACCCATCTGTTACCTACTGTTGACGCACTAACAGGTGTCTGTTACTGGTGATCACATACCATATATCATCACTGGTGATATAAGATTATTTGGAGTTTAACAAGGGAAATGCCATAACTCAAAGAATGAATATTAGGCATTAATGAATGTGTTAGGGGCTACACATTTGGATGGAAGGCCTCACTGGTTGCCCTCAAATCCTACCTGGAAGCATGGATCTACAAGTTATTCCAGCCTGGTCATCCACCTCAACATTCACTGATACCTTCTCAAGTATGGACTCCTGCTTCTACTTTTTCTTCCTTTCAAGATTTCATTTAAATTTTCAACAGTTAACATACGGTATAGCATTAGTTTCAGGGGAAGATTTTAATGATTCATCACTTGCATATAACATCCAGTGCTCATTACAAGTGCCCTCTTTAAGGCCCATCACCCATTTGCCCCCTCCCCCTACCCACCTCCCCTCCAGCAACCCTCAGCAACCCTATTGTTAAGAGTCTCTTATGGTTTGCCTCCCTCTCCATTTATATCTTATTTTATTTTTCCTTCCCTTCCCCTTTGTTGATCTGTTCTGTTACTTAAATTGCACATATGAGTGAAATCATATGGTATTTGTCTTTCTCTGACTGACTTATCTTGCTTAACATAATACACTCTAGTTCCTTCCTCATTGTTGCAAATGGCAAGATTTCATTCTTTTTTTATGGCTGAATAATATTCTGGTGTGTGTGTATGTGTGTGTATACAAACCACATCTTCTTTATCCATTCATCGTTGGTGGACATTTGGCCTCATTCCACAGTTTAGCTATCATGGACATTGCTACTGTAAACATTGGGGTGCATGTGCTCCTTTGAATCACTATTTTTGAATCCTTTGGCTAAATAGCTAGTAGTGCAGGGTAGTTCAATTCTATTTTCAACCTTTGGGGGAACCTCCATACTGTTTTCCAGAGTGGTTGCACCAGTTTGCATTCCCACCCGAGTGTTCCCCTTTCTCTACATCCTTACCAACATCAGTTGTTTCCTGAGTTGTTCATTTTAGCCATTCTGACTGGTGTGAGGTGACACCTCATTGTAGTTTTGATTTGTATTTCCCTGATGCCAAATGATGTTGAACATTTTTTCATGTGTCTGTTGGCCAACTGTATGTCTTCTTTGGAGAAATGTCTGTCCATGTCTTCTGCCCATTTCTTAACTGAATGTTTTATCTTTTGAATGTTGAGTTTGATAAGTTCTTTACAGATTTTGGATACTAGCCCTTTATCCAATATGTCATTTGCAAATATCTTTTCCCATTCCACTGGTTGCCTTTTAGTTTTCTTGATTGTTTCCTTTGCTGTACAGAAGGTTTTTAGCTTGATGATGTCCCAAAAGTTCATTTTGGTTTTTGTTTCTCTTATCTAGCAAGAAGTTGGTACAACTGAGGTCAAAGAGGTTGCTGCTTGTGTTCTCTAGGATTTTGTTGGATTCCTGTCTTACATTCAGGTCTTTCATCCATTTTTTTAAATATTTTATTTATTTATTTGACAGAGAGAGAGGTCACAAGTAGGCAGATCAGGCAGAGAGGGGGAAGCAGGCCCCCCGACAAGCAGAGAGCCCGATGCAGGCCTTGATCCCAGGACCCTGAGATCATGACCTGAGCCGAAGGCAGCGGCTTAATCCACTGAGCCACCCAGGCGCCCCATCTTTCACCCATTTTTAATTTATTTTTGTATGGTGTAAGATAACAGTCCAGTTTCATTCTTCTGCAGGTGGCTGTTCAATTTTCTTAACACCATTTATTGAGGAACTGTCTTTTTCCTACTGGATACTCTTTTCTGCTTTGCTGAAGACTAGTTGACCATATAGTTGTGGGTCAATTTCTGGGCTCCTTATTCTGTTCTATTGATCTATGTGTCTGTTTTGTGCCAGTGCATACTGTCTTGATCATTACAGCTTTGGAATACAGATTGAAATCTGGAATTGTGATGCCATGAACTTGGTTTTCTTTTTCAAGATTCCTTTGGCTAATCAGGGTCTTTTCTTGTTCTGTACAAATTTTAAAATTGTTCTAGCTCTGTGAAAAATGCTGGTCTCATTTTGATAGGGATGCATTGAATGTGAACATTGCTTTGGATAGTATAGACATTTTAACAATATTTGTTCTTGAGCATGGAACATTTTTCCATTTCTTTGTGTCTTCTTCAATTTTTTTCACAAGTGTTCTATAGTTATCAGAGTACAGATCTTTTGTCTCTTTGGTTAGGTTTATTCCTGGATATCTTGTTGTTTTTGGTGCAATTGTAAATGGGATCGATTACTTGATTTCTCTTTCTGCTGCTTCATCATCGGTGTATAGAAAAGCAACAGACCTCTGCACATTGATTTAATATCCTGCAATGCTGCTGAATTTCGTATCAGCTCTAGCAATTTTTTGGTGGAGGCTTTCAAACCCCTTCTTTTAGAACCATCTTCCCAGCCCACCAGAATGTGGGTGTATTTAATTTCTGTTCAATTTCAACATGAAAGGTATGATTTTTTTGGTAACAAGACATGCTGAGAGGAAAATTCTGGAAACAGATCTTCTCCATACTATGTTATTGATGAAACACCTTTCTGTAAATAGTTCTGAGAGTGAGGGGAGAGAGGTGAAGAACAGGTGAAAAAGTAAGACAGTTGTTTCCTTGAAAGGAGTCCATGATGTTGAGTCCACAATACTGAGGGAGAGGCAGATATTAACATACATTCACTAATACTCATAGAAAGTGATAAATAAAGGAGACAATGGGGAATGGTGCTGAGTGTGAATTAGGAACAGAAATGTCCCACCTCAAGGTCATATTTGAAGTTATTGCTCTTCACTCTTTTTTCCAAGGGTGTGGCAGTGAATAACATTAATATGTTTATTTTTCGCATGTCTACATTTTACTAGTCAGCCATCTTCCTCCTAGCTTTCATGACCTTCAGTACCATCTACTATGCGGTGGAGTTACATGGGATCCTGAATGGTTTCTAAATGTAAGGCTTATGGACCACATGCCTGAGAGTCACCTAGGACGTCCATTGAAAATACTGCTTTCACCTAGGACATCCATTGAAAATATGGCTTTCACATGAATCACTGAGACTCTAAATCAGCATTTTTAACACGTTCTCTAGATGTTTGTAAGGAACATCAAAGTTTACAAACTGTGCTAAGAACAGCATTAAACTAGAATCACTAAGCCCTCATTTAGTTCATATCTAAAATTAAGAGTTGGATTAAATCTAACATCCATCCCAAATATTTCATGATTCTAGGTTAAACATTTTTATTGTCCTGTGTATTTCTTTTAGATATTTTGTATAATTTTTCTTGGTTTATTTTCCTCCAGTGTTTAATTCTGTGAAGCTTTTATTGCCCCTCACTTAGGATGTCTCCTAACATATGATTATGAAGACAACAGGAAAATATGGCTTACTTTGGACATTTGGATAACCTTATATGTAACCGATTTAAGGAATAATGGAAGCACACTAGACTCTGATGGAAACATTACTCCTGAAAAATTCATTTGGTTTAAACCCAAAATCATAAATTTTCAGATGCGGAACAGAAGAGGAATTTGTGTTTATGCTCTATTTATTACTAATCCAACCCTCTAGGACTTGGATTTTATTTTCCCTTTGTCTAAAATATGGGTCCTAAGCACATAATTAATAAATAAGAGATTTTTAAAAACAGGTATTTTAAGCCGTCTCATCAGAATTAGCTCTGTTCTTGTTAAGCTACGAGACTGTGCATTCCACCAGACAGGATACTCAATTTAAACAATTAAAGGTTTTCCAAATGAGTGTTATTAATTGAGCCATAGCATTACAACGAAGTCCCTTTGCACTTCCTCTTGTCAAACCTATCGAGGATGCAATGCAGAGCTATTTGGCAGGTGGCCACACTGTAAAGCAGCAGGACATACTTGGCAGATTTATAAGTCGCCAGACTTTTGCCATTTGGCTTGCTATCATGCTTTCTATTTTTTTTCTTCTTTCCTTTTTTTTTTGTCTTTCACATAAAAATATTTTTTTCCTCAGCAGAATTATAGTTCATAGATATAATTAACATCATGTTAATTATCAATAATTAAATCAAAACATGACTTTGCAAAATTCTTGCAAAGCACACAATTCTTTCAGGAGAATTTTTCTCAAAATCCCATAGGTAACCTTCAACAGGAATATGTGTAGTATTGATCTACAAATATTAACTGTGGATATCCATATTCTATGCACACACCCCATTTACCTCTAAAACATGTCCATTTTACTTTACATAAATGAAAATCATATAACAATATCTATGAAGCAAACCAAAATTCCTTTTTTTTCCCCCTAAAGGAAATCTGAGTTTCAGTGAGTTTGACCTTTTCCATCATTAATATATGTTTTGACTGAATATGGCTGTATGTTGGCTTCCCAAACTGATTTCTTTCTCAAGCCTTCTGCATCATATTTAATAACAAACAAAACAAAAGAATAACAAAACTCTGGTCTGAAACCTGAGCAAGAAGGGTCCCTGCCTTGAGCCCTGTATTTTAAAGGACTCTGCATATTACAAACGGAAAACAAAAATGCGTAAAGAAAACATGAGTGTCTCTGTCAATCAGGGTGCAGAGCTCAGTTCCAGAACCTGAGCTACACCTAAAGCCTAAACACCTGCTTTTCTAGCTAACACCTTTTAAGCCCCAGGGAAACACTTCATCACATCTTTTGCTCCATATCCTCAAAAGTCTGAAGTGTGCCATGAGAGGTACGCACTGCTTCAAAGTGCGGTTCAGGGGCAAACACACTAAGTAAGAAAAAAGACAAATGATTAATTTGCCAAATCCTTCCTCTCAGCATAAATGCAATGAAGTTTTTCCTAACAAAATATTATTTCCCAGGAGTGCTGACAGCATCCTTTTATGTTTCTTTTGTGTTCCAGTTTACGGTTTTAAGTACTTGCAGATTAGGTTACTATACACCAAAGTTGCATGTGGTAACTTTTGCGATAATTTAGCAATATTAAATAATTCCTATTATGCTTATATGTATATAGATGTAGTCAGATAACATGCCTAAGGCATCATATTGACTCTACATTAGAAACCAGATGGCTACTGAATTCTTGAGTATTTTAACAAAAAAATATGTATATAGATATTTAACAAGATTCAACTAACTTTTTTAAATAAAATTTTTAAAATAAAATTTAAATATTTAAATAATTTTATTAATACATTCATATATGTAAATTTTAAAAATGTGTTTTTGTCTTTAATTTTAGATAAACAATATTTTAGAAGCAAAATAAACTTTCTTAAAATCATATATAAATACTACTTTTAATACTTTACAGTTATTTTATTTTATAATCTGACTATAATGTATTCAATGTGTATACTTCTAATTCTTTAGATCATTATTACCAATACACAAAAATAACTTAAAATTTTTGATTATAGCAATATAATTAGAACTGAAATGTTCTGAAATAAATAATATAGTTATATTATTACCCATGGAAAAAATCGGATTCATAAGTAAAATACTTAAATATGTGCAAAGCTAATTAAATTCAACTGTCTTTCATATTTTCTTAACTTTCAATATGTAAAAACCAGAGCCTTGCACAAATTCTTCTTTGGCATTAAAGTATATTTGAAAAAGTAAGAGCATTGAACAAATTTAATCAAAAGTGTGATACCTCAGTTAATATCTTTTAAATATTTAGACACACAGTGTATATCTAATATACAATTTTATTCTTGTTCTCACCTCTCCAATATCAGAGAAGGTCTGTTTAACAATGTAAATGTTTACCGTCATTGGATATGGAGTCTCAAATTAAGACCATCTTGTATAAGTGGAATCCTTATCCATGTTTATTCTTTCATTCAAAATAAGTGCATAAACCACATGGAGAAAAATCACAATACATAGTACTAGTCCAATTTATTCCTTTAGTACATGTTTTATGGCAAACACTCATAAATAGCAGACTTGCATTCTTCCTAATAGGCACAAATGCTGTTCAAAATCATGAAATTACCCAAAAGTTGGGGCTTAAAAATTATTTTCACAATATTTTTATCTAAAAGCCTCTTCTCAGTTAACCTCAGTTCCATTTTAGAAATCTTGATATAGGAAAAGTCAGCTAATTGGCAAATGAAACATTTATTGGCATGTTCAAACTTCATAAGAAACTCTTATTCCTCTATGTTATTATCTGTCTTAATTATGCATGGTCATCTTTTCCTCTACCTTCTTTTTTATGGCATTTATAACCCCCAAGGCATTAGGTTAATAAAAATGGATACGTTAAAGTCAAATTGAAAAAAGAATCAAAATAAAACATTATCAAATTTTGTCACCTAGAACAGCATTCTTACAAAAATATCCCATGAATTCCTTAAAAAATGATTGCATTTGCAATGACTTAAGAATCCAATAGTGGATCCAAACAGATATAAATTAATATAGGCACAACCACCTGAGTTGGAGAACTGTAAAACAAAGCAATTATTTTCATAAATTAAGAACAAATCCTGATAAACCACAAAAGACCCCAAGTAGCTAAAGCAATCTTAAAAGAGAAGAATAAAACTGGAGGTATCACAATCCCAGATTTCAAGATATACTACACAGGCATAGTAACCAAAACAGTATGGTACCTGCACAAAAATGGATACATAGATCAGTGAAACAGAATAGAGAGCCCAGAAATAAACCCACACTTGTATGGTCAATTAATCTCCAACAAAGGTGGCAAGAATATGCAATGGGAAAAAGACACTCTCTTCAAGAAATGGTGCTGGGAAAACTGAACAGCGACATGCGAAAGAATGAAACTGGACCGCAATCTTACACCAACACAAAAATAAACTCTAAACGGATTAAGGACTTAAATGTGAGACCTGAAACCATAAAAAATCCAAAGGAGAACACAGGAAGTAATTTCTCTGACATCAGCTGTAACAACATTTTTCTAAATATCTCCTGAGGCAAAGGAAATAAAAGTAGAAATAAACTATTGGGACTTGATCAAAATAAAAATCTTCTGCACAATGAAGGAAAAAAATCAACAAAACTAAAAGGCCACCTACTGAATGGGAGAAGATATTTGAAAATGACATATCTGATAAAGGGTTAGTTTAAAGAATATAAAGAACTTGTACAACTCAGTACCCAATAAACAAAAAAATCCTATTATAAAAAGAAGCAGAAGACATAAACAGGCATTTCTGCAAAGAAGACATACAGATAGCCAACAGACATGTGAAAAGATGGTCAACATCATTCGTTATGAGGGAAATGCAAATCAAAACCACAATGAGATATCACCTCATACCTGTCGTGTGTCTAATATCAAAAACAAAGAAACAAGTGTTAGTGAGAATGTGGAGAAAAAGGAACCCTGTGCACTGTTGATGGGAATGCAAACTGGTGCAACCACTGTGGAAATTTTGAGATTCCTCAAAAATTAGAAACAGAATTACCATGTTATCTTGTATTTCCACTACTGGGTATTTACTTGAAGAATACAGAAACTCTAACTCAAAAAGATATATGTACCCCTATGTTTATTATAGCATTATTTACAATAACCAAATTATGGAAACAGCCAAGTGTCCATTGATAAATGAACAGGTAAAGAAGAAATGGGATGTATACGTACAATGGAATAGTACTCAGCCATAAAGAGAGAACTCTTGCCATTTGCAACATGGCTAGATCTAGAGGCATAATGCTGAGTGAAATAAGTCAGTCAGAGAAAGACAAATACCATATGATTTCACTCATATGTAGAATCAAATCAAACAAAGAAAAAGAAACCAACCATAAAACAGACTCTTAAATGTAGAGAACAAACTGATAGTTATCAGAGGGAAGGTATGTGGGAGGATAGGTCAAATAGATGATAGGGACTAAAGAAAGCACTTATCATGATGAGCACTGAGTAATGTATAGAATTGTTGAATTACTATATTCTACACCTGAAATTAATATAACACTGTATATTACCTACACTAGAATTAAAAATTTAAAAGAATAAAACATGTGAAAAAAAATCCTAATAAAAATAGAGGTCTCTCAAACCATAAGAGACTATTAATGTCACAAAACAAACTGAGGGTGGCCGGGGGGAGGGAGGTAGGGAGTGGGTGGTTGGGTTATGGACATTGGGGAGGGTATGTGCTATGGTGAGTGCTATGAAGTACATAAACCTGACAATTCATAGACCTGTACCCCTGGGGCTAATAATACATTATATGTTTATAAAAAAATAATTTAAAAATTTAAAAAAATAGAGGTCTCTGAAAGCCATATTTTTAAATGATATTGTGAAACTATCCATAGACTACCGAAAAACAAAGGATGTGATTATTCAACTATATGAAAGAACACACAAACACAAGATAGTGTACAGTTGGTTATTTGAAAATAACCTACAATGATTATTCACTCAATCCAACAAATTATTCTCTTTTTAAAAGAGATTTAAAAATCTTAGACCAAGTTAGTGTAATATTCTTGGATTTTACTTTGCTTTGTATATCACTTCAGCTCATAAGAAAGTAAAAATTTTAGAAGATATTCTCTTCATCTGTTCACAAATGCAATTTTGCTCCGACCTCTATTTCAAAACACCCCATGAATATATCTGATGTAGGCAAGAGGTTGGTCACTTTATTTTCTTTATTTGCAAACTCTTTCTTTTCTCTAAATCCTAACATGAATCTGTGACAGTGAGTCACCAGAAAGTACTCTCATTTTGCAATAATCAGATTTTACTATCATTGGAAAGAATAGGAAATGATATGAACTAAAAAGAGATTCTATCTTAAACATTTTGGGAAAAAAAATAAAATTTCAAATGACATCTTCAGAGAGCTGGAAAACTAATGTCATGTGTTCATCTTGAAAATTTTGATAAATGTTACATTGTTGAATGAGCATTCTTTATACACTCTATAGTCAACACATAAATAAGTGTACTAGAACCTCTTTATCATTATTATTATTTTAAAAATCCTCTTAAATTGACAGCATATAATTTCTATCAATCAAGTAAGTTTTTTCAATACTTATGCATACTTAAATGAATTTTCATGCCATCATTTATTCTTTTTAAAAATTTTTATTTATTTTTTAAATTTCTTTTCAGTGTTCCAGAATTCATTGTTTATGCACCACACCCAGTGCTCCATGCAATACGTGCCCTCCATAATACCCAGCACCAGGCTCACCCAACCTCCCACCCTCCACCCCTCCAAAATCCTCAGATTGCTTTTCAGAGTCCATAGTTTCTCATGGTTCGTCTCCCCCTCCAATTTCCCCCAACTCCCTTCCCCTCTCCATCTCCCCGTGTCCTCTGTGTTGTTTTTTATGCTCCACAAATAAGCGAAACCATATGATAATTGACTCTCTCTGCTTGACTAATTTCACTCAGCATAATCTCCTCCAGTCCCATCCATGTTGATACAAAAGTTGGGTATTCATCCTTTCTGATGGAGGCATAATACTCCATAGTATATATGGACCACATCTCCCTTATCCATTCATCCATTGAAGGGTATCTGGGTTCTTTCCACAGTTTGGCGACTGTGGCCATTGCTGCTATGAACATCGGGGTACAGATGGCCCTTCTTTTCACTACATCTGTATCTTTGGGGTAATACCCAGTAGTGCAATTGCAGGGTCATAGGGAAGCTCTATTCTTAATTTCTTAAGGAATCTCCACACTGTTCTCCAAAGTGGCTACACCAACTTGCATTCCCACCAACAGTGTAAGATGGTTTCCCTTTCTCCACATCCTCCCCATCATTTATTCTTATATTTGCTTTGAAAGTTGCTAATTACTGTAATGTACCATAGTTCATTTATATGAGCAGTTAAGTTTAGTTTTATGATGTATACAGATGTGAAGAAAGCTCTTTGGGAAAGATAAGTAAAAAGAAAACCTTTACTTCAGAGTATTAATATTTTTTCTTCAAAAATTTTAAATGAGATTTTAATTTTTAAAATGATTACTATTTTTCTATATATGTATAATATTTTCTTTCTAAAATAAACACTGGAAATCAGTATGAGGGTGGAATGATAATGACATGTTTTATAGAACAAGATAATGTACAGAAATTGGTGTAACACTGAGAAATTATATTTTTTGATCGAATCAGAATGATGCTTTGTCAGGATACCTTTTATATTTGCATTTATTTATTTGGCTATATTCAAAGTCACGATCTACCCACATAGCTCTGCTTATACTGTGTTTGCAATCAATAAACACTCTTCTTTAAACTATCAATTTGCAGATTTTGTAGACTTCTGCTTTCATCTCATTTCATTTCATCTTCAAGTTTCTTGGCTGTATTTTTGTATTTAACTAAATATACATAATATGAACATTGAATGGTCTGCAAACTATCTGGCCCTGAAAAGATATATTTATATTACTTCAATATCCGAGTCTCACCTACACTTATTAAATGAAATTACCGTTCATAAGGAACTAATTATGTTTCTGGGTTTTATCATACATTAACCTCAAAAAAGTGAGTAACACATCAGAAAACAGGGCCTTAAATTTTCAGGTTTGTACTGATAATTATAATTTTAAAACCAATGGTTCTACAGAAGAACATTGACCCAGTTTACCTTCAGTGGAAATGCAGTATGGAGGAACTCATCCCATTAACTTGAACCACATCAAAAAATCAGGGAAAATGTTCTATTGAAGAGCTGGATATCTTCACTTAAAAACAATATGGCTTAAGTCCCCAGGGAACTAATAATGACCAATTGCAAAGTTACGCTGGCCTCCTTTTCTGCAAAGCAATCTTTGAGAGTACTCACCACTCTTACCAGCATCCACTCCCTCCAGGCGCAGAACTCAACTCATCAGAAGGCGCCACTAACCAGTTGTTGGAGCAGACACTGCCCACCACACCTAGTGGTCACTGCACGGAAATTACCTTGTCCCTGTCATCACAGTACATCCTATGTACAGTACATCCTATGTACATCCTATGTACTTCTATGTGCTCTTTGAATGATTTATCAGTAATTGAAGAGTGTTTTTCTATAAAATAAGAGTGAAGTGACTTCACTAACTAAAAATGTTACCTGAAGAATGACAGGAGCCGTTAACTGGAAACTTGCTATTCAAACTGTGATTCCCCAGGCCAGCAACATGAGCATCACTCAAGGAGCTGTTAGAAGTACAGCATCTCTGGTCCTGTCCTAGATCTGACGAATCAGAATCTGGGTTTAACAAGGTCCTGAGATGATTCATTATGCATACTAAAGTAAGAAACACAGAACTAGAGCAGTCTCCTCAAATTATCTGTGGCTTTTATTAGTGATTTCTTTACAATCCGTATTTTTGTAAACTATAACAAAATTACTACAATAAGGAAACAAAAGATCCAAAGGCATACAAACTGCTACAAATATGATTTTTTACTGTACACAGACAAAATAGCATTCCCTCAAATTTGTAAGGTGTTTGGTGACAACTTTTCACAAATGTGTGCTATCAATATTGTCACCCACTTTACCGAAAATTGTTTCATTATGCAATCTATCATAATCTATAGGAGTTCTAGTTTTTCAAGCTTCTAACTTTTATTTTTGCCTTTCAATTTTATCTGCCATTGGAAAATATGTTGCCTATTTCCCTCACATACATGCAGGTATTAAGATCATTTAAAAAAGCAAAACAAATAGAAAGATGAGAAAGTCCAGCTAACGAATCCCATCTTTAAACAGTTGAGAACAAAGTGCTTCTGATTTTGCAGATGCCCCAGAGAATGTATTTCATATTTTAAACCTTCTTGACAGAAATTTTCATCCTCTTGCCTCAGCATGTAATAATAGTAGTCAATAATCAGTTTCCATATTATCTCATAATAAAGAGAATAATCTCTAATTTAATGCATCAGACTTACATAATTCATAATTTTTGTAACATTGCTAGAGGCACTGCTTAGTGCTGCTGTCTTTTTATTTTAATAGCAAGGGCTATTTCCTTTGTTGAGAAAGCAGAATATTGCTTGATTCTTAACCCAAGCTTCTCAACCTAGATAACTACTCCAGAACATTCTTCTGTCACAGCCAACATCAGAACACATCACACACCATCTGACCACGCTCTTGCACCAAAATTAAACCCCAAACCAAATTTGTTGATAATAATCCTCCATAGTCTTCTTCCTTTTATATAGTTCAGAGCTAGCATTCATTGTCAGCTAAGTCCAAAAAATAATTCTTATATATCATCATACTCAAATTCCACATGTATGAAAAAAACTGCCATGTTAATGATATATATGTATTTGTCAAGTGCCATAAATGATATCATGCTTGCTAGTTTTGTTTATTCTTTGCATAAGTCTTCCATAGAACTAAACAGTTCTTGAAAACATCAAACTATAATGTTGTTAGAAACTGATACACAATCTTACTTCTCTGCAGACTTTCCAGTATCTCTAGCAAAGCATCTTTGATCCATCCTTCCACTGGTGCGTCAGCATTTGGACGATTTCTTATTTTTAACAACCCAAAGTACTACTTTACAAAAAGGCTGATAATTACTAATATTTATATATGAAATATAAAACATCTTCCTTTAGCTTTTGAATTTAATAATCTTCTTGTTAGACTCTGTTTTCTAAGCCTGTGGTCTATGATTTGTATGTAAATGACTCTTGACTTTTAATGGTATCTTTATTTACTTCATTAGCCAGAACCTCTTAGCTAATAACCAACTGTGATTTTAATACTCTACTAATAATTATGGTTACAAAATAGATCTTGATGGATGAAGGATCATAATTCCAAGAACAAATGAGTCAAACTCCTTTGTTCTTTATTTTTTTTTGAATCATTGTCATCATCAGCAGCATCTTTTTTTACTTCTGTATCCATAGTTTTTAACCAAAAATAATCCCATGAAATTTATTTTGCCTATATTAATTAGAAATGCAAATAAATAATACATGTTATGTCCACTGTTTAGCTAATAATATTAAGTTATACATTTAATTTGATTAAAAGACAATGATTGGGGGGGCACCTGGGTGGCTCAGTTGGCTAAGTGTCAAACTCTGCTTTGGTTCAGGTCACGATCTCAGGGTCATGAGGTGGAGCCCCACGTTGGGATCTATGCTGGTCGTGGAGCGTGCTTGAGAGTCTCTCTTTCCTTTTCCTTCTGTCCCTCCCCTCTTTCTCCCTCCCTCTCCAAAAATAAATTAAAAAATAAATAAATAAAATAATGATTAGAAAGTTAGAAGTTATAAGAATAAACAAATGCTTATCTTTTTTTCTTATTAACATTTTTGAGTTACAGTTCACCAACCTGAAAATATCACGTGTTGTAACATATTCTTATTGGGTGCGATTATCATGCACCTCATGCCACATATGACACCATAGGTTTTACAGTGGTCTCACTGGCTTATACTTTGTTCATTGAGACAAGTCAGGAGCTTAAATAGCACAATGATATTCAGTTGCAGTAAAAGCTGTGAAAGGCTTACTCTCAATTTCTGTAACTATCTCATTGCAGAGCATCAGACAGACCATTTGCAAGCTGGTGCCATTCTGTGGACCACATTTGACTGGCAGTGATCCAGTCTGGCTTTCAGTTTTGTTGGATTTATTTCACTAGGGATCTACAGAGCACAGTGCCCTGCCATGAGGTGAAGGTGATTAGAGCACGTAACTATACTGGAGACGCTAGAAGTCTATGTAAGGGGACAGAGAAATACATGGTATTTTTGTGTACGTAATTGCACGGGATTTTCCTTAGAGTATCCAGAGATGCAACTAAGTTCAAATTAGGGAACAGGGAAGTTTTCCTAGAGAAGATAATGTCTGAACTACATCTATTAAAAGATGAACGAGTACCAGTGAAATACGGGAAATCTTTCCAGGGAGAGAGAACATCTTAAGGAATATTATGGCCTAAGTGTGTGCTTGAGGAAAGGGTTGGAGGAGTGGGGACACAATGAACACTCTGATGTTTCTGGAGAGTGAAGTAGAGGACAGGTAATGACAAAAGAGGGAACTGCAAGGTCAGGAAGTTCACTTTATTAACCCAGGAACTGTATGCATCATGTCCCATAAGAGATAAAGCAATTTGTTTCCTTCTGTGTGCTATGTTTCATTTATGAACATACGGGAGGCAGGCACAAAACCAACCCATTTCATTAATATCCAATCTACCATGCAACTCTCAGCCATTGTGCACCAGCTTTTTCTTAATGGTCTTCAAATGTTTCTGTTAGTCCTGTCACCCTAAAGTCTCCTTTGTAACTCTGACCATGAGTCCTTAATTTCTCAAGCACTAATCATCTACTCAGGTGTTATTCCAGAACGTTGCTTCTCTCCTTCAAACTAAGCCCTTCTCTGATCTATTGTATTTATGAGCCAAAAGGATGAAAAGAACAGGTTACACTGACTTTGGATAATTTTATTACGTGTAGGCAGGTAGCATTTAAAAATGAATCCAGAGAACAAATTGAAGGATGTTGGAGGAGGGGTTGGGAATGGGATGGGGATGGACAAAATGGGTGAAGAGGGGTGGGGGCTATGGGCTTCCAGTTATGGAATGAATAAGTCATGGAGATGGAAGTAGAGGGAATGTAGTCAATAATACTGTAATAGCGTTGTATGGTGACAGATGGTGGCTACACTTGTGAGCACAGCAGAAGGTATGGAATTGTCAAATCACCATGTCGTACATCTAAAATTAATGTAACATTGTATGTCAACTGTACTCAAATAATTAAAAGAATGAACAAAACTTAAAAAATCACAGAACACTACACCCAAAACTAATGATGTCCTGTATGGTGGTGACTAACATAACATTAAAAAAAAGATTCTTTTTTGCATAAGTAAAATATGGGAGATATAAATTGAAAGTTACTAGAAATCAAAATATTGTCTTTCTTTCTATATTTTTCATTCAAATATGCTCTTTATCAATAATCAGAATCACTATATTGTTAGGCTGAATTCCCATCCTAACTTCCTTTCATAAGCCTGAGAACCTTAAATAGCAGGCTGCCTCTTATTTTCTGGCTCTCCCTTTATTTTTTTTCCCCTGACTCTCCTTTTAAAATTCACTTTGTCCATGAATCCATCCACTTACTGTGAAAATAATTTGATCACTCTGAAGTGATATTGATTTGCTTTTACTTTATGTCCTTTTTCCATTTCATCAGTGTAGGAAACTGGATGTTACCCTTTCCAGTTAACTAATGTATTCATCCATGATGTTCCATTACTTAAAGGTGCAAGCATACCTTTTAACACAGTATGTTCCCAGAAGCTATATTAAAAAACAGGTTGTTTGAAAATGGAACCTACTTTTTTTAATAGAAATAAATTAAAATCAGGAGATGTGTTTTTTGTTTTAATTTCTTTCATTTGCTTAGGTATCTCTTTTTTTACTGGGTCTAGCTACTCAGAACAAGAGAAATAAAAAATTTATATTTAATCTTGTGAATATACTTTGTGCAAGTAATACTTTAGAAGCAACCTCTACAATCATTTTTTTAAGATTTTATTTATTATTAGAGAGCAGAGGCAGGAGCAGAGGGAGAGGAACAAGTAGACTCCACTCTAAAGACAGAGCCCAACACGGGGCTCAACATGAGACTCCATCTCACCACTGTGAGATCATGACCTAAGCTGAAATCAAGAGTCCAACGCTTAACTGACTGAGCCACCCAGGTACCCCCTACAATCATTTAACCTTCCAAGGCAATTCTCTTCACTGAATAAAACCGATGTAAATGCCCACTATAAAAAAGATATTGACACATAAAAATACAACTTTATTGACCCATACAATAGGCTAACTAAAACTTATACGTTACTTAAATATGGAAAATAATTTATTTATTTTCTGATTCAGAATCTGGAATAGCTTCTGGACTGGATTTGGGTATCCTCACCATTTGAGATCATTGTCCGGGAAAGTTTGAATGATAGTCTTCCTTTTGGTATATAAATATCCTTATCAAAAGAAGACACTTGCACAGTTGTCCCATAGACCTTGGAACATTCTTAAGGTCCTGAAATAAGTAGTTAGTATTTTTACTATTGATTTAGTGGACATTGCTTAAAATAAAAAGCCAGTTTTTAAAGTAAGGACAAAGTCAATACTTTCCCCATTTTCTTCCACTATCTCAGGTAAAGTTTCTCACCTGAAGTCTCTTGATATCTGCAAGGGTGTGCTATGTGCTTAGTAGCTTATTAATAACTTATTCTGATTAATAGTCACCAGAAAATTTTAAGTGCTGTTTCCCTATTCATTCTTTGTCACTCTAGCGCCATTTTGAGACTTGTTTGACTGTCGTCACTGACCTTAATACTTCATTGGAAAAATGAAAACTTTATCAATAAGTATTCAATAACCATGCTGTCTTTTCAAAAGAAACCTTAAAATCACACCCAAAGAATTGTAAAAGTAGCACTAAGTAGTGTTAATTTGTGAGTATTTACTTGGGGTCGGGAATGTCAAATAGCAAATAAAAAGCACTGTGAGCTGTGGTGTGAATGTTAATTGGTCAGTAAGAAATGAGAGATGTGGTGAAGTTCAAAGTTGTAGGAAATGACTAACCATAGGCAGCAATCCAGCAAAGTACTGAAGATCACGTGCTCCAAATTCACTCTCTGTGGCCTCCACTACTTCTTCAGAACTGCTTCAGACTTACCAGCGCAAGGGTAAAATAAATTATAAAGGGCAACAATTGCTTGTGTTGTTTCCAAATTGTTTCAATACCTATGCAATAGCTAACCTTTGCTCAGATTCTTTAATTATAAAAGCAATTAAATATTTTGAAAAAGATATCAGTGGTTTTTATCAACATATATAATGAGTAATTTGACTTTGGATCCTCTGGAATTCTCCCACTTCTCTTAAATTAATTTTGTAATTTGGATTTTTCTAAATTCTTTCTTTATTCCGGGCTTCCCAAAGTGGAAATCATGGTATGTTGTATTGTCAGTAGCTTCAGCATCCCCACCAGTGCCTACATAAATAAGGTGCTCAAAAATGTGTGTGGAATTGCTTTGTTTTAAATACTGCTTCATTCCACAGATACAACTCTTTCTATTCCATAACTGCCCAATCCCTTCTTTATTTTATTTATTTAATTTTTTTGGTGTTATTTCCCCCTCCACTCAAAAGATTGCATTGATGAAAGTTAAAAATAACAAAAACCTACATGCTTTGTGTTTGCAAATAAGCTCATGAATGGAGTTCATATCTTTGATCTATTTCTTTTCTTTGTTCACATCTGTTGTCCATTTTAATAAAAATTCTCTTTCAGGGCTTGAACTGCAACTTTGATCTACCACCATGCTTTTGTCTACTGGTCCTCAGCATGAGGCATCAGGCTGCAGAGATTTTCACGGGAGGAAAAGATAGAACATAAATCCCCAGTGACCTTCTAAAGAATGGATTTAATATTTTGACCGTACCTTTCTTTAGAGTATGAAGATGTTTCTAGGGTAGGTCAGACACTTAGAACTGTGTTTTGAAGAACTACTTGCATTTTGTTCCTACTCAAGAATAGGTAATGCTGAAACCAGATATTAAATGTCCGTGTTTAAAACAAAACAAAACAAAACCAAACCTCTGGATTAAGACATCACTGTGATCAGATTACAGAATGATTGCCAAAATTAGTTACTCACATTCAACTGTGACTTCAATACCATACCAAGTTGTGTGGCCTCTATTTTTGTTTGTTTGCATGTGTGTATGAGAACTTGAGTTATGAAAAGAGAGAAATTAGTCAATTAGGCATTTAAGCAAAACAATCTACTTGTGGTTTTATAAAGGAAATAGCCACCTAACCAGCTAAAACTTTTACTCTCCAAATAATTGTTAAAGCATTGTATAAATATATCTTAGGAAGAGACTCTCATTGTGTGCTTTGGAAAACTATTTCGACTTGGTCCTCCAGCCCCCAAGCTTGCTGTTCACTTAGAAGATTCTTTTTTGGTTGCATTTCCGCCAGGTCCCTTGTGTTTTAATATAATGTAAGCTTATAATTCTCCTTGATAATGTGTCCTTATTAATTTATTTCTAAAACAAGAGAAAACGGCCCCCAAAGTCTTTATTAATTTCTAAGATCTTCTTTCTCATTTATCAAAGAATATTAATTCATTTGAATTCTATCCCAATCTCTTCCTTTAGTAACAAGGGGCAGTCCTAGCAATGTAGTGTTTGTGAGAAATGGAACAGGAGAAGGAAGAAAAGATTTGTAGGTAAATTGAAGAAGCTTTTTCACAAGGGATTATTTTCTTTTTTGGAAGTGTTATGTTCAGGGTTATGTTGAGAGAAATCTAGAGAAGAAAAACCATCAGATGCTGTGGTCTCACTACATTGCCCAGTGTCTTTTAAAGGAACCCTAATGAGATAAGCAACACTATTTCTCCAACACAAAGCAGGATAGGAAGGTACCTCAATACTGCTCAATAGAGGAGAATAGAGAAGTGAAGTCTCCTCAGGACTACTTGCCCTCTTAGACAAGGATGAATGGACCCCATTAGAGCACTCTTTGTTGGCTCAACTAGTTACTATTTCAAAGCAGAAAATTCTGTATATAAAGTTGACTTTTTTCTTGATTTTTTCAACTCGAAAGAGGATCATGAAAAACACATGTAATTGTAATCATTCCAAGTTCAGATTTATTCACATGCTTTGCATATAACATGGTGCTGCTGTGAACTTTCTGTAGGTTCATTGTGATCTGATCATGTTATCTTTATATGAATAAACATTCTTCTCGCCTTGGCCATCTGTCTTGCCAATGTGTGCTATTAACTCCTAGAACCATTATACACAAGTATTGATGAAAACTCATCACCATTGTCAGAAAATCAACTCAAAACATACATCCTATTTAAAAAATATACCTAGAAAGTCTTGTTCTTTTAGAGAATCAATTAGAAAAAAGAAAAAAAAAAGAAAGCATCAGTTTAGATATCTTTTTTTTTTTTTACTTTCTATCATCCTAGAAATTGCCTAAATACACAAAGTTAGCTCCAAGAAATTATGAACCTTAATATATCCAATTTGCCAGTAATATCATGCAGTCCACGTGTTTAGGTTTAAGTGTAGCAGTGGTATGTTTCTCCCAGCTGGTATGTATGAATACTTCAAAGTACTTGGCTCTTGACTGATGAAGATTCCATGTCTTATTGATTTGGTTTCTAGAAAAGTAGGGGATTTATTATTTTCTATGAGCTAGTGGCATTTGAGAAACACATGTGTAAAAGACTTGCAAAATTTATATATACAGGCATGTGGGAGCACTTTTATTGATCTCATATGAAGAAGTAGAATCTCTAGGTTCATTTTTTCTGTGGAATAAAAGTCATATTATGTAACTCTTTCATTTGCTGCCCACAGCATACATGGTAGAAAACTAAAATAAAATATTTGTTTTTAAAGCCAGATGGAAAATTGTGCTGGCTACATAATACAAAGTCTTCCAGAGACACACAAAAAAAGTATAGCAAAGATTTCTATTTTTTTTGGAAATCATTTTAGAAAGAAAGCAAGGATTTCAATTTTTTAAATATTTTCAGAAAGAAAGGAAATTATTTTTTGAGAGATTAGGATTATTGAGTATTTTTTTCTTTCTTCCTTTTTGCAAAGGAAAAAGAAAAAGCTTGCCTGAGACGAAACTCTGTGCTACCAAATGCTAGCTGCTGAAGGCCCACAGTGAGGTCTAAGCAGAGTTCAAGGCTGAAATAAATGTCTAAACACAAGACAAGCATAGTTTCTTTCACCATCGCAATACTCCATGTATTAATCTAGAGTTCTTTTCTGCATTTTTGGTTTCTGTTTTTATAAAAATAAAAACCCTCAATAGAATGAGAGGAATAATTCCTGAAGCCACTAATGTGTTTTTCGGAGTCAGCACAGATTAGTCCCATTAGCACTGTTTCGTCATTGTGTGTGTTTCCATACTCTCAATCCTAAATCTGCAGGCTTTAAAGGTTTGTTTTGTTTTGTTTTGTTTTGTTTTTAAATATTTCAACATACAGAGTAGAAGTTTCATCATTAAGTATTTTGTTGCTTGTCTTTAGAAGGCAATATTTTACAATGCAGTCTCCATTGTCAACTATTTTAGGAGGTAACTGTTGCCCAGCCACCAGAGTTTTTTGGCATCTTTACCTTTTTGAGTTTATATTATGATTCATAGTCCTTTCGTAGACCTACTCATTCATGCTTTCATGGGAAAACTGATTAGTATCCACTGGATCTTTTATTGCAAATCATTTGTGTGTCTGTGGCATCGATGACAATAACGGCTAATATTCATGGAGAGCTTACTACGTACCAGGTGTTCTCCTGTGCTTTATACAAACTTATCTATCTACTGTTAGAGTTAGGTGATCTCATCAGATCAAGGACACTGAGGCACAAATACCTTAGTTAAATAACTAACTTAAGATCACTGAGCTGGTAAATGGTGGAGCCAGAATTCTAATCTAGGACGTCTGGCTTTAGAGCTCTAACATTTAACTAAGACCCTACAGACATGGATCAATCCACTGCTCTTATCATTACCTCCAGCACTAGGTGTTACTGGCCTTGACAAATGATGGAAAGACGCACTGAAGCCATCCTAGGGTGGTTGATGGACCATGCTTTTGGGGAGGCCACTCTCTATACTGACTGACTGACCTAAATCATGTCATTTCTCACATAGGCTGAATATGAAGACTTAGGAGCCAGGAAAAGAAGCATGGGTGGCACTTTTTACACCTGGAAAAGTGACTCACTCCTGGAAAAATTTCAGATAACAATCCCAAGATAATAGGCTCTGATAGGTTAGAGCTGTGTCATCCAATATGGTAACTAAAAGTCACATGTGGCTATTTAAATTCATTTTAATTAAATATAAATAAGATTTAAAATTTAGCTCTTCAGACACACCTCAAATGCTCAATAGCCACATGTAGCTAGGGACTACTTGTTGAGTAATAAAGATCCACTTTATTTGTTGCGGAAATTTCTACCATACAACAGTATGGTAGAGAGTTTCAGATCTAAAGATAGTTTCAGATAGTTTCAGACCTAAAGGTAAAAGGAACAGAAAGTCTGACAGTGATGGCTGACACAGGTGTCCAGAGGTGGCTATTCCAAGGACAACTTCTTAGCCAGATCTGAGCTGCAGCTGGACTTCAACTGTCCCTTAACCCCAGTTACTACAGGTCATGATCTATTTTCTAAGCCTAATTCTGGAAGCCACCTATATTCCCTCCAACAAATTTCTTTTCCGCTTAAGTTAACCATGGTTGTGTTCTATTTGTTCCTGTAAGAACCTTTCCCAATAGAAGCTACTTTACTTAGCATTTCCTAAAACTGAAAAACCCACACTTCAGGAAATTATTGATACTAGGTCATAACATAGTAACAGAATTGCTCTTGAATCTCAGAAGGTAATCACCTAGAAAAAAAAAACAAAAAACAAAAAACAGGTTTGGGGATAGAATTATGTAGACCTGAGACTGGTGTGGGGTTAATATCTTTCTCTTCTTTGGCTTAGTGAGTTTTGGGCCCCAGGTCATTTGGGCAGTGAACTGAACTGTGGCTGCCACAAGAAGAAAACCAGGGGCCATATGGGGTGTGCTTTGTAAGAGCTCCATGACTTGTAGGTTTCAAGGACAAACATATAGCAAAGAATCCCAAATATTTGATAAATCTTGATGAAAGTTATAGCCAGGGCTACAGAGAATTACACAAATATGTTGTTCTATATCTGGGATGGATGATCTGGTAAAACTGTAGCTCCAAAGTAGTAACCATCAGTAACAGCAGGCTATATCCAGCAGAGTGGCCCCTTTATAAGAACCATCTAGGTTTAAGCCAGTAGGATGGCAGATCGATAAGAGGACAAGAGTGAAGAAATGGGCTGGAACAGAGGTCACACATGAAACAACATCCTGGGTGAACAAAAAAAACCAGAAAACGTACTACACAACAACAACAACAACCACCTAAAACCTCAATTTCTTACAAGGGCTCATATGGACTCAAAGTCAGCATAATTTGAGTTTTAATAGAAACATAATCTTACAAATTTTCTGAGGCTGGAAAGGTGATTGGCATTTGAATCATATAAGGAAGGACATTGTTTTGCCAACTGATGTATTCAACAATAGAATGGGCTGACTTGTGCACTAATCAGGTACTTATTAAATCACTGGAAGGACTCAGCTAGAAGTGGGATAAACAACTGTCAGCCAAGCTGTGGGAAAGATTTCCGTGCAGGTGGGATTTTAAAAGCTTCCTCTCACCTAAAGGTTTTGTGAACCTTTGACTCTAAACAGAATAGCCTGTAAAAACTAATGTGATTTCTGTTACAAAAGTGGCGAAATTTTCCTTAAAACCCAAGGAAAACCAAGAACATCCATTAAAATACTTGGAATTCTGTGGTTAGGCTTTCCAGTTTAACTCTCTTAATGCCTGGCATTTTCCATTTTCTTTCTGTTTCCTTTGTATGTAAAACATACTATAGTTTTGCATAAAATGGAAGCTATTAATTTGTTTTAGTGGAAAGGTAAATGATTCTTAATGCTATTAGGATTTTAATCAGAATATAGTGAACAGATCTTGGGAAATCCTAACCCTGTTTGCTACAAAGATTAAAACATTTCTCTGTAGAAAAACAATCCTATAACTCGTTCTGACTTCGTCAGTGTTCTGCATATTTATGTTTCCAAGAACATTTCAGTCAGGGCCTGAGCAACTTGGGGAAATAGAATTATGGCTGAGTTTTCCAGGACATTCACATGTGCGACCAACTCTGTGGATATGCTTGGAATCTGTTTCTGGCCCAGGATCAGATACATACATAAACTCCTCATAAACTCATACCACATTTTCATCCTATCTGCTTCCAAGAGTAATTCTTCACAAATGCTGGAAGCCTGTTTTATGTTTTACTCATTTATTAATGGCCCATGTAATCTGTAATTTTTTATACCTTTGGAGACTTCAGGTCTACCTTAAACTTTGCTTATTCTGCTTTTTGTATTTGTTTCTTTTTTAAGCTGCCTGTTCTCTCAGCATACACTATAAAGGAATATCAAAATAAAATATCTACATCTACATATTTATTTTTTTCTATATTTCCAGTATGGACATTGTTTATATATGGATGTGGTTTGCTAAATAGTAAGTTACCAACCATGTGATATTGCTTGCTTTGCGGTGTACTTTCCTACTTCTATTTGTATGTGTTCCTATGCCCTGTGAGTTTTGTACTTTGTTCAACAAGTAGGTTATAAGGTCTTAAAGGGCAATTTTAATATATAGTCTGATAATGTCTTGAACATAGTAGATATGTGATAATATTTTATTTTATTTTTAAATATAAATATTTTTATATTGAATATGACAAAAGTCAGCAAAAGGAAAGCATCTGTGAACAGTCATAATATTAGGTAATGTCCCTTGAGGACTATGTGACAGTCACTTTTAACTGCTTTGCATGAATTAACTTATTTAATCCTCAAAACAACCCTTTGACAAGGGTATTATTATTTCTCCTTTACCAATGAGAAAAATGAGGCACAAATAGTTACGTTTGTTGGCACAGTGTCACACAATGCATAAGTGGTGAAGTGAACATTTGAACTCGGATCCCGTGGCTCCAGAGCCTGGACCATACTGTCTCCAAAGATGGAGAATAAGTTGAAGGACTTGGAAAATACAAGTTTTTCTTTCTTTTCATAAAATCTTCCATTGGGAGGATCAGTCATCAAGGTGACAAGGAAATTGGATGTGTACCTTCCCCTCTAACATCAGCACCAAACAGGCATCCTCTACTCCAGTACACAAGGAAACGGCATCAAATGGAGGACCACCACCTGCCCTAATTACAGTCTGAAAGGCAGGGAAAGGACATGGGCTGCTGAGCCCTATTTACTTCACCTGAGAGAATGTAGTTCTATATGCCACAAAAAGAAGCACAAATTCCCTCTAACCATTTTTTCCTGGTGGTTTTCCAGTGATAAGCATCTTGCCTCAAAACTCCAGTGTTGCTTTATGTTTCTGCCTTAACCTGTGATAAAATTATATTGAGATAAGATTATAGATCAGTCTGGTTTTCCTCCCATTCACAGTTCTGTGTGTATCGGAGACATGCTTACACAGTCATTTATTTATAAAAAAAAAAACGATTGACTACTGTTCTATGCCAGACACTCTACATGATTGGGGCTATAAAGACGAATAAGACAAAATTCCTCTCCTCACTGAAATCACATTTTAATCAAAAGATAGATAATTTACATACAGTTGCATGGGGGCAGGGGGAAACCAGCCTCCCTTAAACAAGTGAAATATATTCTGTCCCTACAAATGTTCATGCATTCATTCAAATGTATATTCATTCAGCAAGAAGCTACAAAAAATATAATATGTAACGGGTGCTGTGCAAATGGTAATTTGCTTCTGTAAAACATGTCCCAGAACTGAGCATAACTTCCCAGACACAAGACTGTTATAAAGTAGCACAGAGCTGTTAGTCTACCTGGCTCCAAACCCCAAGGTCAATTTATATTGACTGTACCTGATATTGTGCCATCATCCCATACTGGGGGATACTATGATAAACACTTCTATAAAATCTGTCCCCAGATTTATGTACATATATTTGCATGAAAGCCTTTCTGGGGATGGCTGGGAGAAACCACTCTCTGGTTGCATATAAGGAATAGTGGTGCTTCTTATAGATACCCAGTTTGCTTTAATAATGTGAATGTTACAACTATCATAAATGGTTCTCATCCTAGTTCACTGATAGAATATATAAATCATTATTTAGGGGTCTCTCCTCACCACACCTTATTCTACTGTCCCTGCTGGTCTGCCCAAGCATGAATACAGGACTTCATGTCAGACACATTCTGTGAACATTTCCTTTTATTTTTCTGTGCTGACTTTCCCTTTGCTTCAATTTTTATTGATCTTGCACTTATTTTATCTCATAATAATGTATACTTCTTTGTGAATTACTTATATCTTATTGAAAGTGAGATTTGAAGGAGAAGAGATAATTAACTTGATATTTAGCAAGATAGATAACAGATGACAATGAGAGCAGATTCTTTAACATTCCTTAAATTCGATATTATGCTTCCATCACTGCTGACTAAAATGTCACCTGTTTATAGTCTTCTGTCATCACTCTACATGCCTGTGTTCTTTAACATTAATTTAATTACCACACACCTAAACTGCGTTAAGTTCCTTTGATTTCCCCTTGTGCATGCCCCTCATAGACTCCCTTTTATTTCCTGCTCCATTTCCTCTGTCCTTGTCCAGATTCTATGGCTGGATGAAGTCAGTCATTCTTCCAAATATCTCTACAGCAAATTCAGATTGGGGTATCTGTCCCATTTACATAGTCCCACAGTGACTCTTTCTATGATATACCTTGTCTCTCCTTTAGGGGAAATGGGTTCTACCCTATTATACTTGTGTTCTGAACAGTAAATGCCAATTTCTTGCTTGATCCTACCTCCCTGGCCACAGAATTTGACTAGAAGTACTGCATAACAGTCAGAAAGGCATCTAGCTGCAAGTAAATAAAACTGTTTAATAGTAGCCTAAGCAAAACAAGTTTGCTTTTTTCACATAACAAGAATGATGGAAGTAGGTAGTTCACATTAGTTACAGTGGCTCAAAAAATTAAGACCAATTCCCTTGGAATTTCCACATAAATGGCAATTCATGGTCACTAGTTGGCTACTATGGTTCAAGGCATTATATCTGTTCTATCAAGTGGGTCCCTATCAAGTCCAACCCCTTTCATTAAGAGACCCAGTGGCCAGGGCAGGGGAGAGGATCAATGAGTTTTAGAAACTCCTATGACACAGAAATCTTATCAAAATGAAGTGGGTTTTGAGGATAACTCCAGTGGTGAAAAAAAAAAAGTTTGGAAAACAGAGTAAGATTGTAATGTTTAGCTTAAACTAATCATGATTAATCACATGATGCTAGGCCCACTACATCCCTAACAAACTCAGGGTTCTGTTATCAATTAAGAAGTTGAAACGAGGTTTTGATAGGCAGGTGAGCCCCAAGTTTGTCAACATTTCATCCCGTAGCCTCAGTGATTTTTTTCCATGAATGAGCACTTGACCCAAACCCAGCCAACAGATCCCTCACACCAGATTTTTAAAACTCTCTGGCAAGACAGCTGCCAGTAGTCACAGATTAAGCCTAATAAAGAAATTTGCATGAGAGAAGGAACCTGGCATAAAGAGAAGTAAAGACAAGAGACAGAGAAAATCCAAATGACATTCAGGGCACTGATCATTATGGAGTCATTGTCAAGAGCAGTTTACATCTATCTTGGGTATAGCAACCAGTCAATTCTCTATTATGTTCAAACTAGATAATGTTAGATTTCTATCCCTTCCAAACAAAGACTTCCAACTCACTTTCTTTTTTTTTTTTTTTTTTTAATTAACGTAATGTACTATTTGCTTCAGGGGTACAGGTCTGTGAATCATCAGTCTTACACAATTCACAGCACTCACCATAGCACATACCCTCTCCAATGTCCACAATCTAATCACTCTATCCCTATCCCCCCACTAACCCTCCATCAACACTTAGTTTATTTCCTGAGATTAAGAGTCTCTTATGGTTTGTTTGTCTCCCTCCCCAGTCTCATCTTGTTTCGTTTTTTTCCCTCCCTTCCCCCATGATCCCCCACCCCACCTCTCAAATTCGTCATATCAGAGAGATCATATGATAATTGTGTTTCTCTGATTGACTTATTTCATATTTGTGCTGCCCAAGCGAGCACACTGATTGACTTATTTCATGTAACATAATACCCTCTATTTCTATCTACGTCATTGCAATTGGCAAGATTTTGTGGGTGTGATGGCTGCATAGTATTCCAGTGTGTGTGTGTGTCTGTGTGTGTGTGTGTGTGTGTGTGTGTGTGTGTATCTCACATGTTCTTTATCCATTCATCTGTTGATGGACATCTTAGTTCTTTCCATAGTTTGGCTATTGTGGACATCGCTTCTATAAACATTTGGATGCATGTGCCCATTTGGATCATTACATTTGTATCTTTGGGGTAAATACCCGGTAGTGTGATTGCTGGGTCATAGGGTAGCTCTATTTTCAAATTTTTGAGGACTCTCTATACTGTTTTCTAGAGTGACTGCACCCTATAGAAATACATATTTCTATGTATAGAAACGCAACTGATTTCTGCATATTGATTTTATATCCCGACACTTTACTGAATTTCTATATGAGTTCTAGCAGTTTTGGAGTGGAATGTTTTGGGTTTTCTACATAAATTATCATATCTGCAAAGAGTGAGAGTTTGACTTCTTTGCCAATTCAGATGTCTTTTATTTCTTTTTGTTGTCAATTACTGAGGCTAGGACTTCTACCAACTCACCTACTTCTTAACATGTTTCCCTGCTTCAGTTAGTGTAGTATTGAGCTCTTCGAATTGTTTTTCTCAACCATAAACCCAGTGATGCCTCCTATTTAAGTAACCTGCCTTAAATACAACTCACCAATCTATGCTTTGGCCATGTCAAACTTTTAATACTCCTAAAACATTCCTTCATTGCCATGATATTGTCTCCTTTATCTGAGATGTCTTTCCCCACATTATCCAAGTAGATAACTCCAATTAATTCCTCAGGGCCCAACTCTGCATAACCTGTCTTTATAGCTTCTACTGACCAATATAGGTACACTCACACCTAAACATGCATATACACACCTGCAAAAAGTCTCACTCCTCCTTTTCTCATCTCCAACAGTTCCTTTTACATATCTTTATTACAATGTGGGTTCCATTATAGTATAATTCCTCTCAGCTAAGTGTGAGTCCTGCAAGGGCAGAGACTGAAAAAACTCAATGAGTGTTTAAGTGAAATAAGCAAAATATTTGCACAAGTGGAGGAAGAAAGGAACTCCGAAAATCTTCTGAATTTTTCACCCATTTGGCTTATATTCAATTACATTCCTCAGTGCTTTGAACTATTCTTGAACTATTATTATCGTCACCTCCCATCTTGGAATAACGTTACTGATACTTTATAATTTGAAGACTATGTCTATACATAATGATATGTTTATGTACAATAAACCTGGTATTGTGTCTTAGCTCAGTTTGTCTTAGCTCCATTCTGATGATTGGATTCTATAAATGGAAGCTATCCTCCCATACTTATGTATGGCTTTAAGAATTATCACTTCTATATTTCTACATCTATTGATAATATGTGGAGCAGGATAGAATTTAGAGTTGTGTTGGACACCCACTAAGACCCTTCTATAAACTTGACATTGCTCTATGACCAATGGTCATTGTGCCTAATTATTATTATTTTTTAATTATTGAGGTATAATTGACATGAGCTTCATTTTTTATCTTACTGTGAATCCATCTAACTAGAGTTTCATCTAAGTCGCAGTTCTTAATCCTGTTTTCAAGAAACCAGTAATTTTGGAATGAGATTAAAAATTCATGAATAAATATGCTTATTTTAGAGATGAAGAAACCCAGCTTCAGAAAAACTATGTGACTTGTGAAAGCTTATGGAACTGATAAAGGGGAGAATAGGGTCATTTTTCTGATTCTAAATCCAATTATTGTTCCATTATACAACAACTACCTCAATAGAAACTCTATCAAATGTCCTACTGAAATAAAACACTGTACCTGTAGCATTTTTTTTTTTAATCTACCACTCAACAAAGCTCATTTAAATAGGAAATGGTGTTTCTTTGGTATGATTTGTTTTCAGTGGAATTTCTGAACAATCATGGTTTCTTTTTCTACATGCTTACCATCTGTTAATAATCTAGTTTAATCTGAAATATCTCTTCTGGTTATCCAAGACACCTCTCATCAGAGTGTTTGCTCAGCTTCTTTTAACCCCCAAAACTATAAGACTTCTGTAGATTTTTCATGCTTGGAAACATTTCTATTCAGGAGTTACATAATCCAAGGAGGTTGAATACGACTAAGGAAAGATCAGTGAACAAGCTTAACAACCGTAATTCTTTTTTCTTTTTTAATCTGGAAAATATTCTCTTCTCAGCTATTATCATGAGTAGTTTCAACATTACTATATAAAAAGAGCTTACAGGCAAAAAAACATTTTGGAAGAGAAGGACTACAGATTTGTCTTAAATTTGCACGCATAGCAAGTTCACTGTTTGTTTTGATTTAGATTTTTATGCATTTGGTATGTTTGGAGGGTATGTTATGGAGATTGGGGTGGGGAACTAAAGCACTGCCCCCAGCTACCTTTGGTGTTGTCACTGGATCCAGGCCAGTTACTTCACATGCCTGAATTCCTATCTCATCCAACTGACATGCTTGCTTTGCAGTTAATAGGACCAAGGACTGAACAGAAGCCTGCTAATTGTCCAGACCACTCATGTCTGGTTGCCAATTGGCAGTTTCCCCTGGAACAGTAGTACATTGCTCAGGGAGAGAAGTCATTGTAGACTAACCTGAGACAGTTCCATCCCCCAAGGGAAGCACAGCAGAGGGACTCAAAGATTTTGCCAACCAGAAGTCTGAAGACTTAATTTCTCCAGGGAAGAACAGCCTGCTGTGCAAGCCAATAAAATCACAAACCAAGAAATCCAGACTATAAAAAACCTCTTCATAAAATTCACACTGTGTTGGAGGTAAGGACTAGATCTATCCTTAAATCTCCCCATTTTGATTGCCAATGAAAAGAAGAAGAAGAGGAGGAGGAGGAGGAGAAAAAGGAGGAGGAGGAGAAAGGAGGAGAAGGAGGAAAGAAGAAGGGGGAGGGGAAGGAGAAGAAGGAGAAGAAGAAAGAATAAGAGGAAGAGAAAAGACAGGAGGAAGAAAAGGAGGAGCACCAGTGTTTTACAAGGTAGACTAAATTAATGATCAGTTTTTAATGAGAAGTTCCTTGAGAGCAAATAAATGATATATCCAGCCATGTTATGTATTATACCTCTTGCTTGAGTTTGCCTGTAAGCTCTATAATTATTATACATTTTATAGACACACACACAGAGGCATCTACGACCTTGATTTAGTGAGGAACACAATGTAAACGTAAGAACCCTGTATCTCAGCTATCAGGGCAATGGGGCCAAAGATTACCACTCAGAAACCAATCTCCTAAACTTAAAAGCTTAAAGGCATTTCCTTCATTTGTTATTGTCAGGGCCAACTCTGGGGGCAAGGCCCTTGGCAAGTATTGTTCTGTGTGTCCATTCATAATGAAATCAAGTTAACATAATATTTTGAATGTTGGAATTCCTTTCTCTTGAAAAGAAATAGAGATACAAAAGTCACCCCTAAAATGGGGACAGTGAAGACCCGGGAAGGAGAAAGACTCAGTGCCATGGCTTTGTCTTATTTTGATTATGTTAGGATGAAGTGAGTAGACTGGGGTTTCATTGTCTACATGTGGATCACAAGTTCTGTTGGTAAGCCAATTCCCTTTTGCCTTAGAAGCAGTCTCTCCAACACCAACGTAGGAATGTCCCTAAAATGATAATTTCATAATCTAGGGGCACTCCCAGACATGACTTTTAAAACTTATTTAAAATAATCAGCTATTTCCATTCTTTCCCAGGACTTAGAAATGACGTTATTTGATTAAATTTATTGGTCGCTAAAAGGAACAGAACACTGCCATTGTTTACTTGTTTCTAATAAAATTTGTAAGTTAATCATTTTAACTTTTTCTTATTTTGTCTTTTATTTCTGAAATTGTTCCTATAGTAAAAGGCTGTCAAGCTTATTTATAGAAATAGGTTAAAATATTTTATTTCCTGGATAATTACCTATAAGAATGATATTAGCCTGTGTTGCAAGGAAGCTGTATAAGACAAGACTGTTTTCAGAGGTCGGGGGATTTCCTTAATGTGGAAACTAAAGAGTTAGCATTTAAGACCTTAGAGAAGACTTCCAACTCTCAAAACATCCTTTTTTTGTCTATCCTGTAGGTTTCCCCACAGAGTTAAATACTTGGAAAAACGTTTTGTAAAGAAAAATGTGAAATGCTTGTTCATGGGAAATCTTTACTCCACCCAGGAAAAGATAAATGGTACTTAAGAACTACTCTTTAAGAATGAGATGTTTATCGAAATAAGGGAGGCTAATTGTCAAAAATGATGAGAAACAAATGTGGAAAGCCCTGTGTTTGGAACTCTGGCTACATGGAGCACTTAGAGAAATAAATACTGTGTTTCAGAAGAAGAGGCATAGTTATAGAAGTTGCCAGTTTTTGGAAAAAGCGTTTAAGAGTTAAAAAAAAGAACATGGCTGCCAAGAAACATGGAAAAAGAAACAAGGAACACAGGTCCTGAAGTTCACTTCTCTGAAGCATTGGAGCACTGCACTGATATCAGTTTAGCTTTTTTATAATATTCAGTGATATCCCAAACTAGTCCTGCTGGAGATATGTACTAAAGGGGCTGATATGTGAAAGCTGCTGGAGATAGGAGAAAATTCTCTGAGGAGAGGAGATGTATAGCACTGCTTGTCCAAGTTCTTCATCTTTCTAAGGGTTTGCTATTAATTTCCAGAGCATCTAGAATAGGGCTTCTCAAATTTGTCACTATTGACATTTGGGGAGACAAATTCTTTACTTAGAGAAGACTGTCCTATAGATTGTAGGATGTTCAGCAGCAAACTGCAACCTTGGCCTCTATGTACGATATGCCAGTAGCAGCCCCTACCAAGGGGTGATGACCAAAAAGATCTCTCCCTGGAGAGAGAGAGTTTAGGAAATTGCTACTGATTAAAATCTGCCATTCTAGAGGATAAAACATTGATTAGGATTCTCAGATAAACTCTGCATTGTGCATTTGCAAATCCATTCAGCAAAGATGCAAAATTCATGAGAACTAAATAACCCTCATCCCCACCAGAAAAGGTCAGTAAGTTGAGGATCCCTCTACTGTTGTCAGGTAATAAGGATTGCTTCTGGTGCTTCCACAGATTTTGTCCTGGCTGCATTGTTTGCCACTGGTGTGGCCAAGAACTTGTCTGACCTTTCTAAGCCTTGGTTTTCCTCATTGCAAGATGGGGTCACTACCTACCTCAAAGGATTGTTGTAAGGATCAAAGAAGAAGCCTATCTTAATACTCCCAGTTGGAAGTCACTTAGTAAATCAGAGTCTGTTATTACATGGCACAATTCATATTCAGATTCAGCAAAGCAGGTCTTTTTTTTTTTTTTAACCACTAACGCAATCACCATTGACAGATCTCATTAACTGGAACAAGTTTAAATAATCATACAGGAAGACCTACAAGTAATTAGAGTTCTTTCCAGCTTGTATTTCAACTTGTCTTTAGTCACCGTCTTGTTGGATACCTCTTAGTCACTTGTGGCTGTGCCATCAGCCCACAGTTTTTGTTTTCAGTGGGAGTGGCCAGTAAAATAATCAGCATGGACCTCACTGCAGTTTGACAAACCACAGAGTTGTTTCCATAAACACACCGTGTGCTGAGCTGTGTGCATTTAGGAACGGGTGAGTGTTGACCAAGAATATCCTATTTGGGGGTCCACCCAGTCCTAAAGCAGTCACAGTATTCCCCTGCCATCATGGAGGGACTCTGATGGCTCAAAGTTTTCCTTGAAACAGAAATATACCACCCACAGGAGAGAGGATGAGAAGGACTCACAGCAGGTGGGAGCAGACAATGATTTAAGTGACAAAAAGAAACAGGCACAGCTGAGGATGGCTCTTGCTCATTTTTGCTGAAATTTTTCCAAGGACCATGCTGCTCAGGATAGTGCAAGGGGACCACTGATATTATGAGAAACAAAATATTCTTCTTTACAAATGCTTTCCAAAGGGATTAGGATGTTTATGACACTTGAAGAAAAGGTAAGCCTGTGTAAATTCCAGCACAGCATGGAGAAGTGATCAAGTTTACAACCTGTGGTCTGTACGTAGGGCAAGCATGCCAAATAGCTCCCCAAGAGTGGCATTATCTGGAGAGCTCTTTGGGGGAGTCTACAAGGGAAAGACGATTCCTCTATAATCACCTCTATTTGGGAGGATCTCTGCTTTAAGCAGCTATGCAACCTCATGAAGCCTCCCCAGGAAGATGTCTGGGGTCTTGACCTTGGTGTGACCAGGTAAACCCAGAAGCAACTACTATTGTCACCCCCTTTCCGGCCTCATCTCCAGCTCCATAAGTTGGTGTCTACTCATTTCTATGGACAAGACTTCCACAGGAACAAGAAACAAAAGTACAACCCACACCACCTTAGGCCAAAGACAAATGTATTGACTCAAAAAAAGAAAGGATTGACTCAAAAAAAAAAAAAAAAAAAAAAAAAAGACTCTCCATCAAATGAGAGAGTGCAAGCCCAAATTCCTACAGCACAGTGTGAGTGAAGGGTGAGCAGTTCTCAGAAGGAGAACTGAAGAGGTCTACTCCTACAGTCAGTCACTTCCCACAGGTCACTTGGACGTACAGCAGTATCAATGCTTTGCATCAGGCCCACTGCCTGTTTTCATAATAAATAAAGTTTTATTGCATACAGCCAGGAGCATTCATTTCTGTATGATCTATGGCTATTTCTGCCCTGCAACAACAGAATGAAGGAATTGCTACAAAGACTGTGGTGCCAACATCTACTGCCCGACTCTTGGCAGAAAAAAATGTGCTCACTCCTGCTTTACATAATTCTTTCAGAGATTATCTAGATTTAAAATCTGGCTTAAGTAAATCCAAAACAGTTACAGGTTTGACAAGACTTTCTTGTCTTGATGTGTTTTCTTTGAAAGAAAATTGGTTATGTATTTATTCCTATACTTACCCTGAGACATTTATACCCCCTTTTTAAAGGCTAAAAACATGAGGCAATATATTTATATTTTAAAACTTGTCTTGCATTATGTAGGTTTGATAATTTATGAATCCCAAATAAATGGGTTTGCCATCATCCTAAATGTTTAAGACTCATGTGTATTGTTGTTATGATTCCCTACTTCAACTGTTTTGTCCTCTTTAATAAACCAACTGATTTTGAATGATAAACAGATAAGAAAGATCCTTTCATATATTTAAATCTCTTTCAAAGTCCACAAAGTCTGAACAAGATTTGATGGAAACAAATGCCGTTATTCTTGCTGATTTAATTATTACTGATTAAAATAATCTTACTTTTCCGAGGCTTGACTCAGACACCCTGGGACATGTCTACAACTCAAGATATTAAAAAAGACTGGTGCTAAAGGCTCTATAAGGGACTTCCTTTCAGCCTTCATTTTCTCTCTGTAATTGCTAAAATTGCCTGGTAATCGAACTGGACTATTAGTTCATAAGAAAGCTCTTGTGGGTTTCCTAATGAACTAGATAGGCCATGCCCTATTTCCTCTGACTTGTCCTCAGATTCTATTACTTCATGAGAATACAGAGGGAGGTAAAACATACAAAATAAATTATAAAATAAAATAAATTAAATGACATAGGAAGAACATTCTACCCTTTTTTGCCTCTAAAAATTTTCTTGAAGGTGCCTGGCTGGTTCAGTCAGTAGGCCATGCTATTCTTGATCACAGGGTTGTAAGTTCAAGCCCCACATTGGGTGTAGAGATTACTTATAAAATAAAATCTTAAATATTTTCTAAACTCTAGTTTTGGTTATTAATGATTTTTATGCAATGGTAAAATTTAAGATAAATAAAATTCATTTTATTGCAAAAACAACCAATCAATGAACAAAATATTTGTTGAGGGCTTGCATTATTCAAGCAAATCCCTGTCTGAGCAGTGGTGATTATAAGAATGTCTAAGACAATATCATCCATCAACAATCTTCTAATCTACGAGGAAGATGACAGACACACTCAACTCACACTTTGAAAAATTAGGGTTTTGATGGAGGAAAGGGAAAGTGCTATGGGAACATAATGTAGAGAACAATTAATTCCAACTAGGAAGGAGGCAAGGTGTCTAGAAAATGTTTCCCAGAGAACATGCACTGGAATTCAATCTTAAAACATCTAATATGTGTGAAAGGGTGCAGATGAGGGCTCAGGTTTACTGTACTTTGAGGAGAGATAATACCATGAACAAAAGTAAAGAGATGTATGTACCTCTTTTAATCACTTCCCTTATTGCATTGAAATTACATGTTCATGGGTCTGCCTTTCTCATCAAATTTTAAGCTCCTAAGAAGGGACCACATCTTCTTCATCATCTGTGCTACCAGAACATCACAGGGAGATGCCCCTTGAATTTAGCAATGAATAGGTCACATGATCCAATCTCTGTCTTATTTAACTTATTTCAGTTGTAATTCAAGTTTTCTAAAATCAAACTTTAAAAAACTCTGAATTTTAACCCCTGCCTAAGTCTTACCAGTTTACCAGGACTCTGTATTTATCCTCTCAGATACTGTTTCCTAATCTACCAGTTGGGAATGGGGGTGGGGTATGTGGCCAGGGAAGAGGAATAATATATCATAGAGATCAGGATAAACTAGACACATATCAAGACAACATATAACGTAACTCTATGTTGGACCCAAGAGATAATTAATTTGGCTTCATTTCTTTCCTCTAAAAAGAAAGAGAAATAATTGTGATTTCCATATGCTTAGTACTAACATAGAAATTTCTAAAACTGTATCCCAAGAACCTATTTCCCCTGTGAGCTCTTCTAAAAGTATTCTGTAGTTGAATGCATTTTGGGAATGTTGGTACTATCGTCCTCTCCTGGCCAGTTATCCTGGCATATCAATATATTAAAGTCTAAACTAAGTCCTACAGTAAACGAGTTTGTTTAGTTCTTTATCTCAACATCCTTCAAAATTATTTGACCACAGACATCTTCCCCATGATACTAGCATCTATCAAGATACTTTACAAACTCAGATCTAAAGAGGACATTCTTGGCTCACCACAGTCATTCTACCACCCACCTCACAAATATTCTTGCCCTTGTACATTTCTTACTGCATAAGTAGACATTGTAGGAAGGTAATGTTCTTGATTGTTCATTTGTTTATTTTGTTTTGTTTTTTGGCTCTGGATAGCTGTTGTACTAAGTCATATGTCCTGTTTTCTTAAGCATGACTTAAATAGCCTTCCTTCCATTAATATTGAGCATTTTTTTAACCAAAGCAAAGTAATTAAGGCCCATGTTATTTTAAGGCTTATAGTTTTCTCTCTCTTTTTAAAATCTGAACTATTTGGGTTTATGTATTTATTTTTAATGCAAAGATAAATAAAAGTTCCAGGAAAATCTCCTTAGCGACTCACACCACCCATGGCTATCTGGGCTCCTCATTTCTACCCCCTGCCACTATCCCTGAAACTGACCCAACAGTGTTATCTTTTGTCATTCAACACCAGCTAATGTGTCTGTGTGACGTTCAGTCCCTCTTTCATCAGTGTTGCACTTTTTACTTATTTTGCTTTCGCTATTATCCATTAGTCCCAGCCTGAGGATATTTTCATCTTGTTAAAAAATACATGTACTAATGATGCCTCTCATCTTGCATTGTGAAATTAGAGAACATAGAAGTATCTCCTTCATAAGCTCAAAACTCTAGTTTAAAAAAGTGTTAGAAAGCTTTTGTAAACAGTACTAAAAGACAAAAGTAGATTAGCACAAAATACACAAATACATTTTTGAAAACTGGAAAATATTTTCACCTTCCCCTTTCTCTGCTAGTGTCCCACACCAGATTCTAAGTTCCTCGACACTGAAAGAACGTCCAACTTATCTTTTTACCCCCAGGGCTTAGTGTCGTGTCTTGCACATAGTAAGCTCCCCAATATTATTTAACTGAACTGAATTTATGTCTTCAAAGAGTTCATTTTTCCAGCGGAAGTTGTTTCCAACAACACCTGGGTTTTTGAAGAGTAATGAATTCTAATTTCATATCAAATTTCTGAGTCTTTACAAGTGGCCCAATGTTCTGAAATTCAAACCATTCCTTATACTTAAATACCCAAGGGAGAGCAAAATGTATTTTACGTTCACGTTAGAAATTCTCTCAATTTGATGAATTACATTTTGATTATCCAGAATTCAACTGGGTGTTATCTTGCTCTTCTCAGCTTCAGGATAAAGGGGAAGGAAGGGGAGGAGAAAGAGAAAAGAAATGGGGAGAGAGGGAAGGAAGGAAAAAGAAAGGAAGGAGGGAGGAAATGACCAAACCAAGGAACAAAGGAACGAAGGAAGAAAAAGAGGATGCTGTTATTAAGGATGGTTGTCTATTTCAAACAACTTGGACAGTTTGTTCAAGAGGAAGTCTAAATTAAGTTGAATTCCTCTCAGTCTTCCTCAAGCTTCAGTATTATACTGTCACCTTCAAAAAGGAAAATTTTGATGAGGAACTTACCTTTTGCCATCAATCCATTATCAATAGAATTCAATAGTGAATAAATTAAGTAAAAAAAGAATATCAGTGAATTTTTAAAATCTTTCACTTATATTCCCTCTGCATTTAGTTCTATTGAACTTTTTGCAAGCTTGTCATACACAAGCAAGAAAGATCCATGCCAGACACTTGCTCACAGCCTGAATACTGTGAGTATGGGGCTAACTGCTTCTGCCCAGGCTCTTTTCAGTTGAACTTCTGTCCTATGTGCCAAGGTAAGGTCCAAAACTCCCATTATTTCTCTCCAATATGTAGTAAAAGAACTAGGCGAGTATTTGGAATCTGGTTTCTCTTTGCAGAAAAAGCCAGTTTACTTTCCAGAACACCACCCAGATAGTATCAAATCACATTAACTAACCATATGGACCTATTCCAGAAAACCAATCTCAGAAGCACTGGGTTTTCTGACTTTGAACATTATGATAAACCTATCCTTTGCATAATACTCCATGATATCATTTTGCTTCCACATAGCAAAAACATATCATTTATTTATGTAATAAGACCACTCCGATTATTTTCCTCACTACTGTGTTAACAGTGAGTACTCAGCACTTTTATGGTATCCAATCAAAATTTCAATGTCTTAAATAACTTAAGAATGTTTCTGTCATTAAAACTGGCAAAAGAAATTCATCTCAATGGCTATCTTGAGACAAATGCTGTTTTGACATTAAATTGGACAAGGGACATTAGAATTAAATACTACTTCAGCATCGATAAAAAAAGAACACAAATAGAGACCTCAAGTCTATCTATACAGTAACCTTCAGGTGATTTGGCCCATAGTACATATACATTGTTTAATTCGGTGAACTGAAAACGCAAAATAAGAAATAGAACTTGCACACACTGAAGGAAACATCAGAATGTTTCAATATGAAAAAAAATGCTGTTATAGATCTATTATCTCAAAAATTGAATTTACTTTTAAAATAACAATCCTTAGATATTTTTGGACATTTTAATTATCAAAGAAACTCTTGATTAAACTGGTCTTATTTTCTAAGATAGAAATGGTAGAAACTTTTTTTGGCTTATTTTTAAAGGTTTTTATAATATTATTTTTTATTTAAAGATGGTTTTCCCCTTAAAATATTGTTTAATTTGAAATTTTAGTTTACCAATACTCTCCAATTGCCAAGAATTTTGTTTTGCTTTTTCCCCTATTGCCAAGGCTTGTAATTTAGTTTCTAAGTAGTAAAATCATCCATCCAAGACCTGATAACAAGGGAGTTGATTTTAACACTTGGAACATTTCTATAATTATTTTGTACTTCTCCTAACAGTTTTTTTTTTTTAAATAAGTTTGTAACTAATAGGATTCCTCTCTTTCTTTCTTTCTTTCTTTCTTTCTCTCTTTCTTTCTCTCTCTCTTTTTGTGTGTGCATATGTGACTAGAACTTTTCCTCTAAGTCATGTTCCTTTATATTGCTTTGTATTGCTGACCATTTGCTTTTTTTTCCATGTTGGGTTTTTCAGTTGGCAGTATAATCATTCTTTCAGGTTATATCACTTTATCTAAACATCCCATCATTCAAAATGTCTATGTCCATAAAGAATTGAAAGTAGAACAAAATATCAATGTGCAGTAAAAGAACTAGGCGAGTATTTGGAATCTGGTTTCTCTTTGCAGAAAAAGCAAGTTTACTTTCCAGAACACCACCCAGATAGTATCAAATCACATTAACTAACCATATGGACCTATTCCAGAAAACCAATTTCAGAAGCACTGGGTTTTCTGACTTTGAACAAGATAATGTCATTTCTATTGACATGATTTACTGAAATTCAAATTTAACGCAGCCTGAACTATGGTCATTACCCATAACTACCTAGAGTTATCTCACATTATGAGATCTAGCATAATTTCTGTTTTTCTCTGATATGACCAACTTTCCTTTCTGGCATGTTAATTTATATGAAATGGAAAATTTAGAAATAAATATGAAAGTATCCTTGAGGCATGAAAAATTTGCTCCTCTTGAAGAGTTTCTGGTTTAATAGTGCTTAGTTGGTTTGTTTTCTTTTTATTCCCAGAGCTAACACAAATCAGCAGTTTGTAATGCCTTAATTGCAACCAAGACCAAAAAGTCAATGCCAATAATACCAATAAAACAACTTGAAGAAAATCGTTAAGTACTAGGCTAGCTGTTAATGGTGATGATAATCATAATAATGACATGTTATACCTCTACAGTCTTTCCTCTGAGCATCTCAGAGGACTTTATTGATAAATATTTTGATTTTATCCAAATAAATCTGCTTTTTTCACTTATATGCACTTCTGTAAATTTGCTTCAAACATCAGCATTAATCAAAAAATGCAGAATCCCTCATTTTTAACATTTCAACCATTTATACACTTAGCTTAAAGAATACCTGTGCACTTTTTGATGTTCTAGAAACTGCTTGCTTCCTGAGAATTGATTACAGGTATTATCAGGGTTAAACATCTATTAGTCTAAGAGGTACCAGAATAAATACAGATATTTACATCTCTTTTCTAGGTCAGGAATAGAAATTCTAATGACCTAGAAAAGCAAATAAATGCACACACACACAAACTCCTTGTGTTTAATGGTGGTCTGACATATTGTAAGATATCCCATATGTGAAAGTACTCTAGGAGTGATATTTCTTCCTTTATGCTGCGTGACCTTTCCAGGATTGGTGTTGTGGATTTCCCCTGATAGAAAAGGGCAGCCTTGCCCAGGAGATACATTTGGCTCTGTGATGAAGACATTAAATTTACTAATAGTCTTCTGATAGAATATATACTCGGGCTCCCAGGTTCACCCATGAGCAACCCAAAACATTTGGCTTGGTCATCGAGGCAATGTTACATAAACAACAATAAACCCCATTACCCAGTAGAATTATTGAAAGGACTAAAGGACTAAAAGAGTTAAAGATTGAGGAAGTTCCTAACATGATGCCAGGCATTCATGACTGCTTAGGAGCCAAGGGAACAATCCCACTGAAAATTAAATTAAAACCAAACCAAACAAAATAGAAAACATACTGAAATAGAAATATAAATAGAAAATTCAATTGCTGTCTTACGGCCAAGTCTTTTAACCTGGGGTCTGGACATGGCCGTCTCTCCAGACAGGTTTCAGGTGATTTATAAGTACAGTTGGAGGCAAAGATGTACATGGAAATTTTTCTAGCATATGTCCCTCTCATCAGAGACTCCGAAGAGTCCCTGACCCAAGAGAGTTTAGAAACCACCGCCTTACAGTGATAATAGTGTTGTCAATAGCAGTGACAGCATGACAGAAAAATCCTTTGCCTCCTTCCCTACCTACCATGCCCTCACAAATACACTAAAGGAAAAAAAAAAAAAAAACAGGTTTGCACATTACAATATTTGATAATTTAGTGTCTGGTGCTGATCATTTCCTGATGATTTTATTGGTAAAGAAAGGTTTACAGCCCATGGGCCCTGTACCACTATTCTTCTATTACCTGGACACACTGTTCTCTTTCTTCTTTTCTTCCTCCTTAGACTTCATATCCGTAAATCCCCTGTCACTAATTTCTGGATAAATAGAAGTTAAAATGTTGATGTGTAACTAGATGGAGAGGCACAGTGTTTGTCAATCCCAGTCACTAGGGTCTGTGGAGCAGCTCAGAGTTTTAAAGTACTTACTGTGAGTTAGGGTATAATTCATTCTCATTTTGTAGATCAAAAAATGGGGCTCCGAGTGGTTAAATGACTTCTCCAGTTTAAGTCAGCTGCTGCAGGATTGAGCCAGGGCCCAAGCATGCAAAGACCTGACTCAAAACCCTATATTCCATCTACTGAGATTCCATCTACTGAGAGCCACACAGCTTGGCTCTCTTTTCCCACAATACTCCGTTAAAAAAAAAAGCAACATTCCAAAATCAAATGCATCTCAATTAATATGGCTCTGTATTGGAAGATACAGGAAATCTGAAAGACAACAACGGCAAAAACAAACAAACAAACAAAACAAAAAAACAACTGTTTAACTTTCTTACCCCAGACATGACCAGAAGACCCAGGATAGAGCAAAAATACCCAATGATGCCAAACTACATCAAGCTGTGTCTTTGAAAGTAACCCTCAGGATGGAGAATTGGGGCAGGAAGCAACTCTTTATTCCATTTTCCCTAACAACCTTCCCAAAACATGTATTTTGAATAAAACAGCCATCAAAAGGTGGAGTTTTCTCTTATCTACCTGCTTTAGTTTATCAGTTTTCAGGCAACCCTGTCCCGGATCCTAAAGCCCCTCCCTTGGGGTCAATCCTCTCCCTACTCTTGGTCTCCCCACGGCCGTTTTTCTACTACAACCAAGCATGTAATATTTTTGCCAGATCAATCTTTCTAAAATACAAGCCAGGTGACATTAGTTCACCACTCAAAAAGGCATTGCTGATGGTGACTCTACTACACAATACTATCGAGAGCTTCTATCATCGGGACTCAAGTCACCTCTTCAATGTTGTCTTTCTATCCTGCTACATTGAAGATGACAAATATATGGCACATTCATCATCTTGTACCCCTCCAAGCACATGTATTCATTCAACAACTACTTGTTGAATCCCTACCAGGCGCATGGACTCTGTTCAGCTCCAGGAAGATCATAAGCATGCGGTTCCTGACCTCACAGAGCCATGACTAAGTGGAGAAGACAGGCAATAAGCAAGAAACTAAATGAACTGTGATAAGCAGTCTAAGGAAATAAAATTGCTGCTGAACATAGAAATGAGGATGGGGCTTGTGGAAGGCAGGAAATGATCTACTTAAATAAGGTGGTTGGGGAAGACATAGCTGAAGATGCAAGGTTCGAATTAAAGGAAGTCATTGCTGCAAAAGAGCATTCCAGATTGAGGGACCAGCACGTGTGAAGAGCCTGAGGTGGGAAGAGCTTGTAAATCTGGAAAGAGGCTTTTCTGAATGGAGACCGAAGGACCAGGACCGTAACCTCCAAAAAGGCAAAGTCTAAGTCATGGAGGTCCTTTGACCCATGAAGAGAATTAGTTGTTTTACCCAGTATAATGAAACACCAACAAATTGTTTTAAGCAGAGAAGTGCTACAACCTGATTAATATATATATTTTTTTAAATCAAGAAGACATCGATAACGAAGATAAGCCTCCTCCTTCAAAGGGAACTTAAAAGATAATAGTAATCATGCTGAAAAGCAAAAGTACTAAATTATAGGGGAAGAAAAAGAGAGGCCGTTGTACAAATATGTGTTTACTTCAGATTTTTTGCTAACAAAAAATAAGACTAGAAAATTTCAGAAGATCCATTTTAAGGTTGGAAGAACTTAAAGTCTATCTGTCCTGGAAGTAGGATCTGGCATATTCTGTATGAAAACAAGGTGAAAGTCAGAGCTTTTAGTCACTTCAACTCTTTGGGCCAACAGCTATTGTAGGAGTCTGGGGGTAGGGGCAGAAATAGAGCACAAATACATTATACAGAATGCATTACACACTAGGCTTAGCCTTTATTTCAGAGCATAAAAACACATGGTATTCCTAAGTATACTCCACATCTAAAATTAGCTAACATCTAAGGAAATCTAACATCTAAGAAAAGTCAGAACTCCTGAAATACCAAAAAGAGCAAGCCCACAGCATTCCCACTAATTTTGAGTAAGATCTGTCAGAGCTAGGATCCAGTCCTGTCTCACATTAGAGACTTTTTTTTTTTCTTTTTCAATCGGGTGTAATTTTTTTTTTTTTTTTTTTTTTTTTACAAAAATGTGGAGTAAACCCTAGGCAAAGATTGTGGAAATCGATTTTAAACAAATGTGTTACAGAAGCAAGCTAACCCCTAGGCAGGAGGCAGCATGGCCACCTGAAGAGTCAGGCCCTGTTATCAGACCACAAAGACCTTTTGAGGTTGCAATCGACTAGCTTCCAATTGGGCCTGAATGGTCCTATCACTGAAGACACAGCACGAGGTGCCTAACCCATTTGCAAGACTGCTGTGTGGGCCGATGTCAGCCTCCCTGGCCTTGCTGCCTGGATTCTACACGCTTTTTACTGTTTACCCTCTAGTTCCTATGGCTCTAAATCAATGACTTCTTTTTTTGTAACTGAAGCTTCCCTTAAAAACAGAGGAGCAAGATTCAAAAGAGAAAGCGTGCTTTTTCTGCATCTCGACAGGCTCTCACTCCCCATTAGAGCACCCACCCAGGAGGTGGCTGTGAATGATTGGATGTGTGGAAACTGAAAAGCCAGTCTGCTGACAGCACCTGACAGGAATTCCAAAACCCACAAATCCAGAGCCCCCAGCTTATCCTTTGTTGACTCTCCCCCCACCAGTTCCAACTCTGCCCAGTGTCCCTGCAGCAGAGTTCCCAGACCCGTCCCTGAGGGACTCACATACAATACAGGGATGAAGCTGTGTTTCTGGGGCTTTCTTCATGATGCTAACAGAGGCTGTCACCTGACTTAACTTCTTTAACCTCTCTTTTATCAAATTCTCAGGTAGCAATAGCAATTGCAAACTGCAGCCAACTGAGTTAGGCGATATTACAAATTAGCTTGTACAGTCAATACAGTATTGAAAGAAATGATGTCCTGTCAGGTACAGTGGGCTGTTTGGAGCCGCCTCACAAAGCTTGATCAACAGTCTGGAGTCCACATCGCTGCAATGTAAAATATCACCCTGGTGTATGGTATTTGGGGTAAAAGATCACCACCACCACCCCCACCAACACAGTTGGCTGGGAATCATGCTCAGTGCCTACTGGAGGCAGAAGTCATTCAAGTGACACTCTGAGGAAATCCATTTGAAATTTGATTCCACATTTTTATGATATGGTAAAGGATTTTCTCTAGCTTTTAAATAGTTGTATTCCTTTCAGTTCTGTCCTCTTTGCCTGAGACACAGAGTGGCTCGAGTGGCTCAGCATTGGGCAGGTAGCTTGAGGGGGCCACTGCCACACCCACTGCTTCAGAGCAGGCAGTAGGAGGAGAAGCGTCTTTCCCTGAGCAATGCTGCTGCCGCTCCAAGGTATAAAAACCACAAAACACCCTCAGGGACTTTCGTCCTTAGGAAACCACAGAAAGATGGGATAAACAAACAAAATCATGGAAATGCAATGTTATCAAGAGCTAATGGGATTAGAAAAACAGATACCTTAAGTAATCAAAATAAATTAATTTTAAAATGTCCTTTGTCAAAAATTGTTCAGCCTGTGTTTTAAGAATATAATAATTTAGGGGAGCCTGGGTGGTTCAGTCATTAAGCGTCTGCCTTTGGCGCCGGTCATGATCCCAGGGTCCTGGGATCAAGCCCTGTATAGGCCTCCCTCCTCAGCGGGAAGCCTGCTTCTTCCTCTCCCCTCTGCCCCTGCTTGTGTTCCTTCTCTCACTCTTTCTCTGTCAAATAAAATTTTAAAAAAGAAAATCTTAAAAAAAAGATTATAATAACATTTCTTTTGTAACAATACCTGGCAAAATATAAGCTTTATATTTCCAAAATTCTTTATCTGGAGCCAGGCTACTGAGGCTGAATCCCTTTTAGTAGTCACTTTTAAGTTGTTAATTAAGGCAACAAAATTCATAATATCCAAGTTTCTTCTATAAACTGGAGCCAGAGGTGGGGGGAGCAATTTTAAGAATCTCATAGTATTGATGGAAAGGTTAAATAAGTTAATGTACGTAGAAAGCTACTACCTGGCCCACAATAGGAAGAGCCAAATAATTTTCAGATGCTATTCTTATTGCTCTCATTGTTATTTGTCACCGTCATCACCATCTTTGTCTTCATCATCTGCATCTTCTTAGTGAATTCCCACAATAGAACAGTGAGGAGCTGTGGGCAATGTGTTCTAGTATATAAATAAAAGAAACTAAGTCCCTTAAAGGAATGAATGAATGAATGTTTAAGTATTTACATTTTTTAAAAATTTTTTTCAGTGTTCCAAGATTCATTGTTTATGCACCACACTCAGTGCTCCATGCCATATGTGCCCTCCTTAGTACCCACCACCAGACCCACCCAACCCCCCACACCCCTCCCTCCAAAGCCTTCCATTTGTTTCTCAGAGTCCACAGTCTCTCATGGTTTGTCTCCCCCTCCGATTTCCCCCAACTCACTTCTCTCCATCTCCCCATGTCCTCCATGTTATTCCTTATGCTCCACAAGTAAGTAAAACCATACGATAATTCACTCTCTCTGCTTGACTTATTTCACTCAGCATAATCTCCTCCAGTCCCATCCATGTTGATACAAAGGTTGGGTATTCATCCTTTCTAATGGAGGCATAATACTCCATAGTATATATGGACCACATCTTTTTTATCCATTGGTCTGTTGAAGGGCATTTTGGCTCTTTCCACAGGTTGGAGATTGTGGCCATTGCTGCTATGAACATTGGGGTACAGATGGCCCTTCTTTTCACTAAATCTGTATCTTTGATGTAAATATCCAGCAGTGCAATTGTAGGGTCATAGGGTAGCTCTATTTTTAATTTCTTGAGGAAACTCCACACTGTTTTCCAAAGCGGCTGCACCAACTTGCATTCCTACCAACAGTGTAAGAGGGTTCCCCTTTCTCCACATCCTCTCCAACACTTGTTGTTTACTGTCTTGTTGACGTAGGTCATTCTAACTGGTATAAGGTGTTATCTCAATATGGTTTTGATTTGAATCTCCCTGATGGCTAATGATGATGAACACTTTTTCATGTGTCTGTTAGCCATTTGTATGTCTTCTTTGGAGAAGTGTCTGTTCATGTCTTCTGCCCATTTTTTGAATTTATGTATTTTTTAAAAATAAGATTTTCCAACTAATTACAGCAGAGTCATGAGTGGAATTCTGAGCTCTTTCCACTGACAACATCAGAACTTGCTGCACAGAGTGATACCAATATCACTTCAGTGTTGGGTTCACTAGCATTTTCTTAAGTCATTGGTTACAAATTCCACATCCCCTGCTAAGTGTCTGTTTTCTCCTCACATTCTCTTGAAGGCATTGGGTGTTAGGCATTAGGATAACCTGTAATTTCTCCTGACCCCTAGATACTACTCCATAGTTCTTTTATTCATACTCACCTCTTTTAAATTACAATGCACTTGATACACAGATAAATTTCTCCCTATTTTCTGGGTACAACTTCTTTGTCCTCCTTCTCCTCCTCCTTTTCTTTCTCCTCTTCCTCCTGCTTCTTCTTTCTCTTCCTCCCCATCTTCCTCTTTTTTCCTCTCTTTTCCTTCTTCCCTCCAACTTTCTCTACATTTCTGTTCCATCAAGTATTCCTCTTTTCTAAAGTACTTTCAGATTATTTCTTTTTTTTTTAACTTTAAACAAGAAAAAACCTTCCCTTTCATATCAAATCTTTACTTTCCTTTGTGACTTTTCATTAGTGGTCCCCAATCTCTCTCCACTCACTCCCATATCCTATAATCTAGCACATATGTTTGCCAAGCTTATTGGGATTTCTTGCTTCAAAGTCACCAGGAAACAGCTTATTATTGTATTTGATACCATTTTTTCAGCCCTAAATCCCTTCATCTCTCAAGCAGTGACACCAGAGGCCCCATATCTAGCTGCACACTCTCCCTTGGCGCTCACTGCATCTATGCCATCCTCATTCTCCTCACAACCATTCCTCACACTTTTCTGTCTCTACTAATAGTTGTCTTTATTTTCTCACCTGACTTTTTCTTTTCAATTAAAAAAAAACATGTTAGAAAGATCTGTCTTCAAGCCCTATTCACTCTGCCTCCTTTATTTACTTACCCGTATTATGGATCTATAGTTTAAACTCTTATCTTCTCACTAAAACCTGTTCACCTCCCAATGATTTCCTTATTTCTTATCCTGATCCTTGGTAACTCTCAAGAGATTGGAAGTAAAAATGACCTGGGATTAAATCTGAGCTCTGCCATTTACTCTTTCATTCAATAGATCTTAACTTCTCAGAACTTTGGCACACCATCCATAAAATGAGGCTTTGGACGAGGAAATTAAAGTACATACAGGTCCATCCCGTAAAGGGGATCATGAGAAGCTACCTCCTGCCCACTCCTGACTCCTAGTCTACCACACACATCTCTTCTTCACTTGGGCATTCCAGCACTGAAATCAGCCCCACACTGGAGTCCTTCCCCAGTCGGGTCTCCCATACCTAGCCTATCAAGTCCACCTGTTTTATTGCCTCCTTTCTGTGGGTTTTCTTTCCACCTCCAGAGCACATCCCTCATTGCTCACTGCTCGCTTATCACCACAGCCTTCTCCCCAGTTTCACTGGCTCCAATTTCTCCTAGCCTTCAATCCACCCTGGACAATGGCACCCGATTAATATTCCAACCCACTGTTCAAAACAATTACTTTCCCAAGGCAACCCAGCTAGTAAGTAAGACACAGATTTAAGTGCAAAGTATCTATTCCTGAGTCTATACTCATAGCTAGAAGCCTGTACCATCTTCATGTCAGTGTTTGGTCCTAAAATTCAACATCCTTCATGATCTGACCCTCACTACCTTTCCATGCATCCCTTCCACCACACCTAAACACAAGTGTTTGATTTACTTGCACTTCCTAACATAAGTTTTCTTTATCCTTTAAGGTTCTTTCAACTATGAGCCACAAAATACTAACTCAAGTCTTTAAACAATTATGGGATTTATTATCTCATGTAACAAGCCTAGAGGTAGAATATTTCCTGAAGTATTTAATATCACACCTTAACATTAAATCTAAGACCAGATTCCCTCCATCTTCCTTCCACTTTGCTACATTCAATATGATCTCATATGAGCTCCCTTTGTGGGTTGCAAGATGGTACCACAGTTCTAGAAAGCATGTACAGATAGAACAACATCCAATGAAAGAAAGGAGAGTAGCTCCACTGGGCACCATAATTTGAGTGAAGAATCTTTTCCCAAACCCTATCTTTCCCACCACACCTCCTTTGACATCTCATTGGTCAGAGCTTTAACACAATCACTGCACAATTTGTAAGCAAAGCACCATGAAGCTGGACAGATTCAGCAGCTTCCAACATTTTTGAGATATGACCACAGCGAAAACTACATTGTATACCCCAACTCACTACTTGCATAAACACATTTCATAATGCATATATAAAATGCAAATGGAAGTTTAATAAAATAAAATTCATCCTTATTGTGTGACAGATTCAGATACTCTCTCTTCTATTTTATTCTCTATACTTCTCTATTCCATTAATTCAAAACAAAACAAAACAAAACAAAACACTAAGTTGATTTTGTAACTCCCTAATAGACTACCACCTGCACTTTGGAGAACACTACCTTGTACTAATGAGAATTTACTCAAGTATTATTGCAGAGCAGTGAACTCAAGAATATTGTTAGGTCAATATGGTCAAAGGGGAAATGACTACTTTAAAGACAGCTAATAATTTCTAATTTTTGTGTGTCTTAGATTATATATTCATCATCCATCCATATATATGACACCCATCCCTCAACATTCATTTGCTAAAGTTGGGATATTTCAAACTTGGGATATTTCAACTTTCTGCCAGAAAGGCTGGGGTTTTTATTTACAATTAAAAAAAAACTGACATTCCTCAGTAGTTTGTAAGTCACAGAAAATAAATCAAGTATTTTTTTTTTTAATTTCAAGATCTTGTTTCTTTTGATGATACAAGTGGGGCAAAAGGTCATGGGAGTTCAATTAATTTACTTTAAAATGCTCCTTTTAAATGATGTCCAAAGAATAAATCACCAAAGATTAATCAAGAAAAACTAAGTCTCTCCCTCGTGTTTGGAATGTCTTAGGATCTGAGAACAGCTGGCTGCATCTCTGTTCTTCCTTCTCCTGATTCATCGTGTTCATGATCCCAGGGAGAGGTCACCCTGGGGCCCTAAATAATATGAGCTTGCATACAGAGACTGCCACTTTCTTCCTGCAAGGACCATACCCTTAAGAACCTTGCTGAGCTCAGCAAGGGCTTTCAAGAAACTGGGCTTTGTACCCAGTCCTGCCTTTCACCCACTGAGCCTGTCTCTTCACAGGCCTGTGATCATTTTTTTTTTTTTTAATTTTTACAGCGACACATTGGTGTATCCAATGTGCCTGAGCATCTGATAGGTAGGATGGATAGTGCAAGGCTGCAGGGAACCCCACACGAATAAGCCATAGTGCCTATTCTTAAGTGACTTGGAATCTAATGCAGGATATAGTCCTGCAAACAGCTATTTAAACAGAAATTCAATAGCGGAGGTTTCCAAGAAAGGACAATGACTAATACTTGGCAAGAGCCCTCTAAGTACCAGATACTGAGTGCTAGACCATTTATGGGAATGACCCCCATCAAAAAGCCATCACTCTCTCTCAGTAGCATCATCTCTTTTTTGCAGATGAGGAAACTGAGGCCCAGTAACTTTTACAATGGGACATACTTAGTAAGCAGTAGAGCCCAAGAGCTGAAGGAAATCCTTTAGACTCCAAAGTTTATTGTTTTCTCTGTCGTTTTCTGTGAGTCTACAGGCAAAGGAAAATTTTACCCAGATGAACGGAAGACATATTTGAAATATGCCTTGAAAAAGAAGGATGTGCTCCCCAATGGTAGGGGGGACGAGCAGGGTGCTGGGTGTAAATGGCAGTCCTTTGATGAGTTGTGCAGTCTGGCAAGGGTAGGCCGGGTTCAAGGGATGCTAAACAGTACAGTTTTGTTGCCACATGAGGTGTGCTTAGAGGAACAAAAGAAGGCAAATCTAGAAAAGGGGCTAAATTCCAATTCCCTTAGTTTTTATAACTCAGTAGAGATTTCCAAAGGAGGAAGTCCCTTCTGCAGTTTGCCTATTGGATTGTAAGTCGCAGCAGGGGAGCTGAGGTCATTCTGGAAGGACATGAACAGAGGCCACCCTTTCAGAGCAGGAACCAGATGTTCTGGTCCTTCATGACCCTCCCAGTGAAGCTCAGCACTTTGCAGCAAGGAGGTCTGCAGTTTACCCCGAATGAATGAATGACAGACAAACAATTAGGGTTTCCTGCTCTCTTGCCATGTTGCTTAAGAAATGGATCAGGGTGAGTTGTTGGACAGTAAGTAGAGGGACAGGGACTGACAGAGCAGAGCTCAGGACAAGCTTGACTTTTCCCTCTGTACCAGCCTCCAGATGAGGGAACTAAACAGCATGGCCATTCGTTGGTTCAAATATCATCTCTTCTCCAGTTATTCAGAAATAATGCGCCAGAGGGCAGAAAGCATCCAAGACAAAACAGACAAAAGGTAGAAGAGGCAAATGTCCTAAAGGATTTGCAGCAGGATCTCCATAGGCAATAACCCCATGGTTCGTACTACCAGACCTCCAAGCCACATTTTTTTAGACACCATTCTGGTATTTTACTTTAGCTGAAGGAAGAAAGCAACCGAAAACTCTAACTGCAGGTTACTTACTGCCATGTGAGTTAGATGACAGGGAGGTGACATGGGGTGGCAACTTAGCTATACATTCTCGGTGTAGCTTTGTGCAAAAGCTCAGCTTCAAAGGCTTCGCAGTTTGTTAATATATAAACTCCAAGAAGGAAGAGAATGAAATATGTAGCAGAACTGTTTTGCAAGATTAGTTTGCTAGGCCTTACAGCCAGATAAAAATGGGCCCCTTTGAAGCCACAGCCACGGCCTGAGCAAGGGAAGCCAAAGCTGTGACAGTGGGGAGGTGAGAAGGGACACCAAAGGGGAGATGAGATGGAGAGAAAGTCATACTTAGAGACACACCCGCTTCTGATACAGTGAAGGCTTTGAGTTCCTAATAAATGGTCAGGAGTTACAGTCACACTAAACAGGAAGTTGTTGGTGCCAGTTATTTTTAATGCTGGATGATACCTCCCATCAGCTTTTATAGGCTAATCACAGGGCAGTAGGAAGGTGTGCTGGCCACATTTAAAGTAGCAGAGGTCAGCTGGGAAATCCGAGTGTTATCCAATAATTAGTAAACACAGAAGTTGGATACCGTGTCTTTGGACGTGTCACAAGGTCTGTGACTCTGGTATCATGAAGAGGACAACTCTTCAGATGCATCATATTGAGTATCTGGGGTTTAACCCTGCAGTGCTGTCCTTTTAAGGAAACGTTAAATCTAGAAGAGCAACGTAAGAGCCAGTAGGTGACCCTTCTGCTGAGTTACCATGTGATCACCACTGCCTCGTGCTTAGCTGCAGAGAAGTGAAATATCAGTTTTAACCTGCAGTGAGGAAAACATTCATTTTGTAAAAGCCAAACAGAGTCTTCGTGGATTTTAAGGTGAATGTATATTAATTTATTAAGATACAATATATATTAACTGCCACATATGTTCATAAAACATAATGAGATATTTTTATTAACATCAAAAAAATGAAACAAATATTAAAAAGGGTTTTGAAACCACAAAATCCAGTGTCAGAGTCTGAGTGCACCAATGTGGTCAATAAATAGTTATTCCCTTTCTAGCCTCTCATTTTTTCATATAATCTTAAAAATGATTTTGATCTTTAAGCTGCAGACCTACACCAAGCTCTGGGAAACACAGCATAACAGACAGCCTCTCCCCACCTCTGTCTATCACTCTCTCTTTCTCTCTCCACTTCATAACTACATACACAAATGCATTCCCAGGCACAATAAAATTAAACATAACAAGAAAGCCAATTCTTGAAAAATCTAAATTCTTTTTTTTTATTAACATATAATGTATTATTTGCCCCAGGGGTACAGATCTGTGAATCATCAGGTTTACACATTTCACATACTCACCATGGCACATACCCTCCTCAATGTCCATAACCCTGCCCCCCCGATCCCTCCCCCATCACCCCCATCAACCCTCATTTTATTGCATGAGATTAAGAGTCTCTTATGGTTTGTCTCCCTCCCAAACCCATCTTGTTTCACTTTTTCCCTACTACGCCCCATGATCCCCTGCCCTGCCTCTCAAAATCCTCGTATCAGAGAGATCATATGATAATTGTCTTTCTCTGACTGACTTACTTCACTCAGCATAATACCCTCTAGTTCCATCCACGTCATTCCAAATAGCAGGATTTCATTTTTGATGGCTGCATAATATTCCATTGTGTATTTACACCACATCTTCTTTATCCATTCATCTGTTGATAGACATCTTGGCTCTTTCCATAATTTGGCTATTGTGGACATTGCTGCTCTAAACATTCGGGTGCAGATCACTACATTTGTATCTTTAGGGTAAACACCCAGTAGTGCGATTGCTGGGTCATAGGGTAGCTCTATTTGCAGCTTTTTGAGGAACCACCATACTGTTTTCCAGAGTGGCTGCACCAGCTTGCATTCCCACCAACAGTGTAGGAGGGGTCCCCTTTCTCTGCATCCTCGCCAACATCTGTTGTTTCCTGACTTGTTACTTTTAACCATTCTGACTGGTGTGAGGTGTTATCTCACTGTGGTTTTAGAAAAATCTAAATTCTAAAATGAAGAATTTGATATGCCTCCAAATTATGTCCATACAAAAATGTTTGTGTTTTTTTTTTATTTTGTTTTGTTTCTAGATAGGAAAATTGCAGGATATTTATTGACTATTGGAAGAAATTCATTATTCTTTGTTTGTAAATCCAGGAATGCTAGACTGAGGCACTTAATGAGACTCTTTCTGCCATCATTAACCTGATTTGCCAAATCTTCACTGGTCTGTCCTAGGCTGTGTCTAAGTGAAGAAATCCTGCAGCTATGATGGGATGATCTTTCGACTTTGGTAAAAATAAAATGAGATGAAATTTTTCCCTTGTAAGTTGAGTTCCCCTGATGCCTAGTTGCAATGCCTTGCTTCTGGACTGTGGTTTCCAGGTAATCACTCTTAACAGAAAAATGGTAAAGGTAGAAACAGAGGACACTGTTGAAGGCTTTGTAGAGTTTGAACTTCAAAAAGGAAACTATTCTAGATGAATTGGTGGATCTGCCTTTCTTCAAAGGTGAGGAAACTCCAGCCCCAGACACTTAAGAGGTTTTGCCCATAGACATGATCAGTAGCAAATCCAGCAAATCTAGTTAAGTGGGCATGTGTGGTAATGAGCACTGGGTGTTATACTCAACTAATGAATCATTGAACACTACATCAAAAACTAACGATGTACTACTATATGCTGGCTAATTGAACATCATCATCATCAATCATCATCATCATCATAATAAAATTATTCAGTATCACATGAAAAAAAAAAAAAAAGAAAGAACCCAACTTTTCTGCTTCACAATTCAAGGTTCTGTCACTTATGTCACTATGAGGCAGAAAAACAAAGTAAAATTTGTCATTGTAAAATAATGAAACGCTCACCTGAAAAAGGTAAAGAAATTTTCAATAGGGCAGATATACGTCACTGTGTCAGGAATCAGGCACCATGCTAGTGGGGAGCTTTTCTGATTGTCTTGAAGCCGTTGCCCACGCATCCCCACCTCTGCCCTCGGGTGCTGCTCTTCCTCCCCTCTGCAGTGATGTTTCTCGATCTTTACATACTCACACATGGTTTTGTAGTCATATGTTTGTAAGCCTATTTTCTCCACTAGGTATTAAATTCATCAAGTATATAATAGTTTAAAAAATAAGTTTGTTAAATGAATAGTGAATAATTTCTGTTTCAAAACAACAGGGAAAGTAATGAAGTCTAAATATTATGCTATAATGTATGTTAAATGCTTCACCTAGGGCATTTAACCTTGTCAAGTTACATGTTAGTAGCTCAATGACATCTACTGAATACGCACTCACTCTTCTCCTGGAGCTGTCAAAAAGTGTTAGAATCCTTCCACGTGTTAATGATTTCACTTTTAGCATTCATTGATTAAGAAGAGATAAATGGATGGATGGGTTTTCAGAGGCTCGACTTCACCACTCTACAATCTCCCAAGGGACCCTAGCCCACACATTGGAAATCTCATGACATTTAGATGGTTCTAATACCTAGAATGAGACTTTGATCCATCATGAAAGTCATTACAAAGGAGCAAAGCACCCACCACATGAGCAAAGTGCAAAGGTCTGGGAGCAAGAGGGAAAGAGACAGGAGAGGAAAAAAAAAAAAATAGCAGGTCTCCATTGCTTCCTACTTTAAAATATCCCCACCAATTCGTAGGTTATTGCCAGTATGTAGCTATTTCACTGCCTTCAACCTTTTGTAACAAAAATACTCCATGTTCCTAGGCTTCATGAGAGAGAACACATACACATTCACTTATGCACACACACACACACACTCATACATATTCAACTGCACGTGTGCACACACACCCACCCCAGAGCTCCAGAGGCTACGTAAAAGAAAAATAGACAATCTCTGATTATGTTTCATATAAGCCTGTAGAATTCCAAGTAGATTTCTTGCACTCCTTTATTTTTTTTAACCTATTTTATTAGCCAAGACTGTTCTAGTTTCAAGTGATGGAAATCTAACCTGAATGGTTTAGACAAGAAAGTAAACAAAGGGAGATGTAAAGAATTTTTTGGCTTACTGAAAAGTTCAAGGGCAGTGTAGCATCATGCAAGGCTGGATACAGGAACTACAAAAAAAGAAAAAGTCACCAAGACTCAGTTTTTGCCTACCTCTGGTTTTCTCCAAAGTGGGAATTACTCTCGCTCCTCACGATGTAAAGAAGGTGAGCTAAAGCTCGAGATAATAACTACAGCAGAAAATGACATTCTTTTTCCCAGTGGTTCCCACAAAATCCCATGACTGGCAACAGGTTGATGTGTTCTACGTCTGATCCATTCCCTGTGGCCAAGAAGGTAAGAGGTGTTGATGGGACAGGTATGGTTTCCATGTGGGATGAACAGCCATTCTGTTTTGCTTGAGACTAAGTCCAGTGTCCTGGAAAACCCTTGTGTAAATCGAGATGGTTGGTCTCCCAGTTTTCATGGAACACTGAGGATGGGATTATTTCCAAACTATGGGTGTTGAAAGTGTGCATAAGAGCAGGGGGTGAGTGTTAGGCTGGGAAATGTTCCCTACACCTACCTATGAACATTAGAGCCGTGCTGAGCAATACAGTGCCTGAAAGCACCCGCTGATCACTTGAAATGTGGCAGTCTACATTCTAGTTGAAAGTAGGTCTGAACTGAGATGCCCATTAAGAGTAAAATGTACACTGGATTTTAAAAACTTAGTATAGAAAGAATGCAAGGTATCTTATTAGTAATTTTGCTAATTAATACTATTAGTTTACTTGTTGAAATGGCAATGCTCTAGAGATGTTGAGTTACATAAAATACACTTTTTAAAAAATTTTTCAATGTGGCTATTAGAAAATTTTAAATTATGCATGTGGCTCACATTGTATTTCTGTTGCTTGGCCATGCTATAAGTTTTTTAACAAGGTAATAATATATTTATGTCACGGATAAGTGGTGACATATTTTAAAAGATGCTTTGAGTGTATGGCATCCTTTTTTTAAATATTGATTTATTTATCTGAGAGAGAGAGAGCACGCAAGTGGAGGAAGGTACAGAGGGACAGGGAGAAAGAGAAGGTGAAATCAAGAGTCAGCCACCTAACCGACTGAGCCATCTGGGTGCCCCTGAATGTATGGCATCTTTAACAACAAATGATAAATTAGAGAACATCAGGCCCACAAACAGTGGGAGAAGAAAACACCAAATTCAAGACCAACTTATTAATTTACCCCTTCAGGTTCTCATCTGTACCAGGATCAGCCTTAAGTAGAGGGACTTCAGACCCAAATAAAAAAAGAGGCCTGTCCTTCAAGAGCCCAGAAACCAGAATGGAAGGGACTGGGGGAAAAAATTATAATTCAAAATAATGTTGTCAGTAATATGAAAAACTCCAGTGCCCGTGATTTAGCTGTTGATGTAATTAATTCTATCATCCAAGTAAGTTTTGTGTATTTAATCCGCAGACTGCATTTTCTCCTTTTCTTACATGCCAGGTTCCTTGAGACTAGGAATAATGCACTAATAAGCTACATACAACAATTGCTTTGGCTCAGAGCTCCCTTTTTACTTGATGATCAAATTCTCCTTCCTCTCTTAGTTATTCTTACCAGAAGCAGGTTAGCTCTGTGAACACTAATGGGCCTAGGTTCCAAATATTGCCAGTGTTCCTCACCAACTCCTTTTACGACTGAAAGTGGTTAAGTACTCTGTGCCTCATTTTCCACCAACAGCATTGAGGAACCAGATCCTAAGTGACTCTTCAAGCCCCACTCTTTGAACACACACACACATACACACACACCCCTTTGTTTGCAATTTAGCTTATTATTGTTAATCATCTGAAAATACCAAACGCTTACAAACACTCCAACTTACTGTAATTGGACTCCCTCAATATAACTATTTTCAGTCGCAGGGAGGGCTCTGCATACTAGCAATCGGGTTCCCTCTAAACATCCTTGAGAATGTTTATTTGAAAAGATTACCTTGTTTTCTTCCAGGATTAAGTCATGGTCACTGCAGAGAGAGATGATTTGGAAAGAGGACAAGCAGTTTTTGATAGTTCCTCAAACACTGCCCTTGTTAAATGAATATGCCCACAGAAAAACAAAATGTCTTCTAGCCCACACACGTTAGAGACATTTTTCAAACACCTAGATTAGAGAAGATAGGTATTACAAATAACATATTTGTTGGAGAGAGTGAAGAAATCACAAACTTGCTTGGATAAACACTATTAAAAGCATACTTAACCAGTGGATTGCGACAGTTCCCCTCTGGCCCTCACTGAGAAGCTTGACTCCAGCTGTAAATTCGGTTGCAAAACTTCCTTGTCAGAGAACTCACTCAGTTAGGAGGACTCAACCCCGGCTTTGAATCTGCAAGGACAGAAAAATCAATGCGACAGCAAAGCAGTTGTTTGTGTCAGGCCTAACCAAGGACAGAAACGGTTTTAAATTAATCATGATTTAGGGATGCTAGTGAGCGGGTGCAAAGGCACATTCCTTTAGAGTCTCTGTGAAAAGGGGAAAAAAAAGAGCCTGGAGCTCTCTGCTGAGGCTACCCACAGATCCTGCCACTCTGTTATAAACAGAATTCCGTGTTTACGGTGGGACTGGATCTTGTGTAAACAGATAAAATGCAACCAAATCTACTATGAGCTTTTGGTTGAATAATTACGCATAGTATCTCTCCATGTGTGGGGTAAATAAATGAAAGTGTCATCTTCTCTCCTAGAACCTGTGATCTGAGCTCCATAAAGCTGGGAGGATTATAGATGATATGTTAAATTTTGATTCCCCACAAGAGCAAAAGGCTGGTGTGAGCCTCTTATCTTGAGAGAGTTCAAGCATCACCTTCTAGATGTGCCTCTGTCCATTCTTCACCTACCTTGGACAACTGGAGCATCAAAATAAGAAAAAGCATTTTGTGCTTGGCTTAATACTCTGCGCTCTCAAAGCGGTTACAGAAGACCTACTGAGGTTCTGTTCAACTGCTACCATCAGATGGCACCTGTGAGGCAGTAAAATTCCTAATGGTGGAGGTGAGCTCTACCTCCACCGTCATCTCTGTTGGCTAAACAATGATTTCAATTAAGAGATGCCTGCCTCCATTTCTGATTTAAGTAGTTGGGTCTGCCTTGGAGGGAAAGACATCCCGGTCAGTTGACTTCAGACTGACTTTGTTCCTGTACCAGAAACCACATCTCGTTAACCCAAAAGTATCAGCCCATCCAGGCTGAATTAGGAAAAACGCATTCCCCTCTAACGAACTGCTGACCATGGTGCGGGCAAGCGTGGGGATTCAGTGATGGAGATGGACAATGTCTGGGGTTGAGACATGTTCAGAGACAGAAAGGAACTTGGTCTTTTGTCCTTCGGGTAAACCTCGGTCTGGCATTAGAGGCCAAGTCAGTGAACCAGATTCATTTGTTTCCGTAGCTCTCTCCAACTAACGGGACCAGGATTTTGCAGGGCTTTAGAAAATCACTGGTCTCGGCTATTTGGTTACAGTCGTTTGTCATGATGATACGGCAGTTCTTCCTCAGTTCTTGACTCTGTAAATGGAGATACAACCACTGAAGACCAAGAGCGTCAGAGCCTATTTTAAAAATGTTCCTTGGGCCTCATCTTATAGTGTCATCTCGATCATCATAAAACTATCATGGGGCACAAGAAGTTCCACCAAGCACTATAGCCGAGAATGGTGGCGAAGCTGGTCCTGCCCACGAGGGCTTATGACAGAAACCACAGAGCACTTCATCTATGCAAATGTAATCAGCACATATAAACAGAATACAAATGCCAAATCCGTAGAAAGGAGAAAATACCAGAATCTACCTAATATAGAGTTGTAGGGAGGAATAATATAAGTAAATATATTTATTTTTTTAATCAGTGAAATTTTGAAATTGAATCCAGGATATGGAAAAGAAAAGGTTTGCACAATTATGCTGTATCTTACCATCAGTAGTCCTGAAGCTGAACTAGAGACATGGCCAGCTAACAAAACACGGCCGCTTTTGTGATAAACTCTTTTTGGCCGCACTGGGTATCAAGCAGCTTTCAAAAATAAAACTATTCTTTTTTTTTTTTTTAATATATACGGAAGAATTAGAGCCATCAGTGAAGTCTTCTTTGAAAATCAACAGCCATCTTCGTATGTACCAAGGGAAATTACTAGGAAAGTTTGTGGGCACTCCCTCTCTAGAGATCTCTACCAATGGGATAACTTTCAACTGTTTTGTGTGGCTTTCTCTGAAAGCAGATAATAGGCAAAGAAATCCTTTCAAAACCCTCTTTAGTTTTCTCATTCATGGTTTATTTTCCAGTCATCCCATCCATTGGTCTTTTCTGCATCCTGCTGTCAACTTTTGAGAAAGGACAATCAGAGAGGATGAAGCAAATAGGGTCAGGGTGCCTGATAGGATAGTAACAAGAGAACAGTTAATAGTCAACCATTTATATATTCTAAGAGATACTTAGTACTGTACTTGAATTTTCAAAAGAAGGCAAAAAAAAAAAAAAAATGTTGCAATCTACCTGTCTAGACCAAATCAGCAGCCAACTTTATAAAGAACTTTCCATGTGCCAAGTCCTATCCGGAACATTTTACATGAATGATCCTATTCAACCTAACAGCAACTCTGAAATAGATATTTTATTGCTCCCATTTTACAGAGGACAAGAGAGAGTTTTGGAAAGATTGTCCTACACAAACTAACAGGACTAGGATATGTTGGAAAGACTGTGTGTTAGTACACACATTGATTCTAGAGATCAGAAATCTGAAACCAGTCTCAGTGAGCTAAAATTAAAGGGTCAGCTGAACTGGCCCCTTCTGGAGGCTCCAAGGGAGAATCTGTTTTTTTGTCTTTTCCAGGATGGATGCTGTTCTCATTTCTTGGCTTATGGATCTGAATCACATCATCTTTTCTCTCCTTGCCCTGCATCACACTGACTTCTCTTTTTTATCAAATTGCTTTCTCCTTCTCTCTTACGAGGACATTTGTGATTACATTTAGATTATGTTCTACCCAGATAATCCAGGATAATCTTTCCATGTCAGATCTTCAAGTGAATTACATCTACAAAGTCACTTTTACCATACAGAGGTAACATGTTACAGAGGTAACCTGGGTAGATTCCAGGGATTAGGACCTGGCTATCTCCGGGGGCGGCTATCCAGCCCACCACAATGAGAATCCAAACTATCTTCCCCTCTCTTAAACACTATATCGTATCTTCTTCCCAGATGAGTAGTTCTTAACAAATTGAGTGACAGATCTGCAGCCAGTGGATAGATATCTCCTATAAACAAAAAAAGGTTAAATTAAGTCATTTTTGTGGATCATAGCACAATATAATGGCAAGAGACCTAGACTTGAAATCAGGAAGTGGAGTTCTTAACATTTAATTACTCATGCAAGCTTGGACCAAGCCCTACATCTCTTGGAATCGGGGACCATAAAGAGGTCTCAACGTGTGCCAACTCTGATCACGTCTCTTCAAGCTTCAATAGGAAATGTTGAACACAGTTATTAGCGCCTGCCCTACTTAATCCTTGGAGTTCCTCTGAACCCTGAACTTCATATGATCAGTGATGTATGAATTATCAATTGCTGCCTAACGAGTTATCCTCCAGTGTAGTGGTTTTAAACAGCAAGCATTCATGAACTACAAGTTTTGATGGGTCTGGTATTTGGGGTGGCTTCGCTGGTGACTCAAGGAGCTAGAGTCAGGATTCCTGCTGGGGCTGCAACCATCAGAAGGCTTCCCCAGGGCTGGAGAGTCCGCCTCCAAGATGGCTCACTCATATCAAGAAACTGAGGCCTCAGTTTCTTGCCACATGAGGCAGTCCACAGGCTACTTGAGTGTCCTTAAGATTGTCTTTCCCTAGAGCAAATAAACCAAGAGAGAAGATGAGAGATGCCCCAATATATTTTATGACCTTGTCTTATAAATGGCATATAATTATTCCCTCTATGTTCTGTTGGTTACACAGATCTACACTAATTCAGTGAAAGTGAGGATAATACCAGGTCAGGGATACCAGAAGTGGGGCTAAGGCCATGAAAGTTAATGACCTATGTGGACTCTCGTTTCCACAATGGGACATTCATGTTCATGTCTATCTAGAGGCCTCATCAGTATGTGGAAACCCATATTACATAATACTGTGTGATGGTTGAGTGGCTTTGTGGCTTTGAGAAGGGTATTAACATCATAAAACATATTTTTAAGAAGATAGCGCTGATGGCAAAGCAGAGGGTGAACTAATGTGTGCCCCTACTGACTGCCAGATGCTCCAGGCTATAATAAAAATGTTTAGCCTGGCCTTGCAAATTTCACATGTCCCCAACCTCTTCTGTCCATGTGTTTTGTTTCTAGCCACTGTGACATTCTCATCATATCCTGAACGAGAAAGTCTCTCCAGACCATGCCTTAAATAGCCTTCCTAGCTCAAATGCCGTACTCTCCATGAAGCCTTCCCCTCATTCGGAGACAGAGCAAGTATCTCTTTCTAGCATTTCCATAGCACTTTATTCACCTCTCTGTTAACAGTATTTATCACACTTTCCTTTCAATAATCTGATTATGTTTCTCTCCCCAAATATTGGGTGTATTCCCTAAGGGCAGGGACCGAGACCTTATACTATGGTTAGGATAGCAGAGCAATCAAAAAATGTTTTTTGACTTAATGAATAGCCTCATTTCAATAAATCATATTTCTAATACACTTAATGAACACCAGCTAAGTGATAGGAATTGTTCTAGGTCCTAAGTCACACAATAATGATCAGTATGGGCAAGGCCCCACCCTCAGAGAGAGGATCCACCAATGGTAGAGTCGGCGGTGTGTCCTTGGTCCCTTTCTTCCCCACTGCCTTTTCAATTTTCCTACCTCATCTTGCCTTTTCCAGTTTTTCCTTCCCTTCAGACTCTTTCCTAAGCATGCCACTGCTCATATGGGCATTGCTTGGTCTCTCTGACAAATATCATGGCCAAAGAATTGGCTACTCCAGGGCACATGGCCAGGGCCAGGTTATGATGTCTACATTGCTGGGAAAGCCCTGTATATACGAAAATCTGTTCCTCTTACTCAACTAATACTTAAGGAAAAAAAAAAGAAGAAGAAGAAGAAGAAGCATAAAGCAAGCATTCTCATGTCTGTATGGCTCAATATTTTTTTATCTTTTCCTATCTTTACTATCTCAAGTTAGTTGAAGGCTAAACATTTTTCTCTTTTAAAATGTTGGTTGGAGTAGTATCCATTGTATCCATGACCATATAGAATATAAACTCCATGACTGCAGAAAAAGTTGTCTCTTCTTTTCCTTCTAAGTTCATAGTTCCTTGAACGTTGTCTGGCACATAGTGTGGGCTCACTGAACATTTGTTAAATGCGTTCCTCGAAGCCATGATTTCTTATCTTGCTATGTTTATAAATGTCCTGTACTCTTTCCCAGTACAAATGGCTAGGTGGCCTCAGTCAAAGCATTTAGTCTGAGGTTCCTTTCCTATAAAACAGGGACATCAGGCTACCTCTCTTACACAAAGATGTTTCGAGTATTAGAGAAAATACAGGTAAAGCACATAATTCAGTGTCTTTCTAGAATCTAAATTGAGTGAATGGTTTGATGCTGAATCTGGAATCTTTCTTATTCCTCTGAACATATAGGTTTGAGAAATGCTTATCTCTGATTATCTCTAATCCACTAAGTAGATTGGCCTTCTTATAAGTCAGGGTCTTGATTACTTTTGAAACACAGCATATATTAAATCAATATTTATTAAGTACTTATAATAACACTGTAGTTATGCTAGGCACTAGAAATACAAAGAAAAACTAAAATACAGCCCTTTATCTAAAGAATGTTATTCTTGGATAAGGAGAATAGACAATATAATTAAAAATGACAGAATAACATGAGATGTGCTAAGACTCAAATATGCATTTAGGAAGAGTACCCAGCACAGCCTGGGCTAAACAGAGGGTAGGAAATGTTTTCCAGAGGATCTTAGTTACAAAGGAGTTAGACAGAGGGAGAAGTACTCACCCAGAGAGGGAAAGGAAGGCAGGATGTTGTTCTGAGTGGACAGAGCAAACTGAGCAAAGGCACAGGGAGCAGAAATGTCATGATCAATTAAGAGAGTACAGGAGAGGGGTGCCTGGGTGGCTCGGTTGGTTAAAGCAACTCTCAGCACCAGGAGAGTGAGTCCACATAGGGCTCTGTGCTCAGTGTTGAGTCGGCTAGAGATTCTCTTTCCCTCACCCTCTGACCCTCCCCTCACTTGTGCATGCTCTCTCACCCTCTCTGTCTCAAATAAATAAATAAATCTTTTAAAAAAAGAGAGAGGGAGAGCAGAACATAATGTTTTGATTAAGACATAGAATGAGAGACAAAATCAGGCCAACGGCTAAAGCTGTAAGGTGATCACAGAGGTCAGATCTGACTTTATATGTCTCTGTATGATTTTGTATGTCATACTGTGAGTTTTGGATTATGTTCTTATGGATTATGGGGAGCCCATGGATAGTTTCAAGCTGATAAACCAATAAATTGGACTTTACCAAAATTTAGAATATTTTCATCTCCTTGAAGTTACAAACACGGGCACTTCATTTTTGAAAATAAAAAAGCAAGCCACAGACCAAAAGAAAATACTTGCAAATTATGTGTTTGAATAAGGACTTATACCCAGAATATGTAAAGAACACTCAGTAATAAGAAGACAAACATCCCAATTTAAAAATGGGCAAAAGATTTTGAGCCATGTCACCAAAGAAGACATGCAAAGAGTTGATTAAACACATGAAAAGATGTTAAACATCACTTGTCAATATGAAAATGCAAGTTAAAACCATAATGACATGCTCTTTTACATCTACAAGCATGATTATAATCTAAAAGACAAACAATATCAAATACTGGTGATAATGTGGAGGAATGAGAACCTTCATATATTGCTGGTGGGAATGTAAAATGGCACAGATACTTTGGAAAACATTTGATAGTTTCTTAAAAATGTAAACATAAACTTACTATATAATAAAGCAATTCAATTCTCAGGAACCTATGCAAGAAATATGAAAGCAAATGTCCACAGAAAGATGTATAAATGTGTGTTCATAGTAGCCTTATTCATAATGGCCAAAAAGTGAAAACAATTTAAATGTTTGGAGTACCTGGGTGGCTCAGTTGCTTAAGCATCTGCCTTTGGCTCAGGTCACGATCTCTGTGTCCTGAGATCGAGCCCCACCTCGGGCTCCCTGCTCAGTGGTCAGTCCGCTTCTCCCTCTGCTCTTCCCCATGCTCGTTCCCATTCTCTCTCAAATAAATAAATAAAATCTTAGAAAAAAATAAATGTTCATCAACTGATAAGTGGATTTTTTAAATGCGACATACCCATAAAATGGAATATTATTTAGCAATCAAGAGCTAATACAACTGATACATCCTACAAATAGATGAATCCCAAAAAAGAAGACACATGGGGAATAATTACTATATAACTCACTTATATGAAATGTCAAGAAAAAGAAAATTTGTAGAGAGAAAATGCAAATCCATCTTTGCTTGGAGTTAAAGGTAGAAGCCAGATGACCTACATAAGTGCACAAGGGAAATTTTAAGGGTAATGGAAATGTTTTAAAACTGAAATATAGTAATGGTTACATTGCTATATAAATTAACAAAAATCTTTGAATTCTATACTTACAATAGGTGAATGTTACCGTATGAAAACTGTACTTCCACAAAGTGTTTTTTTATTTTTATTATTTTTTTTAAAGATTTTATTTATTTGACAGACAGATCACAAGTAGGCAGAGAGGCAGGCAGAGAGAGAGAGGAAGAAGCAGGCTCCCCGCTGAGCAGAGAGCCCGATTCAGGGCTTGATCCCAGGATCTTGGGATCATGACCTGAGCTGAAGGCAAGGGCTTTAACCTGCTGAGCCACCCAGGTGCCCCCACAAAGTGTTTTTTTAAAACAACTCATTATATTAGAAGGTATATGGTCATAATCTACTTCATAAGCAAGAGGTCTTCTTATTATAAAGATATCCTCAGCATTTAAAGACTCTGACCTATTTTTTAGCTACTTTTCATCTGGACCCAATCAAAGTAATAGAAAGTTGATTTAGTTAGATTCCCCTAAACATGAGCACATCTTAAACATGGAGGCAAAAAAAAAAAAAAAAAAAAAAAAAGGCGAGTCAGCTCTCACATGACCCAAATTTGTTGACCCATTCTCTAAAAATGAGTCACAAAGGCAGTTTCTTCCTTGCTTATGAAAATGTTTGAGGAAAAACTATGTGCTTGCTGTAGCATAATTGACCACAGTAATTATAGTGCATGCAAATTTATGTTGCATTTATAAGACTGCTGGATTTGGTAGTGGGAGATGGGGGGAGTCAGTGCTTGAAATCTAAGTCTCTAATCCACAAAAAGCCATGGCTTTTTTTTTTTTTTTTTTTTTGGCCCAAACTGGCAATTATGGGTTGTAGAAGTATTTGTGCTTGTTCAGATGTTCCATAACCAAGAATTTGAAGATGTCCATTTTCTAAGTAAATCCAGTACTGAGGAGGGAAAGTATTAAATTGTCAGATCCTAGAGCTGTATCTATTTTTACAATTCACCATATTACTCGCAACAGAGTAAAGACAAGCTCATCTTTTAAGAGAGACCAATTCTGTCCAGAATTTATTTAAGAGAAAGGTATGATTCGGATTCTTAGAGGAAAAAAACATCACACTTGTAATTTGGACTGCATCACTAAATCATTAATGATGGTCTCAGAGCAGCTGTTAGCTTACATATGGGTCATCAATTTGATTTCAAACAATAATAGTAGCACAAAGATCCCATGAGTTCCCTCAGAGCAACAGAGTGATCACATCTCTCAAGCAATTGCTACTTAAACTGATAATTTTGTCATTTGGTCAAAATCGATAAGGCACCAAAGCCATTATTTCAACCTAGATGAGGATCACAGGATCATAAAGACATTTACTCTACTGGGCTTCATCTATACATTATGATATCAAGGCTAAAAAGACCAGCCTTCGAGTCTTATATCCTGCAATCATTTTGAGACAAAATCATTTCAAGTCAGCTTATTTGATAATAATTATCAATTATTTGATTATTACAGTGAAAGCAAAAATATTTACATATGATAACTTCCTATATGCCAAATATTTAACTTTATTTCTGTTCTTCCTACTTTATGTTCTTTACCTGTAGGTAAAGAACATAAAGAAAAGAGAAATGTTTAACCATAAGTCTAGATCACCTAGCAGCTTATGCCTAGTATCTGTGGTAATGTTGGAAGAGGAGAATTTTGTTTTCTTAAACAGTGATGAAAAGAGCCATGAGAATATCAAAGTCCCTCATTTCTGTCCTTTTTCCTCCAATCCAGAATAGCACTGAGCAACCAAAGGAGATTGGTTCACATTTTAAATGGCAAAACTCCAAACTCTTATAAAATTTGTCAGAACCAGAACCTGCGTTCAGCTACTATCTCATCCCATCTGTAATCAGTGCCATTGCTCCTATTGGCACTGAAACATTCAGACCTACACATGACCCGGAACCAGTCACTATTCAGGCAGGAAGTACATCAAAGGCAATTGGCTGAATTAAGCTTTGCTTTTCAGGGCTTAACCCATGGCACCATTACCTACTCTTCTGTCAGACTCAGTACTGTACCTACCTGGACTTCTTCTGTGTGGAGTCCTTTCAATAATCTGAAGTTCATTGGCTTGAAACACTTTGAATTCTTGTCACAACATGGGTTTTTAATGCTTTCCTGATATATTTAGACCTCTGACCTCTCGCCTTTTCTAGTCTCTCAGAGCTCTACATCTCTGTACTATTTCCTCATGCCTGGCATGTGCCCAGTGACCCCATATCCTGCGGCTGTCACCAGACCTATCCTAGCCACGCCACCGAGGAACAGGAAACCCTGGCACTGTATTGAATTGTCGCATTGTACCATGGCCTTCTGTGCAACCAGTTGTAATGTGGTAACATGAGTCTTTAAACCTAAATTCCTAAGTCCCCCTTTCTCAACATAACAAACATTTTTTTTTTTAAACCTACTCTCTGCGAGGTATTCTGTGAAAATTACTACCTACCCATAGTTCCCCAAATTCACACCACTCTCCACTCACATTCTAAGATTTTTCTGGTTTTAAACTGGACCTAAGGAAGAGTTAGCTGTGAGGGAAACAGCTGACCCTGAATGCTTTATTCTCTGAAGCATGAACCCGAAGTTTTTCTCTGATTTATGAATCATAGTCATGATGACAATATCCTTTGAAGTTATTTTTCTTGAAATGTTAGTAAGAGACATTTTTCTATCCTCCTCACGGGGGTTTTGTGTAAATTAATGCTGCTTCTGGAGTACTTCAAGGGAAGTATAAATGCACAAAGTATACCAGAGTCTCTCTCCATGATGTTTATTTCCAAGGCATCAAGACAGCATTGTCTAATAGAAATAGAATGTGAGCTACATATGTAATTTTTAATTTTCTAGTGGCACCATTTAAGAAAGTAAAAAGAAACACATGGGAAGTAAATTTTGATAACATATTTTTATCCAGTCCTTTTTATCCAAAATATTATTTCCACTGTCTTTACAATTTCATGTGTATTTTACACTTACAGCACATCTCTGTTCTGAGGAACCACATTGCCAGTCCTCAGTAGTCACATGTGGCTAATGGCTGCCACATTAAACAGCACAGGTCCAGATGATCGGTTAGTGAAAGCCATCCAAAACAGAACTACAGATTTAGAAAAATTCTTTTGAATTTTCAGCTTTTGAAATTGACTGAAACTTGCCCAATGGCCCTGATATTGGATTTTGCTTAAAGGCAAGCTATAAATCAGAAATTGTGTTTTTGACTGGCCAAAGCTTACAAAATTACAAAATTGATAAATGTGGTCCAATGACTTGCTTAGATCTTGTCTAAATGTAAAAGGCTTCCCATTACAAGTCGAGCTGGGAGAATTGAAGGTGTCACAGTTAATTGGGTAAGGATGTTGATGAGAATCTCTGTATCAGCATCAGAAACAAGGCTATTCAAGTTAGACTCCATCCTTTGCCTATCTTGTGATTGTGCCATTGGAAGGTCAGAGACACAGACATGGAGCCTGAAGGACTGGTCTACAATCTCATGATAATTAAATCTGAAGACATGAAGTTACTGACCCTGAAAAGAGAAGTCTCCCTCCATTGAGAAAGAGTATCTAGTCTCTTCGTGTGTGAGAATGTTTTGCTTCAATGTAAACAAACTAAGGGATGAAAAATTAGGTGCAAAAATATCCTCTTTGGGATAAACAACAAATCAGTTAGAATACGATTTTCCTGGAAAGTGTTGTGAATTCCAAAGGCAGGCTCACACTTGTCAAAAAACAGGCAATTCTTCTGATGGACATAATAACCTCAAGACTTACTTGGATACATTCATACATTAAGCTCCACAAATCCAAATCTGTGTTTACATTTTTCATATTTTTTTAAATATATCCAGATATTTTCCGGACTTTAATTAAGGAAAATAGCAGGCATAGCAATTATTTGTTGCAAAGAACAACTCAGTTCTGAAGACCATTAGAACCAACCTTCTTTGGCAACTTCACTGAATATTACAATCACTTCCTAGGACCCCTGATAACCATTTTGTTTTTCCTTTTACAACACCAGAAATTCAACACATCAATTGAAGAAATAAACATTTCCCAGACTATTTGAGTAACTTAGGGAATTTACTGGAGGGTATGATTGGTTAAGCTACTAAATATCCAGCCAGGTAGAAATGTATCCCCTGTTCCTGATATTTCTATCTGGAAAAGTTTTCATTCATGTTATCCTTTGAGTTTCTTGCAGGGCTGAGACTAGGGCAAGGCTAGAGAGTCACTCATCTCGGCAGGTGCCAAAAAAACTCAATAATCAAAAAATACATTTTTAATGAAAAATTTTTAAAAATCAAAATGAATGCCAAAAAAGGCACCTATAATAAACAAAATACCAAAATTTTACACTAAGACAGACTATGACCCTGCCCCCACCCCAGTTCCAGCCCTGTTCAGTTCTCTGCTTGGGAGGAAGAGTGAGTGCTCTGTCTGTGAATTTGAGAGAAGGAAATGTGCAGGCTCTTCCTTCAAAATCTACCAGGCTGCCCTGCTTCCCTAGGATGGCAGTGTTAGCCTGTGGGCCCCCGTGAGTGAGGGCCTGCTGCTGGCCAGAGCTGTCAGGGATTCTGAAGTATTGGCAGGATTCACATCCTTGCTGCTGTACCAGTGAGGCCCCAGATCCTATAAGATGCCCACTGTGCCCAGCCATGTGGTCCTCTCAAAACTGTTCACATGGTAGCAGCGGACTCCTTCAAGTCCGTATCCACCTTTGATGTATTCTATTAGTTAGACACACCAGTCATGTTCAAGAGGAAGAGGTCATATAGGGCATAGATCACTGAGGGTCACCCTCAGACGTCTCTGCTATAGTACCCAGCCATGTTCTAGAGAAACCAAAAAGAGGTTCAGTAAAGTTTAAAAGCACACTTAGGTCATACGACAAGTAAACAGACAGTTCTAGGATTAAGGTCTCCTCTGCCTGAAGTTCCACAGATTTCCCACTAGGCCGGTATTTTCTAAAATATCTTCTATAGAACCCCAATTCTATAAGATAATGTTTGAGGTATTTCCAGAAGGAGAGGTTGGTTTTCAAATAGGTTTAGAGAATGCTGGAATCACTCAAGTTAAGCAGGGTTTTTAAACAAAGAATTCTAGGACTTTTATTGTAAATCTCAGGAAAGACAGGAAGGTTGCAGCCTTCCTAAATTAGAGCTGGAAAATTTTTGTGCATAAAACAATCACAGTAATAATAGCTAACGACCACTGAGCACATTCCATGTTGCAGGTACTGTAAACACAGTAGTGAGACGGTCATGCTGGAGGGGTTGCCAGAGCTGTGTGTGTGTGTGCCTCTGTCTGTCTGTCTTGTGACTGTGTGTGCCACATACTCACACTCAAATGTGTAGTTCAAAGGTAAACCTTGGGTGATGCAGCTTCTCTCTCTCCCCTTACTTCCAAACTTCTCATTTCCCATGAATGTCTGCAACAAAGGAGTCTAGAAGACACAGTGCAAGTTTTAAAAAGCATGAAAAGAGTGAGCTTAAAGTCGAGAGAACAGACTACCCCACACATCTTCTGACAGATGTTCTGTCATTTAAACAACTACTAAATTCAGATCCAAATTTCTTGATTCCAAGTCCAGTATTTTGTTGTGATGTGGCATTGTAGGCTCAAAAAAAGGAAAGGCTGGTGTGTGCCAATCACACATTTTCTAGCAATATTAGTATCTGAAAATTTATCTAGTACTAAATGGGATAGACCAGAACCTGCAGTTTGATGGTATTTCCTCAAAGTTACCAAAACCACTTTACTTTTTCGTTGTGTTATAGTCTCTGCCTTTCTTCCTGACTTCCTTCCCCAGGTTATCCATTCCTTGAGATCTGCTTTCTTGAAGGAAGGATCAAAGATGTTGCTCACAGGCAGCCAGGAAGTGGCTGTCACCCTCCATCAAAGGTCAGCATAGAACGACAGCCAGCGTCATGGGAAGGGGCCCCTTAGCAACGAAGCAAGACCATGCATTTCTCCAAGGCCGTGTGACCAAACCAAAATCTTCCAGAGCCAAACAAGAGTAAATATTCCAGGAATGGCTTTGTGGTTGATTGTACTGTTCCCACAAGGTCTGAAGGGAATTTCAAGGAACCTGCCCAACTTCTGCCTGTCTACATAAAAACGATGAATCTAATCCTTTGTTTCTTCATTTCTGCATTAAGACCAATGTCAAAATGAGAACAGAATTAAGCAGTTAGGAGAATTGCCAATGGAATACACTGATATTTAACCAATTACTGAATAAAACTTAGTATTTAATACTACACATATGCAAAATTATTTTTAGTTTTTCTGAAAACAAACAAGGAAATTCTCAGAAAACTCCAAGAAATAATCCTTCACAGACCTGAAGGGTGTCTGATAACTGTTTATAATGTTAATGTGATCTTTTTTTTATAATTGTTTCTATTTGTCTCAAAATCCCCTTGCCCTAGATCATATTTTCTTTAGTGACTGATTTGCTCTGCACTATGTTGTTTGTCGTTCTTCAGTTAATGGAAGGAATTCTGTGCCTGAAATGGCACAAACGAAGGTCAGATATCTGGGGCCAGCATCTCAGCAGGAGCCCATGTTCTGGACCGCAAGGGGTAAATCACCACTGGTCACAAAAAAGAGAGAGTAATTGAGAATTGGTTTTCTGTTTTCCTGCAGGAAGAGAATGGTATTTTTCACATGTACATTTCCACTTAAGAAAAAAACAATACAAGTAGCAGTTTGCAATTTCCCAAAACACTGGATTGTCCTTCTTTATCTCCATCTTAAAAGCAAAAGCACTCTTTCTTTAACTAGTTAATGCCTGAACTTCTGTCCTCTTACTAGCTATGAAAGAGGATTTCTTTGCAATGTGCATTTATTTAGTTTGAAGGCTAGTTAGAATTTCAATTCAGTCTTCTTGTTTTCCTTTACCACCCACTAATGAGCATTATTCTTGAATAATTATGGCCAGAAAACAAGATTTTACTCAAGATCAGGGAAGGTTAATTCTAGATAGCATAGAGGTCAGAGAATGAATTTAAGAGGTTACTGTACTGAGCCATGACACAATCAGGAAAAGCCACATTTTTTCTACAGGAACTGAACTATCATGTTTGTTAACCGAACCATCCTCCATGAAGAGGTTGAACCATCAAACAGCGGTGAATCCTGGAAAGGACAAGTACAGCATTAGTAGGAATTAAAAGACAATATATCATGTAATCCTCTAGACCTGGGGTCAGCAAACTTTTGTAAAAAGCCAGATAACGAATACTTTGGGCTTTGTAAACCATATATAGTCTCTGTAGAGTATTGTCCGCTGTTTTTCTTACAACACTTTAAAATATAAAAACCACTTTTAACTCTTACATACACAAACAAGCTGTATATAAGATTTGGCCCAAAGGCTGTAAATTTGCCAATCCCTGCTTTAGCCTATTTATACCCATTAAAATCAATTCTTTTTTTTTTTTTTAATATAGATTTAGAAATCAAGACTCCTGTTAGTTTCAAAATAACTCCATAAGGTGATGGTTCATATGTGATAAAAATTTTATGTTGTAAAAATATAAGCCAAGGGGCCAAGTCAAAGAGATGACTTGTCAGTTTTTCTTTTCTTTTTCTATCTCAAAAAAAAGAAAGTAAACTTAAGAAAATTATTATAGCATCTAATTAAAGTTATGTAGCTTCAAAAATAGAAAAACGTTCTTTGGGGGCACCTGGGTGGCTCAGTGGGTTAAGCCTCTGCCTTTGGCTCAGGTCATGATCCCAGGATCCTGGGATCAAGCCCCGCATCGGGCTCTCTGCTCAGTGGGGAGCCTGCTTCCCCCTCTCTCTCTTCCTGCCTCTCTGCCTACTCGTGATTTTTCTCTGTCTGCCAAATAAATAAATAAAATCTTTTTTAAAAATGTCCTTGATTTGTCTAAAATTCAAGAACTATACATTGAAAGATAGCAGTTGCCTCAGATAGCTTTAGATGACTAATTATACATTTTCCATGAACACCAGAATAATGTTAATTCTTGGCTTGGTTATGAAAAAGGAAAAGTGTATAAAATACTTGTAACCACTAAATTAACAAGTATAAATACCAGTAATTGATAACGATTCAGCTGACTGGGTTAGTTTCAAAAGCGCAACTGAAGGCAAAAACTTACTTCTTTTTAATTGGAAAAAGTAGTCAAACAAAAACTATTTCCTTCCTTAAGATGAGTCTAATAAGAATCCAATGAAACTAAGAGTAGTCTTCTATTGTGGAGTGGGGTGGAAGCTGATCTTAGGAATGCAGAACTAACCGTCTTTCTCTATAATTGCCTCACAGTACCTTATTGTCAGGGAGGAATACTGCTACATTTTACATTTCACATTATACCCACCTCCAAGGTTAAATTATTTTAAAGGCTTTACGTGAATTTTGAATTCTAGCTTATAATACATGCATATCATTTTTTAAAACAGATTCTTTTTTTTAAAGATTTTATTTGTTCATTTGAGAGAAAGAGAGAGCAGGAGCAGAGGGAGAGGCAGAGGGAGAGGGAGAGGGAGAGACAGACCCCTCGCTGAGCAGGGAGCCCAACACGCCACTGGATTCCAGGACCGTGAGATCATGACCTGAGCTGAAGGCAGAGGCTTAACCAACTTTTAGCCACTATTTTCATATCAGAGAATGGGAAATTGGTTAAAAATTTCTACAAGCACTACTCCAGTTCCCAATGTCTACCTTATAGTTTCATCTGCATTCCTGACACACATCCTTAGAGTAACACAGTTCCTATGCTGACTTGCGGGGAGCCAACAGAAAGGAACTAAAGAATTCCCCCTGCCCAAGTTCACCTTTCTGCCACAGTGACTGAGTCTCCCTTTAGGGACTTCCCGTTCTGAGCTAAGGCTTCTGGGAAGGACAAAATCCAGACCATGGGGACAGGGAAGATACTTTGTATGATTACGGGAGGCTTTCTGGAATGTGTCTAAGTCAAGATCTGCATAAATCAGAGAACATTTTCAATGTACCAGAACATTGCTCCTTGAAAGAAACTAAAAGTCTTTCAGTAAAAAATTACTTTTTCAATACAGATTTTTATGTGTCCATTTTGCTTACAATACTAAATTACCTATGTCAGATTATACTATAACGATGATAGGAATACTGTATTGCCCCCACCTTACAGAAAACTGAGCCTCAGAAGGGCAAGCAAGTCCCAGGGCTAGCCTATAGTAGAGACCAACTTGAGCCCAGGAGCTTTGACTCCATAGCCTGCTATAATCCTATGTTCTTGATGACACCATTCTGACACAGAACTACATTAAAATCAAAATCCTTCTTAGTATTTCAGTGACTTCTTACTGTTCTGCTTTCTGCTGAAATTAACACTACTTCTATGTAATAACCCCATCTCTGATTACTATTATAATGCCAGCTGAAATATTACACTATAAAGAGGAAAGCAAATGAGTCCTCCTAGCTCTTAGCTTCCTATGGATCATTTGTGCCTGGTAAAATCTAAACCATCGCTCCATTAGCTTGTACTTAATAGCAAGTCGTTTGGGGCCTGCACAGCCCCTAGCGATTTCCCAGCCACCCTCTGTGCTCCCATTTGGTAATGTTCACCTGCTCCCCCTCATTAATATGACAACATCCAGTGACTTCAGCTTATTCCCAAAGCCTTGTCCTGACATCAAGTCCTCTTCCCTGTCCGTGTGCTGCTGTGAGTGGCCATTATCTGAATTCTGAAATGTCCTGTAGCAACATAGATATTTCTGAGAAATAGAACTATCTCACAACCCTGACAACAGAAACAAAAGAAGTAATTGCCCGAGACAATGCAGTGTGACCCTGAATCCCCATAATCGTCTAGTTAAACCCCCATCTCACAATGAGGCCCTGCTTTGACAAAGCCTGTCATAAGAGTATATGATTTTCCTGGACTCTGGCCATAGAAAATGTCTGGTTAATCTGGTCCATGCTATCCTAATTGTTTTCCTTATATTTAACTCAGGCCGATTTTGTTAGAGGTGCCCTCCACCAGACCGGTGGTCATTTTTTCTTGCTACATAAGCACGACCAAGTTAACATGCCACCCCATTGTGACCTTGCCGCTCTCCTAACAAAACTTCACTCCGCAAACTGCCAGGATATGGCCAAAAGACAATCTGAGCTTCCTGCTTCTCCATGCTTTGCGTATGTGACCTTTCCCATCCAAAGTTCAGGGGGCGTCAGGGATAAAGCTCTGACTCCGGCATGCATCATTTCTGGTGTGTAGGTATCAGGCACGTAACCAAGCTTTGAACAAGAGGGTGGGTGACTTTTAAACTTTGAAGAAAATATTTTTATTGACCTTTTTAAAGGGTGTGTGAAAAACTCTCTGCCCTCAGGTGCACTCCGTCAATCTTTGATGAGCATCTTGTCTCCTCGGTATGGTTACAAGAAACATTAAAGGGTCAGATTCTTTGGTTTCAAAGCGTAATGCACACAAGTGTGTAATAGTGCCATTTGCTTGTTACTGAAGAATGATAGCACAGAATTAAGGTAATTGTCCATAGAGTCGAAGCAGAAGATCCCTAATCACAATTTTCTACATTTATCAAAAATAATGTTGTGCTGTTGGCCTGATTCATGGTTGAGTTGCCTCCAAGTCTGTTTCATTTTGTGTCAAAAGAGGAGAAATTTCTATCCCAGCCCCAGAACCACCCCCCTAACACCACCCCTTTAACACATCTTTTTAACTTCACCCTTTTAATACCATTTACCTTGGGTCTTAGGAAGTGTTCACATGAAGTCTTACTTTTAAATGTCACACTAGATAAACTGCGAAGTACTCAAATATGGAGAGGCAGCCCAAGCAAGACATGTGCATAACAATCAGGGGAGCCAAAAAGAAGAGTTTTTAAAACCAAGATTTGAGTCGAGTTAATTACTTCCTACTGGTAAATTGCATCCTTTATAAAACAGAGACTTTAAAAGATCGTGTTGTGAGGATTAATGAGATCTCATTGGTTTAGCACTCTAAGCCCTTCCGAGATAGAGTCCATCATTTCGCCACCTGGGTGCATGATAAAAAGGAGAAAAAACAGTTTTCTTTGAGACACAATCTATAGAGTTGCAACAGCCAACAACCTTTATTAGTCTTCTTTCTTTTGTCTTTTTAGTAACTATGTTACTAAATGTTATGATATGTTTTAGTAACTAATGTTCTTGGAGGAAAAAGTGCTGTGAACCAAGGCTAAAAGTAAGATAAAGGCAGAGAGCTGCTTCCTGTAACTTTTATCCAATATATTAACCTGATAACCAAATTTTACCAAATTCACTTGTCAGTCTGTATGACAGCACAAAATGAGCAGGTTTAGGACAAGAACAAATTGGATTCAAATTCTGGTCCTGCTGGAGGGATAACTCTCTATAAACTTCAATTTCTACATTCACAAAATACAATGACAAGCTTCCTTCAAATAATTACAATCGAAGTAATTCAGACCAATGCTTTGATTGAGAACAAGTGGAACTTACTGAACAAAATATTTATGATAATAATAATAATAACTGCTTCTTAGAAACATCAAAGAGATAAGAGGAATTACTGGACCAAAGTCTAAAAGACAAGATTCCAGAGAAATAAAACCACTTTAGCTCGGAAGTCATCCACAGATCTAGAAAAAATAAAATAGTAGCAAAACTGGGCTGAGTTTTGGCAGTCTTAGAGACTCAGCGGGAAAAGTTCAAGCCCAGAGTTTACCAAACCTGGGGACTCTGATAAACCACAGCCATTCTAACCTAGAACCCTCTACCCTCAGGATGAGGGGGACTGAAAGTCATCCAGCCCTCCCACAGACCTGCTTTCAGTATCCCAGAGAACCTCAGCCTTGGACTTGGATCAAGAAATTTTCTAAGGCTCCTCGGAACCCTATGCCTCTGGGACAATGATGGCTCAGTAATCATTCATTCATAATGCAAGCTTTTATATTTAATGTACCCTTTCATAAGTGTCTTATATCTCACTTATGCAAGGTTTGTTAACACCTATCTTTTAAGCTTTTGATTAAAGTTTGATGAGACCATCAATACCAAGCATAACGCTGCATTAGTCTTATGTGTTAAACTTACTTATATTACCTTCCATTCTTTCCCTCAATTTCATATCTTTTTTTCCTCCCTTTGCCCC